>NW_022103915.1:49852241-49881969 GCF_000313985.2 Echinops telfairi
TATAAACTAGCGGGTTAAGAAAAGTCGATTTGAAATATCTGTTGTGGAAGAGTTCAGCAGCCGGGGAGGGACAAACACAGCCTGTGAGGGTAGCAGTGAGCGCCCCCCTGGGGTTGGACACCCTGGAGGAGCATCACCATTCTGCAGGGCTGCATTCAGGTTTGCAGCAGCCTGCCCTGCAGCAGGGCTGCAGACGCGGGGTACAGTCAGGACTGGGCGCTTTGTTAGGTCAGGAGGACAAAGGGACAAGAGAGGAAGGGAGTTGAGGTAAGGAGCCATGGCACTGGGTAGGTGGGGAAGGGAAGGGTGTCAAGCCAGAAGGGGGCTGACCAAACCCAAACACCCACTGCCATGGATTCGATTTCAAATCACAGTGATCCCCTAGGACAGAGCAGAAGTGTTCCTTTGAGTTTCTGAGACTGAGAATTTTTACAGGACCCAAAAGCCCCATCTTCCTACTAATCGCTACTGGTGAATTCAAACTGCTGGTCCTGCAGTGAACAGCCCCACACTCAATTCATGACATCACAAGAGCTCCCAAGGGGCTGACCAAGGAAATAAGAGGGAAGACCAAAACGTTCTAGGTCTCGATTAAACGGAAGATAAGTGAGGGACACAACGGGGCATGAGAAGACTGAAAGCTGATGCCCTGCTAGAGAGGGGGCAGGGAGCTGAAAGCGGGGTGGGGGGCGGGCTCACACTCTTAGAGAGTGGAGCAGGGACATCATTGCTGAACACAGCTCGGGATGGAGAAGACTTGACTGAAGCTGGTTTCAAAGTCACAAGATTTTCATCAAAACTATTTGTCCTGAGAGTCGATGCTTAGACGCTGCTTCGCACCCCTAGGTTTCGTGGCCCACGCGGTTCTCTATACCTGGACCGCGGCAGGGTCTGCACTGGGCTAAGTGCTTCCACTCAGCACAGCTCTCTCCTCCCCCAGCCCAGTGGTTCTCAACCTTCCTCAGGCCGCGCCCCTGTCACACAGTTCCTCATGTGGGTGACCCCCAATCATAACATTATTTTCACTGCTACTTCATAGCCATAATTTTGCTGTTATGAATCGTCATGTAAATATCTGACATGCAGGATGTATTTTCATTTTTACAAATTGAACATAATGAAAGCATGGTGATGAATCACAAAAACAATATGTAATTCTATATTGTGAATATTTATTTCTAATGACAAATAAATGATATTTTGTCTTGAAGCATGGTGTAGCATGGGTAGGTGTTCACGATGGGTACTCGTATGTGGGCGTATCTGCATGTGGGCGGGCCCGCCTGGAGACTGAGAGAGAGCGGTGTCTTGGTTCCTAAGACCATCGGAAAGAGGTGTTTTCCAATGGTCTTAGGCGACCCCTGTGAAAGGGTCTTTCAACCCCTAAGGGGTTGCGACCCACAGGTTGCGAAACGCAGCTCCAGACTATGTTCACTCGAAGCCCCTGTGGCATAGCGGCTTACACATGTGGGAAAGGTCAGGGGTTTGAATCCACCAAGTGCACTGTGGGAGAAAGATGTCAGGCAGTCTGCTCCACTAAAGATGTACACCCTTGGAAACCAGGGAAATAAATGAAATGAAAGGGGGAAAAAATAAGGGATTTGTTCTCATTTTCTTCACCTATTTAAAAAAAAAAAACCCTTACTGTAAGTAAGTCAATTCTGATTCATAGTGGCCCTCTTGGGTCAGGGTAGAACTGCCCAATGTGAGTTTCGGAGACTGAGTGTTTACAGTAGAAAGCCTCATCTTTCTTCCATACAACATTTGGTAGTTTTGAACTGCTGATCCTGTGGTTTGCGGCATAACACATAACCCACTAATGTGAAGTGTATACATGTTCCAGAAACTTAAGGAATAACCATCTATACTTTAAGTGTTTGAGTGCTCTTTTGGCAAGAATATTGACCTAAATTTACTTTAAAATCATTTTTGTTTCATGTTACTTGATGTAATCCTTGGCTATCAAAATAATATTTCAAAGAATAATAAAATATAGAAGATCCGCAGTTACTTGTATTGTCTTTCATACACTGATGTGTAACGAAAGTCTATTACATTTTCTGGAATTTCTGTGAAGTTTCAAAAAAGAGTCCCCAAAGTTTCTAACTTATGCCTTATTGAACCAAATATTGATGACTCTTCCAAATCAATGCACCACTACATATTTGAGATGCAGGAAAGATCAAATGGACAGAAGAGATGTTACAAAAAAATCAAACAATGGGATTTTTCTAAAGGTGAACAAAGTACTTTTATCATCTGTTTTAAAAGTTTTGGTTTTTAAAAATGTCTTTCTGAGTCCACAGAATCCCTAGTCTCCAAGTGTTCACTGTCTTTGCTGTTCACAGGTGTCTTTGTCAGCTTGGGAATCTGGTCAGATATCATCCCTTTCAATGAAGGTGCCTGTTGATGATTTTAAAAATGAGTTTTCATACAAGGGGGTACCGAAAAAAAACCTGGAATTTTTTTCCTCCAGAGCTATGCATTTAAATTTTTCTTACAAGACAACCTTATCACCTTCGAAGTACTCTCTGTTACACTTAATATATTTTTGTCAAATCTGCAATTCTATTCTTGGAAACATTTTTCAAACCCATCTGTTTGGATGGCTGATAGCACCTCACTCAGTTTTTTCTTCACCTCTTCTACATTATCAAATCATGGTCCTTTCATGTCCCTCTTCATTCATGGAAACAAAAAGGAGTCCATGGAGTGAGGTCAGGTAAGAAAGCTTGATGAACAGTCTGACGTGGTGGAAGGAACTCCAAATGTTCTATCAGCCTCACATCACATCTGGGTTTTGATGGGTACCACTTGTATTTGGGGGGGGGGGGCAAGAACTCTAAGCAGAATTAATTCACTGTAATGGGTTGTTGGTTTTGTTTTTTTTCTCAAAAAGGCAACATATATGTATCAAACTCTTGGTATGGTTAAATTATTTAAGTAGCATGTTCAGACACCTTAGTACCTGCAATACTGTCAAATGGATTGGCAGCCCAATTTCTGGCTCAGTAATCTTCCTTCTAAAACTACATGGAAGGCATGTCCAGTTTAATGTTATTATTTAAGCATGAGTTTAAACAAAATTTTTCTAAGCCCATAAAACAGGCTGTCTTATATCATTCATAAAGCCTAATGTGACAATGACTTGTAGGTAAAATAAGTACTCTAAAAAAATCAGACAAAATAAATAATTCCTACTGTCTGATTAATATTTTTAACAAATAAAAATGCTATAATTAAAAACATTATTGTGTTTCTTCACTTGGCAACCTAAGAGGCCTATTTTAATTTTCATTTAGTTAATTCTTTTAAATAACAAGTCTTAAGAAATTATTATTTTTTAAATAAGAAAGTACACCCCTCCCCCAACCCCCAAGGGGGACGAATAACAGAAATGTGGGTGAAGGCAGACAAAGGACGATGTGAGATACGAAATAACAATAATAATATATAATTGATCAAGGATTCACTAGGATGGGAGGGTGGAGGAGGGAAGAATAAAAAGAGCTGATACTAAGGACTCAAGTAGAAAGAAAATGTTTTGGAAATGTTGATGGCAACATATGTACAAGTGTGCTTAATACAACTGAATGATAGATTGTTATCAGATTTGTAAGATTCCCCCAATAAAATGATTAATAAAAAGAAAATAAGAGTTCAAATATATCTTTTAATTACACTTAGCCTACTAAAGTGGAATCTAAAAATGAACTCATTAAAATTAAAAAAAACTACATCTCTATTGAAATTGATGCATTGATTTCAACCAAACAATAGTATTTTGGAGAAAAAAAGGATAAATTACAATGAGGTTATAAATGAGAATGATTTTCTTCATAACTTATTAATTTATTGCCAAATAGCCTAAGCTATTTTCCATTTTAACTGAAAAACACTTCATTATGAATTAAACATATTATCAGGAAAAAATGCCTTCTATTCACAATATAATTCTCAAAGAGTCTCATAGCAGAAGGTCAAAGGAAAGATTTCTTCCAATAAAATGGATTTTTTAGAATCTAAGCTGACTTATGGGAAGATATAATCTTATAAGGTCACATGGAGAAAAGATCCCATCTTCAAACACCAATCCGATGGTAACTTTAATAACACAACTGATGTATTATAAAAGATAGTCATGTGTCCCTAAGAATAACCAGAATCAAGTCTTTACAGTATTAAAAATATATACTTAATTCTTAAGGTTTCTCACTCCTCCAGGGAAGCAATGAGACCCCAGATTCAGAATGTCAAATAATCCAAAAGCTATTGCAGTGTGCTTGGTTTTATGCAAATAAATATATTTTACAGCATAAAACTATTCTTTGGTATACTTATAGTAATCGAATCTTCCTAGTTTCTTTTTACTGCAGTTAATACTAAGATCACTGGAGCAGTGACTGTCAGTAAGCAAGTCACACCGAGAGCAGGAGAGAGAGTATGGAAAGGAGAGATCATTGACGTAACAAATTCTCCACTGGGAGAGGGAAGATGAGATGCTTTTAAGAGTATCCTAGCAAATGTAAAGATGAGAATCCTTTGGTTAAAGCGTAACTGTCTTCTTTTTTTATCCATAAAATCTGTGAGGCCTAAATAAGATTCCGAAGCAAGGGACTGATTGCATAGTAGTTTTCTCCCTGATGGAACACTATTCATCTGTTGACACAATGGATAAAACAGGAGGTTACAATTTATACCACCGGCACAGGTTTGCTATTGACGATAAGGTATATTTTTCTTTCCACTGCTCGGTATTTGATTTTCATGTGTAGTCACATGTTTGTCTAACCTGCAATCAAAAGGCAAATAACAGAAACCTGAAATTCTTTTGGAACACCCATTTGACGTGCCTCATAAAATTCATGAATGTATTTCTCTTCAATGCAAGCTCATGCATGTATTTGTCTTTAGTGCAAGAGAGAGAGAGATAGAGAGAGAGAGAAAGGAAACCAAACAAAAACAAACCCAAGCAATGTGGAAGGCACAGACCTTCCTTCCATCCACATCTACAACTCCTATTTTGAGTTTGCAGGCCACCTGCAGCATCTGAGTATTGTTGCTAAATAAATTACTATTGGTGTCAACTTAAACAGATGATTTAAAATGTGCAATGGATAGTGGGGAAAAGGGCAAAATTAGCAACAAATCTACCATTCCCAAATATTTATCTTTCTGGGTCTTGCTCATGAAAATGTGCCCTTCTAGCTCGTTTGCATAAACACCCATGCCTGGATCTCTTCAATCCACCGAGAGGATGGGCAAGCAGAGAAGTTAAGCTACTGAAAGGTGCAGTACTGTACTTAGTTCACTCAACATTCTTAGAGCAAGTGGGCATTGAGCATCTATTATGTGGCCTGTGCGCAAAAGAGAGTCAGTGGCCATTTAGAGAATGCAAAAAAACTCACTGCCATGGAGTGGATTCCTGCTCATAGCGACCCTATAGGGCTGCCACTGTGGGTTTCTGAGGGTGTATATTTTAACAAGAATAGAAAGCCTTTTTCTCCTGGGGGGCACTGGTAGATTCCCACTGCTGACCTTGGAGTTAGCAGCCCAGCTTATACCCCACTACGCCACCGGGGCTTCAACTTATAGAACTAAAAAACAAACAACCGAAAAGCACCAAACTCATTCCCATCGAGTTGATGTCCACTCATAGTGGCCCTGTAGGACTGTGTAGATCTGTCTCTTTAAGTTTCCAAAAACTCAAAGAGAAAGACCACTTTTTCTCCTGTGGATCGGCTGGTGGTTTCGAACTCCTGACCTTGCAGCTAACAGCCCAGCTTGTAACCATGACACCACCGGGGCTCCAACTTAGAGAGCAGTAGGAGCTAAATCTTTTCAAGTTTAGAAATAACTAGCAGACATCAGTAATATAGTGGGTGGCATAAGAACTCATTGTTGGCTCGATTCCAACTTACAGGACAGAGTAGAACTTTTCCATAGGATTTCCAAGGCTGTCAACCTTTACGGAACAGGAGGGTCACATCTTTCTCCCACAGGGCAGCTGATGGGTTCAAAACACCAACCTTTTTTGGTTAGCAAATATCACCATCACCATATCTAAGAGGACTAAAAACATCTTCATCTCTAATGACTTCACATAATATCCTCCTTTTCTCGAATTTCATAAAAATGTACTCCCACTCCAGGTGGAAAGCCTACCTCGGTTAATTCTGGTTCACTAATGCAAATCAAGAAGAGAATTGCTTCTGCTCTAAAATGTCAGCTACAAAGTATTAACTTCCACTGTGCTAAAAGGAAATGCCCACAGTATTAGTCGTGATTTAAAACCACTAAGTAAAATTGGGGAAATGTTTAAAAGCCTTCAGAATGGAAAAAGCACAACATAATCATACCATTTCCATTAGAATTAAGATTTATCCATCAACTAACTAGTGTTATTCAAGGTTAAGAACAATTCATTTTATTATATCCCATGAACTTACAAGGACCCCTAGCTGCACAGTGGCACAGTTATGGCGGAGCTGCTATCTGCAAAGGTCAGTGGTTCAAACTTAACAGCTGCTTCCTGGGAGAAAGAGAGGCTCCCATAAAGATTCATGGTCTGTAAAACCCTGCAGGGTTGTACCGGTCTGTCTGTCTGTCTTAGAGGGTCACTATGAGTCAAAGCCGATTGGATGGCAGTGAGTCTTGGGTATACAAAATTATACCCGAATATCTATTTTTAAAACACACTGAACTTGGCTTTGTAGGAACCAGCACCATTCACTCTACACTGCATGACCGGTTCGTGTTGCAACAAATAGCTTGTAGAACTGGAGGCGAGGTCCAGTTGAGGTGCAGCCTAGTTTAAAATAACCCAAATTTAAAGGTAGCAGTGGGTTCTGCTTGAAATGTTTAAAAATACAGGACCTCAGCACTGGCTTTTCACTCGATCGTGGCAGTGTATTTTACATTCAGTAGTAACGGTGCCGTGTAAGAGGACAGTCCTGCCTATCATCCTCCAAGGCACCAGCCAAAGGTACTGGCGTCCCACGAAGCCCCTTTTCACATGGAATTTCAAAGAGGCTGCTTAACTCTAATCCAGAAGATGCTAAAAGTCTCGAATGCCAACTCCAGACATCCTGCTAAGTGAAACTCGCAGGGGAAGGAGGGTATGAAACGGCTTCCTTCGGCGACACGAGCCAATGAAACGGTACCGCGGTTGCAGACTAAAACGTTACTCTGCAGAGGCCTGGAGGCGAGTTTGATATTTCCAGTTATCCCGCCTGCGCTCTATTTTTGTGGCTCTGGAAAGCCGTGAGTCCAGACGAACCGCGATCTGCAATGTTATTTGTGTTTTTTAAAGGGAAAGCTACGCCAAGTCTTGCGATAGTTAGACATCATCACCGAGGGCGCGCTCCAGAGAGGTAAAATCGCGGCAGGAGGCAGATTTAGCAATCTCAATGTTTTATAAGTTTTTGTAATTGAGGAAACTTTTCATAATCTGACATTTGTTAAAAACCACTTATTAGAAATTATGCAGCACAGTGGCTGTGGAAATATGAGCTAGCTTCACAATTATAAAGTCAGCCTGTGGAGCCCTCCTCTATTGTATATAGTGGCATAAACCCCACGGCGGCCTATCAGCTAACTGGCAGGCAGGGGGCTGCTCTATTCAAAGTGAGAGATACAAGCTGCAGGGCAAAAACCTGGCAGCTCCCATCTGACCCCACAATCCCCTACTGGTGACAGCTCCAAGCTCCATGGCAAATTAGGGCTTCTCATATTACAATTGGAGAAGACAGATTCCATTAGCAGTATCTGAAATTGAGTGGAGAGCTGTACTGTTATCAGACTTGACTCATAAGCACTGCTATTAATCAGAGCTATGATAGCATTTATATATTTCAAGCTATCTGCTGCCGCTGTGATATTCTGCTACAAAGGGTTGATGGGACTTAGGGAAGTGAACAATAGAGCTTTCTGGGAAAAGCAGAGTAAATCAAGAAAGTCTATGACTTCCGCACATTCTGAAGGGATTGCGGTTTACATAAATTTTCTCCCAATTGGAGATTGAGCTCTTCCTCATCTTACACATGGGATTTAGTTGTCACTCAATGGTAACAGCTGTGAAAAGGTGAAGCGGCCCACCGCTCAGAATATTGCCTTCGCTTTTAAAGCAATTAACCCATGAACAGGAGGATACCTGGTGATATCAAAGGGATTAGGCCAGGCAGTGCATTATTAACATTTCCTTGAACTAATTCTAACTCTGACTAGCTGTCAGAAAGGACGCTACAGTCTTTAAAAAAACCAAAAAAAAGAGTTTGTGCCCCGCTTTTCCCCCCTTCCAAATGAAGCGCCGCTATTTCAGCCTAATATGTCCCTCCACTTAGAAGAAAATGCAAATGAGCCAAGCTCTTAATGTGCTTAAACCAGTCCGAGTCAATGCAATTTTAAGACGAGTACGAGAGAAATATATGATCAATTAACCAGGGATCAAGACAGATATTCTCCTGAATGGAAATTAATGCTCCAGTATTTGCCATTCTTCTTCAGCTACAAAAAAAAAAAAAAGCAACTTGGTGACAATTTGTTCCTTATGCATAGTTACTTTTGAAATTAGGAAGCGCCTCATCTTATTCTCTATGGCAATAATCTGAAAGACCCTTTAAGCTGGAAAATCCAAATGTCCCTTAAGCAGGAGACTGCATTCTTTAAGGTACGGCATTTGATTCTCCACTGAATGGACCTTCAGCAGAAGCAGAGGAATAGCTGGCAGACTGCACAGAATCAAGTGTTCGGTTTCCAAAAGTTTAACCAAACTAATTCTCAGCAGCAACATAATGCTTACAAACATAGAGTCCTGAAGAACAGGAAAAAACAAGACAAAAACCACAAAACAATCTGCCAAGAGATAACCATCTAGAACTGAAATTGACCTTTCAGTTTCTTTTGTAAGCAGGCATAGTTTCCAGATACCTTTAATGACTGTTGACATTCACGTATTCTAGGTCACCTGCTTGACAGGAAAAGATCTGGTCTCTCACTAGTACAATCGTCCCGGTGCTTGAAAGCTGCTCATGTAATGGCACTTTTTAGGGTGGGGGGGAAGTATTTGATCGACTGCTTATTTAGTGCTCAAGGCTTTAAATCTGATGGTCTTTAAAATGAGCTTGGAATTTGTATTAAAAAAACAAACAACAACATAGGTTTGTTTTGGTTTTTTTGGCTGTTGGATTTTTTTTTTTCCAGTTTACACAATGCCTGACAAAACTGCTGAGTGAATTCTATCCTTCCATTTGGTCTGTAATTGTCTGAAAAGGCTCTCCTGACTCCCATGTGGAGGGCATACTTCTTGGGCTGTAACTACCACAAGAAATGATACTAGCTATGTCCTCTTTTGAGATCACAGGCAATTTAAATTTTCCCAGAGGCACATCATTTTTATGCGATGCTGTCAGTGTAGGCCACTCTGTTTCAGTGGCACCAGAACACATGAAATGGGAACAGGAAGACATTTAATGGCAGTGGCTTCCTATATTTAGTTAGTTTGTTTTTTTCTGTATTTAGTATTTAAGACCTATTTAGATGCTCCTTAGGAAATAATGGTACACTTCAAATAGTGTTAAATGGTGCCCAGAATGGTGATCCAGGCTACCTTGATTTTTTGCAAATCAGTTTTGTGGATTTCAAATAGGACATCATCATACTTTAAATATCATCCTAGGATGAAATTTTAAGGAGTCCAAAGGAGAAAATCCTTGTTTCTAGAAGTCACTGCCTCTGTGATGTACACAGTCCTAACTACACAGATGTACACATGAATAAAATGAATACTATTTCATATAAGTGAAATCAGATGAAATGCCCTAAAATATTGCTTAAGGAGCGCTGGTGGGGCAGTGGTGAACTACTGGACCACACGTGGAAAGGTGGGTGGAAAGGTGGGCGGTTCAAACCTGCCGGCTGCTCTGTGGAGAAAGACATGGCAGTCTGCTTCCGGACGGTTTCTGCTGGAAACTATGGGGCAGATCGACTCTGTCTATTGTTGCTATGAGTTAAAATCAACTGTGTTGCGATGGGTTTGGGAAGGGGAATATAATGTTTAAATGCTTATAAAGGCTTAAAAAAACAAAGACTCCCCGGAAGGGGAAAACTCATCAACGACTCCCTGGAGAAACAACGGTCACACTCGTACTACTTTAACTTCAATAGACTACCACAGGCAGAGTGCTTTCTGGGCGCTGCTTTCTCCTCGCATGCTTTCCGCATCGAGCAAAACACATCTAGATGCAGTCTTGGGAACCATCAGGAAAGACTGACCCAAAAGGCAGTGTTAATGACATCGTACAGCTTTTAGAAGCAAGGGAAAAGATGCACGAAAAGCAAAAATTACACAGTAATTGGAAACAACAAATAAATTGTTCTTTCAATCTAAGTCATGTTTACTGTGGGGGGGGGGAGAAAAAAAAACCAACAGAGCTTTTTATATCAACACATTTAAACAGAAATTTGCTTTTGAAATACAATCTTTGTTTAAAAGGTACAGAAGGTCTTTATGTCAACCCCAAGAGCTAAATATAGTGAATGCTATGTGAACAATTACCTGAAAAAAAAACTTAAATCTGTTAAAAGAATTAATTTACCGCACACCAGTCAGCACTAATCCTACGTGTACTGTAATGTTCTTTTAAGTGACTGGGGGGTGGGGTGGAGAGTGGAGAGGGGAGAGAATAAAACTGTTTCCTGGACCAACACCCTTCAATACTCAAGAACGACATGGAATTATGATTTTGTCTGTAAACGAATAAAGTAGTGGGATGTGCCCTAAACAAATGCTGGTAAAGGAGTGGGCCTGTAAAGGAGTACATTAACAGTACAAGGGAGCTGGGAAGACGCGGTCACTGTAATGGCCCAGCAGAACTGTGTCCTGCTGCTGGGTTTACGTTCACAGAAGAAAGGTTTTAAAGGTTAAGTTCAGGTCATACAACAAATGAAATTGTAACAAGCCAGCTGACATTGTATAATGTCTTCTTCCGCTCAATCAATAGGCTACTGTTAGTCCTATTACCATAGAGATGGCTTGCTCCTTTCTGAAGGGTGTCTATTGTTTGACAAAACAGATTTGCCACTTGAACTAGGTTGTTCCCAAAGGACATGTACCTTGTCAATTATTTGTATTCAAAATAATGAAGTATTTTCACATTCAAATGTATGTAAGAGATGATATCGTTAGATTCCTTTTCTGGAAAGGAAAAAAAAAGCACAAATTTTTACTTCCAAAGTACTCTAATACTAAAGCCACTCAAATATCCAGTTTTATCAAATTAAGAGTTCCGATTAAAGCACAACTCAGTAAGAAAACACACACATATAAATATATATAAATATACATATATATCATTAAAACTATCTTAAAAGAAAAGGGTTGCAGGCTAGGATGTTAATCTAAAATCCATTATCTACTATAAAAATTCAAGTAGAAATGTTATCAGCACTTAATATGTTGAAAAACATGAAAAGGTTTTAGAAGACGAAACGCTATTTATATGTACACTAGCTACTTATATGTACTGGATTAACATTAAAATATATTTTATATAAAGGATCCTCTAAAATATAGTTATGGACATTAAGTATTTATCAAAATATTAGTTTTCTTAATATGTCTCTATTCTTAAAATATCTTAGGAAAATTCATAACACATCCATTAAATACAGAACAGGAAAGTTCTAAATTTCAGCCTAGATGTTTTAAAATAAAATTAGATCAGTTTTTTCCTAGAGGAGATACTGACAGAATTTTAATTATGAAAGATTCAGAAAGAAGAACTCGAACAAAGGTTATTCAAACCACTTTGCTAAAAAGAAAGCATTCATAAAAAAAATAAAATAAAAAAAGCATTCATAACATTAATCAGTACAGAAAGAGATCTTGTTTTAAATAGCTCATGCTTAATTAAAGGTTTAGCCATCACGCAGAATCGGTAGGACTGAAATAGAAATAAATTAAATAATATAGACAAACATTTGGCAAATTATTAAAACTTAGAATATTAGAATCTGAAAGCTTTCAACAAAGAGGTTTAAAAGCAAATTTTAGAATCAAAATAATGTCAGCATTTATCATTCCATGTATAATACAAGGAAATTTAGAAACAATTTAGCTAAAGGACAGTGCTATGCCTCTAACAATAATAAAAATATTAGTCTCCAAATATTTAATTTGAAATTACGCCTGTACAAATTGTAATATATTTACAAGCAAAACTATTTGTTTTTATAATATAATCAGGAACAGTGTTTTTAAGAAGTACCTTCGTTTTTCCTCTGTACCAAAACAGAATTTGCATTTTTCACTATAATCCTTTTAGGCACATATTCAACTAAGTTATGAATGTGGGAAACAGAGAAAGGTCAAAGACAAATGAGTTTACCAACAACCTAAACTAAGGACTGAGTTTTAAAAAGCATCCTGAAAAAAACTTCCATCCATGAAGTGTGAGGGCTCTAATTTGCCCACCTTCCTTAGAACCATAATGGAACAAAATGAAACATTACTAAAGGCACATCCCAAATTGATTTCCTCAGCTAATAGTTTCATATATATATATATATATATCTGTCAATGTTCAGACTACAAATATAATTAGGTATTACCACCAGACCTGATAGGCACCTGTCCATCAACAATACTGTGATTAATTAAATGATATCTCCCATTTACCCAAAAGATGAACTTCATATTGTTAAACTGAACTGGCCTATCTGCATCTTCATAAAATGACAACCCTCATTAGTTCTGCCTACCCAGAGAATTGTGATAATGAGCTGGTGACACCTCCACTCCATGACGTGAAGCGGAACCAACTGCATGCAATCATTGGTGAGGGGAAACGCAGATGAACAAGATGCATAAGAAATCACGGCAAACTTGAGAACGTGAAATCCTAGGAGGTAGCCCAAACCCAGCAACAACTGTATGAGTATCGGTAGCCTATTTTGTAATCTGGGGGTGGGGGTGGGAATTAAATTTAACTTCCTTGGGCCAGAAGAACACTGCATCTCCAATTAGGCAAGATTAATTTGGGGTGACCCATAACTTTACCTGAAAACGGTGAAAAAGAGGAAGGCTGCAGCGACTGCTCCGAACAGGCCACAGAGAAGATTGACCCTGTAGGCAACGGAGCCAGAAGGAAACAGGATAATGGCCAGTTTTGCCATCAGTGTGAACAAAGGGTAGCCAGGAGGATGGGCAACCTTCGGAAAAATGAGCAAGAGTTAGAAAATTTTCATCTGGGGAAGGAGAAGTTACACTGGCTTTATTTGAAAAGTAACTGCTCCTCAGACAAGTCTAACAATTAAGCACCAATGGCTGAATGTTTGAATAGTGGTTTCCCATTGTAATCCCCTTGTGCCAATACAAACAAATATTTTCTTTAGTAGATTTGGCAGCTTCTATCACATGGTGCATTACCTAGAGAAAGGATGACATAGTTCATTGTCAGGTCGTACGCCATTCGTTCTCTGGGCTCACAGTACATTAGGGTCATTGAAAAGGCTGTGGGGAGGGAAAGCAGGTTCTGAAACATCCTCTTCACTGGAAAGTTAAAAGACCACACTGCTATCGGATTACCATAGCTCACAATCCTAAGGTCTTGCCTAAGGGGATCACACACCATAATAAAGTTTATTAAATAATAAACTTATTGAAAGCGTTAACCCGATTTACTTTATTCTCCACAGCTTATACAAAATTTGGGGTGATAATAAGCCAGCTACTGTATATATAGTAGAAAGCTTTGCTTTATAATTTCGTTTAATTGGATTTAGAACTTAGGGTAAATTGTCACATACTGTACTTATAAGTTAGTAAAAACTGGGGTTTGAAAAATAAATTAATCTACTTTACTCCATGCTTAATTAAACTTTCTTAATTCCTAAAACTGTTAATGAGAGCATTGACTAAACAATAAAACGAATACTTACTCCGAGCTCAGAGGCGGCGGTGATCAGTTCCCCTGTGAAAAAATAATGTAAAACCAATAATTACTGTTAGAAAATGACACTCCTCCAAAGTTTTCAAAATCCAAATGCTTGCATTGGGGTTTTGCATTAATTGGACTGGAAAAAACTGTAACTCTATAGAGATTTAACAGCATGGAACAGTGAAAGGACATGCTCTCCCGTAGATCTTACTGAACGAACTATCTTTGATAGTTCCTCACTGGCCGATGGAAATAAGGGCAAATTTTCGTTCAAGAAATGCTCATTCTCCATCCTGGGAGAGTGGCATTCCCTTGAAAATCTATAGTTACTGCTTCAAAGTATAGAACATCCCTCAAGGATTCCATTTTAAGCTAAGGAAAGGGTGCAGGCACGTACGTGTACGTACTCAGAGTAAGATGTGCCACACTAGTGACCTTGGCATTGCATAGCTTCTCCATATTAACTAGGCTGGACATAGCGGAATACATTCCAGGTTGTTTTGTTATGCTCTGCCATAACACAGTTTTCCTTTTCCAAATCAATAAACCATTATATTATTACACAGCCCTCCTTCTTAGTTGCTCATCAACATTAGACACTCACTCACTGTCCATGTTAGGCCCCGTTTGAAGTATCCAGGGCCCAGCCATTGTTTCTGGGACACTGTCATGTGCACGCGCCGTAGGAAATCAATCAATATTAACTGACAAATGATTTATGAAAGCTACTATTTGGAAAAGAAATGTGCTAACGCTCATTTTCTTCCTTTCAACAGAGAGCAATACTCTTCAATTCTACCGGCCCAAACATAGCTTAGACCTCCCCCTTCTTACGACTTAGGCTACAGCAGTAAACTAGATTGATATTTGGCCTGCATTCATTTTCATATCAAAATCGCTTATTACATACCTTGACACCCTATCTCCACCCCAGACCCTCTCAGCCCCCACCCCACAAAGGAAAAACAAAACACTTTTTAAAGGTAGTTATTTTTTTCCCTAGGCTAATAGTTCCTGATGTCTGTCCTCCATTTGATGAAGGAGGTCCCCGGTGCCATCCAGGGGGGTAGGCCCCCTCCTCTCAAATCTGAGGACCCACTCCCTGCTCTGCGGGGCGTTGCCCCTCTTTTGCAGGTTTTCTCTCTGGAATAGTTTCCTCTGCACTCTTGCCTGTCCTTCAAGGGCTAGTTCAATTGCCATTTGCTCGGTGACACTTTTCCTCACCCCACCAGCTCCCACCTCGCCTTCCTCGGCCCGCACGCAGCATTCATCACCTCGTGCGCCTAATCCAGAATCTGGCTCAAGCATTGATTCAGACTGCTGTACGTGCGGGCTAATTAGTTTCTTCCCTCTCTCACCGCCCCCTTCCTCCCCTGGCCGCACATAAAGAACCAATTCAAGCCCTGCACACACGAGGACTTCGGGGAAGGTCGTGGGCAGCTTGGAGGAGCAACATCACAGCAGTTCCCAGGCCCTCTTGCAGTGCGCGGTGGACAAAAACCAGCCCATTGTCAGCCGTCCCATTGCGACCCAGAGGTGCAGAACTGCGAGTGCCCCCGGTGTTCGCGTTGCTGTGTGGACTCAGCTCCAGCTAGACCGCCTCACAGAGCCCAACTGCTGCGTGGCGTCCCCCAGGCTGCGATTCACCCCGGAGCAGATCTCCAGGCCTTTGCTCCTATGAAACCACGGGTGGGTTTGAGCCACCCGCCTGCCTGGTTAGCTGCCAAGCACTTAAAGCGTTGTGTCACTAGTGCACCTAGAAAATCCTTCAGGGTACACAATGACAGATATTGCTCATTAAGGTCAAGTGCCTAAGAAGATATATTTTAATCTTTTACGTATATTCTGGAGAACTCATGTTTCTGAAGTCAAGAAAACATATGGGCTAAAGGTATTATTTATATGTTATTTACTTTTAACACTAGGTTTCCATGCATCATTTTGACGCATTTTGATTTCCTCAAAAAAACCCTGCAGAAACCATTTACATTTACCTCCTAGCATTTATATTGACTTTTAGCCATCGGACGAAACAAATATATATCCAGATTCATTTTCTTTAAGCCTTCTAATCTCAAATCCTCGGCGTGGCATACCTATCTCTACGGATATTCGTTAGTTTGATGTGAATGTAAACTATTAATCCCAGGAGATTGGTTTCTTTCAGGAGCATTACCTCACTAATAAATAGAAACGTATGTCAATAAGTTCTTAGAAAGTAACACCAAATATAAAAACACACAATGCCATGAGATTGTCATATGGACCCACCCTTAAGATACATTGAACTCAATATCTCAAATGTATGTTATATATATGTATATATTTTTTAAGATTTTATTAGGGGCTCTTACAGCTCTTATAACAATCCATACATCAATTATATCAAGCATATTTGTACAGATGTTGCCATCATTCTTTTCTAAACATTTACTTTCTATTTGAGCCCTTGGTATCAGCTCTTTTATATAGTATCACATTTTCATTTATATGTTGATAGCATAATATTTTAAATTACTGTATATACTCGAATATAAGCTGACCCAAATATCAGCCGAGGCACCTAATTTTACCACAAAACTGGATTAAAAATGTGCTGAAAAACTTGACTTATATTTGAGTATATACTAAGGTGACCAGATTTTAACATTGGTAAAGCGGGACACCATTGATAAAACTCATATCCTGGCGAAATAGCCACATGGCAGCCAAAAACCTTATACCCTAGCTTGTAACACATTCTTTCAAAAAATCAGGACTTTTTTAAAACGCCGCAAGACATGGGAAAAATTGTTAAAAATCAGAACTGTCCGGCCCAAATTGGGACGTCTGGTCACCTTCGTATATATGGCAAGTTGTTTTTTTAAAGACCATGTGTGGTTTCGTTCATGTGTCCATTTGATGCATGCCCGTAGATGGGCAATATGTTTGTAAACCTAGTGTTAAAAGGTATCATTTGTTATTTTTAGAAGAAATTCTAAATGTCTGAAAAATGTTTAAAAGGGTGTTGATTTCTAACTACTGTAAAAGGTGAGTGTGCTCTTAGCAGTTTTAGCTCAAACAAGAAAAACAAACTCACTGCCAAGGAGGGAAGTTCAGCTCTAGAGACCCTCTAGGGCAGGGGAGACCTGCCCGGTGAGTTCCTGAGCCATCAGTCTTTGTGGGAGCAGAAAGGAGGAGGAGCTGGTGTATTTGGGTGGTTAGCAGCCCAAGACATAAGCCACTAAGCCACCAGGGCTCCTTAGCTTTAGCCCAGGATGGGAGGGTGGTTTTAAAACTCACTTCCACTAACACAAGTCTCACTCACTGGGACCCTGTAAGACAGAGAACTGCCCTATAGTTGATATAGCCATAAACCTTACTGGAAACAGACTGTGTTTTGATCAACTGACCTTGGTGGCACCCCAGAGAAACTTGCTCGGTTAACCTCTACTGTGGCAGGGTGGTTCTGCGGTGGGCCACACCTTTCTTGTGAGGAACGGCTATCTTTGGCTAGCAGCTGGGGTTCAAGTTGCTGTGCCACCAGGGCCCTCCCTTCCGGACTGGTCCAGAGCTGACGTAATGTCTTTGGTCTCAAGGCAAGCTCTTATCTTTCTACAGTGCTCTGAAGCACACCTGTTGCTGTGGAGTTGGTTCTGACTTTGCAGCAAATCCGTTAAGATAGGGTTGCCCCGGGTCTCCAAGGCTGTAAGCTTTAAGGAAGTAAGAGATTGTCACGTCTTCCTCCTGCCAAGCAAGTGGCTGAAGGATTCAAGCCACTAACTTTCTGGTAGTAAGGTGCTTTAACTGTGGTGCCACAAGGTCCCCATGCTATGAAGTACATGTACATTATCAATTCCAGTGACTATCCATGATCCTCTATTTACTGGAGCCCAGGTGGTGCTAGTGGGTTGAGTGCTAGACTGCTAACCACAAGGTTGGCAGTTAAAACTCAACATCTGCTTAAAGGAATAAATAAGACTGCTCCTATAGAGATTTACAGCCCTGAAAACCATCTAGTTTTTATGAATTGGAATCTACTCGACAGCAGTTGGTTTGTGTTTGTGGCTTTTGGTTTTTTAATTATTGAGACATATACTTAACATTGAGACACTGAATACATGATACTAACATTAATATACCATTTTCTCTAGCTTCTTTCCACTCAAAAAGTCAACATGCTGTTGGTCTTTTCTGGAGTTGTTAGGAAAGAGAGAAGTCTAGAATGTAACGTTCTCCCTTCATCAACTATTACAAAATGTTCTGCTACTCAAAGCCTGTAAACGTATCCTTGATAAAGAGCTGATGGGAAATGCTGCTGTCGGCATTTATAAAGGGTAATGATGATAAAAGAGGAAATGAGCAGCAGTTACTCTCACTGGGCCTCTGGGTTTCTGCCTTTCCCAACCCTTCACCCCAAGGTCTCCTCAGAGTTCTCGATCTGCATCCCAAGTACCTGCTTGCTTTTTCAAAGTGAGGATTCCTTGACCACCCAACCCAAACCTACCCAAACCAATGAGCCCCTCAGCTTCCAAGACAGCTCTGAAGATGAAGTACAAGCAAGCTTGAGAACCACTGCTTTGTGGCAAGTTGTCAACAGAAGCTTAGCAGCTAAACAGGAGCATCGGTTCTCTTTATGTTATACATTGTCTTTTAACTACCCATTAACTACTGGACTCTGGCTCATAGTGACTTGAAACAGGGTTCCCCAGTCTGTAAATCTTTGCAGGAGTAGTCAGCCTCATCTTTCTCATCTGAGCAGCGGGGTGGGTTAGCAGCCCAATGCCTAATCCACTGTGTCACCGGGGCTCCTTCTCACTGCTAAGACAACCATCTTCAGGCTGTACAAACAACTCTGTAAGTCATCCCGAGCCTCGCTTCTTTTTACACATGGAATACATGTAGTGCAAAAATAAGTTTACCAAGGCCACACAATGTGATGGATTTAAAGAGAACTTAAGACTTATAAGGAAGAAAAAGAATGCATGCTTTTATACTGATTTTGTAATGGGTTCTGTTTATTGATAGAAAATATTTCCATAAACACAAACATTCAAGGAGTACATTCAAGTATTATGCAGACATACAAAAAATTTACAATGATATGCCTATGCAGATTTTCCATGCTACCATATACTTAAAAGCAATTTATCATTTTCAAAAAATGAAAAATATTAGAAGTAACCACTGATTCCGTTTCAAACTGAAGAAATTAGAACACCTAAAAAGTTTGGAAACTCAAGGTAAGGATGAAACTTTATTGTGTGTGTGTGGGTAAATACAGTATTACCAGAGGCAAAGAAGCAATCTAAGACTTTAGATGAACTTCAAAGATCACCATGTATGTATGTGATGTCAAATTTAACAAAACACTTCATGAAATTCTTTGACAAACCAAACTCAAACTCGCTACCATCAACTCAATGCCAACTCATGGTGACCCTACAGGACAGGGTGGGCCTGGCTCAGTGATCTTTCACGACCGTAAGAGTAGAAAGCTCTGTCTTTCTCCTGAGGAGCAGCTGGTGGTTTCGAAGTGCTGACCTTGTGGTTTGCAGCCCACCGTATAACCACTATGCCACATTAGAGGTTAAAAAGATCAAGTTTCTCTGGGGGGCCATCAAGGACAATTGACAAACACAGTCCACAAAGCCAATGCTCTACATTCGGTGAGCAGCACCTGGGGTCTTAAAAGTGACTGGCCATGTACTGGGCAACTAACTACTGCCTTCTCCCTGTCGGGAACAAAGATTGATGTAAATCAGAGATGCAAGGAAACCAGTGGCCCAAAGGATCAGCAGACTGCACCCTAGGTTCCCTAACCTATTTGTCCTTCCGGCCCCTTTCAGAGGAGAAAACTACTCAGACCACAATCCAGGAGAGTGTAAGCATCTGCTTTTGCAGCCCTCTTGGATCATTCCAGGGCCCCCAGGAGGGAACACTGGGTTGGAACCTTGAAAAACTAGTCTGAACCTGAACCCTAGTCTCTACAACCAGAACAACTAGATGGTACCCGGCTTTAATGGCTAACCACTGTAAAAGGTTTTATAGTAGGCAGTCCAGGGTAGAGGAGCAGGAAAATGTGGAACGCAACTCAAAACAGTAAGAAAGACCAGGCTTACTGATCCAATAGGCTACTACCCAAGACTACTGCAGTCTTTAGACACCCTTAAAACCTGGGACAGAGCTCACCCGAAGCCAACTTTCAGCTAAATCATATGTGGGCCTATAGGAGGAACAATAACCCTAAGGAGTTAAGAATTCCTTAAGACAAGCAGCCACAGGAGATCAAGAGGGCACATCCCAAAGGGACAAAGCTCAGAAGGCAGGAGGGGCAGAAGAGGAGGAGGAATGGAACCAGCAACCCCAGGGAAGAAGGGCCCCAGTGCTATTCCACTGCAGGGACTGCCATCGGAGTCTCAAAACAAAATGTGAACTGCTAAAAGGAAGACCAACTGGCGCTGAAAGCTTCCACCCAAACCACAATCAGAAGGTCTTCTTCAGAACGAATGGTTTAAAGTTAATCTGTGTGTGTCCCGTCCCCACCCCCACCCCCCACCCCCGCCGCCCCCGAAGTGCTGGACTTATTAGCTGGATGACTTTGTGCATAGTGTAGCGTCTACTCCTCTTTCAAAGGTACTAAGGTACCTGCTTTGTATGGTTGCTGGGAGGATTAAATAAGGCAATCCATATAAAGCACCTGAAACAGTGCCTGGCACATTGCAAGTATCCAATAAGTGGCATTGTGGTTATGCACTCCTATGCTGCTTACCGAAGGTCAGCAGTTCAAAACCACAGCTGCCGCTATGTGGGAGAAAGGTGAGGCTGTTTACTCCCTCAGAGTTAGTCCCAGAAATCCACGGGGCCGTTGGACCCTGTCCCATAAGGTCACTAGGAGTCAGGATGGGCTCAGTGTCCGTGAGTGTGGGTTATTTTGGTTTGCTATGGCTATTCCTCACCTCACTGTCAAATTTCTGGCCCAAGCATTCAAAGAAAAGTGACCGTCCATCCTTTTGTGAAAGATACAGTGCTACCTAATCTCTGAGTACCATGAGCTTTACAACTAGAAAGTTATTTCTATTGTTTAATATAAACCTCCGCAAACACCATAATTCAAAGGCAGACTTTCTTTGGTCTTCCTTATTCCCTGTTCATCTTTCGCATGAGGCAACTGAAAGTCAAAGAAGAGTAACTATTCCAGAGTGTCCGAACTGGCTGGGGGGCAGGGGGTGGGGGCACTGGGCTGAAAGCAGCACAAGCACAGTGATCCTCAGAAAGGAAGAGAGTGAGGCTTCACTTCACTGACTTCGGATGTGTTAACGGAGGGCCCGGCCCCTGCAGAAGGATACCATACTTGGTACAGGAGCCGCGAAGAGGAGGCAGACGCCCAGTGAGACTGTCTGACACAGAGCTCAGGCACAGCTATGGTTGTGATGATGGTACAGCACCGGGCTGTACTGTGTTCTTTTGTACATAGAGTTGTTATGAATCAGGACTTTATGGCGCCTAACAACAAAATGCACCTGGAAATATGTGTAAGGCCCTTCCCACGACACTAATGACCCGCTGCGCCGGTGCATCCAACAGACCCCAAGAGAAAGAGGAAGTTAGTGATGTGAAAATAGACCACCAAGGATCCTCAATGTGATGGCCCACCTCTTGTGTATTCCCCTCCCTTAAATGTGGCTGGATGTATCAACTCATGTCTAAGAATAAAATAAACGCAGAAGAAATGGGGTTGCAAAAGAACGGAGGCATCAGACTTAGGGAAGATGGCGGTCTCTCTGGGAGGAGCCAGACATCCTGGGAAAGGCCCACATGGCAAATAACTGATGTCATCAGTCAATGGCCACAAGATCCAGCTTGGAAGTAGATCTTTCCACATTGGGCCTTGAGAAGACTGCAGTCCAGTCCATACCATGATTAAAAAGCCTTTGGGAGACCCTGAGTCACAGCACCAAGCTCAGCCACCCCCAGATTCCCTACCCACAGAAACCGAGATTTAAAAAATGTTTGAATCTTTACATTTTGAGGTACTTTGCTTTGTAGCAAAAGACCCCTGGTGGCTCAGTGGGCTAAGCATCAGGCTGCTGACCTCATGGCAGACGGTTCAAACCCATCAGCTGATCCTTGGGAGAACGATGAGGCAGTCTGTTCCTACTGTGTCACTGAGCTGGACCTGACTTGATGGCAGTGGGTCTGGCTTGGGTTTGTAATGCAGCAGAGAAAAACTACTAACCATTACACTCTATTTCTTTCTCACTCTCACTAACTTGAGTTTACAGGGCTGGCAAAATTATTGGCCATGGTTAGGTGTGACTGCGTAAGTTAATTTGGCAGGCAAACAAAACCCAGAGCTCATTCACATCTCCATAGAAATCAATCAAGGATACATCGCAGCAATGGCCCGAGTCAAAACTAAAGCAGCTCGCTTTAAGCTTCATCTGCCCCCCTCCCACTCTCTGAGTGTGTGCATACTGTGGGCTACAGAGCTGCAGGGAGAAAGACCTTGTCATCTACTCTTGCAGAAATGTAGTCTCGAAACCCTCGGGAGCAGTTATTCCAAGGAGCAACTCTGCTCTGTCCTTTAGGGTAGCTGTGGAAGCCAGACCCCAAAACAAATCTCTCCTAAATTTCCGAGTGGCTGGTTCTCCTTGTTCAGGTTTCAAGTGAAATGTCACCTCAGCAGCCCATCCTGGTGTGCCATTCTGACCTGGCCATAACCCTTTCCTACGCTCAATCACATGTCCCTTCTTAATCCATGACTACATTTCCCCGTAAACAAGACATCCCCCGAAAATAAGACGTACTTACAGCTTTGCCTCTCACCGAAATATAAGGGATCCCCCGAAAATAAGACCTCCCTGAACATAAGGCCTCCCCGATAATAAGGCCCCTCGAAGCTACCGTAACTCTGGACTCTGGACTGTAGTAGCAAGCGCTGCTGTGCAGCTCAATGTTGGCCGCAGCACAACCAGAGCAGACAGGAAGTGCAAGTAAATTTACCATAGATTGTTGTAATGGAAATAATGGTATTAACAAGAAATTCTTGGTACTGTAGGTTTGTTTGTCTGGTATGCTGGTTTGTGATGACAACTACTACCGTACCGTATACAGGTAATAAATTTCCTTTTTTGTTGTTCAACAATAAATGTGTACCATATTCTTCTTCATGGAAACGTAAGATATTCCCTAAAAATAAGACCTAGTGCATCTTTGGGAGCCAAAATTAATATAAGGCACTGTCTTATTTTCGGGCAAACAGGGTAGTTACCGTGTCCTTGTTTACTCAGTAATGGTTGTGCTTAATCTCTCCCGCACACAACACTGTCCAGGAACCTTGTTCTGAGGACTACATTGTCTGAGTAATACAGTTTTGGAAAGCAAAAATTTAGGGTCGGAAAAATGACCTGAGGACGTGGAGAGGTCGTTAAGTCCACCAGGCGAAACCAAAGCCAGAGAGAGCTAAAGAAAACAGAGTGTCTTTAAACCAGGGTGTGGGGGTCAGAGAGTTGGCGCGGGACACAAGTGGGTGGATGGAGAGCCCGAGCTCAGATCTCGTGCGAAGGGGCCATGGTTGGAGGACCAGAGCCCCTCCTGAAGAGGCTGAGGGTCAGGCGCTGCCCTTGCCCGCTCCAGGAGCGGAGGAGAGGCGCAGGAAGCCGACTCCGAGAGTACTTTACCCGAGTCTCCCCCGGGCACCGACGGGGGCAGCGTGAGCGTGAACACGGTGGCCACGACGGCGAACACGGCGACGCTGCCCAGGAGGCCCCGGGAGTGCCGCGGCCCCGCCCGGGCTGCCCGCCCCGGAGCCGGGTCCCCGCCGTCTCCATGGAGCCCCATGGGCCGGTGAGGGGCAGGGAACGAGGAGACGGCGGTCCCCGAGGCCGCGGCGCAGCAGGAAGCTCCCCGGCCCAGACGCGAGCACCGTCGGCGGGGGGCCGCGGCGACTTCCGGGCCCAGCGGCGCCGGTCGGGCCGCAGCATCCTCCGCGAGGGCGTGGAGGAGGGAACGAGGCTGCGCAAGAAACAGCCCCGCAAGCTTTCCGGGAGCTCTCAACATGTGGGGGGCTTATCGTTTCAGAGTCTTCTTTAAAGTAACTAACTACGGAAATGGAAAAATCTCTCAAGAAAACGAGGCTGGACACAGGTGTACCAGCTCTATGACGAGTCCCCCTTGAGTACTAACTTGGTATGTTCTGATAGAGAGACGCAGGGCTGGAAACGGAGGGAAGAACGATGTTTACCGCCCTCTGTGGCCTGGGGTGGAACTACACAGAAAGACTGAGCAAGCTAGCCTCCCAGCCTCCAAACCTTTGCCATCTGGTTGACTCCCACTTTAAGTGACCTTGCTCCGCAGGGCTTCCAAGGCTGTAAATCCTTATGGAAGCAAGCCGCCGTGTTTGTCTCCCAAAGAGTAGATGGTGGATCCGCATCCTCCACCTGGGGCTTAGCAGCTGTGTGTGGGTACCCATTATACTACTAGGGCTACCTGCAGTAAACATTTGCCACCATTCGTTTTGTCCAACCTTCAGAAGATACTCTGTAGGATGTGAGCCTTGATGGTGTAGTGGGTAACGAATTGGGCTGCTAACTGCGAGGTCACACGTTTGAAACTGCCAGCCGCCCTATGGGAGAACTATGAGACTTTCTACTCTTGTAAAAAGTTACAGCCTAGGAACTGTACCTCAAGACAGTGTCCCTGTCTCGAAACACAGGATCAGATCTATGTTTTAAATCATGATGAAATTAATTAGATGGATCCATACAAGTAGCAATTCTACATATATATATATATAGATATATATATCCCATTCAGTGGTTTCCTGGAGTAATGCAGACGGTTCACTTGCCAGGATGCTAGCTGAAAGGCTGGGGATTTGAGTCCACCCAGACGCACCTCCAAAATAAGTCCTGGGGATCTATTTTAGAAAAAATTAACCATAGAAAATCCTATGGAGCATACTTCTACGCTGACACACATAGGGTCAACTTGAGAACAGCTCACTGGAGTTCATGGATGGCAGTCTTTGAGGATCAAGAACCCAGCAGCCATGCCAGCCATAATTCTGCCTCTCCTGCTCCTTGATGTGAAATTCCTATGGCTAGAGTCATGCAGCCACTCTCCACATCAAAGTTGGGGGTGCTGTTTCCAAAGGTGTTAGTTTCTTTGTGCTATCTAATCGTGGAATTTGGAGAGGAAAAAGTGCAAAAAGGTGTCAGACTGTATTTTAAGGATTTCCTGAGACGGATATTTCTTCCCCTTTTGAAAATAGTCACACTAATCGTTGGGAGTCCGAAGAAGGCTCACACTGGATCAACAATGCTTCAAAAATGAACAGATAGCTTCACGTTGTTCCTTAGTTCTCAGAAGGGTGTGTTAATTAAGCGTTGTCTTTACAAATAAAATGAGATAGATGATCTAATTCTTCTTCCTGGGTTTTAAGATTGAACAGGCCAAGTAAAGAGAAGCCTTCAAATATGGCAGCCTTGGAGGAGAGAGGCCAGTGGGCAATTCTTTCCTTTGAAGAATGGAGGCGCAAGGAGGTTAGGGAAAGGGAGCCACTTCAGGAAGTCTGAGCTGTAACCAGTCCCAGGGCTTCTGAAACTGACATTATGGTCTTAGAGAATGTCCTAGAGCTGTCCTCTCACGCATCTCTCCACTCAAGGAAATGATGAAGGCCCTGACAGCTGAGTCCTCATCCTGGAAGTGTATTAACAGCAAGTTCACAGTAAGCCGCAGATGTACCGAGAGGACAATGTCTGAGAACAAGTGGGACATCTATCAGGTGTCAGGAGAATGGCAGGCTGGTCAGTTGATGCCACTGCTAGCGCTTTCTTTTTCCCCCACAAGCTCAGTGAGCAGGACTTCCTTTCCTGGAGGAAATACTCTGTGGTGAGTGTTGAATCTGGTTGAGCCATAGGTTAGGGACATGTGAACTCAGTTAACAGGGATTCTGTGGAGTTCGTCCAGAGACAAGTGTTACTGTGACTCAAATACACTGCCTAAGGGACGGATGAGACCCAGATGAACCCCTTCTCCTGTGTACACACGGATGGTTTGGGACACTTGATAGTCTTCCCTTGGGATGACAATGTCTAGGAAGCAAAGGGCACGACATAGAGCATACATGTCTCGAGGATGGAGGGAGGTCAAGAGTACAGAATGGGAGCATGGGGAAGCAGGCAGCACGCAGATGGCAGGAGTCAGGTATGAGTGTGTGAGGTCAGCTTTGTGGCAGATTGGTCATCTCACTGAAGCCCAGGAACATAGGGTACCTAGTCTACTAGGGAACAGGCTAGCAACTCCTTGCAGGAATACACGAGGGCTTTGAAAAGTTCATGGGGAGAAATATTTTATTTTTTCATTCTATTTCCACACACACAATTTCGGACCCCCTGCCACCTTGTATAGGATAATGGTTAAATTCATGGGTTCTGGAATCAGACTTAGGACCCCTGATGGCTGAATGGTTAGGTGTTGGACTGCTAACTACAAGGTCAGCAGTTCAAAACCACCAGTCGCTCCTCAGGAGAAAGACAGGACTTTCTACTCCCATAAAGAATAACAGTCTCAGAAACTCACGGGGCAGTTCTACCCTGTCCTATAGGGTTACCACGGGTTGGCATCAACTCGATGGTAGTGAATTTGTTTTGTTTTGGTTTGGTTGGAATCAGACTGTCAGAGATGTCCTCAAAAGTACTAGCTGAGCAAATAGCTTAACTTCTTTTAAGCTTATTTACCCCAACTTTAAGATGCAAATAAATTTGTGAGAATTAAATAAATGATTTGGATCCTAGTGCCTGAGTGTTCGCTTTTGGGGGAGTTTCCCAGCCAATGTATTGCATGTACGGCCACCATCCATCCGTTCTTTGGAGGGGACTTGCATGCTTCTATGACACTGAACAGGTTTCAGCAGAGCCTCCAGACTAGGATAGACTAGGACGAAAGGCCTGACTATCTACTTCCAAAATCAGCCAATGAGCATCCTATGAATCACAGCGAGCCGGACCACATAGCCAGTCATGGGGAGGTGCAGGACAAACAGCATTTTGTTTTGTTGACCATGGGCTGCCGTGCGGTGAGGGCTCTCTTGAACAGCAGCAAGAGGCTTGGCACAGAGTAAGCACTCCGCAGATGTTTGTTGTTCTTATCGCTCCCTCTTCACAGCACCGCAAACATCTGCTGTGTGCCACCTGCCATGCCCTGGCGAACCCTTACGCGTCAGCAGGCATCATCTCTGCCCTTTCTGAGTCTGTACACTGGACACCAAATCCAGTTGCCCTGGAAGTGGCTCTGGCTCACGGGGCCCCTGTGTGAGTCAGAGCAGAACTCTGCTTCAGGTTTTCAGTGGCTGATTTTCCAGAAGCAAATTGCTAGGTCTCTCTCAGGAGGAGCCTTTGGGTGGACACGAACCTCCCAGCAGCTGAGCGAGTTAACCCTTTGCACCATGCAGGAATACAAAACATAATCTGGCCATTGCCATCCCGTGGAGTGCGGGCTATGGTTGGGAACACCAGAGTGTTATGAGGTCTCACACACACAGCTCTAAGGAAGCCGAGGCCCGCAGCGGAGGGGCCGTGGTAGGGGAGGGCTCCTGGAGAAGGGACTGAGTGATGTGGGTGAAGACCTGGGGTCACACAGGACAGGCAAACAAGCCAGGTCTCCATGCCGTGGGGCTGGAGCACAGGGGGGGCTGGGGAGGACCTCACTGGGGCCATACGATGCAGGGAAGTGTTCCAACTGGACCAGCAGATAGGATCGTTAACTACAAGGGCAACATTGACTTTATCTCCATAAATCAAATGTATTATACTCTGTCTCTCTCCCTGTTTGGCTTTCAGAATATTCACCCTGCCCTTATTTGGAACCCTTGTTAACCTGCCATAACCCCACGATATCTCACTCCTACCCACTGCTGATTAGAAACAAGGGTGTCGTTTTGAGGACTAAGGTGCGCCTGACCCATTGAGTGATTCTGACTCATATCAACCCCATAGGACAGAGGAGAACTACCCTTTTGGGTTTCTGAGCCTGCATAGCTTTACAGATCAGAAAGCCTCATTTCCCCTGTTGAAGGCTGGTGGGTTTGAACTGCTAACCTTGAAGTTAGCAGTCTGTCACCTAACCCACTGTAACACCACTCACTCACTTACTCAGTGCCATTGAGTCGATTCTGACTCATAGATACCCTATCGGGGTTTCTGAGACCAGCTCTTTATGGAAATGGAAAGCCTCGTCTTTCTCCTGAGGAGCAGCTGATGGTTTCAAACTGCTGACCTTTTGGTTAGCAGCCGAACATGTTAGCACTACTTCACACAAGCCGTGGAGACATCACACCCACTACCACTGAGCTGATTGTGATGCACGGCGATCCTAGGGCACCGCAGACCTGCTCTCTGGGGATTCCAACCGGAAGCCGACTGCCGTCTTACTTCCTTCCACAGAGCACCTGGTGAGCTCAAACTGCCAGCTTCTGGGTGCACAGCTGAGTGCTTAACCACTGAGCCACCAGCCCTCCTTGGAGACGTACACAGACAGTGACATTCAGGGCAGAGCCCTCTCTGCCACTACTCTGTTCAAGTTCACATTGATAGCAAGTGCCACAAATACCAGTCCTAACTGTGAGTCCATGGGGTTTCCCCCACTTGAAGAACAGCTCTGTGTCTAGTCCCCACCCAGCACCCTTTTCCTACCCTAGCACCCTCCATCAACCCTTCAATGGCCGTGTCTGCAAGTGAGCCTGGGGCTCCCCTCACTTCAGAGTTTCATTAACCTAGTCTCTTATTTCTGGAAATCTTTCTCGTGTCTCTAGGTATTGCTACTCTGCCTCCTCATACCCCAGCCACTTCCAAAACCAGCCAATGAACTCTGAGCGCGGCATCTCCTCCCAGTTAACAAAGCACCATCTAGCAGCCCCACATTAGCAACAAAAGCCAAGATGGCAATGGTCTCCTTCCTGATAACCCCTCTCCCTTCGGCGACACAGACAGGGGACACAGAGAACAGGGGAAGGAGAAATAACTGGAGTGGCAAAAACCAAATTGAAATTGAGCTCCTAAGACCTTATGCCGTCATAGTATCCTACAACCTCTCTCTTCTAAAAACTTTGAGGAAATAGCAGAGGTTCCCAAGTTATCACGCTGACCGCAAGAGAGGAGAAGGGAAGGGTGAAAATAGAGGCAGAGCGAGTGATCAGGAGGAATTGAACTAGTCATCTAAGGGACAGCTGTGCTCTGAGTCGAGCAAACCAACAAAACAAAGCAAAACAAAACCTCACTGCCCTCGTGTTGGTGCGAACTCTAAAGGGCAGGGTGGAGTTTCGGGGAATGTAACCTTTCCTTTACAGGACTTGGAAGCCCTGCCTTTCTTCCACAGAGTAGCTGGTGAACCAAAGCAACGGTAGTATTAATAAGCAAAATGGATGTAAATGAATTATAATATTTGTATTTGCATGCAATTGCTTTGGGGGGGGCAATACTTAGATTTACCAATGTTTTTCTCTCTTCCTTTTTTTTTTCTTTCTACCATTCTTTCTTTCCTCCTTGCCATTTCTTCTGGGCTTAGTTAGTCTGGGTTGACTAGAGAAACAAATTCATAGACACTCATATGTATGCAAGAGAGAACTTTACATCAAAGAGCAATTGTACATTAAGAAAACATCCCAGCCCAGCCCAGATCAAGTCCATAAGTCTGATATGTCGATACTAGTCCATACATTCTTCTTCAGACACATGCAATGAAGCTGAATGCAGGAAGATCACAGGATGGAAAGTCCTGTGGATCCAGTGGTGTTGTAAGCATCTCACACT
>NW_022103915.1:49882383-49896531 GCF_000313985.2 Echinops telfairi
AACTGGTCATCTCAGGGACAGCTGTGGTCTTTTTTTCTGTCATCCACTGATGAGAACTCTGTCGTCCCCTCTAGTCCTCCTCACTGCCCAGATGCATCCTAAACGCAGTGAGGATAAAGCAGACACAGAGACAGAGAGCGCAAATCTGGGCCTAGAGCTCTTCTCATCCATTCTGCTTGGCACTTGCTTGCTCTTTTCTGTCGGAACTTCTGATTTTTTTTTGTTTTGGAAAATTATTAGTCTTTGTGTTCTAAAAAATTGCTCTCTACCACGTCACCTCTTCTTCTTTTAGGGCTTCCATCGAACTTCTCCTTTTGTAGTTCCCAATATTTTTTATCTCTCCAAGCTGCACTTTAAGACACTTACTTAATGTGATAGGTAGGTTTATTGTGTCAAGCTGGCCAATAAGAACATGTGGGATTAATAAGGTCACAGCTTGATTGGAGAGGAAAGAGATAAATGGCTTGGCGAGCCCTGACTCTTTTTCTCTTGCTTTCTGGTGATCAGACCAGTGTGCAGCTGCCTTAGCTAGTTCTCTGCCTCAACTTGTGAGCTACACTACCTATCAGACACCCAACCCATGGATCAGATCGCTAGAGCTTGAAGTTCCTTCAAGACCTGCTTCGCCACGCTGCTGGTGTGTACATTGCTTGAGCTTGGGACTGTTGGATCCTGTCATCTGGATGACTGTTGGTGACTCATCCTGCTGTTTGCTGCCAGTGACCAGACTGCCTGCATTGCTCTACAGAATACTCAGCTGTCTGTTTCCTTGACCTTGGACCGAGCAGCCCCCCATGAGTTGAAGGACTTCCAGTGTATTACTGTTTGACAGAGTGAGTTGAACTGAGCCCTCTGTACCTCTGTGGATAATTAGCGGTTATATTCCTTCGTGCTGTATCTATCTAAAAAAATCGCAAGTGTCCTGGTTTTGTTTCTCTAGAAAACCTTGTCTAACATACTTAGTTCTTCCAGTTTATAACATGACGTGATAATTAGTAAATTATTAAGCCTACCTGATGATATATTTCTTTAAAAAAAAATCATTTTATTGGGGGCTCATACATCTCTTATCACAATCCATCCATCCATCCATCCATTGTGTCAAGCACATTTGTACATTTGTTGCTGATGATATATTTCTTACTGCATATATAGTTGGCTTTATTTTTCAGTTTCATTACTTCTCATTGCTTCTTATTCTTACTACATAATGACATATTATTTTTCATCATTCTCCATTTTTGCTTTATGGTATAATGTCTCCCTCCTCCACTCCAACCCCAGGGGTGGGAAACCTCCACAGCAGGCTCTGTGGGACAAGGAGTCAGGAGGCCCCCCTCTCTTGGTGCCACCAGCCATCTCCCCCTCTGCCATCCTCAAAGTTGCAAGTAAGGGCTCACTCTTTCACCCCAAGTTTCCTGTAATTGTCCTTCTGTCGTCATGCTTCCTAACTCAGAATTAACCCCCAAAATGTGGGAACATAGAGACGGAAAGCTGAGGTCACCCTGCCAGGGCAGAACATGTTCTACCACCCAGCGGAGTCCCAGGACTACACTGTATCAACCTCCCAAAGGTTTGATGGCATTTTCTACAGGGAAGTCCCTTCTGAAAGCTTACCTATGTTGGTCTCTGCTTTACCTTCAGTTCCTCATGAGAAGGGAAAGTGGGGCAGGTTCCTTTGCCCAGAGGGCTGTAAGGACTGGGAGGAGAAGAGTGTGGGCAACTGGGTGGAAAACCTCTCTCTATCTTTTAAAATAAACAAAACCAAAACTGTATTATTATCTCTTCACTTCTATATCTAACCTATGGTATTATCTATGTGTGTTACTATCTTTTTTTCCCTTTCCTTTTCTTATGTGTGCCTCTGTGTGTGTGTGTGTGTGTGTGTGTGTATGTGCCTCAGTGTGTGAGGGCTGAGGGAGAGGTGTTGTCTCTTTTAATTAATTTATTTTCTTCCCCTTGTCCTCTCTTTCTCTGGCCTCCCAGTAACCGTCCTGCTTCTTTTGATGTGAAAACCATTTTTTCTTGATTTTTTTTCCTTCATAAGAGTGGTCTCATACAGTGCTTGTCTTTGAGGGATGGACTCAATTTGCTGAGCATAAAGTTTTAAAATTTGTTCATGTCATAAGGTGTTCAACGTTTTTCATTTTTCAGGGATGCATAATATTCCACTGTGTGTATGTACCAAAGTTTATCTATCCATTCCTACACAGTCGGGCATTTGTGGTAGTTTCCATCATTATGCTATTTTAGACAGTGCTGCAACAAACATGGATATATGTGTGTGTGTGTGTGTGTGTGTGTGTGTGTGTTGTTCTTTCTTTCTTTGGGGCAGGAGGGAGATTGCAGGGCCATTTCGCATTTCTATTCCCATTTGTTCAAAGAAGCACCATACTATTTTCCAGAGTGGCTCTACAATTCTGGCATTCCACTGGGTGGGGGTACTGCAATCACACTATATCCTTTCCAGCCTTTGCTGTCTTCTATATTGTGGGTGCTTTCATTGTGTCTGATAATGTGTTTATAGCATATATTAGGGCCCTTGAGTTTGTCTCTAATTTTTTTTATTGATGACCTTCACAGTTCTAAAGTTTCTATTTACATCTTTCATCCCTCTTGACTTCATGTTTGTATATGGTGTGAGGTATGGATTCTGTTTCATTGTTTTGCAGGTGGAGATCCAGCACCATTGGTTGAAGACTCTCTCCTCCCCATTTAGTGTGTTTTAGCCCTTTATCAAAACTCAGGTCCAGATTCTAATTTTTTTTTATCCATATGTAACATGTATGTCCCAGTTATCCATTGCTTCCATCATGCCATGTAATCAATGGTACAAAACCACAATGGCATACACCAATAAGAGTTTCTTGCCCATGGCCCTGAGGGAATTGGGGAGCCTGGTCCACTGATCTTGATTGAACTTGCTCACATGTCTGGAGGCTGCCAGCTGCTCTAGGCCGGCCTGACTGGGAAGGCTGAGGTGGCGTGGTCCTTCTCCGTATGCCTATCCACCTGTACAGGCTTGTGACCCAGATCCTGGGGACCTGGGCCTACTGAGCTAAGGTTCTCACCACCTTTGACTGATAAGGAAACAGATACCAGGGGTGGGGTGGGATGGTGAAGCATCTCACCTGAGCCACACAGCTGGTTGATGGCAGGATGGAAACTGGGCTTTAGTCTCTTGAGATGGAGTTCAGTGCTCCTTCTGCAGTATTCTATGCCCGTCACTACGTGTAAGGAGTAAACTGCTTTGTAGGGGTGTGCAGGGGGGGTAATTCCAACCTCCAGGTCAGCAATTGGAAGCAGCAGCCACCCCTTCTCGGGAAGAGTAACTGGGAACCCCACATGGGCAGTTCTACCCTGTCTTATCAGGTCACTACGAATCGGAACCGACTCCCTGGGAGGAGGTGTTCTTTTTAGTTACTCCCAAATGATGTTGCGTTTCTGGTTTTTTGGCATGTGATCGAATGCATGTCACATGAAATTCGCCATTCTAACTGCGGTAGGTGTGCAGTTCAGAGGCATCAATTAGAGTCACAGCACTATACAGCTGTCACCACTATGTGCTTCCAAAATTATTTTTTAATTCGCCCCACCCAGAACACATTTGTGTTTTGATAATGGACTACCAAGCCGTGTCCATTCACACACACGGTGAGTCAGTCACCATCGTTCTGCCCAGTGAATTCTGTTTAACAAGATCTACAGCTTCTGGGGGTGTGACTTTATCCGCAGGCAGAATTCTTTTCTTCTTCGCCCACTTGTATACCTTCACCTTCTCCCACAGTGAATTTAATAAATGTCAGTTAAATAATTGCAGAGGTGAAAACACCAACTTGTTATGATTTATGGGATGGTGAAAACTCAATAGCATGGTAGGGAAGGATATTTACTTTGGAATCTCAGAGTTTCTTTATGATGCCGTCAAACCTTTGTCAGGTTGAAACGGTAGCTTGTTTGATACACATTAGGAGCCGACAAGGGAATAATGCACAGCTTCTCTTGTTGAGGCAGTTTTGAGAAATCCGATTGAGTAAAACCATCATGAGATGATTGGTTAACGCACCTCGCCTGACTAATTCTTTGAGTCAATAGCATGGATTTTCCACTTGGGGCTGTTGGTAGGACACCCCAAGCCTGGTATCTCATATCCTCCTTGTTTTACAGAATATGCAATGGAGGCATGGACTTTCTTTGAGTCCATATTTAGCAAGGAGGGGAAATTGGGACCTGTGTTCTTTCCACACGTAATGTCACACTGCTGCCGTGCTCTGTGAGAAGAAGTAGATTACTAGGCTGCATTCGTGGACTTTTTTTGCACAAAAGGTGCCTGCAAGTCACTTGAGCATGGAAGTTGAAGGAACTTCAAGAGAGCAAGGGACACAGCAGGGTCTGCTTCAAGCTTTGTTCACCACACAAACCGTGTCCTGAGAGTGGGAGGAGTTTCTGGGATGCCCGAAGCTGGCCCTGACGGTCTCAGGAGGCGGAACAAGACAGACTGTGCTCATTCCCCCAGGAGGTTTGGGGTCCAGGGGGACTGGTTTGCCTGTGGTTCTACAAGGGGATCCTGAAGGAAGTTTCCAAAGCCTCCGGTGACACCAAGGCGCCTGGCGGTGCACTGGTTAAGTGCATCATGAAAGACAGACCCGGTGGTCTGCTTCGTGAAGATCACAGCCTAAGGGAAGCATGCTGTTCTGTCACATGGAGTCACTGTGAGTTGAAAGGGACATGGGCACATCCCACTCCTGGGTGGAGTCTTCTCCATATGGAAGGGCCTGTGTGTGGAAGCTGGAAGGGCCACTCAGGACTTGGATTGGCTTAAAGTGGTGCTTACACACCCCTCCAGGTAGTCCCCAAATTACAACTGGGGTCTATCCCAAAGACTCCGTCATGAATCAGTTCTGGCATGAGTTGAATCACCCTTTTAAACGTTTTCTTGTTGCCTGCCCACGTGCTGTGTTTGGGACAGCGAATGGGAGCATCGGCTAGTGGACGTCTGGGAAGGAGAGCACTATGGTCATAGCGCACCCAGCACCCATGCCAAGAGGGAAAACCACACAAAACAGATCATTGTCCATGCGGCTCATCGGGGCTCCAAGATGTTCTACGTTGGGGGCTCCCTGGATACTGTTTTTATGGAGAATCTACTTTTCAGGGGCGGCTCTGACAGGTGCTGGGTGGAGATCACGGGGCTGTTGTTGTTGTTTGGGACCATCGAGTCTGTCCAGATTCAGCGCGACCCCGGTACAACAGAAGAAAACACTGCCCTGTCCTGCGCCGGCCTCACAATTGTCCTCATGTGTGAGCCCATGGCTGCAGCCACTGTGTCCATCCATCTCCCAACTTACTCCTTCTTGCCCCTGCTGTCCAAAAGAAGCATTCCGGAGGTGCTGTCGAGCCAGCATCGGATGGTTAACCTTGAGTAGTTAAAAAACCGCTAGATGCTCCAGGGGAGAAAGATGAGGCTGTCGGCTCCCAGAAAGATGTACAGCCTCAGAGACCCTAGAGCAGTGGTTCTCCACCTTCCCAATGCCACGACCCTTTCATACAGTTCCTCATGTTGTGGTCACCCCCCTCCCCCATCCATACAATTATTTTCATTGCTACTTCATAACTGTAATTTTGCTACTGTTATGAATTGGGCGACCCCTGTGAAAGGGTCATTTGACCCCCAAAGGGGTCATGACCCACAGGTTGAGAACCGCTGCCCTAGAGGGTCACTATGAACCAGAGTTGACTCAATGGCAGTGGGTTTGATACAAAGAAAAGATCCCAGTGAAGGCATACCCACACTCCCACCCCTTAGCTGAAAAGGGGTCTGGCATGCTGCCCAATCTAAGTCTATCTGAGGCTCATAGCAATAGGGGAGCACCAGTGACCACATGGGTGTAGACACCCCCAGGGACCTCCAGGCACACCCAGAGGCCAAGAGAAACTGGTCCAGTGGGCTGCTTCCACTGGCCCTCTGGGCCATGGTCCGTCAAGGGCCAACCAGTCTGGCTGGCCCACAGAGCTGGACTCTGAGCCACTGGACCTCTATCTGTTCAGGCGGAACCAGCTACACATGTTTGTGATAGAGACCACGGACCACCTTGTGGGCAGAGAGGGAATGCTGGTCCCAGAGTTGGTGGTAACAGGAAGAAGCTAAGACATCTTAGAAGGCAAGGGATCCCAGCTACCAGACCTTGTGTCAGACATCACTGGGACAGCAAGGACTGGCATCCACAAGGAAGCTGTGGAAGGTCCAGGAGCAAAAGGACTGTGGGCCCCTGGAGACAGAAGGGAAAGTCTGTGTGTGTGTGTGTGTGTGTGTCTGCCTCAGTGATCTCTTTCTCCCACAGAAGAATAAAGATGAGAGACGGCGCTTTGATCAAATAGCGAGTACAAAGAGGAGCAACCAGTGACAAACCCCACGCACAGGGCAGAACCGCCCCGGTGGGTTTCTCAGACGGAGTACAAAGCCTCATCTTTCTCCCACAGAACTACTGGTGGTTTCAAACCAAGGACCTTGAGGTTAGTAGCCCAACTAGCAGCCCACTACACGGCCAGGGCTCCTGAAGAAGAGGAGGTGCTGCTGAAGCACACTAGCACCCCAGGAGCAGCAGGCTGCTCTCCTCCAGCACAACCAGCTGCTGGCGGAGATGCTGGCAGCCAGGGATTGGGTGGGGAGTCTTCTGTCAGGGGCTGTCAAGAACAAGGGGCAGTCAATCCCCACCTTGTCTTTCTGGAGAACTTATAGGTAGCGGCTGGGTTTTTTTTTAAAGACAGGAAAGGAAGACACAGTGTCAATCAGCTAGAACAGGAGATGGACGGGTCCTTCCAACAGACTCTAGTGTCTTTCCAGAGGAGCCCATTTTACCCAAGTCACCACTCGGCATCCCAGCACTGGGGCCAAAGTGACGCCCATTTTATACATCAAGTGCAGTTTCCCCTGACTGTAGCTTGTGACTCCAGGGGCAGCAGTATCTCTCGCCAGTACCACTAACCCGTTGTCACAGAGCCTCTGACTCACGGTGCCCAGCGTGTGTCTCGGTGGAACGGTGCTCCACAGGGTTTTCAGGGCTGATGGTTTAGAAGTAGGCAATCCTTTCTTGGGAGGCACCTTCCATTGATCTCAAGCCTTCAACCTTTTGGTTAGCAGCTGGACGTATCACCCATTTGCACCACCCATAGACTCCCCATTGGCATGCTATTTATTCATGGCGGAAAATCAGCTCACTCCCCAATATTGCCCCGTGTGAATACAAAAGCTAAAATCTTCAGCTCCTCCTCCACCAGATGAAAGTGAAAACAACCTGGTCTTCACCAGTCACCTAAAGGGATACTTATGTAAATAGATGGAACGATTATGGTTTTCCTTTCTCTCAAGGGGTTTCAGCGGTCTATCCAAAGACAATCATGCTGGCTGGGATGGCGCTAGAGCATCCTCTAGTGGAGGTGGTGCAGAGCAAACAAGCGTTCGAGCAGCTAGACTTCTCCACTGCGGGTAGGGAGGAGCCTTAGACACAGCGTCCTTCTTTTTGCAGAAGGTTAGTACGATTGCCATGGAAAACAGCAAAAGAAATGAACAGACTACGCTGTGAAGACTCCAAGCTTGATAGTTCTCTTCTCAGAATAAGGCAAGCTCTGTTTTAGCCAATGTTCAATGTCAAGGGCAAACAAACAAGAGTGATTAAACGTCTTAAAGGAATCTAAAAGAAGAGCCTGCACAGTGAAGATTTAGGAAAGCCTGTGTGTTTTCTTTCTTTCCCTCTAAAATCTGAGCCACATCCGGACTGCCTCCTTGGAGATTCTGGTTAAAGAAGGGCGAGGGAGCTGATAATAGATATAATACCTAATGCAAACCCCCTTCAGCCATGACGGTGTTATTACAAACTTGAGTGAGTACCATTATTTCAGATAAATAAAAACAATGGACCAGAACCAATTTTACATAAGGAAACATTGTGCAGTTTGTTACAAACCTCGCTGAAGACTTTGTCTCTGTTCCAGTCAATGATAAAACCCACACCAAGCTGGTCCCGATTCATTACAACCGACAGCACAGAGTCACGCTGTGGGTTTCCGAGACTGCAGACCGTTATGGGAATAGGAAACCTTGTCTTTCTTCCGAGAAGCTGCTGGCAGTTGAGCATATCTGTCCCAAAGAAAAGGCTCTCCTTGCTTAAAGATATCAGTCTCCAAAAAATCCATACACATGTACATGTAACAACGTTGCCATCTGTGTGTGTGTGTGTGTGTGTCCACGTGGAAAGGGGTGTATTCTCTCAGCTTTTCATGTAAGGTCACTCACTCTGCCACGGTGCTGAGTCCTCCTCCGAGCTCCCTATGGGACAGAGTGGAATTGTCTTTACGGGCAGCTTTGAGGGAGAGCCTGCTAGATTCAATCTGCTGCCCTTGTGGTCAGCAGCCCAACACAGAATCCACCACTCCTCCAGGGCTCCTCTAAATGTAAAGTAGACTCTTTTAAGATGCAATGTTTTGTTTAGCCGCTAGTTGTTTCTCAGAGGTTACACAGGACAGTGATCTACTGATTAAAGAGAGCAAAATACACGGTCTCATCCTGTCTTTGAGTCTGAAAGGACCATCCAGTTCAATCCCTTCGTGTCTTCTTAAATGGGGTTATAGATTTGTGGTCCTGCCTACTCTAAGTATCTCTTCTTCACCTTTCCATGAAGTATCCTCAATTTTCTAAGAGAATCCATATTTGATATTCGATATGTGATATTCGATATTTTTATATTCCATATTTGATATTCGATATATTTTTACATGCCATATATGATATTCGATATATTTTTATATGCCATATTTGATAGCTACACGTGATATCTTTATTTGGTGGTGACACTGGGGTTTGGTATTGGACTGCTAACCTCAAGACAGGGGGTTTCTATTGATTAGCTGATATAAGGGAGAAAGACATGGCCGTTGGTTCCTGTAAAAATATACAGCCTCGGAAACCCCACAGAGGATCTTAAAGAGTCAGAATTGACTCGGGCCAGTGGATTTAGTTTTGGTATACTTTATAGCAGCAGTTCTCAACCTGTGGGTCGCGACCCCTTTGGGGGGGTCGAACGATCCTTTCACAGGGATCGTCTAAGACCACCAGAAAACACTATTTCCAATGGTCTTAGGAACCGAGACACCGCTCCTCTATCTGTCCCCAGGTGGGTCCGCCCACATGCAGATGCACCCACATAAGAGGACCCTGCGTGAAGACTGTTTGTTACCCATGCTCCGCCATGCTTCAAGACAAAATTTCATTGATTTGTCATTAGAAATAAATATTTCACAATATAGAATTAGTTACCTATTGTTTTTGTGATTAATCACTGTGCTTTCACTATGTTCATTTTGTAACAATGAAAATACATCCTGCATATCAAATCTTTACATTACGATTCATAAGAGTAGCAAAATTACAGTTATGAAGTGGCAACGAAAATAATTTGATGGTTGGGGGGGGGGTCACCACAACATGAGGAACTGTATTAAAGGGTCGCGGCATTAGGAAGGTTGAGAACCACTGCTTTACAGCAAAATACTTACACATTGAAATCTTAACCTCTAAGATATCCAAACACACAATCTCCTGGCTGCATGAACATGGGCAGTGTCCCTGCCTCAGGGGATGATCCCAAACTAAACTTCCAGCCAGAAATAACATTGAATGGGTAAACCTTGGGGGAAGGGATCACTTATTTGATATTGCTATGTGGTAGTTATATAATTGTTTGTCAATGTGAGGATTAAGAGTGTAGGGGTGGAGTCTAGTCTGTCAATCAGATGATAGCCAATGAGGCCTCTGTGTGGGCATGGCCTTCTCCTGAGGATTCTGGGAACTCCTGGATTTCCTCCTAGGAGGCAGGAGACACTCTTTCCCTTAACTCACTCCTTTGGACACTCTCTACTGACAAGGTTCACTCCCTGCAAGACACTTCTGAGGAGAAGCCACATGAAGCTACCCTTAGGCAGTCAGAATTTCGGAGCTGAAGGAACCACGATGTGAAGACCCCTGACAGTGCTGAGATGCTTATAACACTGCTGGATCCACAAGACTTCCAACCCACTGGCTTGTGATCTTCCTGCATTTGGTGTTATTGCATGTGTTTCGTGAGTCAGAAGAGGACTTTATAGATTGGTATCAGAGATATGGGCTAATATCAGACTTATGGACTTGATCTGGACTGGGCCGGGATGTTTTCTCAATATTCAAGCTCTTTTATAGAAAGCTCTTTCGTACACACATGAGTATCCATGAATTTGTTTCTCTAGTCTACCCAGGCTAACATATGCTACCTCCCAAGATGCACTGCAGGTGCTGTTCAAATCTCATCCCCAAGCCTCCATGTATCAGAGGTCTAGACAAAGGTCCAGATACCATCGGTAGGCTTCTGCCAGTCTTGCTCTGGTCAGTGGTTGCTCCAAGAAATGGTAGTGGTGGTCTCTGGGACTTCTTTGAAAGAGGTCCCGGACCCTAGGGACCAGATGAACAGCAGCAGCAGCAGCAGCAGCAGCAGTGTGCTCAGGGCCGTCTTCATTATCCCCACCTAGGAAGGCTTGAGCACTGGGGTGATGATGGACAAGCTTTCAAATGCTTCACCAGATACTTTTCATGGGCAGTGCTGGATCAGCATCCGACTTTCCGGTACAGTGTTAGATCAGCACCCCACTTTTCCTGTACAGTGTTAGATCAGCTCCTCACTCTAGCGTGAAGGTGAAAATCTGGGATTCTGGCTTTAAGAGCTCCACAGTTTTAGCACACCAAACGCCCAATTCCAACTCACTGCCATTGAGTCGATGTTGACTCATCACAGCCTGTAGGACAGGGTGCCTCTGTGTGTTTCTGAGATTGTAACTCTTTATGGGAGTAAAAAGCCCTGTGTTTGGCATGTCATCATCTATCCATTTGACCAAAATAAGACAACAACAAAACTGACTACCATCGAGTTGATTCCATCTCATGGCAACCCCATAGGACAGAGTAGAACCACTGCCTAGCAGTTATGGGAATGGAAAGCCTCAACTTTCTACTGAGTGGCTGGAAGGTTTGAACCACCAACCTTACAGTTAGCACCCTAATCCTTAAGCCCCTGCGGCTCTTTTCCTTTTGACCAGGAGCGATGTCTTGGTGACAGAGTTCAACATCCACAAGGCAATTGGAGAAAACCATCATTGTGGTAGCTTGAAAGAGCTCTTCCTTAACTGGCATGAGCTCTTGAAGGCTCTCAACAAAAGAAACTTCTGCTGGCATCATATAAAACTGCCGGGGTCCCTGGCTCTGAGCATGCCCCACTCGGATAAACCTGAGGAAGACTCCTTACTGTGCTGAGGCAGTTGAAGAAGTAGGAACATTGAAGACATTCTCTTCAGAATCCTTCATTTTGCTGGAAGAATCAACTTAAGCAGGTTTCCAGCCCCCTCACAGGCCTGGCCTGTTAGGACTGGGTGTAAGAATGTGCACAAAGCCATTGTCCTGAAAGAAAGAAGGAGTGGCAGCCGAGGCTCCACCGGGAAGCCTCGCTAGAGAACTGCGGAAACAGGAGTGCTGGACCTAAAGGGCGTCTCCTGTCTCCAGTCTTCCAGAGGATGCACCTCTTCATATTGGCGTCATGATTTCCAGACACCTCAACCTTTCCTGCCTTCACCGCCACATTGTGCCTTGTGTGGGGACGAGTTTTTACCAGCTGCCCTTGACCTTCTACCGGCTTCCTAAAAGCTGGCTCTCTCCTGTCGAAGCTTGGATCTGTAACAACGTCAGGGCTTTCCAGGGAGGACCCATCATGCATAGGGAGGAACAAGGGATCTGCCTGAGGAATCCACCCCTTCTCCGCCTTCTCGGATGCTCCCTGCTTTGGTTGAGGTGCTGCTCCCAGGCGCTCCCACGTCCCCTGGCTGCTCCTTTGCCATCCAGCCTCCCCGCCTCACCTCTACAGAGCTTCTCCTTGTCTTCTCTCCCCCCCGATAGGAGCGCGAGATGGAGATGGTACCGCAGACAGGGTGGTACCCATGGCAGACAGGGTGGTACCCATGGCAGACAGGGTGGCCCCAGCCCACGCGATTTCAAATCCTGCACCTCCACCCCCTAGGGAAGCACGTGCCAACTGGACGAAGAAGACAATCCAACAACACACACTCATGAAAAATAGAAACTCCCCCACCTACCCACCCACTCACCGCCACACACACACACACACACACACACACAGCCAGAAGCTTTGTGTTCTATTGTGTTTAGACTTAAAATATAGAACTGTTGAGAAAGAATTAAAGAGATTATGTTTATTTGATTTGAAGTTATCTCAGCAAGAAACATATTTTTCATACTTCTTTGGAAGAACAGCAGGTCAAATGACACATTTGTGAGCGACTGTTTGAAATATTTCAGCCACTCTGCAGGCTCCACCTGACCTGAGCGCCGGAGACCAGGGAACAAAGGCTTCCATTCTAAATGTGCCTTTAAGAGCCTTTCCTTGGGGTGACGGGGTGGGGGTCGGGGTGGGGGCGGACTCAGGAAGCGCTCACAGGTCTTGGTTTTTTTTTTTTATCCTATGCCACAAATCCATTTAATTATATTTCTAACCTATGACTTTAGGATCATAATTACACTACCCCCCCAAATGCAAACATTATATAGCTTAATTCTGAAACTTTGCAAGTCTATAACTCAGGTTGGTTTCAACATTACCCACATTCTTTCAAGGCCCCAGAGTCTCTTACTCAGCACCAATTCATTCTCCTTCCTGGGCAGATTTACTGTTTGAGGATGCCCAATCACAGAGACCGACCGGTCTTCATCTGTGCTCAGCACTAAAACAAGGAACAGAGGCCGGTCCAAGAGGCGCGCCCTCTGCGAATCACTTCATTACCTGCTTGAATGAAAATCATACAGGTTGTTACATGACAATTGTCTGCGGATCACGGTTGAGAGGACGTCAGCGAACGTCCCTGAGAGTGATTAACACAAACAGAAGAATGCAACCGCTGCTCAGGGTCTAACTCAGTATAAGGCCTTGTGAGTCAAACGTGGAACTCTTAGGAATGCCACGCCTCGGTTTGTGGCCTTATTAAAGAGAGTCTCCCTTCCCACTTAAAGGGCTCGATGGCCAGGACATCAATGACAGACCAAAACCTAAAATAAAGCCGGTTCTGAGCCGGCTGCCACACCTACTATGTCCAGCACTGATTCCCTCTGAGCTCGGCTTTCTTCACCTCCTTTGCCCCAGGCTCTCATACACCAGGGAGAGAAAAATGAATTTCACTTCCCCAGTGCTAGACTTGCTGGTGCAGAACATAACTAAATATCAGCAGCTGTGCCTGGGCACCTGGGGCCATAGAAGGAAACTCTTACAAAAGATTTCCTCAGGTGCACTAGCCCCCTTCTCTGGTCATCTTGGTTTGGTTGTGTACTTTTAACGGGGCAGGGAGAATTGCAATGGGCTCAGAAAAACAACAATAACAAAGTAAAAGTTATCTCTACAACCAAACTCACTGCCGTAGAATCAATACTGTCTCATAGCGACCCTCTAGGACAGGGTAAAACTGCCCCTGTGGGTTTCTGAGACTGTAACTCTTTATGAGAGGAGAAAACCTCTGGGTTATAAGAGATTATAAAAGTCAACCACAACAACACAACAGCAGATAAATTAGATATTCCTAAAACAAAACTCTGGTGGTGTAGTGGTTATACATTGGGCTGTTAACCTTAAAGTCAGTAGTTCGAAACCACCAGCCTCTCCATGGGAGACAGACAGGCTTTCTACTCCCATAAAGAGTTACAGTCTCAATGGAGAGTTAATAACAATATGTACAAGAAAGAAGAGAATGTTGTAAAATTGATTGTGGTAATGATTGTAAAGCTCTTCTTGATTTGATGAACTATTGAATTGTATGAGATGTGGATTATGTGCTAATAAGACTGTTTTTGTGTTTTGTTTTGTTTAAGTTAGTCTCAGAAACCCACAGAGACAGTTCTACCCTGACCTATAGTCAGCCTACCCTTGCAATGAGTCAGCCTCGACTCCATAGCAGTGAGTTTGAGTTGAGTTTTAAAGCAATAGAAGTGATGTTGCTAAGACTAAACCAACCAGCCAGCCAACCAACCAACCAAACAACCAGCCCACCCACCCACCCACCAACCAGCCA
>NW_022103915.1:49897481-49919194 GCF_000313985.2 Echinops telfairi
TCTGGTCTAGCCAGACTTGCAAGGCCTAATTTGAGTCATGGTAGTGGGAGCGGGGAGGAAACATTTAGGAACTAGAGGAAAGTTGTATTTTTCATTGTTGTTACATCGAAAAATCGGGACTTTTTAAAAACGCCACAGGACATGGGAAAAATTGTTAAAAATCAGACTGTCCTGCCAAAAGTGGGACGTCTGGTCACCTTACTCAAGGACCAGTACTCCTCAGATATTAATGCACAAGTATATCACGTGGAGATTCCGTCTCAGACATCGGGAATGGGGTGTGCAGTTCTGCGTTCTAAGGAAGTCTCATGGGACAGTGCTGCAGCAGAGCTGAGAGTCACAGTTCTAATAATGCGGGCTAGAGCAATTCATTGCCTTTCAAATAATCCGCCCTCATCCCATCTCAAATTACTCTTCCAAAGTAGTTTCACTTACTATTTGCTATTCCACTCACTAGAACGTTCCGGAACTCAAGATCTTGGTGTTGTCGTCTCTCTGTTTCTCTCTTAGCATAACACCATTAAGAATGACCAAGACAGAGAAGTCGTGAAAAAGAGCAAACTGTTTGCAGAGACATTGGCCCCGTAACTATGAAGAAAGAGTCATAGGGTGATGGATCCTCTCCACGTTGTGGGTAGTTGTAGGTTGATGGCATTTTGTGGCACTGGCAGGGCAGGCATTGGAGAGCCTCTGCCTGTGTCCCATCTTCTTTAAGGAAGAGCATTTGAGAAGATCATCTCCGTTTTCTTCCTACCTCTTCTCAGCATTTAGCAGGACGCTACTCTGTTTCTAAGAGAGGTCACAGGTGTGATGGGCTTGGGATTGGGTTTGGGCAATAGGAAGGCATACGGAAAGGACTGTTCGACTTTGCTAGGTTACAGCAAGGTACCCTAGCTTACCTCTAGGAGCCCTGGTATTAGAATGGGTTACAGGTTGGGCTGATAACCCCAAAGTTGGCAGTTCAAAACCACCAGCTGCTCTGAGGGAGAAAGATGAGGCTTTCTTTTCCCACCAAGAGTTATAAGTCATGGAAACCCACAGGGGTGGTTCTACCCTGTCCTGTATGGTTGCTATGAGTCAGCGTCAACTTAGTGGCTGTCAGGGAATGAATGAGGGAGTGAACAATAGATAGTGGATGCAGGGCACAGCCCTGCCCTCATTGCATTGATTCTGAGCAGAGGAGTGTCCAGGGTAGGGAAGGCAGGACACGAGCCCTGGGCCCTACTTGAGGGTGGGGGAAATGCCCGTGTGTGGTCTCTAATCGCCATTGCAGTTTCCATGGCCAACTGTGAGCAATCAGTCCGCCATTTAAAACTAATAGCACTATTTTCCTGTTGATAAGCCTCTGACCTGGGGTGCTCCATCATACACAGGTGGGGGGCATGAACATATTTAACGTTGTGTTTCAAGTAGGGCTCATGATGAAGAACCGATTATAGTGGCTATGGAAGATCCTAGAAGAATCAAATGCTGGGTGTTGGCTTGACCTGAATGGGGGAGAAAAGACCCTCTTTCATATGCCAAGGGACAGGGTCTGACTGGAGAGTTCAGGCTGGGGTGCAGGCGAACAGGAGGTGCGTTGCCTAGAGATAATTTAGGAGCAATCACAAAACCAACGCAAAGGCTATCCACTATGCATTATCACCATACACCAGCAATTTAGAACAATAAGAGCCTATCCTTGTAGTAGTCCTTGACGCCCTCTAATAATTCTCTCACAAAGTAACGCTGGGGCTGGGGCTCTGTATTTACCATCAGAGAACTAGGTTGTGTTTTTGTCTAAAGTGTTTGACCTTCTCGTTCCTCTTGTGAAGTGCATTAAAATCCAGGTCGCTCAGCTCACACCTCGAACTGCTCAGGAGTCTGAGGGTCCTTTCTGGACAATGTGCTGTTTCATGAAGGGCAGGTCATTATTCCAATTTAGAATGAAAATAAGGGATCTGAGAGAGGACTAGGGACATAAGCAATACGTGTGGAATGGGAGTGGGTCTAGGATCTGGTCTCAAACCTTTACTTTTATGACTTCACTAGGTAATCTTGTGGTCCCAACCAAAATTGGTCGACCCACAGTTTCGTGGCTGGCTGGCATGTCGAGCCCATCGGGGCCAAGGGTCTTTTCTCTCTTCTGCTCACTGATGCATCACAAACATTTAGATCAGTGTTTCCCCAAGTGGGTGATAACACCTGCAGGGGGGCTGCTGGAATGATCCAGGGGGGTTACAAAAGCAGATTATAAAAATAAAACCTAATCCCAATTCTGACTCCCAGGCACCCTCTAGGGCAGAGTGGTGTTGCCCTGTGGGTTTCCAAGGCTGTAAATCTTCACCAGAGAGAAACCTAATCTTTCTCCCTCGGAGAAAGTGGTGGGTTCAAGCTGCTGATCTTGTGATTAGCAGTCCAACACTAACCCACTCTGCTGCTGGAGTGCCTTGCAAAAAAAAGCAGATACCTACACTTTATCCAGGATTATGGCATGTAAGTACAAAAGTTCTTAGTAGCCTAGGGCCTAATGAGTAACTTTTTTTTTTCCCCTGAAAAGGGGGAAGTAGGCCAAATAAGTCTGGGGACCTATAATCTAGATTAACCCCTGACCAGAGAAGATTCTCAATAAATATTGGTTACCCTGGGAAAAAGAAATAGTTCAAGAGGGTCCAATAGATGTTGAAGGCTTTTTCAGTGGATGGAGATCAGGAACATTGGAAAATGTGGCAACTCCCCAAAATGAAACAGGATTGGGGTTTTATAGATCAAAGCAAAGAGATGGGTAAGTGTCCTTGTGGTCTGGCCCAGACTACAATTCATTCTCTCTCTCTCTCTGTTGCTTTAGGAGCAAGTGGAAAAGGCTATTGTTTCTCATGCCTCTTGCTCAGGACCATTCGTGCAATCTCATTCCAGTAACTGTCAACAGTTCTTTCCAGAGCTGTGTTTGTAGCTTGTGGGTTGTCTGTTAATCAACATTCATGGGAAAATGGAGACAGAAAAAAAAAAAAAGGCAGGGGTGGAAAGGAGAAAAGAAGAGGGAAGAGGGGGAGAAAAATGAGGCAGGATTGAAACACAGAAACCTAGGGTCTGTTTCAAACCTTTTGCAGTTGAATAAATGAATCAGGAATGGAGGCACACAAAAATTTTCTCTCCTCCTAACCCAACTGCTCAGCCATGCCTATGCCACTGGGAAATCGCTGGAGCTTTTAAAAGTAACATTTGTGTTGTTGTTGTTGGAGGGAGGAGGTCTGTTTAAAATCACATGTGTATCTGGAGCTGCATCTGCTGAAAAAGGACCAGAGAGTTCTGATCTCAAACACAAGCCTGGGCCACTGTTTCAGTTCCCAGGGCCTCGGTATCCACAGCCGGGGTGCCTCAGAGTCAGACTCCCTGGAAGCATTCTAACATTTCTTAGGCGATGAGCTCAGGGCCTGGAGTCCTCATCATACACTGCAAACACATAGTCACGAGCGAGCTGCCTCCAACCCAGTTTTAATTCCTCTCTAATTCTGTACTTGCAGCCAACTGGGATCTGCTCTGGAGACCCAGCCTGCCCTTCCAAGGCTGGATCATTGTCTGGGAAATGTATAGCCTCTTCCCCAGGCAGGGATGTGGAGATGAGAGGGACCCACAGACCAGGGGGAGCTTGTCACCATCCCTGGGAGATGTGCCTCAACGGCACTGCAGGTGGCAGACCAGCATTGTCACCTTAGTCAGGAAAAGCCCCTTAGTGCCAGTTGCAAAGGTATTCAGGGTGTAACCCCGAAGTCACCAGGGATGAACTCTTTGGAGTTAGTCAGGTTCTCCAAACAAACAAACAACATCAAAAGAAGCTGGATGGAAAACGTGACACATGTTGAAAGAAGTACAATGACCTTGTAGGAAAACTATGAAAATAGAGAGCAACCGCATCGCTGTGCAACACGCCGCTCTATGCGTGGATAATGCACCTGGAGAGCCGGGCAAGCAATGGGTGCTCAGAACAGCATTGCTTGGCTGTGGTTTAGGAACTCTGGGTGTGCAGGGAGGGGTCTCATTGACAGAGGCCCTTCAGGACTGCGCCAGACACACTCCAAGTGCAGCCCACTATGTCACAAGAGGCCCCCTTTTTAATCCGCCCTCTAATCCGTATTCAAATGGCCATCAGCTCCTCCTGCTACTTCTCACCGAAAAAGTGATATAAGCCCTAATCTGTATTTCGGCCCAACTTCACCTCGAATAATGGCCCCTACTAAACAGTTTTTGGAGGGTCAGCCTAGATCTTAATACCAAGAAATAAAGCTCCATCCATCATGTACCGATAATGGATACACACGTTTTTAAATATTAGTTTTAATACTCATGTCAGATTATGTAGAGCCTAATCCATTCTGTTCACTGGGCCTACTATCAGTGGAAGGATAAAGATTTCTATCCCTACATTAACACATTTTATGGGCGGCAAAGCCACGTTCTCCCTTCTCCCTCCCCCAGGCCCCTACATGAACGCATAAGGTCATGAACAAATAGAATTCTCACTTTCCGCGGGTCTCATTTGGCTTAAAAATAGTTGCATACAAGGTTAATCTACAGACTAGGCTTGTTGGAGTGCCGGGCAAATGAGACATCTTGGTTCTATGACACGTTGCTCTCCAGCCAATGCCCGCGCCTCCAAACATGGTGTGACACGGAGTCGGAGGAACTATTAAGACGCACGGAGCTTAAAGCGATTTATGTAAGCATGCTGTCACAGATAAAACTTAGTAACTTGGGAAAATCTCCCAAGAAGCTGAAGACGAGACTTTGGCATAGCCTCATAGTTTACCTAGTCCCAGCTCCTTGGGTAAAATTCCTATCTTATGGTTGTAAAATGATAGCTTCTCTATTACTGGTGTTATGGTTTGGGTCATCCACCCCAGCCCCGCCCACCACGACGTGATCAACTCTAGGCATCGGTTTTGACGTCAATCAACGACACGGTCGTAGACTGTTGGGATGGGGGCAAGCAGGAGAACCGTAAAATGCAGACCCAGTTTCTGAAAAGCCAGCTGGTCTCTGCTCCTTTTTGCTCCGTCTGGTAAACTCAGGCTGGACAGCAAAGAAGCTGTGTTCATTTCCTCTTCTAATTTCAGAGGTCAATTCTCACCCTCCACGTGAGGGATCTGAGTTAAATTCCCAATCGAGTCTCCGCATGTGTTGTTAATCACTCCTTTGTCCATGGAGCCTTATAGGTTGATGTGATGTGGAAAGGGTTTCCTGGAAGTTTCCAAAGTGAGATGGGCTAGGAAGAAAAACCTGGTTGTCTCTTCTGAAAACCAGTCAACAAAAGCCCTTTGGACCTGCAACGGTCCTGTCAGGAACCCATCATAAAACCCTATGTATAGTGATTAATCACAAAAACAATATATAATTCTATATTGTAAAATATTTTTTGCTAATGACAAATAAATGAAATTTTGTCTTGAAGCATGGTGTAGCATGGCTAACAGTCTTCACGCTGGGTACTTGTATGTGGGTATATCTGCATATGGGTGGACCCCACTGGAGATGAATAGAGGAGCGGTTATTCGACCCCCCAAAGGGGTCACCGCCCACAGGTTGAGAACCGCTGTATTAGAATGATCCATCGACTCTTTTTCTGGGGCAGAATCCCATAAAGTGAGTGCTGGAGGACTTGACCTGAGCCAGGTAATATAACCCTACTCATCACCTGTCCCTGTTCAGGTCCCCGCTTTGGACTCAGAGGCAGACTCAATCTCTGAAGAAATCCGGGCCCGGTTCACCCTATGCTTTGGCATATTTGTGCTGAATTGCACTGGGAGACAGTTTTCACAAACTTCTTTCACCCTAAGTGGGAAAAGACCACTGTAGGGACATTACCAGGCTCATGCAAGAGCCTGAAGTTTCAGGTGCTTAATAAATTAAAATTGCTCAGATTGGAACATAGTAAACCCTAGACTGTAAAGAACAGTCTTTAAAACTGTCTGTGATTTGTTCAAGGAGCTCTGTATTGTTTTTATCTCTTTTAATTGTTATGTCAGAACTGGAACCGGCTGCAGTGGAGTTGATGCTGACTCATAGCAACCCCCCTGTGGGTTTCTGAGACTGGAACTGTTGACAGGAGTTGAGAGCCCAGTCTTTCTCCCGAGGAGCTGCTGGTGGGTTTGAACTGCTGACCATGAGGACAGCAGCCCAGTGCTTACCACTTCACCACCTGAGCTCCTTCATTGTTATATAGGGCAACTTTCATTTTCTCTAATCCATAACATCTCTTATCAATCCTCTCTCCATCACCTTTGTCAGAGCATTTTCTTCCCCAACTCTCCATGATGCTCTATTGCGTCGGGCAAATCTGCTGCACTAAACCTCCCTAAAGGGTGAAAGAGCAAAATGGCACTTTGGGCTGTGTTCCTGGCCCAAGCCAAGATATTTTCAGTCCCCTCACCTGCATGTGCATGCTGAACAATGAATCAGGGAGCCCACAGAAGAATCGATGTGCTTGAACTGTGGTGTGAGCACAGAATGCCGAAACTACCATGGACTGTCAGCAGAAAAAATAGATTTGTCTTGAGAACACCTCCTACTATTGTGAGCTGTAGTCCAACTGCCCCTGACTCGTGGCAACGCCACACACAACAGGATGAGCTATTGTGATCAATAACAACTTAACGGAGAACATTTTCTTCATACTCATTGTTCTTAGCTCCATTCCCCTCCCCTCCCCTCCCCCTCCTCTCCTGAACCCTAGGCAATTATCCATCCAGTTACTGATTCTATTGAGCCACCTACTGTGGATTTCCATTTCATGTACAAGAAATCATACAAAACACGAACAGGTAGCAAACAAACATCACAATGACAAGACAAGACATGGGAACACCTTAAAAACAAAGCAGAAAATGCCATAACAGAATTTTAAATGGGTCAACAGGCAATCATTTGATTTGCCTATTGACCCATTTTCCTAGCCCACTGCTTTTACAAGCAGGATGCCCTTTTCCGGGCACTGGTCTCTCCTGATAACAAGTCCAAAGTACACAAGACGGAGTCTCCCCATGCCCTCAGACCTGTTGGAGGGCCGGACTATAGTTAAAAAAGAAAAACTATGAAGAAATTCCTGTGCACACTGCACATATCTTATTTTGAAGTAAAAAAACAAACGGAGCAAAAACACCCAGCGGGCCGCATAAATGTCCTCGGCAGGCTGCATGTGGCCCACAGGCCGTAGTTTGAGGACGCCTACCCTACAGAGTTGCTATGGGCTGCAATGGCTTGATGACAGACAACAATAGCAGCTCCTTGGTAGTGCAGACAGTTAAGCACGTGTTCCCTTCCTCAGTTCTAGTTGATGGTTGCAATCCATTGACACCGTAGAAACGACCTATGGCCAACATATTACCAGTGCTGGGGATGAAAAGATAGATGACTTCTCTATTCTGTGGAACTTAAAACAATACCTAGAGTCATTAAATGAATTAAGCTCATTCCCATAACTTCTATGCTTCTTCTGTTTGTAAACGGTGTCTTATCAAGCTGATAAGTCTAGGGCATGGATGTGAAATATTCATAGAGAATTTGCCCTTAAAAGAGAGAGGAAGGAAGTCTCTGGATTAGGTGCCAGTCTCAATGCCCAGACTGGCATGAGCCAGAGGCCTTCACTAGACTCTTCCCTGGGGCTAAATGGGATTCAGTGGACGGAATTTCTGAAGTGTGTGCATTAGAATCATGTGCATTAGAATGTCATGTGCATTAGAGTCACCTATGGATCTTTGAAAACATGCTTCTGCCTAGGCCCCCTGATCCTTACATTCTGGATTGGGGCCAGGGCCTTGGTGATTCTAAAAATTAAATTCTAATGCATAGTCAGGGCCAAATGCCATTGATCTAGATCTAGTTCGGAAAGGTCATCGAGCAGGAGAAACCATTTCCCAGAGCTGAGGACTAGAGAGTAGAATGAGCACAGAAATCTCTTTCTGATGCCTGAGGCTCATTGAGGCTATTTCTGAAGACCCTGACCATGCCCGCAGACCGGGCACTGTCCTCAGAGAGAGGAAGCCAATGACGGAGAGATTCACAAGAAAACCCAGACTCGGACAATATGAAACATGAACACATTTGGGAAGGTAGACTGTTTCACAGATCAGGGAATATTGAAATTAAATGGGGCCAGAAGCTAATTATATGGAAATATTTCTATTTGCACATTTCTCCAGAAGGCAAAGTAGAGATTGCAACCAATATATCTACACAAGTGACAAGAATATTAAGTTTTCTATCATTTCCCTGCCACGCTACCTATCTCAGCATGAATTCTGTCCTAGTTCTTGTGAAGGTGAGAATAATATCAAACTCATTAATTGTCCACATTTTAGATATGATAAGGCTTTAATGGCGGGTGTTAATTAAACTACAAAACAACTCCTCTTGCTGTGCTGTGCATTCCAAGTTAGAGCAATTAATTCACTCACTTAAACTGATCAAGATTTAATTACCGTCACTCTGCAATTACTCTATAATTAAAGTAATTTGGTTCATTCCACTCGCTGACAGTGTCACTGATCAGCCTTTCTCAGGACCAAGAGAAGTGATCATTAACTTAAAGGATCACTCAGGGCAGTCTGACACAAGTAAGTTCTCATTAATTATTCCTTAAAGTGCCTAGAATAAGTTAACGCAGGGAGAGAGAATAACGTCGGGGAGACATTTCAAACGCAAATAGGAAGAAGAAATAAATAATGCTGTCGGTTGGGATTTGTTTTCCTCTCGACCCTAAAATCACACGAATGTCTTAGCAATTTAAATGATGGTGGCAGCCATCGCTATAACCTAACCACAAATTATCGTCATGGGAAAAACAAACAGAACCTGGAAAAAAAATAAGCACTTAAATATTGGTTACGGTTAATTGCTGTGGGGGATTAGCGCCTACTTGGGGATTGGTCGGTGTGGTGCGACAAGCGCTGGTGCGGCCAGAGCACTCAGCCGCTTCAGAGAGCAACCACACAGGTTGCAAAACCCAAGTTTGAAAGACGTTTTGAGGAGCCAAGTCCAAAGAAAGGAGCAGTTGTCCGCATTCGCCCTCCGAAGGAGCCCGAACGGTGCCCTGCGTTAGGCACTGGACCGCTAATCTCAAGACTGGTAGTTCAAACCCCCGAGCTGCTCTGTGGGAGAAGGACGAGGCTGTGTGCTCCCCTAAAGACTGAGAGTCTCGGAGACCGCGTCGCTGTGGCCTGGCGTGACAACAGTGGTGAGGATGGCGCGGGAACGTGTAACGTTTCCTTCTGCCGTACTGGCTCGACAGCACCTAATAACCACATGGTGCAGTGGGTGACACGTGGGGCTGCTAACCCCGAAGTTCAGAAGTTCAAAACCACTGCCGCTTCAACACATTGACAACCTGGGAAACCCACGGGGCAGCCCTACCCTGTCCTGCCGGGTCGCTGTGAGGCCAATTGACCGCCCTGGCACTGAGCTGCATCAGCATTGACTCCATGGCAGGGGCTTGGTGTTGTTTTTTGGGGTGGTGGGGTGGTGGTGGTTCATTTCGTTTGTTTGATTCGTTTTTTAAAAACATATCTACCTGTCAAGAAGCCGTGGTGTTGCAATGGTCCCAGCGCTCAACTGTTGGCCAAAAGGTCGGCCTTGGGAGCACCCCAGCCAGCTGCTCCAGGGGAGAGAGGGGGCATCTGCTCCCTGCAAGATTCACAGCCTTGGGAACCACGCGGGGTGCTCTTCCCTGTCCCGTTGCGTCACTAAGTGGACTCTGGCAGTAGATGGCTTGGGAGGCATTCCGCTGCTCCCCACAAATGGCCTTCCAACGTGTCGGGTTGGGTCTCCAGGCGTTGGAACTGACCCGATGGCTGTGAGCGGGCTCTGGTTTGGGATGGAGTCGCGATGAATTGACTGGATGGCGATGGTTGACGTCAGTTCTTGTTCTCTATGTCCCTATTGGAGCCCTCTGGGGGGTGCAAACAGTGAACGCGCTCTACTTCTAAACAGAAGGTTGGAGCTTCAAGTTCACCTAGGAGACTCTGAGAAGAAAATCCTGCAATCTACTTCCAAGAACCAGCCCCAGAAAGCCTGCAGAGCACAGGCCTAGCCTGATAGGCATGGGGTTGAGATCAGTCGTAATTCATTTGTTGGCAACTGGCTGGGTAGAGGAAGGGGCTTCAAGATGTTCATGGAATAATTCCATTTTGTCCCACGGACTTGTTGAAGTGCCCTCGATGTGGGGTCATTGTGTTGCACAATAGTTAACTGATGAAGCTTTTCCACCAGGAGAAGAAACAGACTCGCGCTGACTCCCAATCCTGGTGACCGCAGGTGTGACCCTATGCCTTTCTGGCCTGTCCTCCCTGGAAGCAGAACACCAGGTCTTCCCTGCAGCACCCCAAGATGCTGGTGTCACTATGTAGGTTTCAGTCCCCAATTTTTAGGCTAGTAGCCGATTCCAACCTGCTTGTGCCATCCAGGAACCTGGTCTGGAGGAAGAAGGAATTCTGAGCTTCTGATTAATGGGAGGTGCCAGAACAGATCACGGGGTATGAATGCAGCGGGGGTGGGTTGGGGTGGGGGAGGTTTACTCAAGATCAAGGGTCGTGAGAGGGCTAGGATTGGAATTCCCATCTCTCTAGAAAGTGCACTCAGAGACCTGGTATATTGAACTAGGCAGAATCTAATTCAATTGACTTTCAGGGTCAGTTCCCAGTGGAATCCAAAGTAGCCTCCAGGCTAATGGGTCAAATGAATCAAAATCTATAGGACCCTCTTCTGGGATTGAATAATAATAATTAGGCATCATTTCTGAGAAGCTCTGTTTCTAAGGGAAATAATCACAGAAGCCTTTCATCGCAGCTGGTGGAAAACATTAACTCTTCAAGGGGAGTCTTTTAGACACCTAATGACCCTGATGGTACAAATGGTTATGCCCTCACTGTTAACTGAAAGGTTGAAAGTTCAAACGCACCTAGTGGTTCCACGGGAGGAAAAAGCCTGGTGATCTGCAGCCAAGAATCCCCAGTGGGCCACTTCTACCTTGTAACAGGGGGCTGCTTTGAGTTGGTATCAACTCTGGGGCACCTTTAGAGTCCATCTACTGGGTAGAACATTGGTATAACTTCCGTTAGATCTTTGTGCTTGAAGTTGGGGATAGGGTAAGTGTTCGTGGGCCACTGCACCCTCTTATTCTTTTCCGAGTTAGTACCATCCAACTTTGAACTGTATCCTTAACAGCATATCCCAAGCGGGCTGGTGAACAATGCAGTTGTCTTGGGTGGTCCAGGCTGTGGGGAGTGCTTTGACGCTGACACCCTCCAGGGGACCTTTTCTGCATCATCATCATTTACTGGTAAGCACACTAATGCCTAAAGATTTCCTTCCAAACACTGAGGCCAGGGAGGCAGGGGACTTGCCTGAGATCGTGGGTCTCGCTGGAATGGGAGCTGGAACTGGAACTCCTGTCTCGAGTCTCCTGGATCCCGCCCTTTTCAAGTGATGGAGCAAGTGACTCTCTATTCCTCAGTGATCTATGTGTTTACATGGTCTGGGTACTTCCATATACACTTATATCATTTAATCAATACATTGTCAGTCTCATCTTTGAGAAACAGTTCTTCCTGAAATACTTTTTCTTTCTTGATCTCATTTGAAAATACAAGAGGGTGTGTGGTGCTCAAATATCACTTAAGGGAAAACATATATCCCCTTGAAAAATTCTTACTCACATATTGGCAAGATATGGAGATGTTTTTAATATATTCATGAATACTTAATAGAACCCATATCACTATTCTCGGAACATAATGAAAGATGATACCAATCTATGCAACGATGAAAATAACTGGAAAATTGCATAAGAGCAAAACAGTTAAGATTGTAGAATTCCATAACCAGATGTGATGGCAGGAAGGGTGGTCAGACAATACAATTTATAGATTAGGAAACGGACATACCAGGCATAAAGGTCAGGTGGCTAATGAATGGCAGAGCTAGTCTCTAATTCTCGTCGCAGAAACAGTGAAGAAGAAGGTTGAACCTTTCTTAGCGCCAATCCTTAAATAGAACCTGAGATGGTAAGAGTGTTCCTAAGAAATCTCCCCAGGCTTCTGGGTGCAGGTGCCAGGATGGTAGAGGCACAAACTGAAACTAGGTGACCGAGCTAGACCGCAGATCCACCACACACTGACCTCTCGGAACCCCAGTGCCACTAAATGTCAGTTATTATTGAATTCAATGCATTAACTCAAGGGAAGCACCCGGAAGAGCTCCCGGCCCATTGCATTCAATCCACGTTGCCTTGCTGACTCACTGCACCTTGGCAGTGAAAGGCAGTCTCAGCTGCTCGGTCCCTCTGTGCGGCTCACCCTGTCCTTGTTCTAATGTCATTGTCTTTCCTGAGCTTCCTGGGGCGTTTCTGCAATCTCAAGATGCTAGGGATTCTGGCTTGGCATCCACAGTAGTCAGGAAATGTTTCCAACAGAAACCCCAGCTCTCTGATTGGCTGACTCATCCAATCTGTCATGAATTCAGGTCAGCAGGCACAGCCTGACTCTAGGGTCATTCTTTTTTCCATCTCAACAGAAACACTGAGGCTATATTGACTTCTCTCGACTAGCTCTCCTTGCTGCCACCAGCTAACATACTATTTTCATGTAGCCAGATGGCCTTTCCACCACGATTTCTTAGAGCACCAAATACTCTTCCCACAGGACCACAGGTAAATTCTCATTTAAGTAGATAGATTTCTTCATTAAAGCAGTGTGTGTGTGTGTGTGTGTGTGTGTGTGTGTGTGAAAGGCAGTGTGAAGTACTGTGGCAAGAGCCAGGTAGTCCCGATCCACTGCCCACTGACAGTGTGACCTTCAACAAGTGACTAGCTTCTCTGGTTCATAGTTGATTGATTCATCTCTGAAATGAAGAGGTTGGATGATATGCCTTCTGAGGTCCTCTTTTCTCCATTCAAATGGCTGAGATGTAAAATCCTATTATGCACAGACAACGTTCCTGTAGTGAGCAAAGCAGAGATTTCTGTCTTCTTAAACCAAACACACTACCATACAGTCAATCCTGACTCACAGTGACCCCCGTAGGACAGAGTAGAGCTGCCTCTGTGGGTTTCCGAGGTTATAAATCTTGAAGGAAGCAGAGAGCTTCATTTTTTTTTTTGCAGGGCACCTGGTGGGCTTCAACTGCTGACCTTATGGTTGGCAGTACAACTCCTAACTCACTAGGCCACCGGGGCTTATCTCTTAAGTGAAAGAAGCCTAAAAATTGCTGCCAGGAAAACACATATAAAGTGTAGCAGGAACAGAAAACTCAGAGCATTTAGTTCTGACTAAGGCTCTCTTCATTAAATGTGTAATCAGCTGAAGGGTAGGAGATAATTCCTTTGTTTCATAGTAAGCACCAAATAGTAATTGCTGGTCAATCGAAAGATATACTTGAGAATTTCACAGATATTTGCCTACAGAAGACCAACATTTCAAAACATTGAACTCTGTGGTGCGCTACAGGTATAAACTGCATGCTGGAACAAAGGCTCCCGGAGAGCAAAGAAAAGGAGATGAAGCAAGTGGCATGCCTCACAATTTATTAATATTGGTTCGATGTTGAAATAAGAATGTATTGGACATTCTGGGCTAAATAAACCCTTACAATTAATTATATCTGCTTCTTGTTACCTTGAAAATGTGGCTGCTGGTAAATCTAAAATCTCACATGTGGCTGACTTTGGGCTTGCACTACATGGGGATGAACCATGCTACCAGGCCACTGTGGCGGAGGTTTGACTGAAGTGGGCAGTGCAAACTCCTGAGGGAACAGAGAGAGGGTTTAGGAGGTGGAGGAGATGTTCATTTGGGGTCACAGTCCCTTTTAGGGGAAAGGCTGCAAACAACATGACAAGGTCAGGTGTGCAGGATGTATTTCTGTGGAACACCTCAGCACCAACAGCTGGGTCGGAGGTCTGTCATGAGCGTAAGGAACATGTGTTTCCTGTCAGATGCTGTCCAGTCAATTTCAACTCATGGCAACAGCACAGACAAAGAGAACATACCTAACACACCAGACATCAAAACGAAACAAAACTCACTGCCATGGAGTCAATCCTGACTCCTAGCTATCCTACAGGGCATAGAACAGGCCCTGTGAGCTTCCAAGACGAGAACTTTTTATGGGAGTAGAAAGTTCCATTTTCTCTCCCAAAGAGTAGCTGGTAGCTTCAAACTGCTGACCTTGCAGATAGCAGCCCAATGTGTAGCCCCTAAACCACCTGGGCTCCTGACATTACACACAACAGACATGAAGTGTTGCCTGGTCTCGACTCATCTTCACAATCACCAGCAGGTCAGTCTATGATTGGGGCTATAGTGCTGATCCCCTGCCCACCCTCTGGTTTATCAAACACGATGATCTCTCCCGGTGCTGCGTCCCAAAGCCAGGGAGGCAGGTCCTATTCCATGGTGATCCATAAGGTCTGCACTGGGTGTGTGCTCTCTACACACACGTGGATGTTCAGAAGTAGCTCCCCGGCTTGCTTCCTTATCTGAGTCTGGGAGCTCCGCTGCAACCTGCCCACCATGCGGGTTCTGCTGGCATTTGAAATTCCGCTTCACATAGTTTCCAGCATCCCAGCCACACACAAGCCACCCCAGTACAAGAAAGTTTCAAGAGGCAGTAAACGCAGTCATTTCAGCATGACGGGAAATCTAATTTGGTCTATCATCAAACGCCTTATCATTAAAAGCAGCCCATCCTTTTAAGGTTTCCACATAGGCACTTTTGTTGTTGTTGCTAGGTGCCGTCGAGTCAGCCCGGCCCATAGAGACCCTTCTGCACAACAGAAAGAAACCATGCTGGGTCCTGTGCCATCCTTACAATGGTTCCTGTGCTTGAGCTCATTGTTGCAGCCCTGGTGTCAATCCATCTCCACAGCATACAGGAAATCAAAGGCATTTTAGAATACAGGAAAGAGAGTGGATGGTGCTGCATTGATTTAATATGCTTTTTATTACACAAGCATGAGGCCCATTTAGTAACAGGTGGGTGTGGACATCATTCATACTAACCTTATTCATAGGAACATCACACTAATATCATTCATACTAACGATAATGTCCAATTCATGCCATTAATTCATCAAAACTAATATTAATTCATTCAGAAATGAGATTACGCCCCTCCACCCCCTGTGGCCATAATCCATGACTACTTGACTCCGTGACATCGACAGCCCAGCATCGCCCCCAAATTGCGAGCGGAGACCATCTCGATCTGGCTTCTGTTAAAACGTCTTTAATGTAAGAACCCAGAGAGGTGGTTTGTCTCTCTGCACTCCTCAGGCATTGTCAGTTAGCACTCAGGCCAACGATGTGTATTTTGTGCCAAAGGGGCAGAGACACACAATCATTTTTCTAAGCAGCATTTGACAGAGACCCGCGGGCACGATGCACCCAGCAGAGCTTCAGAAAGATGGCCTCTGGTCTCTTTGGCCAACAGTCTTTCTGACCCGACAACCAGATACGGGCATGATACAGTGGTGAAGGCTGAGGAGGAGGCCATGCGGTCAGTTTCTCTTTTTCTCAGTTTGCTGTATATGAATAATGCTGTATATACCCCATGATAGTGGGGTAGGAGGAAAGAAAAAACATATATGAATATATGTGTATTTGTTTATATATGTATATATATGCAAATGCAACAAGGAAGCAAATGGACTTTGGGCCTCTACTTAAATTTTACTTCAATACAAGAAGAGTTTGTTCTAATAATGTGCCAATGTATGGTACTCACCTTCCCGACTGATCGCTGAAGACAAATGGGTACATAAGCAAATGTGGTGAAGAAAGCTGATGGTGCCCGGCTATCAAAAGATATAGCATCTGGGGTCTTAAAGGCTTGTAGTTAAACAAGTGGCCATCTAGCTGAGAAGCAACAAAACCCACATGGCAGAAGCACACCTGCCTGTGTGATCATAAGGTCTTGACAGAAAGAGGTATCAAGTTTAAAAACAAACAACCCTATCAACGTGAAGGGGCATAGATGTAGTGGACATATAAGATAATTGGACAGTCTCTCACAAAAGGACCACATGGAAGGGATGATAAATCCACGGTGTGGTATGGCACTGATGAACCATGTAACTGTCCTATAGTTCTCTAATATTTCCTCCCTTACTATTATGATTTTTATTTGTTTTACCTCATTATGCATGGTGGATTTTCGTATATTCATCTGTGTCTTTAAGATCGTTTGGTGTGAAAGTCAAGACAGATAACCCTTCAGAAACAGTAAGGGGAATAATGGTTCCTTGAAGGTACAGGAAGGGGGTGGGGTGGGGTAAGGGGGAGATGGGGAGCTGATAGCATTGATGACTGAAAACCCACTTGATGAGACAACAGAATAGTGTGTGAATGGATAGATGGGCTTGTGCAAGATATGGGAAAAAACTATTACAGAAAAAAAGTATAAAGGTCCCTAGCGGGTATGATAGGGGAGGAGACAAAGGAGAGCTGATATCAAGGAGTTCAAGAAGAAAGAACATGTTTTGAAACTAATTGTGGTAGCAATTGTACAATACTGCCTGCTGTGATTGAATGGTGTAATGTTATTTGTAAGAGCTCCCAGTAAAATGATGTTTTAAAAATGTACTCCTATGCTTCTGCACTCTTTCTGCTGCTTTAAGCCACTCTATAAACAACTACTGAGCACCTATTGTGAAGGGCTCTGCTGGGTGCTGGGTGTGGTGCAGATTAGGGAGAAATGGCAATCTGCCTTTTCCCGCTGAGTGATTTCCCTGGTGCAGAAAAGAGAGCAAATGATTGTCCCAGAGTCAGAGCTGGGGTCACCTTTGACTCCAGCTGGAATGGGAATTACTAGCTGTGCAGCCTTGGACACATGGGTGCTGCTTCTCTGAACCTCCATTCCCTCCTCAGTACGAGAGAGAACCCAAACCAGACCAAATGCACTGCCATCGAGTGGATGCTGGCTCATAGCGACCTCGTCGGACAGGATAGACCTGCCCCTGTGGGTTTCCAGGACGGTAACACTTAAAAGCATAGCATCATTGGACTGTACTCTGTGAGCACATCGCATGGGCTTTATGGGCTCGGATCTGATAGACACCTTAGATATGATAAGGTGTACCCTCGGCCTGAGACTTCGGGCCCCGTTTGAAGACCCGATGGAGAGTACAGTCTCATTATTAGTGGCAGGTAAGTTCTGTAAGGTTGCGGCAAACTGGGATTCCTGATCCATTGCTCTAAGGGCCAGGTTCCCAGTGAACACTTCCACCAGTTCACTGTGGGACCTTGTAGCATGCTTCTCTTTGCTGCCGCAGTGAGTAGCCGTTTAGTCCGTCACAACTTACGGGGCTTTCAAGGCGTGACTGTGGGAACCAGAGGGCCAGGCCTGTCTTCTGAGTTAGAACTGCAACTTGACGAACTGCCTTTTTTCTTGTGGGGGGCGGGGGGCGGTGCAGAGAGGTGGGGGCGTGGCAGAGAGAGTCTTACTTATTTTCTTCCTTTCGTAAAAATACTAGCATTTTCTTTCTCTGACCAGTTTTCATCTCACACAGGTTTTACGGCCAGCGGCACTATTACACATATCTGAACAAGCTCACCTAATACACACATTTAAGGCACATCCCTCGCTGCCACTGAGCTCTAGTGGCGTTTTAGGAGGGTGATGCCTGGTGGCTTTGAAACTCAAGCCTTGTCGTTAGCACGCAGTCCGGATGGCAGTGAGGGGTGTGTAGGGGTGTTTTAAGGGGCACATCATAGTCTTCCCATGCTCCAAAGCACCAGAATCCTTGGATACCGTGAGTGGGGGTCAAACAGGGAGATCGCAGGCGTGGGACCATCGAGTGGTCTGCGAAAAGTGCCCTGCTCCCGGCATGACAGCTGATGTAGCGGCACCTGGCTGGACCTCAGGAGACCCTCACACTTCGCTGCTCTGTGTCATCTTCAAATGACAACCGAGTATTGATTCCGGGCTGCACATACGTTTTAGCCAGTGGGCAAATTCACAAGTCTGGGCTGTGTGACAACGAGAATTGACTATATATTCAGTGAGGGAGGGTGCCGATGGGTGGTGGGCCCCAGATTTCAGGTGTGGATTAGGGATCCGGAAGAACGGAGGAGGGTCGGGGTTTCTGGAGCAGACGTGCTATTAGCATTTCTTGTCAAGAGCAGATTGTGTGTAGCTGCCCAGAGCGCTGGGCTGCCTCAGCCTCTGAGGCAGATGGGACCCATTTCTGGATCTTGCCAGGGGGAGCCGGGGCGGGGCCCTGGCGGGCACCTGCCATCTTTCCAGTCTATGTATGTGAGTCGTTGTGGAACAGGCCTGTGCTGTTGGGTGTCATGCTGTAGCTTAAGGACACTGCTTTTACTGTACCTCTGCCTGACTGCTGAAGGTCCGATGTGGTAATAAGGTAACGTAGAACCCACACATGACCAGCTGCAAAAGAAAAACCACCCCCAAACCCAGGCGCCCTGGTGTGTGGGCCCCCTCACCACCAAGTCATCAGCAGTTGGAAACCTCAGAGGGAGAAGAAGGAGGCTTTCTTGCTCCCATAAAGAATTACAGGCTCAGACCCCATGGGACAGTTTTTCCTTGTCATAAAAGGCACCAAGAATCAGGGCTGACTACAACGTTGAGCTAAGCGATGATCACCAAGGGATACGAAAGCTACTTAAAAAATTCAATAACCTTCTATGGACAGAGCTACAACTAAACTTGTTCAGACATGTAACTGTAGGAGAACTTGGGGAAAGGTTAAGAGTTGAGTCTGAATTGCTTGAGACTTAAAAAAAATAAAAGTAGCTATTAAACTCTCCAAAAGAGGATAGATCCGCACTCCTCCATGATATTCACCGCCTGAGGTAGTGTTACACACACGAATGTTCAAAGAAAAAAGTTCAAGATATCTGAATAGTTTTCATAATGAAAAAATTTATATTGATAAGATCGATGGGAGTCAATGAAAACATCTGATCAAAATGAAGTTCACCTGTTTTCCGTGTAGGTGAGCCTCCCCGTGCTGTGGCTCATCGACTTCTGTAGGATGGCGGTGGTATAAGCTTTCTTCTGGAAAAGGGATGTTAGGTGCCCTCTAGTCAGTTCTGACTCAGAACAGCCCTTTGTAAAAGAGAGCAAACTGCTGCTTGGTCTTGCAAGCAGCCTCACAGTATGTGTCAGCCCATTGTTGCACCCATCGCGTCCATCCAGCTGGTCAAGAGGCATTCTTGTATCATGACCCTTCTATGTTAACAAGCATGACATCCTTCCCCAGCGAGTGGCCTCTCCAGATCAAGTACCTGTTCCAGGTCTGCGAGCCAATGTCTCGCCATCCTGACTTCTAAGCGGCATTCTGGCTGACCTTCTCTCAACACCCTTTGACTTGCGATATTCTTCCCAGCACCATACTCCAAATGCATCGCCTCCTCTCTGCTCTGTTTTCTTCGGGTGCAGCTCGCATGGACACATCCGGGGATGGAAAAGGCCAGGTCTGGGTCAGGTGCTCCTTCGTCTGCAGAGGGACATGCTGGCTCTTTAATCCTTTTGAGAGGTCGTGTGCAGCAGATTTGCCCAAGGCCACATGCCATTTGGTTTCCTGGCTGCCGATTCCATGAGCGCGCCTAGTGGGTCCCAGGCAAATGAAACCCTCGACAACGTCAAGCTTTTCTCCACCCATCCTGGTGCAGCTGTGGGGAGGTTGCTTTTCTTTCTGTGGAGTTGTCATCCCCCTGCAGGCTGTAGCCTAGGAAAGTGGGAAGTGTCAAGTACATAGGAGCCATGGGCTAAGCTTTTGAAAGACCCCGACTTCAAGCGACCAAGAACCGTTGGGAAGTATTTCCGGAACTCCTCACACAGACCCATAGCAACTGGATGGCTTCTTTCACGATCCCCACAGAAACTTGTCCTTCTATTTTCCGGCATTCCCAACTGGCTCATCCCCTTCACTAGGAATCAGGATCGACGCCATGGCCATGGGTTTTACTTTGTTTCTGAGAGTCAGTAAAAGAAGTTTCATTGTTACATTAGGGTCCCAGGTAACAGCAAAGCAATGCAAGGTGCCTGGGGCTGGGTCAGGACTTTCCAGCATCTCTCTGCCCTGAGGTAGATGGCAGGGGGGCTCTTCATTACATAACAGGATTCAACTGAAATGACTGTTCCAGGTTAAAATGAGCAACAGTTGATCACTTTGGTGGCAAAATCAAAGTCATAGGCTAAATGGATAGGGTATCACATGAAACACATAAAAACGAGGGGAGTGCGAGGGAGTCGGGGGAAGGCCAGGTAAGTAAATAAATGAAAAAGCAAGAACCTTCTTTTAGAGGCAAAAACCTGTGGTGTCTAAAGCCTGTCTCTCTCATTGTGTGTGTTTGTTTGAACTGCTCATTCAGATGCAAATTTGACAGTTGGTTGTGGTGACTGGTGCTCAGGGGGGACATGCAGCCAAAGGGCTAGTTTCACTGCAAACAAAGCAACAGCTCTGTTAGAAACAGCTCCTGTACAAGAGCAATAAGCCAGAGACTCTCCTAAAGGAAGACAGAGGGGCATCCTGTATATTGACTATCTGTAACTGTCCTACTAAGCTAACGCTCCTGATAAGTCTGGGCCCAGCCATTCTGCTCCCACCCTAGGCGGACCTTAGTGAGGCAATGGACAGTGCTATATGGGCTCAGAGCCCTAGGGAGCCCACGCTCGCGTGCACCGTCCTCTGACTCAGTTCGTTCCCACCCCCACCCCCACCCCTACGTGTCCTGCTTCTGTCCTTTGGCTCAGCATTGTCATATGCCTGCTAGACCACCAACAGAAAGAAGGGGCAAATTAGCCCTTGTCAGATGAGGCTGTTCCTCTTAATGAACCGTTCTCCCAGAGTCTCAATCATCATCTCACTGATCAGAATATGTCCCATGACTAGCTCTTCTTGCAAAGAAAGCGGAGAAATCGTGTGTTTAGCTGAACAAAGAATTCAAAGAGGATTCATTTGGCCAGGGATAGAGGGACGGTAACTAGAATGCATGTCACGGTGGGCCTGGATTCAGGTTAGCCTGGTCCCCAAAGCCATGCTCATGTCATCAACCCCACCTTCTTTATCATTCTTCCAGTGACGGCACATAGCAGGCACGCAGGATTTCTTGACTCAGCATACCCAGCAGCACCTGGTTGGTGTCTACCTGTCGAAGGTGTCAGGGAATGCAGGCGCGAGGCCGCTCTTCTGTTGCACGATATTAACCTTCTTGCTGCTCAGGGAAATCAAAAAAGAAGGCCAGGGTGCTAAGCTTTACCACTTAGCTAAGTGATGTTTTCAAATGACTGGGAGATCATTTACATGAAAAGATGTTTTTTCCCCTCCAACAGCCAAATATAGAAAACAATTCCCAAACTACTCTTGTCTCCCCCTCTATCTAAGCTTTTACTAATATGTTTTTAGCCCCAAAGACTTGCCTCAAATCCTTTGCATTTAAGTTGAACATTATTGGGACTAAGCTTCGTGTCTTTGCTAAAATAATGTTTTTCCCTCAGGAGACATGGGATACCAGTACACAAAATGAGAAATCTTTCAGTAATTGGAAAATAAAGGGCTGAGCATGGGTGAGCCGGTGATACACACTAATAGATGTGAGCACCGTGGAGGGAAACGTCTGTCTTGGGGAGCAGGCTGATGAGGTCGACACCAGATGGCAGAATTTGGAAGGAGTGGGGAAAGTTGCCATAAACTCGACTTGTTTCTAGAATAAACCAAAAAA
>NW_022103915.1:49920049-49927672 GCF_000313985.2 Echinops telfairi
ACATACATCAATTGTGTAAAGCACATTTGTACATTCATTGCCCTCATCATTCTCAAAACATTTGCTCTCCACTTAAGGTCCTGGCATCAGCTCCTCATTTTTTCCCCTCCCTCCCTGGTCCCCACCCCATGAACCCTTGATAATTCATAAATTATTATTTTGTCATAGCTTTCCCTGTCCGACGTCTAACCTCACCCACTTTTCTGTTGTCCGGCCCCCAGGGGTTATGAGCTATTTATTATGACCGCCCAACTCTCTTTGGGTTCAGCATCTGCAAAGGGAACCTCGCAAGTCTCACTGTTCGGTTTGCCTTTCTCTGCTCTTTCCTATTCTGTGCAATACATTTCCAAGTGGAAATACCCATTTTCAGGCCACACATGGCGCTTCTGTGGTGCAGGTGTCAGAGTGAGAGGTGCTAATGAGGTCAAGCAGTTTTTATCGCTGGGAATCACCTTGTACTTGCTGATGACTAGCAAATGCACAAAGTCCGTTCTATCTGGAGTGACTGCATGCGGTTACAATAGAGGATCGCTTTTCCCTCAGGTAAAATAAGCCAAGAAAGTGTTGTTCATAATCGCATAATTTCCTGTAAATAGCATAGGCTCAATTCAATTCTCTAGGTCCATTAGTTATTAACTTGGAGACTACATCCATTATATGCAAATAATTGTTATACTCATTTATGTCTACTCGTCAATATATACTTTTCTGATAGCTGCTTTTGACATTTCCAGAAGCAATTTTTTTAATTGGAAAAAAATGGCAGAGAATGGACAATACCATATCATTTCCTATGATAAGCTAATGTTTACAGCATCTGGACGTGTGGTAAAGAGAGACCAGGGCCCAGAGAAGGACACCATGCTTGGTAAAGTAGAGAGGCAGTGAAACAAAGGCGGCCCAGGACAAGATAGAATGACACAGGGGCTGCAACGAGGGGCTCACCCGTCCTACTCATTATTGGGATGGAGGGGACCGGGCAGTGCTCTGTGTGTTGCTCATCAGCCAACTGTGACTTAGCGCCCACTGGACAGCACCTGACAACACAGCGACAAGAATGTTTCATTCCTTCGTGTTTTATTCTTGCCGCCTCTGTGCCCCCCAAAAACCAAGTACATTGCTGTTGGCTCCATTCCAGCCCTACAGGACAGCGTAGAACGGCCCAGGGAGTGCACAAGATTCGAAGTCTTCAAGGATCTTGATGGAAGCGGACTGCCACGTCCATAGCTCCTGGGTTCAGACGGCCCACCTTCGGGTCAGCAGCTGGACTCTTTAAGCACTTTACCAATAGGTGTCCTCTCCTTCCCCAACTCCCCACCCCAAACCATTGGTATCTGGGAACTTGACCAAAACCTGTATTTTGAAAGATACTATAGTGAGGATTTGTTTCCAAGCGTCTGCTGAAAATGACAGTGGGTCAGGCTACGTGGGTCAGTTAGTCATCTTCCAGTTAAGTGGCTCCCAATTTCCCTTCCAACCTATGCCTGTTTAAGGGGATGTTTCTTCAAGTTGGCATAGGGCTGATGGTTCCTAGAGAATCTCTTTCTATCGTGAGACCACACCATCTCCACACATCCTTCGTTCGTAATCCAAGGGTGGGCTCAAATGAGACGGTGGGAAATGTTTTCGTTTCCTATTGACTGGTTGTGTACTTCCCTTGTGTTAATCCCTTGTTAATGGACACTTGCTTTGAGCCAGCTGAGATCGGAGTTGTGTTGTCTTTGTGATTCTAGCAGATTTTATTACTTGGATATCTTTGTTTTCATTATTTTGAGATTTGGGGATTTTGTCTGTTTCATTGATATTGATTCTCTCAGTTAGAGATGGGCCAGCCTCCCGCTATTTCTGTTTGTGTTTGATCTACAAACAGCGGGAGGGAATCCTCAGGCTGCAAATGTCTTGGTTCTATGCTTTAACTGGGACAAGCATGGTAAGAGTCATTAGCAGCTTTCTCAACGGAAAACAGGTAAACTTGGCTTCATAGCTGGGCGGGGGACTCCAAGTTTATTATTTAAATGACCTCAGGTCATTGTTCTGGTAGCATGGATTTTAGGGGGCAATCGGGAATTTTTTAAGAGCCCTGGCAATCAATTTCTGAGAAATTCAAAGAAATATACAGTTCCTTTACTTATTAGCTCAGCCTCCTCCTTATTGTGTGGCTTTGGAAAAGTCATTTTACATCTCTGAGTTTATGGTTCCTGATCTCTAAAATGATGATGCAGATGAGGTGATCTTTCAGTTATCTCTTGACTTGATTAGGAGATAAAAAGCAAGTAACCTTTATTAAGCTCAGGTATTGAAATATTTTATTGAAATTATCTAGAGTTATTTCAATTGGTAACAATCCTTTGGTAAATAGGATGATCATGTTTTGTAGGTGAAGAATGGGGTCCAAATGTGGGTGCGTGACATAGGAGCATAGGATAGGAATGTGTGGCCCATTACCTTCACAAACAAGTGCCTCATTTGCCATGAGACCCAAACAATGGGACGATGCCCAGCAACTGTGACTGAATATATTAATCCAAGATTCTATAGAAGAAGCCCAATCAAAAGGGGAAAAAGGCAAAACAGAATTTCAAATTCTCATAGAATCTAGATTTTCTGGAACCAAGGAGGCTGGATGAGCTCCCCAATCTATTGTTGTGGGCTCGTCTTTAAACCTGAAGCGGAAAAAATACCCCCTGAAGTCATCTTTCAGGAGAACAATAGTTTAGCTTAATTGGGAAAGAATGTTTGCCTTGAGCATTGTGCTCTTTGAAGAGTAATCTACATGAATCAACTTGACCACCGGGACTTAAAGGATGGACTAGGAAATTGGGGGGCAGGGAGTTGATGCTAATGGGAGGGAGGAGCAATCCTGAGAAAGAAGGTGAGATTGGTTTCATGCCTTGAGGAATGAGTTCTGTACCACTGAAGTGTATAATGTGTGACTACTGGATCTGTGTGTGCTCTGGGGAACACATTCTCAACAACAACAACAACAACATGTGATCATTTAAAGCAGAAAGCTCTGGGGTGCCGTTTTACTCTGCCACACACGGGGTCACCAGAAGGTAGGCTCAACCCTGCTGCAGCTAGGAGTGGTGGTAGTGGGTGGATCACCTTGCCATCTAACTAACTAACTAACTAACTAACTAACTAACTAACTAACTAACTTCCAGGGAGAAGGTCCTTTTTGCTACGATCCTCTTTTCCATTACGCCTGCTTCCACTGATGGATCTGGGAAAATACTCAGCGCTGCCTAAAGAAAGGAGTAAAGGAACAGCAGCAGTAGCAGCAAAAACCACTGGTGAAAATCGCAGCAAACAAATTCAAAAACAAGACTTTCCACCGCGCTGTCATCAATCAGCTGGTGGTTTTACAATATTTGTAATGAGAATACTGGTCACCAGTGAAATGACCAGTGAGTGCTGGGTGGAGGTGGGCGGTGAAATTGAGACCGCAGAGCTCAGGGCATTTTTCAGGCAGTGAGAATATTCGGTATGTCTACTTTCACTGCAGGTTACCATATCACCATGGTAGCCACCGGACAGTAGCACTTGTCAAAACCCCCAAGAGACTGTAGCGCCTGGTTGCTGGTATCCGTTAGTCAAGTCCGGGCCAACGGGATATGGGTTCATGCCCTTTCTCCCCCAGAGATCCATCCGGGGTCCGACGTGTCATGAACCCCAACAAAGGAAGCCCATTGCCCTCGCTGTGAAGCTTTACAAAAGCACACTGCCGCATCTTTCTCCCTCGGAGCGGCCGGTGGCACTGAACTGCCAACCTTTCAGTGACTCATTGAATGTTGAACCGCTGGGGCACTGGGGCTCCACAACCCCAAGAATGAATCTGAATGATAATGTAAGAATATGAGTTCATCAATAATAAGAAATGTACCACACAAGTATAAAATGCTAATAATAGGAGAGATTATGTGAGTGGAGTTGGGGGTAAGCAGGGAGAGGGCTATATGGAAGCTCTCTCTACAATTTCTACATACTTTTCTGGAAACTTAAAACCGCTCTAGAAGACAGACTATATTTGGGGGACGATTTCATCTTCACTTCCTGCCAGGGCATCTATTTCCAGTCCCAGCGACTCCACATGGCAGGGTAGAACTGGCCTGTGGGTTTCAAGGTGGTACATCTCTACGGAGAACAGAAAACCTCATCTGTCTTCTCAGGAGTGGCTAGTGGTTTCGAACGGCTAACCTTGTTGTTAGCAGCCCAACTCAGAACCCACCATGCCACCATGGCTCCGAGACTCTCATCTTAGCAAAACCAAAAAACCAAATTCACTGCCATTGAGTTATGTCTTAGAAAGACTAAAAGAAGAAGAAGAAGAAAGAAAAAAATTAATTTTTAATACTGTCTTAGAAGGAGGCTGGAGGCCTTTGTCTTGCAGGACGCCTGCCCTGGACCACAGAGCCCTGTCTATGAAAAACAGTGCCTGTGGCCATTAGTCTTCCATTGCAGAATGATTTCTCATGGCTGGTGATGGAAACTGTGATGGAGAATAGCAACGGCTCACTGGTGTGCCCTCTCTTCAAGTGGGTCTTGGGGCACATTTCAAGCTGGCCATCTCTCAATGGGACCACAGGCTGTCTTACTCTGAGGCAGATGAGCTCAGGGGTGGTCCCAGACAGAGACAAGAGTATGAATACCTTGGGTTCTTTCCAAAGAACATTTCTGCTCCCTATACAGGGAAGGCTGGGGCCTCACTGAAGACTTTCTGGGGCAGGGTAACTCCTGGCGTCCACAGCTGGTTCTGGGCCCAAACTTCTAATGCACATCCAGCAAAGCAAAAATCCTGTGACTAACCCACACATTGGGCAGCTCCCGGCTTCTCCGCAGAACACATGCATTTGGGATTTTAATCATCTGATACTTGAAGCTCTTTGTCAAAGAAACCCTTTCAATCCCGCATCATTCCTTCCCTAACAAATGTCGGTCTGCCCATGGCCTCACGTTTCTAGAGACACTTTTGCACCAGTGTTGCTGGGCTACACTTTCGTCAAGTCAGGGCCAAGAGCGTCTGGTTTGGAGCTCTTCTGCCCCCAGAGCTCCCTCTGTGGTCGGACTTGCATGAAGCTTGATGGTTCTACTGCCAGAATGCCTGAGATGTCTCTCGGGTAGTCATCTCACCTCTCAAAACACCTCAGAATCTGCTTGAGGAGATACTGAAAATCTCCACTGCTCGGGATGTGCCCCAGGACAATATGGAGGGAGGAGGTTCAAGAAGTTCATAGCAAAACTTCATAACCTTTTGATTCCACTTTTTCTCAGACGTTTGAAGCCCCTTTCGTGCAACAGGAACCTGTATAGGTGTGCGAACAGCACAGTAGAAACGGCCTGGTTTAAAATCAGGAAAGGTGTGTGACAAGGTTGTATCTTCTCACTCTACTTATTCTTTCTGGATGTTGAGCAAATTGTCAGAGAAGCTGAACGATATGAAGAAGTATGCCTATCAGGATTGGAGGAAGGCTTATTAACCACCATCGATAGACAGGTGACACAACCTTGCCTGTTCAAAGTGAGGGGGACTGGAAAGCACTTGCTGATGAAGGTCAAGGATTGTCCCCGTCCTTGTGGATTACAACTCAGTGTAAAGAAACCCAAATCTACACAACTGGACCAAGAATTATATCATGATAAACAGAAAAGACTGATGTTGCCCAGGATTTTGTCTTGTGTGGATCCACAATCTATGCTCATGGAAGCAACAGTCAAGAGATTGAATAACTCATTGCATTGGATACATCTGCTGCACGAGACTCGCTAAAGCACTGAAAAGCAAGGAGATGACTTTGAGGACTAAAGTCCACCTGGCGCGAGCCATGGCGTTGTCAATTCTCTCACATCCATGTGAAAGTTGGACATCGACTAAGAAAGACGGAAGAAGAGTCGATATATTTGAATTATGGTGTAAAGAATATCCAGTGTTCCGTGGATTGCCAAAAGAACCAACACACACATCCTTAAAGAAGGTCAGTCAGAGTGCTCCATAGAAACACGGATGGCTAGACGTTGTCTCGGCTCATATACTTCATCTCATCTCATATGTAATCAGGAGAGACCCGTCCCTGGAAGAGGACATCGTGCGTGGTAAAGTAGAGGGGGCAGTTCAAAGGAGGAAGACCCCCCCGAGAAGATGAGTTGACACAGCGGCTGCAACAGTGGGCACAAACATAGGAACAACTGTGAGCTGCCGCAGGAAGGGGAGCGTGTTTTGTTCTGTCGTACACTGGATCCCTGTGAGTTGCATCCAACTTGATGGCACCGAGCAACCACCATGGCAACATACTTCAGGGTCTGAGAGTAAGACTCAGCATGGATGCTTTTGTAAAGCAGCCCTAGTTGAATCCAGTGGGCAGCCAAGCTCAATTACTAGGCTGGTCTCTAGAATTTGTATGCGGTCTTGAAAGAACCCTGGTGGTGCAGTCCAGTAAGCATTGGACTACTAACTTCAAGGTCAGTGGTTCAAAACCATTAGCTGCTCTGAGGAAGAAAGATGAGGCTCTGTGCTCCTGCAGTGATTTACAGTCTTGGAAACCCTACATAGGGTTGCTCTGAGTCCGAATTGACAGTGGTCAGTGGAACCCACCATCGCTTGTTGAAAATAACTGCTGGGGAGGAGCAGGAGCAGTGACATCACAAACCTCGAGCTACAACACCCTGTGCACACGGGCTGCAACTGTGACCATGGCTAGCCGTGCCCAAGCCAGAAAAGCCAGACTCACTGTCAGCTACGAGGAGTGATGATTACGCTCAGTAGAAGCAATTGAGGAAAAGTGCCTCATGAAGGTCAAGGTCAGAGAGGTTCTGAGTGAAGGACTCCACTTAGAGCCTGCTTTGGGAAGTCGGCAGCTTTCAGTAGGGCCCCCAACACTCCCTGCCAGCACCTCAAGCTTCCTTGTTGATGGTAGTTGACCATTACTCTTCCCCAGTGCCTTTCCATTTCTCCACTCCGTCTGTCTGCATTCCATCAAATTCTTCTCTGGGATATCCACTTCACTCCGGCTGTCTGCATTCCATCAAATTCTTCTCTGGGATATCCACTTCACTCCGGCTGTCTGCATTCCATCAAATTCTTCTCTGGGATATCCACTTCACTCCGGCGTTATTAGACTTCCATTACACTTCCACAACGTGCCAGGCTTTCTACTAGACCCTCCAGGACATGTTTTCTTCCCCCCAAATGAATTCATTAATTCAAGACCATTTAACGCCCCATTCTTACCTGCCCTGTAGGATGTGTTTTGAAAAGTGTATTTCTGCCTCAGGCCCTTATTAGCACTGAAGATTCTCACACCTACCCCAGTGCATTTGAACCATGTTCCTCTTGCCAGATGATTCAGATGTAAATGGTCTAGGAATCCCAAATTGAGGTGCTGTCCCAGAAAAGGAGGTGTAATAGGTAGTCCTTGACTTTGAGTTATGACAACAAGCTGTAACCAGAAGCTGTGAGAGTCAGAGTTCAGGGTTCCCAGCCCAGGAGCCAGTAGAAACTTGACTGGCCTGTGTTCCACTCATTAAGCCTTGTATGCTGATCTCCTACCTAGAAAGACATCATATGGTCCAATCTTGGCAATAGGAGAACCCAATACTGGGTATGACCAATACAACACGACTTGCTGA
>NW_022103915.1:49927772-49932284 GCF_000313985.2 Echinops telfairi
CTTCCAGGTAAAGTTTCTCCCGTTGGTATGTCTTTTGTACTGTTATGGCTGGCTGCCTGCCTCTTTCTGCTTCTCTCAGACTGTGTGCCTCACCCAGGCCTCCAGCAAGGATTATTCGGGTCTCCCAGGGCCTGCCATGTGGCAGGTGCTCAATAGCTCTGGTGAATGGGTGCCTGAGGGAAGCAAGAGGCAAACACTGGCCCTCTTCCCTCCGAACAAGCTGAGCAATGCAAGTGACCTGAGGAAAAGGCAGCCTCCCCCGGCCATCAAAAGTGTATATAAATAATCCCCCTCCTTCTTTCATTCCTTGATTAGTGTAGTGGTTAAGGCACTTGGACGCTAACCACAAGGCTGCAGTTCAAACCCACTGGCTGCTCGATGGGAGAAAGATGTGGCCGTCAACTTCCTTAAAGATGACAGTCTTGGAAACACTGGGGAGGCAGTTCTACTCTGGCTCAGAGAGCTGCTGTTATGATGCCAGTGAGCTGGCGTTGGTGCCCGGCACTACAAGAATGGTGAGGAGCAATGGAGTGTGAGAAGCAACTTAGCCATCAGCTCCTACAAGTGCTCACAGTTCTAGTGATTGCTGGGGCGAAGACAGGGCCACCCAACCAAGAATGCAAATGTAGGGACAGTAGCAGTGAACGTTAGTGCTTGCTTTATGCCCTGCCCTGCTTCCAACACTGTCTGTAGTAACTTACACATCAACCCTAGTTTATCGACGAGGAAACCAAGGGTATACATCTCAATGGACTTGATGGAGAGCTTTAAACTCGTCAGGCTGGCTCCAGAGTGCATATTTTTAACTCCCATGCTTGGATGGTCCGCTGTACATACGGGAAAATGTTCACGTTATAGCAGAAGAAGTAAGGTAGAAGGCCAACATTTGTGTGAGACTCAACATTTTCCTTTTATTAGGCTTTGGAATCACAGAACACGACTTGGCTTGATTTTCCAGTTTACTTATAGCAATTGCTCATGCCATCTTGTCATCTTCAAGTGATTAATGTGTCATCAGGAAATCTAAATTAATTCACTAAATTTAGATTTTTGGAATTCAGCTTCTCTGCTTTCTTCTTCAATGACTACATGAGATAGAATATTGACTATATAGAATCCCTTCCAGTATGTCACATGGTCTTACAGAATACATTAGGTTAGCGATTTAAACCTAAATCATTGTAATTGTTTAATGTTCTCCACTGAGCTGACTTTCTCTACTCTTCTTTCTGCTTCAAGGTGCTCATTGAACAGGGCAGGAAATTATTGCTGAGACTGCTCTTTCCCTCAAGCAAGAATAAAGGACATTATACACCTGCTACCCTATTAAGGCACCTTTTCCATTGAACTTTTCAGAGAAGTTATCCCATGCTGAACATTTACAAGGTAAAGAGTGAGAGAAAGAGGCCAAAGTGTTGATGATTTTCTGCAGGAATCAATGCAGGTGGGCTCAGGGGAAGTTGGGGCGGGGGTGTGGGGTGGCAGGTGCACATCACAGCAGAAAAGACCCTCAGGAAAGGCAGAAAGGAGATGGTCTCCCTGCAGGGACCCTGGCTGGCAGTGAGGGAAGGACAGTGACCATGTGCAGCCTAAGGCCAGAGCCTGCAGCACACAGCTGCCCCCTGCCCCCTGGGGCATGGTGTATTCTACGGCACCAGGGAGCCAACGATTGTGAGCTTTTGCATCTCTCAGTAACTGTGCACTGATTCTGAAATATCTTTTCTTAAAATGATGATTTGAAGAGAAAGGAAAGAAGAAAAGAAGGGAGAAACAGATGGTTAAAAGAAAGAGAAGAAGAGAAAAAAGAAGGAAGAAAGATAAGATCCAAGAAATGAAAAACAAAAAATGTATCATATCATTGTAAACAAGGGTGAGTGCAGAGTGGAGACCCAAAGCCCATCTGTAGGCAACTGGAAACCCCCTTACTGAAGAGTTGCCGCAGGGAGGAGATGAGCCAGTCAGGGTGCAGGGTAGCAATGATGAAACATACAACTTTACTTCTTTAATTCTTTCTTCCCCCCCTTTTATGTTCCCAATTCTACCTTACACATCTGGCTAGACCAGAGGATGTACACTGGTACAGATAGGAACTGGAAATGCAGGGAATCCAGGACAGATGATCCCTTCAGGACCAGTGGTGAGAGTGGCGATACCAGGAGGGTGGAGGGAAGGTGGGGTAGAAAGGGGGAACCAATTACAAGGATCTACATATAACCTCCTCCCTGGGGGTCGGACAACAGAAAAGTGGGTTAAGGGAGACGTCGGGCAGTGTAAGTTATGACAAAATAATAATAATCTATAAATGATCAAGGGTTCATGAGGAGGGGTAGAGGGGGGGGGAAATGAAGAGCTGATACCAAGGGCTCAAGTAGAAAGCAAATGTTTTGAGAATGTTGATGGCAACAAGTGTACAAATGTGCTTGACATAATGGATGGATGGATGGATTGTGATAAGAATTGTATGAGCCCCCAATAAAATGATTACAAAAAAAGAAAAGAAAACTAAAAGGCAAAAGGTGGTGGAAAGAAACGGTCACTCTCCTACAGTCTCTGCGTTATCTAGAATAGCTTTTCCACCTAAAAATGTTGAGCACCTAAGTATAGAACATGCATATTTTGCTGGTTTCACTTTTCACTGTTCATTTAATTCTTGGCCTGGAATGTTTCTAGAGATGAGGTGGGAGGAAAGGGATGGCTTACTATTCACCTAGAAGACACTGTAAGATAAAAATGCCAAAGCATTCTAAAATGTTCTCCCTAAAATAGAGTGTTTTATGTCTGGTAGGGTGCCAGTGGCGGTGGTGGTGGGAAAAGTCGTGCTTGGTGCTCTTGGGGGTGTGTGTGGGGCGGGGTGTGTGTCGTGGTGACGCATTGAGCTGCTGAGCGCACGGTCAGTGGTGGGCATTCACCCACTGCTCCAAGAGCAAAAGATGGGGCCGTGCATGGCTGTCCAGGTTCAAAGTCTTGGAAACCCAAGGGGGCAGTTCTCCTCCATCGTATGGGGTCGCTGGGACTCAGAATTAGCTGGATGGCAGGGAGTTTGGGGTGTAAGTGTGAGAATCAAGGTTCCAGGAAAGACACCCTGAACTGCATCTCTCCGATGATCATCCGACTGCATCATCCTGACAAACATGTCTGCTTCTCTTAACCACGACCAGGGAACTCGGAAGGTAAATACAAGCGGTGCCTTTTCTGAAACTCTCCTCACAGTTTAGAGAGGGTTCCCTGAGGCAAGAATATGATTTACCTCCAATACTCACTTAGGGTGGAGTGAAATTTCTCAACATGCTCTTCTACTGATGTCTCCAAGGGATTGGGGGGCAGGGATGGTGGAGTATGCAAATAGGATGTGTATGGCACTAATAGAGGATGGGCCAGTTTTCATGACCACTGCCATGGCTATAAGAATAGGCTGCCTTTGAAGGAAGAGCCGAGAGAGAAAGTCCAGGAGCATCAGAAGAGGTGGAGACTAAGACCAGAGGCACCAGAAACAGTGGCATGGGGACTCACAGGAGCACTGCCAAAACTATGGGCTACCTGCTTCTCATTTGACTTGAGACTGTGGGACCATGAGACAGAGAAACTTGTGGCCTTCATGGTCCAGGAAGGTAGAGGCCAAGGGCCCACCTGGCTGAGCGCCTGAGGACCAGAGAGAGACCTGGTTACGGCTGAGAAGTGGTGTTGCTGACCAATGACTGCACCCTTACAATTGCTATCCTCACAACAATTATCCTGACGGATTCTAACTTACCATAACCTATTCAGTTTGCTAAACTGAATAATGAAATAAAATCATAATAAAATAAAACCCCATACCCGTGAGTATTGGCTGTGAGTTCTGTGCAGCCGCTGCAATGACTCCTTGCATCAAGCATAGATGGAGAGTGCTATAGGAGGAATGTAGGCATGGAGTGTGGAGGCATGTCTGACCCCCGCCTCTTGGCAATAGGGAAGCCAGGGGAGGTCATATATGGCCCTCCATGATGTTTACTGCATCATTCTGTCCTTCCATTCTAAAAAGAACCCTAACTTTTAACTAGACACATTGTCCCCCAGTTTATAGAATATGCTCCCCAATCTGTTTAGCAGCTGGCTGTGGCTACATGAGTGAAACTTTCTTCAACAGGAAGGTTGTGTGCAACTTTGGGGGGGTGTCCAACGGAAGGCGATGCGCTCTTCTTTAATATTTCCTTTCAACTCTCAGGGAGCTGGACAGGATGACGGGGGCTTGAGCGACCATCTTGGACTAGAAGGCAGAATGCAAAGAGAGGGAACCAGGCAGCTAGGAAGCCCGTGGGGCTCTGCCCTTCGCCCCACTTCCTTCATGTGACAATGAACAGACATATCCCAAACACGATCACTTACGCTATTGCTTGGTTTGGGGTTGATATTGATGTGTGTCTTTATTCACGATTAAAGGAGAAGCAGAAGGAAGAGAAGATGAAGGGAGCGAAGGAAAAGGAAAGAAAGATGGGAAAACTAAAAGGGGAAGACGAATGGCAAGATCCCCCC
>NW_022103915.1:49933355-49935458 GCF_000313985.2 Echinops telfairi
ACAAGTTCTCTTAGCAATACACTTACCTTAGTCTTGTTAGGGTGCCTTTAAAAAAAGGTCCAATTAAACAGTGATTTTGAGGGGATCTTCTGGACCACTGAAACTTAAGGCAGAGAGGTCAGCTCAGAGGCAATGGTGACTATTTGGGGAGCTCTCAAAGGAGAAATTAAACAGATTTTCTCAAAGGACACAGGATGATCACAGAGCTTATTATGAAGACATTTTAAGAAAATTGAAAACTGTATTGGTGAGGAAAAGGCCAGAAAAGTGGCGCTGAGAATTTTCCTTCCATCGTGACATTGAACCTGCTTATTCTTTAAGGGTAGCAAGGGCTATCCTAGAAGAATTTTGTGGCAGTTACATAATCAGTCACTTTGAGGAAGGGGTGGAGTCTGCCCTGTCAATCAAGTCACAGCTTGATGACCTCATTTGGAGGCCCGATGGAGATAAACAGCTCCCTGGAGGAGGGGCACATGCTTACTCCCTGTGAGACATTACTGATGCAGCCAGGGCCCTGGAGCTGGAGGAGCCACGTGGAGAGCCCTGCCAGCACTGAGATGCCTCCACTGCCACGGGATGCACAGGACTTTCCACCCACTGGCCTGTGATCTTCCTGCATTTGGCATCATTGCATGTATTTCGTGAGTCTGAAGAGGACTTTATAGATTGATATCAGACATATGGGCTAATATCAGACTTATGGACTTGATCTGGACTGGGCTGGGATGTTTTCTCAGTATTCAATTGCTCTTGTATATAAAGCTCTTTCTTAAACACAAATGAGCGTCTATGAATTTGTTTCTCTAGTCTACCCAGACTAACTCAAATTTCGTTGGGAAACTTTACTCTACCTACCTTATAGCTCTGATCTTGGGCAATCCTTCAGACTTCTTTGTGTTCTCAAAACTCAAAGAACAGTTTAAAGGTGCATATTGGGAGGCCTTTGGGGATGCCAACTGCTGTTTTGAGATCATGTAAATCGAAACTTGATCTTTAGTGAGATGGAGATATACTCTTGCCTACTAAGTCCAGGAAGCTTCTCAACACAGTGTACCAAGCAGATACTCCCAATTTGTGGTTTTACCATAGACATAAGTATTAATGCTGAACATTTTAGTGAAAACTATTTTAGCCAATGCAGTTGGATGGTAAGCCAAGGCTGAGACATAATTTAAGGGTCTGCTGGGGCTACTGGTCAATTCGTTGGCTTAAAACATAGCCATGAGGGCACATCCATGAGGTCCAGTGTCAGATGTGTTAAAGTGGAGTTAAAACTTAGGTTCGGAATACGATTTTATTTTGACGTTTCCTCCACTCCCAGCCTTAGCTTTGCCCATACCTTTCCTTAGCTTTGCCCATACCTTTCCTTAGCTTTGCCCATACCTTTGCATCTGCAAGGTTTTGTTTTTTTTAAAGAGCTTTTTATCAAGTTTTACTAAGGCATTCAACTGGGTTTTTATAGAAACAACAACTCTTTCTTTTTTGAGTTCACATTTCATCAGCTTACACACTATTTAATTAGTGCATCATTAAAATAACCCAGTATAAACGGGTTTGGGAGCAATCTTGGGTTGCAGGAGGTCCATGGTGGAAATGTTAGAAGCAGACTGCATGAGCATGGCTACAGGACCTGGGTCAGTGTGTTCTACAGATGTTCCACGGATGGCATCGACCACATCCGCTAAGCTTCTAAATTTGGTAAGCAGAGCTCCGCTAAAGAACTCAATTGTTAAACAGAAGCCTTCAACCCTCCCTGCAGATAGGATACATCATGGCATGATTTTCCTCTCGTGTGCATGCTTTATTTTATTTTAAAAGAGAACATTTATGAAGTCTCAAACAGAGCGAGGTCAAGACAACTAAAGAGACCAGTCACCTGGATAGAGAAGACCATGAGCCTGAGACCATAAAGAGGGTCAAGGGTTTTCTGAGTGACAGAGTGATAAAAGGGACATGGGCAGCCAAAGAAAACTGTCATGAAGACATGGCTGGTAGTGGATCAATACATCATGGTTACTGGTGGGACTCCCGGAGTAGGTTTGGGGCCAGGATGGGGACACTTAAAATATTGGTCTATGGGCTTCTCTGAGGTAGTCAGGACAT
>NW_022103915.1:49936531-49944206 GCF_000313985.2 Echinops telfairi
TTTGTTATTCTTCAAGGAGGCCTGGTTTCACAGCTTTAAAACACCAGAGGCTCAGTGGTTTGAACCCACGAGCCACTCGGCAGGAGACAGAGGTGCCAGTCTTCTTCCTGGGACCCTTTGGGGTAGTCCTACTCTGTCCTTTCGGATCCCTAGGAGTTGGCACTGCTTTGGGTCTTGGTGTTTGGTTTGTGCTTCCTTTAACCTCCTGGGAAGGGAAAAGCAGCCCCTTCCAAGTGAAAGCGTCAACCGAGGAGCTTTATGGACATTATTCCACGATCCCCCAGACATGGAGGCCGGGCCACATTCAGCCTTTCCAAGGTTCTAGAATTTTCACATGCCTATTCAATCATCCACCCACAATCAATTCAAATACACAAGTTTGGCTATTCAAATGACTTTTTCCAAAGGTACTTTAAAATGCATTAAGTTATTAATTGCCTGCTGGCACTTTAATCAAATGGGAAAATTGACATAGCCAGAGGCATGTATTTTTGTGGAAAGAAAATTTATTTAAGAAGAAACAGCAGCTCTTACTGCTTAATTTAAACTGAGAAAACTGTGGAAAATCAACTGCTACGGAAAATTAATAAAACATTTCCAGCTGCAAACAGTGACTAATTGTACAAGATGGAGACTGCCCAGAATTAATAACTTGCAGGCTTCTGTGTGAAGAACCCCCCACCACTTCAATTTACTGGGAGATTAAATTACTTCTAAGTTTGCCATATTAAAACAGAACATGAATAAAATGCCAGTGAACACACATCTATTATTTACCGTCTGTGATATGGATATAATTATTTCCAAACAACTACATTGTGACGTGACCAGTCATATTTAAATGACTCTTTTAGCAAGAGGATCTACTGCGATTTTTTTTTTAACTTGAAAACTCGGAAGCAAAAGGAACAACGTCTCCATCTAAAGCAGTGAGATGACCTCACGTGGAATCCTCCCGTTGGTTTGGCCCGGCCCGATGGGCGGAAACAGGCCCAGGGTCCACACGTCCCCTTCCCTCTCTCCGGAGCAGATGCGGCTTTGGGGAAACCAGTGCAGGGGAAACTCTTAGCAACTCCTTGGTAAGCACGAATCTGCCACCAAAGCCTGTGATCCCGCAGCCCAGAGGAGACCAGTGTGGATGCCCAAAGGCTCCTTCCCCTACCGGGGGCACTGGGAGCTCATGTGCCTAACAGAACCATTCCTCTGTGGGAAACAGCAAGAAAGGCTAGACTGATTTCCTGAAGAAAAGAGGCCTACTCCCAAGGGGCAGATGCTATCGCAGTTCACGTGATAAAGACGTGTCCTCCAAGCTTGGCGACATGTTTGATTTCCTAGCAGGCCTTGGTTTCCTCAGCAAAGACAACACACACACACACACACACACACACCCATCCACCCACCCACCCACCACCACCACCACCACCCAAAAGCCCATTTGCCATGGAGCTAACTCCGACTCGCAGTCGCTCCTGGGCTCGGGTCAGTAGAAGTGTTTGGCAGAGCCTTCGATGGACGCTGGGGAAGTGGTTCATCAGGCCTCCCTCCTGAGGCCCCTCTGGGGACAATGGGAACAGCAAGCATTTTGGTTCGCCATGCGGGTCGGTATCCATTGAGATCACTCAGGGACTCCTCTCAGCAGTGAAATGAGGATTAACACAACACAAACAATTTCATCTCCTTGACAAAAGCCTTTGTTGACTGGATGGAATCCTATGCTTGCTCCGGCGAACCCCCAAGAGGGTCTGCCAATGTTCCAAGGACATTGAAACTCCCTGAGATCCCACGAAGAACGCGATTGCAAGAGGCTACCACTCAAACGACCAGGAAAAGGACGAGGACAATTCAAAGCGTGAGGGTTTTATTTTTGTGGCGGGCCGGGGTTATTCAGGTGTGTTTAGTTTTCTGGGGGGCGGGGTGGTGGTGGTGGTGGTTTGCTTTTTAATGTTACGAGATTAGAACTTCTCTCAAGAACTCCGAAGGGAGCGGGGTCAATTTGACATGTGTGCCGAGGAGACCTAGCACAGAGAGAGGGTTTCTTAGTGGAGAGGCACAGCCTCCTTGCGCTGCTTATCCCTTAAAACGTACGCAGAGGGAACATGGAGCCTCTTGCTATTTGATATTGCTGGCAGGCAGGTCCGAGTATTGGCTTGAGGAGAATAAAGGCATGCTGTTTAGAAATGCCGAGGCTTAACTGGAAGCATAACTGGTTTGGGGTTTACCACAGAAGTTATCTGGACATAGCATTTGATTTCCAGGTTTCAAATGTAATTCTAAACAAGATCTCGCCACACAACCCTCTGCTGTGTGACACAGAGAGACTTTATCTGCCACCGCATGCCATTCAGGCTTAATGCTGTAGGAGTGGATTGTATAAACTGGGACATTCTTTGGGGCCGAAGGCACACTGCCTCTCTGAGGAGGAAAGACGAGGCTGCTGCCTCCTCGTTGCTCAGGCGAGACATTCTCTAGGTTGTGCTTCTCTGTTTGGGTTCACTTCGGTTTTCTTTTTTTTTTCTTCAGAAAGTGTCAGATATGACAAAATAATAATAATAATAATAATAATATGGATTATCAAGGGTTCATAAGGGTGGGGGGAGCGTGGAGGGAGGAGGAAAAATAAGGAGCTGATACCAAGGGCTCAAGTAGAAAGCAAATGTTTTGAGAATGATGGCAACAAGTGTACAAATGTGCTTGACACAATGGATGGATGGATGGATTGTGATAAGAGTTGTATGAGCCGCCAATAAAATGGTTTCAAAAAAAGAAAAGAAAGACTGAAGACGTGCACTAGCAGGTCAAGCTGTATCCATGGGATGGGGGGCAGTCGCAGACCACTGGGATTGAGGTGTCATTAGGGAGGTTGATGTGCCCTGCAAAGCTGCCCCCTCTGCTGGCGTAAGGGAGACGTGCCCACCATTCGAGGCACAGCTGTTGGGTGTCCTTTTGTAAAACGCTCAAGGTGTAAGCACCCTTCAGAGAGGAAATGACTTTGTATGACTACTACCAGGTCAGCTTAGGAAGTGTGGATCCCTGGACCCCTAAGGCAATCTAGAACGGGAGGAGGGGGAGATGGGCAACCTGTCAGACTGCCTCTGCCCTCTGGTGTCCATTCACCCAGTTCACATGTGGCGTTTGCCCCAACCCACAGGACATTTAACAAATGCCGTTCTCCTCCTGCACAATCCTGCATGTGCCGTGCTTCCAACCTCCCCCATTCTCTCAGAATTCACTTGAGTTCAGCTTTCCCCCTGACCTCTACTCCAGAACTGCCTTCATCTAAGGTCAACCTGACCTTCACTTTGAGAGAGCCAATAGCTTCCAGTCCTCAAGTTTTTTGATTGTTGACAACACAGGCCCCAGTTGACCTTTCTTTTCTCCTTGGAACCCTTTCTGTACTTGGCTTCCAGAAGGCCGCTCGCTTCTCATTTCCTCTCTGCCTCTGCAGTAGCTGCCTAGCCTATCAGTGTCGGCGGGTGCAGTTTTGTTCCCTGGCATTCCACCATCCCTTGGAGTCTCCATGGACCATTATCAACGTGTGAATGAAGCCTCTCCAGAGGCCCCATTGCAAATGGGCTGTTTACCCCTAAATGGTTCATGTGGTTAACAAGCTTGGTTTCTAGTCAAAAGACTGATGGCACCTTAGAACGAAGGCCTGACTTTGAGAAATCAGCCACCGAGACCCTGATGAATGAAGTGCAGTTCTACTCAGACATACATGGGAGTGGCCATAAGTTGCAATGAACTTGATGGCAACTGGAAAGTTGGTGTGTTAGGCAGAGTTCTCTAAAGAAACAAAACCAAGACACTCGTGATTATATATGTAAAAGGATAGGTTTATACAGCGAGAAAGAATACAACAGCTAATTAGTTCACACAGTAGCACAGAGGGCTTAGTCTAACTCACTTGCATGGGACAGCTAATATACTGAAGGTCTTTCCAACTCACACTGGCCACTGGTCCAAGGTCAAGGAAGCAGATGGTGGAGTAGCTAGCGGGAGGTTACAGAGTCAGCTGAGCTGGTAGCAGACAAGGGAAGGTAGGGCGGCAGCAGCAGGAAGATGAGATGTCGAAGCTTAGCAGAGGCTAGTAGTGCAACAGCATAGGAAAACCGATTGGCTGAGGCAGCAGTGCGCTGGCCCAATCACCAGGGAGAAAGAGAAAGAGGCGGCCTCAAAGAGCCATTTATTTCCTAGCACTCCAATCACACTGAGACCTGATTGACAGGCTAAACTCCACCCACACGTTCCCTTGGAAGCTAAGCTGGCACCAAAATAATGATCCCAGTTGGTTATTTAGTGCACAGATGTTACAGGTGGTCCTCAGGCTACTTGTGATGGATGGTTCATCTCACCTTAACCATGGTGCATATTACCACCTAACACTGCCAGTGTATTTCATTCATTATTGCTTATTGCTTTCTCCCTTCCACTCCAATGGAAGCCCCACGAGGGAAGTGATGTTTGGGTCTTGCTCAGGTATTTGTGATCCATGGTACTCACGAGGCCCCGGGGGGGTTTCAGAGGACAACTCCATTCAGAGTTAGTTATTCCGAAGCGTATTAGAGGCCTTTCTTCCCAAGTGTTTCTGGGTATGTTTGAACTGCCAGCCTTTCTGTTAGTCCCTGATAAACATTGATGGAATGTTGAAAGAATGAAGTGGCTTAAAATATTCAGTTTCCTTTGTTCTAACAAATTGGCATTCTGTGATGCTCACCCCTGCCCCCCTACACGATTGCTGAAGACAAAATGGGCACATAAGCAGATGTGGTGGAGAAAGCTGATGGTGCCCGGCTATTAAAAGATATAGCGTCTGGGGTCTTAAAGGCTTGACGTTAAACAAGCGACCATCCAACAGAGAAGCAACAAGCCCACATGGAAGAAGCACACCAGCTGGTGTGATCATGAGGTGTCATCGAGACCGGGCAACGGGCATCAGAAGACTCACCACAAACAGTAAACAAACACAAATGCATTGGTGAGAATGGGGTGGGGATGTTGGAGCGGAGACCTAAAGCCCATCTATGGACAATGGAACATCCTCCCACAGAGGGGTCGCAGGGAGGGGTTGAGTGAATCAGGGTGCAGTAGAGCACTAATGGGTCACGCAATATACCTGTGATCCCTTGAGGCCTCCTCACCGTCACGCCCCCCCCTCCCCCATCATGACCCCAGTGCCGCTTCCCAATCTAGACTAGACGGGAGCATGTACATAGGTGTAGGCAAGAGATCAAACTGACGACACATGGAACCCAGGAACAGGAATGGGACTAGAGATCCCAAAAGGGGAGGGAGAAGGGGGAAGTGGTGGAGAGGGAGGGGGGGCACCGATTGCCGTGAATGGCACATTACCACGCACCCCCATCCAGGGGGAAGAACAACAGAAACCAGAGGGTAGGGAGACAGCGGTCAATGTGTGATTTGAAAACAATGAACAACCTACAATCTATCAAGGGGCCATGAGGGGTGGGGAGCGGGGAGGAGGGAGGGAACAAAAGAGGAGCTGATCCCAAGGGCTCAATGGAAAGTAAATGTCTAGAAAAGAACGATGGAATATATGTACGAATATGTCGTACACAATTGATGAATGGTTTGTGACAAGAGTTGTAAGAGCCCCCAATAAAATGATTATAAATAAATAAATTAATTAAATATTCAGTTCCAACCAATTTAGGGATTTTTTTTTTTTAGCGGAAAGAAGGCCTGGCTATCTATTGCTGAAAAAATTAGTCATGGAAAACCCTGGAAAGCACAGGCTTACTCCGACATAGGTGGCACAGTCATGAGTTGGAATTGGTTCAACAACAACTAGTTTGTTTTTGACAGGGTATGCGACCCGGTGTCTCAGTGGTGTCGTGGTTGTGCACTGGGCTCTGATCCACGTGGTCGGCAACCTGAAGCCCCCGGGAGTAGCCCTTGGGGTTCTCTCCCATCAACGTTATGCCGTCAGAAGCCCAGGGGGTGGCGATGCACTGACTCGACAGCGGTGGCGGTGAGTTTACTTGGTTTGGAGCGAAATGAACACAGTGAAATATTACATTCCATGAAGATAAGGCTCTAAACCAGCGGTTCTCAACCTGTGGGTCACGACCCCTTTGGGGGTCGAACGACCCTTGCACAGGGGCCGCCCAATTCACCCCAGTAGCAAAATGACGGTGATGAAGTAGTAACAAAAATAATTGTATGGTTGCGGGGGTCGCCACAACATGAGGAACTGTATGAAAGGGTCGAGCATTAGAAAGGCTGAGAACCACTGCTCTAAACTCACCTTTTAAGGTGAAAAACCTCACATGATAAACCAAACCAAACCAAACCAAACCCACTGCCAGGCAGAACTGCCCCTGCGGCTTTCTGAGATTAACTCTCTGCAGGAATAGAAAGCTTGCTCCTTCTCCTGATAGGCAGCTGGTGGCTTCCAATTGCTGGCCCCACGGTTGGCAGACCAACCCAGACCCACTATGCACAAGGGCGCCTCAGGCTCCCATTGGGTCAATTCTGATCCATAGCAACCTACAAGATGGGCGGAACTGCTCCTGTGGGTCCTGAGACGGCAACTCTGGACCGCAGTAGAAAGTCCCCTCCTTCTCTCTCGAAGTGGATGGTGGTCCAAATTGCTGACCAAATGGGTAACTGCTATGCCTGCCACTGCATCTTCTCTCAGTTAAAAAAAATTTGTTAGATCTCGTAAGGGGCCTTTTTGGAATGAAACTTACTTATGAGGTGGTTTGGGGCAGGTTTTCCCTATCAGCCTTTTGTTAAGCAACTAACAACTGGTTAAGGTGCACCATTTAGGTTGCTTTTAAGAAAAGTGGTTTTGACCTCAGTATCCACGTGCTTTCAAAGCGCTGGCCGGCCGGTCGCAGGAGAGGAGCCCAGAGTTTTGACTGTCCTGGAAGAAAGCAAACTTTCTGTGGGGACCACATGGCAAGGAACTGTGGGTGACCTCTTGGAGCAGAGAGAGATCCCCGGCTGATTGCCTGAAGCAAAGTGGAACTTCAGTCCTACCCTTCTAAGGAAATGGATTCTGTCAACAAGCACTGAGTTAGGAAGAGGACGCTGTGGCCCCGGTGAGAACCACAGCCCCATGACTCTGATTGTCACAGCGAGACCATGACCTACAGCACCTGTGTTGTTGTCAGCTGTATGTTGGCGAGCAATTGTTTCACAGTCAACAAAATGGATCAATCCCCCAACCATCAGGCCCACACGTGCCCAGTCTACCTATAAAGCAGATGCCTTGTCCCCATCAGCAACAGCGCAGGCATCTCCGGCACCACCAGCTCTCTTAGCTCACATGTCCACCTTCTGGAACAAGAATTCAAGCAAGATTCAGTAATAACAATCACGCATCAAGTTTTTTCCTGTGTTGGGGCGGGGGAAGTCTGCACAGCATCGGCCAAAGGGTAAACACGGGAGGAGACGGGGCACAGAAAGGGTTGTTTCTGACTTCAAGCTAAATATTTAGTAGGTTCACTGCATTACAAAAATGATACTGGAGCACTTCGGGAAGATTCACTGTCTTCCACAGGACAGGCTCATAGGTCCTTACCTGGGCTGCCTTTTTCTTGAAGCTGTAATGTACTCTCTCAAGGGGCCGATGGCAGACATGCACAATCAAAACCCATCAAATATTTGGAGAATCTTGCTTTATGTAGAGCAGGTGTGCCTTAAAAAAAAA
>NW_022103915.1:49945473-49946831 GCF_000313985.2 Echinops telfairi
TCATTTTCTAATAGAATTACCCTGCCTTTGGTGTAGAATTCTTGCTAAGCAATGGAGATCTAATTACTTAGTGACATGACATTCACTCCTCAGGGACCTTTTCCAGAGAAAAGACTTAGATTAAAAATGATTCAGGGAGCTTCTTTCTTATTTCATTACTGGGATCAAATCAGAGGCATTAGAGCTGTGAGCGATCCATTAGGCTTATCTTCTCTTTTATCTGGGAGACAGGAGAAGGGTGCTCACCAGACACTATTCTTCTGCATTTGGTTAGGTCCAGTTAAGATAACAAAGAATAATCTCTGGGTTGCAAGACAAGTCCCTTTGCCAGCCCCTGAAAGATAGGTCATTACGGTCTCCTCGCAGAGCCTCTAACGATGCTCTGAGGACACACTTGTTTATCAAGGTGCAGGGTGTTAACACGGCCGCGCTCCTGACAGAAGGATAATTAGGTCCGTGTAGTCAACGCATTCCGATGAAGACAGACTGAAGCCAGAACTCTCCTCGGCCAGAGCTACCTTTCAAGTCTCAGACAGCAGTTCTGAGAAGGAATTGAAGGCCACTCACCATTTTGCTTGAGAAGTAGACCTGGAGGACACTTTTGCTGGCCAGGCCCAAATCTGTCCTTAGTGGTTTCAATCTATGCCAGCTGCCGGTGCCTGGAAGGCTCTTGATCAGGGTGTGCAGCGCATACCTCTGATGCATCAGCATGCGCTCATCTCAGGCAGCTGTGCCCTTCCACAGGTCAGTCAGGGCGCTCTGTTGTTCTGGCTCACAGGGTTGAGTTTGGCTGGCTGTTGGGTGACCGAGGCTGGTGTGACTGTCTCGTCTCTCTTATCCTGCAGCGTGCCAGCTGTGGCTGTTTTGATAGTGGTGAAGGGTTCAAGGAAGAGCACACCCAGTGCACAAGCCCGTTTGGAACCTCTGCGCGTACCATGTCTACCAACATTTGTTGTATTATTGTTAGTGGCTTTCATGTTGGCTCTGGTTCAAGACAACCTAATGAAAGCATTGCCCGGATCTGTGCCATCATCATAATTGCTGTATAGTTGAGCCCTTTGCTGTGGCCACTGTGGTACTGTTGCTGTTAGGTTCCAACCCATAGCAACCCTGTGCACAACAGAACGAAGCAGGCCTGGTCCGGCACCATCCTCACAGTTATTGTGATGTTTGCTGTCAATCCGTCTCCTGGGTGGTCTTTCTCTTTGGGTTGACGGTCTCCTTCACCCAGCATGATGCCCTCTTCCAGGGTCTGGTCTCTCCAAAGAAGAGACCAAATCTTCCCATCCTTCCTTCTAAAAGGAGTGTTCTGGCTCTACTTCTTATAAGACAGATCTGTTTGTTCTTCTGGAAGCTCA
>NW_022103915.1:49947628-49957208 GCF_000313985.2 Echinops telfairi
GACATCTTTGTTTTTAAAAGAGGTCTTGTGCAGCATATTTGCCCAATGCAATATGTCATTTGGTTTCTTGACTGCTGCTTCCATGAGCATTGATTGTGGAGCCAAGTAAAATAAAATCTTTCATAAATCCATCTTTTCTTCATTTGTCATGATGTTGTCTCCTGGTCCACGTGTGCGGACTCTGGTTATCTTTATGTTGAGTTCTATTACATACTAGAGACTGCAGTTCTTGAGCTTCATCAGCAAGTGCTTCTAGTCCTCCTTGCTTTTAGCAAGCAAGGTTGTGTCGTGTGTGTATTGTAGGCTCTTAATAAGCCTTCCTCCAATCCTGATGCTGGGGGCTTCTCTATCTGCTTCTCAGATTATTTGCTCAGCACACAGATGAATAAGTATGGTGAAAGGATCCACACCATTGTCGAGCGCCTGCTAACTTGTATGAGATTTTCTATTAGACAATAATCTGCTATTATCCATGATGTTGTAAACGGCTAATTTTGGAAAGCAGACCACCAGGCACTTCTGCTTAATTTGCTTTAGTTTGGAAACTGCCAAAACATACCCATTGTGGGTGACCTGCTAGTATTTGGAATACTGATATCATAGCTTCCAGCATCCTAGTAACCTGCAAGCCACCACAGTTCAACAGACTGATGGGTGGTGGCTACTAACATCACATGAGCAACGCAAGCTTCAGGGCAAGGGTGATACAGGCTTTCTTGCCCACAGAGGAGGTGAAGACCCATGACAAAGGGCACAGCTAAAGTGACGGGGGCAAGGTGGACACAGCTCAGCTGTTCCCCATACAGTCCAGTCAGTAACTTTGAAATGTTCCTTTTGTTTCATCTGGACAAGATCCGCTCTTGTTGTTAAAATGTCTGTTAGACAACTCACAGCCCTGGAGGTGACATAGAAAGGAGTCATTAAGTGAGATCCCATGGAGTGGCGTCATGATCCCGAGCCCTTAGTCATTACTGAAGTTGCTAATTAGAAAGACCACTCTTGGATGCACTTGGTAGCTTACATTGTCAGAAGCGTTTAGTCCTTAGATACAGCTATTGGTTAAAGGGCCTCTGCAGGATGGGCCGGGGAGGGGACGGCTGCTAAACCATGAGATATGGGTTATTCTGGAGATGGGGTGAGCGGTGAGCTGGGAGGGGTGTGTGTGAATAGTGTAGGAAGAAGGGATGTTGGGGTGCCTCGTTGTTGGAGCTTCCTTCCACGAGCTGAGCTTCTAGGCACCCTGAGGTCAGACACGTTGTTGAAGGTTTGACAAGCACTATATTTTCCTAGAACCCCAAGGAGGCCATACTAACAGCAGCAGTGGTGTGTGGGGAGCTCATGGGCAGTCTCTTTACATCTCTGAGTACCTCAAACATTGGGCTATCATAATTGCCTCAGAAAAAAATGGAACATATGGATTATAAGAGCTGTAAGAGCCCCCAATAAAAGTATTTTAAAAAGAAGAAAAAGAAGAATAAAAAGAGAGGGATGTGAGTACAAGAGTAATGGAGTAGAGCGACTGCAGCCTCTACCCATGTAAAATGTCCTTTAAGATGTAAATACTGACATCATGTATGTGTGTATATATTGTGACGAGAGCTGTCTGAGCCCCCAATAAAATGATTTTTTAAAATGGAACATAACATATAATAGAGCTTCAGTAATACAATAAAAACAAAAGAAGAAACTTTTATTTTTAAATTGTTAAATGTGACTTTTTGTTGTTTAAAATTTTTTTCCTGTGTGTCAAAGATAATAGTCCAAATGTAACTTTAAGTGATAATATTATATTAAAATGATCATTAACAACAAAAAACCCTCCTACCTCTTCTGTATGTTTTGAAGGAGACTTGGTGGCTTAGCGATTCTGCATTGGGCTAAGTGCATGGTCAGCAGTTCGAAACCATTGGCCATGCCCTAGGTCAACAATGGGGGTTTCTACTCCTGTAAGGAGTTGCAGTCACACAGTGGGGCGGTTCTGCCCTGTCCCACAGGGTCGCGACGAGTCTCCATCGAGTCCAGGGCGGTGAGTTTGGCTTTGCTTTTCTGCATGCTCTCAGACGTGACTTGCACGTTTTATCATTCTCTGTATTATCCTGCAAATGCGAACAGCTGCTCTTAAAATTGGCTTTGAAGTAACTTGTTCAACATGTTTTGTTTGTTTGAAATGACCTTGTATGTCACCAAGACTCAAAAATAACTTGCTTAATTAATTAATCACAAATCTAACGATCGAATCATTCCTTTTAGTATTGGAATTACAAGGGTGATCAGTTACTTTCATAGTAAAAAATGCTCTTAAAAAGGACACCTAATTAAAACACCAAAAATGGACCGATTCCTTTTCAGTGAAAAATTCTGAGACTACAAGTTGAGTCTCTTGACATTTCTACATTGACTTCTAAGCCTTCTGAAGTTGAAAGGCTTTTATCATCTTAAATAACTAGAATCCAGGTTACTTAATGACCTGAAGCTCTAGATGAGATATTGGTTGGATTCTTGTGTAGGAAATTATGCTTCTCATTTATCTTCATTACATTTAAATACAAGCAGCCCTGGTGATGTCGTGTGTTACTCCTTTGAACTGCTAACCTCAAGGTCAGTCATTTGAACCTATCGGTTTGTTGCTGGCTGGGATGGGGGTGGGGGGTGGAGATGAAGCTGTCTGCTCCCATAAAGATTTTTAAAGTCTCACAAAGTCAAAAGGGCAATTCTACTCTGCCCTGAAGAGTCACTATGAGTTGGAATTCACTTCAGGGCAGGGGGCTATATTTCAATACTTTCCAAGTGAGTGGTCCCAAATAGCCCATTGCGCTGGGTTTGAATTATGTTTAACCCAACTCTTTGGCAACCAGAGTCCCTCTAGACTAACCACTAGACTTCATTTGTAAGCCTTGGCTTGCTAGTGTATATATGTTTCTTTCTGTCTAACCTAATGACAAAATATGCCATCATTTCAGATCTTTTTCAGATCTCTTATGACCTGGTACACAGACTGCTTTAAATGGTTGAAGAGCAAGGCTACCACGTTGACGACTCAGGTACATCCGCCCACGCCACAGCATCTTCAACTGGCTCAGCGCACATGAAAGTTGGACATTGAATAGGGAAGGAAGATTGAGGAAGAATTGATGCATTTGAATTATGATGCTGGTAAAGAATATTGGAAGTCCCATGGACTGCCAAAAAAAACCCCAAACAAATCTGTCTCGGAAGAAGTACAGCCGGAATGCACCTAAAGGGAAAGATGGTGAGACTTTGCCTCGTGTACTTGGGACATGGTATGGGGGAGACCAATCCCTGGAGAAAGACATCCAGTTGACAAAGGCAGTGAAAAGAGGAAGCCCTTCATCAAGATGGATTGACACGGTGGCTGCAGGAATGGCTCAAACAGAAGGACAGTTGTGAACATGACGCAGGACCAGGTCATTCTATCGGACACAGGGTCGCGATGGATTAGAACCGACCTGACAGCACCTAACAAGGACAACATGACCACACAACTTTCATGGACATAATATAACACCCGAGTCAGCTGGGGGGATTTCTCATGGCTTTATGGGACTGTATGGGTCACAGTTTCCAAATCATTCTAACGATATAAATATTCTCGGCATGTTCGCGTCTGCGTCCTGTCAGGTTTCCTCATGCACCATATCTGAGGCCATCTCCCATACGGTATTACTGCACAGGAGGACACAATGTGCTTTGAAGTTTTATGAAGAAGTCACATATGAATGATAAGTAATGTTTCCAAAGCCTATCTTCGCACCTTGTGTGCTGACCGAGATGAATAGGTGCTTCCTAAACAAACTTTGAATACTTTCAGATATGAACAGTTGTACATGTTTATATTTTATCTCCTCAGGCAAAATGTCGGCTTCTGAAGGAGGAGGACGCAGACTTCCGATTTATTAGCTGATGATACTAGTTGACGAGCTAAGGAGACCAGTTAGCAGATTGGAGTCTCCCTCATTTGTCTCACAACAATGGCAGACTTTGATCTACAGGAGCCGTGGGGGTGCTGTTGGGTAAGCATTGGACTGCTAACTGCAAGGCCTGACGTTCAACCCTCCCTGCAGCCCCTTGAGAAAAATTAAGTCATCTGTTCCCGTCAAGGTTCACAGCCTCAGGAGCCCTAAATCAGGTCACTGTAAGTCCGAAATGACTCGGCAACAGTGGAGTTCTGCTGTTGTCATCTTTGTCCTTTGGAGAACCTGCGTGGTGTAAGAGACTCCATTGCCAAACCAAAGGTTGGCAGTTTGAGTCTACCCAGAGGCACTTCTGAAGGAAAGCCTGGAGATCTGCTTCCAAAACCCCGCCTCTGGAAGTCCAAAGGAGCCCAGTCTGCTCGGACGCACAGTGGGCTCCCATGAGTCAGATCAGCTTCATGGCTATGGAGCTTTCTTGCTTTTTAATTTTTTTTAATCTTGTTTTTTTAAACCTACTCAATTCTATAACGAGACAATGAAGTGATGACACTAAGACAATGGAAAACATATTTAGAATCGTTGAATCCAGATGGCAACATGTTTCTTGGGCCTTTGGATTCTTTATAAAAAGTGGTTGGTTTGATGTTTCTATATAGATGATAATCTTTTTCAAACGTAAAATAGGCCTATCTTGGAGATATTGCAAGTTCACCTCCAGATCACTTCAATAAGGCAAATATTACAATAAAGCAAATCACATTTTTTTTTCTCAGTACATATAAAAGATATGCTTAGAGATACCACCCTAAAAGCCACAATGGCTGCTCCGAGGGTTGGGGAGCAAGAGAGGGTTGGGGAGCAAGCTTCTGTGGGGGGACCAGGGAGGGGGGCTCTGGAAGAGCTGTCACTAGGACTGTGGCCCCCAAGCCGCACAGGTTCCAGTTACAACCAGCTTTTGCCATTGCTTTGTAACCCTCTCTGGAAAAATAATGGCCAAGGGTAAAAGATGAGGAAAGTTTTCCTCATGGTAAATGTGTTAGTCTGGGTACTTTAGAGAAACAAATCCACAGAAACTCGTGTATAAGAGAGAGTTTTATATAAAGGGTAAGAGCACATCAAGAAAACATCTCAACCCAGTGCTGCCCAAGCCCACAAGTCCAACATTAACTCATATGTCTGACACCAATCCACAAAGTCCTCCTCCGTCTCACAAAACAGACGGAATGATGCCGACTGCAGTAGGAAAGCCGAGTCAGTGAAGATGTAAGCATCTCAGTGCTGGCAGGGGTCTCCACGCAGCTGCTCCAGCACCCAGGGTTGCATCAGGGTAGGCCCATGTGGCTTCTCCTCAGGGATGTCTTGCAGGAAGTGAGCCTTGCCAGCTGAAGCAGGGAACTGGCCAAGGCAGCTGCAACATGGTCCGACCATCACAAATCAAGAGACCCAAGAACTAGAAAAGCGAGGCTCAACGAGCTATTTATCCCTTGGCCAGGTTGGCACAATAAACTTTATCAGCCAGGTTGGCACAAGAAACTTTAACTATATCAGTAAACAAACAAGGGCAGAGTCAGTTTTCACATGAGAAGAACTCATGGAGATTCTGGAAACAGAAGTCATAAAGCCTCCCTCGAGCTAATGAACAAGAATTCAGACCTTGCAACTCTTGCCAGTCAGTGTCTGTAGAAGAGGACCCTCATGAAGCCCACGGGTGACAGTGGTCTGCATTGAGTAGGAAGATTGCAAGCCGCCAGATGGGCAGTCTGCAGCTCTCTTCATTACGGTTGGAGGTCATGACACCAGGGACGAGATGGCTACTTAAGAATTCATCCATAACTTCATGAAACTTTTCAGCGAATACTTTGGCCAGGTGAGTGAATTAGATATAATGTTTAATTTGGATAAAGTACACATCATTTCGGATGAGATAGTGCTAAATGGCTGTGTTGTAGAAACGAAACAGAACAAGACTTCTTGCCTGTCTACTCATTCTTGGTGAGATGTCAGAGAGCTGAATAATGGAAGAGTCCCATTGGGCAACATTTCCCATTGACAGGACGTATGAGGGCCGTGCAATACCTGCCAAGAATCTGGAAGGCCACACATTACAAAACAGGGCATCCTTCCAAAGGCACCATCAGTAGGTGCTTGCCAGAGTTCTACATGGAAAACAAACCTGGATTCTACAAAGAAAGTGTTCTCTCAAATGAGAAGCTTATATTCTTACTTTTTAAAATCACCTTTTCCCCCTTGCACCTGATTTTGTTGTGTATCAAAGGAATCTTTTAGGGTCTCGGCTTCCTTTTGCAAATTCAATAAAGAAATCGGAAAGGAAAGATAAATAAAAAGGATGTTTACAGTATACTGTACTGTAGTTGAGGGAAAACGGCATTGGAAAGAGTTTGAAATATCGTAAGACTGACCACATGTGGCACGGAGCGGGAGAGCGAGCACAAACCGTTGGGAAGCAGTGCTGGTAGACCTGCTCAAAACAGGGTGGCCGGACACCTGCAATTGGTGAAAAGGGCAGCAGATGTGAAGTGCAATCAGGGAAATGCAGTGAACCGAGGCATGTCTGTATAATCACTCTGAAACTTCTGGGTGACAATGTATCAGAGAGTCCTGCCATATATTTCAGCGCACATATGTCATCATGTTTATAGTATCACTGTCCTTAACGCAACAGGGAGCCTGGGTGGCTAACTGCAAGGTCCAAAGTTCATAACCACCAGGCTGCTCCAGGGGAGACAGACGAGGCTTTCTGCTCCCATGAGGAGTTACAGTCTTGGAAACTCACAGGGGCCATTCTGCCCTGTCCTATCGGGTCCCTATACATCAGAATTGACTCGATGCCTGCTCGTTTTTTTTTTGTATGTTTGAGAACCAGTAGTGCTTTCTCATTGGGGCTAATAAGTAAACAACATTCAATAATTGAGCAGAAGGTTCGACAAATAAATCATATGTTAGGTTTCTCTAATTGCCTCAGAAAAGTGAAATGAAGGAATTCATTATTATAGTTGGAAAGATCTCTATACTAACAGTTGTTCTAATATTTTTATTTGAAATACATTTTAAAAGGGTCAAATGATATCATGGCACTTAAATCTGAAACATGTCTTCTAGGAGTTCAGATAGAGGCAGAGAGGGAAAAACGGGGTCAGTGAATGAATAGTCACAGCTGTGTCAGCCTGGCCAAACAAAGCAGTCCGCACCACGTGGTAAATGATGATTCATTTTCAATCAACATTATCAGCTGCATGACTTTAATGTTGGTAATTTGAATTTTATATGTATTGTAATTTGGTTGTAATTAGTACATCCATTTGGTTTTAGAATTGAATAAGAACCGCATCATGAGGAGTTCAGAATTAGTTTTCTGTTTATGCGTGTTGCAGGGACATTATTATAAACATAATTGCAGTCAACATCTGGAACTCAGTGAGGGTTTATGTCTATTGTTCCTCTCCACGGGGCTTGTAGAAATGATGCCCCAACACTTAAATACCAGCACTAGCTCATTTTCATCCCAGAAAATTAAATATTCTCGAAGTAATTCGAGACTGGTTGAATTATGATCACTGCACATACACACTCATCGATGAGTGTGAAACGTTTGTGAAAAAGTGCAGATGAAATCTATCGGCATTTTCCCGCAAACCTTTTGAAGCCCCTCATGGGTGTGCCCGTACACATGCTTGAGGCGTTACCGCCTGCTTTTTGAAAGTTCATGCGAGGCGATGAGCCAATAGTAGTACCTGTTTCAGCTTACGGAAGGAAATCCAAAGAAAATTTTTACTTAAAAAAAAAAAAAAAGGCTACATGTGACTCCAGTGTTCAGTGTTTATTTTGGGGTGACATGGAAGCAAACTCTGGCGGGGTTGTCATTGCATTGGGCTGCTAACCAGAGGTCCTCCGTTTGAAACCACCACGCGGGGAAAAAGACAGGTTGCTACTCCCTGTAAACAGAGTGACTCTTGGACGCTCGCAGGACAGTTGTACCCTCCCTGTGGGGTCCCTATGAGTTAGCATCGACTGATGGCAGGGAGTCTGGTTCTCTGTGACTTCTGCTCAAGAAGAGAGGGGGTAGAGGGACCACGCTCCTTCCCCGCACCAACGCCTGGCTTCTCTCAGCATCGAGGTGCTGGAGCTTTGTGCTGGGCCCGTGAGCACCACGTGAATGCTCCTTCAGATGGAATGGGGTCTTTGGTATGATTTGGTCGGTTGTTTGGGGGGTCTGGGAATACACAAAACATTTCCCGATGTCAACTAACTGGAACTGCTTTGTTGCTTTATGACATTTCCGCTTAAGCAAAGTTTGCACCGGCGCAATTGACTTTCCAATTAGGTGGTGGTGCAGGAACCACGGAGCGGGTTCTGAGCCCTCGCCGGCCCATGCACAACAGAACGAAGCACCGCCTGCCCGGGCGGGCGCCATCCTCACAACTGCTCCTGCGCTTGAGCCCACTGCTGCGGCCACTAACCATATCCATCCATCTCCTCAAGAGCCGGCCTCTTTTTCGCTGCCCCTTGACTTTACCAAATGTGATGTCCTTCTCTAGGGACTAGTCTCCCCTCCCAACAAGCCCAACGTGTGTAAGATGAAGTCTTGCCATCCTTGCCTGCACGGAGCGTGCTGGCCGTACTTCTTCCATGACAGATGGGTTTGCCCGTTCAGCAGTCCACGGTCCTTTCAGCGTTCTTCTCCAGCACCCCAATTCAAATGCATCTTTCTCCAGCCGATCAGATGTGGGTTTCGAACTGCCAACCATTCATAGCCCAACACGGAACCCACTGCACCGCCAAGCCTCCTGTTCTATGTACATATTTGTATCAATTATTGTAATAATGGGAATGTCTTTTGTCTTTGTTACCCTAACCCACAAAGTGCTCAGCACTTGCAGAAGATACATTGTGTTTACATACATGCCGTGCATAAAGCAGTGCATAGGTGGTGCAAGTGGCTTCCTGCCGGGCTAGGAAGTGAAAGGTTGGCGATTAGACCCTCCCAGAGGCGCTTTGACCAAAGGTCTGAGCACACGCTTCTGAGAGATCACAGCCTTGAAGCCCATCTGGAGCGCAGGTCTCCTGTCCCCGCCCCCCCCCCAAGGGGTGTGGGTTGCCACGAGGTGGAAAGTAGTGGGAATTGCCTTGTCCACCGCTGGTGTGAAGTTGCTGTAGTCCTGCCCCAGAGTTCTGCCTGTAAGGCACAGGCCTGGGAAGGAGGCGCACTGTGGAGGGAAGCGACTTCTGACCCCTGGGACACCCTGCCTTCTGTTTGGATTGCTTGCTGGGGCGGGGTGGGAGTGTCAGGCCAAATGTAAACCCAGGGATGGAAAGTTCCATTGGCTTCTTTGATGACATCCGTTGTTATTGAGTTGGTTCTGATGCATGGCCACCCCATGTGTGTGCCCACCTGGGTCAAAGAGAATTGTGCTCCCTAGTGTTTGCAAGGGCTGATTTGTGCACAATAAAGAATTACTGAAACCCTAATGAAGACTGAGCATGAAAGTGGGACAAGAGGAAAGTAAAAGGAAATAGAGGAAAGAGCTAGGAGGCAAAGGGTATTTATATAAGTCTAAATAAAGGCACGCACATCTGTAAATATATTTATATATGAGGATGGGGAAATAGATCTATGTGCATATATTTAT
>NW_022103915.1:49958088-49965994 GCF_000313985.2 Echinops telfairi
AATGAAGAGCTGATGCCAGGGGCTTAAGTGTAGAGCAAATATTTTGAGAATGATGAGGGCAACGAATGTACAAATGTGCTTTACACAATTGATGTATGGATGGATTGTGATAAGAGTTGTATGAGCCCTCAATGAAATGATTTAAGAAAAAAATCGCTAAGCTTTCCTTCTGAGATACTGCTGGGTGGGGCTGGCACCGCCAGCCTTTGAGTGCGCAGCTGCATGTTTGATCCTTTGCACCACTCAGGTACTGGGTCTGCTTGGAGGAAGGGATAGAAACGGTACTCTCTTTTTCACTAGGTACTGTCACTGCTACCTGTCTGAGTGTTGGGGCATCAGGAGGGGCCGGCTCTGAGCGTCATTCCATCAGGAAGATGCCTGGTCTTTAAAACGAATCAAGAAAACCCAGTCTCAATCTGATCTTCTTAAGCTAAACTTCGAGGTCAGGGGAGGGCTCTGGGAGCTGAGGGTTCAAAGAAGAAGGAAAGAGGGGCTCTTCCTTCAGAGAAGAGGGAATTGAAAGTCACAGAGGGGTGTGCCTCGAGGCAGTTTGTAAATCCACTTCCTTTGTCATAACAAGAACAAATCTCACCTTTGAAGTTTTCCCTTCGTGTTACAAGGGAAACGTCTTTTGTTTAATCCATTTGAGCCCTTAATGCCTGACCTGGATCAATCCTGTTGGTTAGATTACACAGTAGTCATGCTGATTGTAAACTGGCCGGGGGGAGGTTTCTGCCTCGTGGGTGTGAGAATCTGAAAAAATAATCAACATCTCTACCCAGATCACCTTTACTTGGAAAAATAACAAATTGTCTGATTATTGAATAGGAGAAAGAAAGGACTAAAGCCCCTTTATAAAGCGCAGTTGTGTTTTTCCAATCTTGTTGAGAGAGTTTTCGACTCCAGTCTTTAACAAGAATTTCCAAAGCTGGCGACAAGTGCTGGGAAAGACCTTCTAGAGAAACCCTCTAAGGGGCCATGTGCTAATTAGGGATCCACCCAGGCAGTGGCTGTTTACAGGGCCTTAACAAGATCCCTTGTTCCTCAGGCAGATTCAGGTACCCAAATGCTGAGAAAACTTCCAAGAAAACTGGACCGGCTGAGACAGGAGGCAGGGAGATGGGGCAGGTTGCAGTTACCCCTGACTTTCTCTTACCCTCCTCCCCAAGAAGCAGCTTAGGACCCCTAGACCCCTCCTTACCAGCCCAATGTTTCTCTACCAAAGCCAAACACGTAGTTGGGACCAGAAACTGGGCTGAAGACTGCATAGTTGATATGTGAGGAGAAGTGTGTTACCAGCCATCCTGAAGGACAGATTGGCTCCTGCTGGTGGTGTTGGGGACTGTCCACTCCGAGTGGCTCCATGTGCCAGAAGAGAACCTCTCATCATGTTTTCCTGGCTATCACCTGTGTATCACTAGACTCTTCCCACAAGAAGCCCCTGTCAGATGCTGTTAGGTACCACCGAGTCAGCCCGCGCACAGTGACCCTATGTGCAACAGCACAAACCGTCGCCTGGTCCTGGGTCATCTTGTCAAAGGTCTTCTCATTTGTCAACTGCCCCTAGACTTTACCAAGCCTGATGGCCTTCTCAGGGACTGGTCTCTGCTGACATCATGCCCAAAATACGTGAGATGAAGGCTGGCCATCCTTGCCTCCTTAGGAGCATTCTGGGCGTACTTTGTCTAAGAGGGATTTGTCTGTCAGATAGCAGCTGACAGTCTTCTTCTTAGATAAGCATGTCCTCTCCCAATTTCCCTTAGAGCTGGGGTTGGCCATATGACCGACTTCTGTTTCATGATACATCACAGACAATGTGTCTGCTCTCTGGCTAGAAGGGACAGAAATTTCAAGGGCTACTTCTCCCCACTTCTTGCCTTGACTTGAGGCATGATACAGTGGGAATTAATACCGTGAAGCAGCAAGCAAGACATGAACGTACCAATGGGCTAAAAATGAGGAACAGAAAGAGAGACGCAGGCTGGGACCTTGATACATCACAGAACAGCTGTTGTAACCTAAAAATCCACCCATGTAAGAGTTCTTGTTATGTGATAAAATAATCCCGTTTTTAAAGCCTTTATTATTGAGTTTGCTGTGTGTGCTAATCCAAAGCATTTTAATCTGATACAGAGCATTTCCCAGCTAGAAATGGAGGAGTAACTCGCTCGTGCCACCCTCCCTTTCAAATCCCCTCATCAGAAGTTTTTTTTTCTTTGGTACACGAACTTCAGTCGGGGCTGACCGCTACTGACAAAGTCTGGGCACTGTGAGCATCCTTCTGTCTGTCCGTTGGCGTCTAACGCCTCTTGCTCTGGAGAGTTACAAAGAGAATCAGGCCATCGGACGCTGGCATGCTCACAATAATGTGCCACCCATGGCAGCTGTCATATTGTATCATGTCCCCAGAACCTCTACAGATAGTAAACGACTGTGGTGGAGACGGCTCCCTGGGCCACGTATGTGTCAGGTTGCAAGGATCAGAAATATTACAGCTTCTGCCCCTGGCAGAGGACCTGGCTGTCTTTGTCCTTGGCACCAGTTGCTTCTGCTGCTGGGCCAAAAGCTTATTCGCCACTGGAAGTTGGCAGAGGTGTGGGCACCAGAGCCACTGACTGGGACATGGAGAACTGATATTCTTGCCTTTGTAACCGTGCCACTGCTGCAGCTGCCCATTGGCCAAACAGATGATGGCTCATCTCTGACAATGTGCCATCGGCATCAAAGCCCCTCCAGTCCAAGAAACAAGTTTTAAAAATTTAATACTAGACTTGAATGGATTTTAGTTAATTTTTTCTTTCAGACTGAGAGTAAGGGGAACTCAAACACAGAGCAGCCCCAAATGACCTTTGTCCCTTAGTAGAGAAGTCCCAAATGACCTTTGCCTGATTGGTCAACCTAAAAAGAACTCCCTCACTGCCGCCCCCTTGATGCCGACTCACGGCGACTGAGAGGACAGGGTGGACGTGCCCCTGTGAGTTTCTGAGACGGTGACTCTTTACAGGAGGAGAAAGCCCGTCCTTCTTCTGTGGAGGGAAACCTCCAACTCAAAAAGAAAGCTGAACAAAAGAAAAACAAAACGACAAACGCACACAAAGGAGAGCTCTGGTCTTGGAAACCCACAGGGCCCTGCGCGTCTTCACGCACTCAATGGCTGACTCTCACTGATCGTCTTCCAGTATGGCTCCCACTGCCACACAGCTATTAAAACGATCCTCCTCGTGGTCAGCGCTGGTGGCCGGTGTGCATGCGGTTCTTGTGTTTTATGCTGACCTTTCACACTCGTTCTTTGGTCCCCAGGCCCCCAGGCTCTTCTGTTCCGCTGGGTTTTGCTCACCAGCGTCCCTATTCCTCGCCATCGACTTAGATACCTGCTTTCTCTGAATACTCTTGCTCTTCAACGCTTGTCCCTAAAAGTGCCCTTCCAGCCACAGCCATTTCCTTTTCTCAAAACCAGTTCTACTGGCCCTTCATCCACAAATGTACAATTCAATAGTTTAATTATATTAGGAAGAGCTGTGCAATCATTATCAAAGTCAATTTTAAAAGTTTTCTGCTTCCTTGTACTCATTGTTTTTTGTGTTATTCCTTTTTAACTGTTGGGAAAATATGATGCAACAAAACATTCTCAAATTCAACAACTTCTACATGGAACATTGCCACCAATGATGTTCTTCGGGTTGTACAACCATTATTGATATCCTTTTCCAAATCATTCCGCCACCATTAACATAAACCCAGTGCCCCCTAAGCAAAGCCTCTTCCTCCTTTGCCCATGGTTACCTTTGGTCAGGTTTTCTTGTTTTTTGTTTTAGACTTTTCTTTATATATGATTCACGTATCATATACTTCCATAGTTAATTGCTTTTAAAAAGAGCTGTGAATACATCACAACCAGTTCTAGTGCTTCTGTCCCGCCTACCCATTCATTGTCTGCTCCCCAACGCCCCTCACCTTCCCCACCCTCCACCCCCGATAAACCATTTCATCAGTTACTGTCTCTATGCATCCACTCTCTGCGCGTCATAAACTTGGAAACTTAACCGAAACAATAAAAAGCAAGAGACAGAAAATAATACTAGTATAAAAATAACGAGTCAGAAAAAAAGAGCAGCAGCCATATTTAGAAAGCCAGAGAAGACAGTTCTGTCGTGGAACAAGAGTGAAATACTTAAGCCTCGAACAAATGCAGGGTGGGTGAAGAGAGAGGTCCACTGACCAAGTAGCAGTTCGTGTCGGAGCTGGAGCACCATCATCAAGTTTGCTAGTGAAGCTGTCCTTTGCCTGTGGCCAGGGGGGATCTACCAGACGCTTCATCTGACTGGATACTCTGCAGATGGATTTTGGGCTCCCACTGTCCTCCATAGCCTTCTATGAATTCCTAATCATTTCCTGAAGCTCTAGACCCACCTATCCCATCTCATGCCTGCCAGAACCTCAAACTGGGCACGTCTCAATTTCACCATATCTGCCTGTGAATCCAATTCCTGACTCCTAACGACGACGATTGGTGTTGCATTCCCTCCCTGCTTCAAACTCCAAACCTCCAAGTCATGTCAAACCACACTTTCTCCTGGGCCATCACCACCACATGCGATCTTTCACCATGTCTTTTCCTCCTATCAGATGGATCAGCCGACAGATGGCCTGAATAAAATGATGATTTCCAATGAAACAGAAATCTTACTATAACATTTGGAAGGGCAGGACAGAGATCACCAGCTAATTTCCCATACGGAGCCAATGATGTCTCTCTCTCTATCCAAACGCACTCTGAATGACCTCCATCGTCATGCCTTTGTAGGAAGATGCCCTGTGATTCTGTCCCTTCCCTTGAAATGCCCCCACCCCTGAACCACCCAGCCCCACCTAGCAAAGATCCTACTCACGTTTTTAAAAAGTCAAACGTCATTGCTCTATAAAACATTACCCGGTTGATTCTTACCAAAAGCTCGACGTGTACTTTGAATGATCTATATTGTTGTATTGCTATCTTTTATGTACACAGTGTAATTCTCCATTTCCCATTTGGCCCCCAGAGTACCGTGATTATTTGGCAGGGACTCAGTAAGTGAGTGTTTGCTGAATGTATGTCCGAATGCATTTTTGATGGTAAAATTGGGACATGGGGGGCAGGGGTGCTAGTTTCTCTTTTCACAGCCCCAAACTCATCTGCATGCTTTTTAATTCTTCTTAACGAGCTCGTCAACACAGCACAGCAAGGCTGAGAAGGAACAGATTCTGTCACATTCTAAAGGATTTAAAGACGAAAGCTTGCAAACTGATCTGGTTTATGCCCTCCCCTCGACACAGCTGGTGGGTGTGCTAGTATGGCCGAGTGACTAGAAAGGAGTAGGCTACCGCTCCTTCTCCAGGGGGTTCTGGAAACCCAGAGGCTCCCCCTCATCTGACCCCGCCCCCTCCCCCCCAGCCTTCAGTACTCAGTCCCGGGCAAGTCTCTCTACCACAGCAAATCACATCCCCAACATACCATAAAATGGTCTTTTTCCTATCGAGACGAAACGATTTCTTTGTGAGTTCTATCTCACCTAGAACCCTAGAACCGCCGGGATTCCAGTTACCATCGAGTTGTGAGGAAGACTGGTCCAAAGTGGTTTGGGGGTTGGGGGTCTGTCCTGACTACCTACTAAGGAGCCTCTACTGGAGCCCTTACTGAGGAGTTCGACCTCTGAGGCGAACTTCTTCTCCAGGACTTCTCTGCTGCCACCTGGAGTTCACTGGGAACAGTGCGTCTCCTCGCCTCTTGTCATTGAGCACACTTCAGGATGAAATGCCCTGGCCCCGCTGCAGCAGGCTCGAGGAGCGGTATGGTCCTCATCACCGGAGTTTAGTCACGCATGCTCTTCTTGCCATGAGGCAGATCTGTCAACAGGGACGTCGGATGACTCAGTGCTTGCTGACATATCCCAGATAGATCACATTGCTCCCTATAAGAGAGAAGCTGGAAATCCAAACTGCGGATGACATAGAACTACAAAGCAGGAAGAGGAAAATTCCTTCTCCAATCTCTACTCCCACAGAACCGCTTAGGAACAACAGCTTAGGAACAGTGAGCAATGAATGTGTAGGTAGGCGTGTGTGTCAAAGAGGAATAAAAGGACTATTAAGTTGTTCCTTCTCTCTAACAATTCCATATGTATCGCTGAAGTTGGTTCTTCCTCATTCTAGAGATAAGATTTCCACTTTTACCCGAATCACATCTTTAAACAGAGAGGCGGTTTAGCATCGCCATTTCACTAATTGTAGCCCTAGAACCGATTTCTTTCTTTCTTTTTTTCAGCTGTTACCTAGTTGTTTGTTTGTACATCTAGACGGTCTTTTTTCTTTCTTCTCTTTGGCTTCTCTCTGTCTTTGCGTGAGAGTATTTTCCTAAATAAATGTTTGTCACATTAATGACTGAAATCCATTAAGTTCAGCCTGAAAGGTGGTATAAAGAAGACATTGATTTCCTTAATTAGGTGATTTATTGCCCTCTAGTGGCATAATGTGCTAACTGTTGATGTCAAGCAAAGGCAGAATGAATTTAAATTTATTCACTTGAATTATTTACTGGACATGCACAATTCTAGGCACTGTGTATTCTAGAGTGGCAAAAATATATATTAGCATAATTCTGTCTATGCTGAACATATGTTCTAAGAAAGGAGACCGAAAATCAAAGTTTAAATAAGTGAAAGCCTAGATCGTGATTGGTGCTCCACACACAATTAAAAGAGTGACGTGGCAGAGAGACTGAACGGCTGCTTTAGTTTGGTGTACCCAGAATGACCTCCTTAAGGAGGTGATGTTGAGGCCCTAAATCTGGATGTCAAGATTGCCAGTCCGGGGGCGATGAGGAGAAAGGCTGAGGAAACAGCTATAGGAAGACTCTTGGGAAAGAGATGAGCTTGGGTGTCCAAGAGACAGAGCGATGGGGCGTGTGACCGGAGCCAGTGTGCAGGAGGATTGCCGCAAGATGCAGTTGAAAGGAGAGAGTACGGGTTGAGGATGTAGGGCCTTGAAAAGAAATTTGAAGGCTACTAAGAAGGATGCAGCGGGGAGTGAACATGATTTAATTTCTGCTTTGGGGTTGTGGTTTAGGTTTAACCCTGGTCACTGGGCAGACTAAATAGTAGGGGGACAAAGGAGGATGCCGGCAAACTAGGTACGGGGCTACCGCAGTCCGCTCCCATGGGAAAGAATGGTGGGCCGGTCCAGTGTGGCTGAAGTGAATGCAGAGATAGAAGAGAGATTTGAGATAGAGATTTAAAAGGTTTCCATCTTTTACAGGTAGAACCCACAGGATTTCTTGAGTGGATTGGATGGGGGCACTCAAGACCACACCTCATTTTTTACTTGAGCAATGGGAGGGACAGGACTGCTATATTGGTCGATGGAGATTGGCGGAGGAGCAGGTTTGGGAAGAAGATCAGGTGTGGCCCCTTGGCTGGATGACACAATTCAACTTTGTACAAAATGTGTGAGGCAATGAGGATGGCCCACTCAATGTAAACATTTCCGTTTTCAGAGGTTCAAGAGAGCAACAGAGTTGATCGGGGACAACTGGGAAGAAGAGTTTCCAGATTACAGTGTGAGGCTGTCCCACTGTCCCACTCCACCTGTCCCCAAAAGCATGATGGAGCTCAGAGCCAAGAGCTTCAAAACCTCTGTGTGAGCAGATTTCCCCTGAGTTCCTTTTCTGTGCCTGCTCTGGAGACTGGCGTCGTGGACCCTGAGAGAGTGTTGTGAGAGTCACAGAATGTTCGAGATGAAAGAACTTGGAGACGAACTACTCAACTCTAGCCTTTTACTAATAAAGATGTTGGAGCTCAGACCACAGGGGTGGAAAGTCTTGGCTCATATGGCACCCCTACAGCGCTATATGGAGACATTATTGGAAGAGTGT
>NW_022103915.1:49966159-49985064 GCF_000313985.2 Echinops telfairi
GGCAGAGATGGGACTAGAACCTGAGAAGTCAGAAGCTTCCTAGCTACGACTGCCAGAGATGGGACTAGAACCCTCAAGTGCTCTGGGAGCCACGCAATGCTATTTTAAAGGGAGTTTTTGTTTGCTTGTTTTTTGACTATGTAAAGAGAAAAATGTAGATGACTATTCTTAAAGTTTCACATTCCATCCTTCCATCTAGACATGTTGAGATGAGCCAAATTGCAATATTTTTATAAAAGGGGCTAATAGAATTTTCTGGCCAGTCTAGGGCTAGACTTAGAGATATTATTATATATAATGGCAGATATTAATGTATCTGCCATTCCCTAAGTGTTTTCTATATTCCAGTGTTTCAAACACATTATCTTGTTAATCCTCAAAACAAATTTGCAATGCTACTATCTCCGGTTTGCAGATAAAACTAAGACTTAGGTTAAGCAATTTGGCCAAGGTTACAGGGAAGCACAGATGTGGACCTAGGTCTGTCCTCCTAAGGTCATGTCCCTCTTTTAACAACTGACCATCTCTTAGCTCTGAGTCCAGCGACTCACACAGACTGGTAATCATTTGCAGTGCTTGCTGTGTGGAATGGGCTGCCTGCGAGACAGCCTTTGGGCCACAGTTGAACATCATGCCTGGTATCATTCTAACGCTGTACTGTGTCCCTACAGAACAAAGGAGAAGAGGAAAGAAAGTGAATGTATGCAAGTGGAGGGTCTTCTGGGGAACTTGGGAACCCGGAGGGCCCTTCCTGGGTTGGAGGAAGTGTTTTCCTCTGTACATATTCCTTTAGAAAGGACTCTTGTAAGGGAGAGCCAATTATACGTTGTTTCGACTCTTAGGCTTCTGGAGTGGGTTATACCTCTGTTCTTTGCTTCACACAGGGAAAGAATTCACACCGAAGCACATTTTGTAATCCAAATGAGTTTTGATGAAGGAAAGGAAAAGTTTCAGGTTTTATAGTCTCAAAGGATGCATGCTATTTCTGGAAAGTGTGCCCAGCTGCCCCCGGGCTGCGCTGGGGTTCATAACTGGTTATGAAAAACCACATGGAAAAGAACTGTGTGGAATTGGGGAATCCCTAGAGACCAAGGGGTCCAAGAGCCTAAGAGCCTAAATGCATGTGGGCCTGAGTAGTCCTGGAGCAGGCCCTGGGGGGCACGCCCGAACGACAGGATGCCCTCCCACCTGCTGCAAGACCAGAGCAAGAGAGCTAGCCTCCCGGAGTTGGGGTATTTAACACCTTGGGCTGGGGAAGCGTGGTTGAAGGTATTGGTTGATCTCATTGCCTGAGTTTAGGCCCACCTGGGTGATGGCCTGGCCTCGGTGGAGGCTAGGTTTTTAGGTTTCACCTGTGCTAGGGAGTCCTAGTCTGTGCAGGCTCAGTTTGGGTCTTCCTCTAGGCGTCCAAAGGCTGCCTGATTTCGTTCCCTCTGTGCGGGCCTTTGCGGGCATTGGGGAGACAACTCCACTGGCCCCTAAATCTACCTAAGACAGCTAGCAGAGCTAAAGGTTGTGAGGCTGAGGACAGAAAGCAGGTGAGGGTGCAGGCCTTCTCCAGTGAGTCTCCAATCAGAGGATTGTCATTTTATAAAATGACAGGGGTGAAACAGATAAAATAGAAGTCTCCTTTTTCACTAGCAATTATTTTAGATACAAGGCCCAGACCTTTGCCGTAGCGTTTGTTCTAACTCATAGGGACCCTATAGGGTTCTCCAGGCTGTAAACTGTGCTGTTGTGGGTTCAAGTCATGGACCTTTCGCTTAGCAGCTGAGTGCTTACCCACTGGGCCACCAGGACTCCGCTCTTTGGGACAATGCTTACACGGCGGAATTCCAGCTGGCAAGATAGGTAGAGATTTCAGGGTTCCTTCTTAACTCAGTGGCTCAGACTGACCACAGGCACCACGGCAGCTTACCAGAGCAGGGATTCTGCATAGCAGGCCAGTGTTTGCGGAGTTCTGTTTGTATGGGGATGCAAATGCTCGTGGGCATCTTGGAAGGTATTGTGACATTATTGGTTGTGCCCTAGACATGGCTATTGCAACACTTCCTGTGTGTGTGTGTGTGTGTGTGTCTGTGTGTGTGTGTACACAATGAAGACTCCGCAGTCTCTAAGGATCTGCCTACAAGAGCGGGCTATTCACCTGGACTAGGACAGGGTCCCAGATGCTGCTTTCTCCCTTGGGACCCTGCTACAGTAGTGCGAAATGCCTTGGAGCGAAATGTAGGTGGAGCCACTCAAAATGCCATGGGGCCACCCCTAGGAATTTCCCCCCAATTCTTCTGAAGATAAGATGGTAAAGGGGAAGTTTAAGAGCACAGAGATAACTAGAAAACATTAACTGGTCCCTAAGGAAGCCCAAATAGATTTAAATTCTACTTGGATCAGCGATGGATGTCCATGGAAGCATTCATCAAGAAAACAAATGATGTGTTACATTGGGCCAATCCACTGCAAAAGACCTTTTTATAGTTTAAAAAAAGCGAAGGTGCCCCTTTGATGACTGAGGTGTTCCTGACCCAAGTCATGGTCTTTTTCATCACCTCAGATGCATACTAAACTTGGATAATGACAGAGGGAGAGAAAATTGATGCATTTGCATGGTATTGGAAAACCCCAACCAAACTCATTGTCATGGAGCTGATTCGGACTCAGCTGTCCTCTAGGGCAGAGTAGAAGTGCCCCTGTCACATTCAGAGATTGTACATCTTCGTGGAAGTAGGGGCCCTCACCTTTCTCTCCAGAGCACCTGCTAAGTTTTGAATTGCTGACCTTGCAGCGAACTGCCCAGCAACTCACCCACTATGCCAGCAGGGCTCTTTGTGTGGGCAACAAATACTGAGTCTACCGTGGACTTCCAATTAACGAACGAATCCATCTCAGAAGAGATACAGCCAGCATGCTTCTTAGAGCGAGAATGGACAGACTTCCATCTGCTTATTTTGGACACATCCTTAAGCAAGATCAAGCACTAGAGAAGGACATCATGTTTGGTACCGTACAGGGACAGCAGAAGTGAGGGCGCCTCAATGTGATGCACTGAAATGATATGTACGACAGCAAGAAGAGGGTACAGAATTGGGCAACGTTTCTACCTGTTATACACAAGGTCTCCACGAATAGAAACCAGCTTGACAACCACTAACAATAAGGCACAACCCCACATGGTCCCCGATTCTGGATGAATGAAAGGACCAATGTTACTGGCAGTGGAATGAAAGATGGAACCTGTATGTTATGATTGGTAATGTTATCCGTCACCTCCCCCAGGCTCATGCGACTAGTAGATTTGGAGGGTCCACCCTTCTTTGAAATCCTTTGAAACAGAAATTGTGAGATTAGGGAAGATGACTGAATTTGGGATGGACGCAATTGACAGAGGAGAAAAAGAGGGCTGAAAAATATAGTGTGTGCGACTGACATTATTCATAACTACACATAAAAATCAGCAGAAACATTTATAAGCATTTTATAGCCTTTCATAAGCCAAACAAATGGAAAAGCCATAGAGCAGATCATAAACTTCCCAATGCAGCATTGCTGTTTTAATTAGCATCTTCTTTTATTTTCTTCTGGGGCTGTCATCAGATGATATACCCGGTGCATGCTGAGTGCCAGTGTGCACAGTCCCAAGCATTTTAGTGATTGATGGCCGTGGCCCAGAGGGAAAAAGCATCCTTTATGCAAATGCAGATATTTTTTGGTTTTGTTTGCCCAACATTGTTGAAGGTATGTATAGAATTCTCTATTCTCTGTCCAGTCACAAGAGTCACAGTTAGTGTCGGGTTTATTTCCCTAGACCAGGGAGATTTCGTAGAGGTCATCTATTCCAACTCCTTATTTGCTTGTTTTTCCTTCCCCTCCTCTTTTTCATTCTTATAAATTCACTATTTCATTTTAAAGTGTGCTCTATCTTATGTTAAAATTTTATTTTTCACGTAAGATTTGAAAAGCGGCAATCCAGAACACGGGACGTAAATAGCTCATAATCATTTACTGAGGAACAAACAAGGAAACGATGTTTTACGTGCCTTATGAGACTTAGGTTCTCCCCCTTTCCTGGCTCCAAGTCTCACATTGGCATCCCAGGCACCTGTCCGGGGGGCAATGGCTCCTAACATTTTGAGAAGATTCAAATCAAACCAAACCCAATTCCACAACCACCGAGTCGGTTCTGATTCACAGCAATCCTTCAGGAGTAGAGCTGCCCCTTTGCGCTGCTGAGACGTCGAGTCTTGAGAGAAGTAGACAGCCTCACCTCCTCCTTTGGGAGGCTGGTGGGTTTGTTGAACTGTTGTTAGCAACTCAGCGTGCAGCCCTCAGGGTCTCAGGATGAACAATTCCAAAGATGGTGGAAATGTGAAGATCTCCTCCAAGTGCCTCCCTCCTTTTCAAATGGGGAAATTGTGCTCCGGAGGCAAATGGCTCCTGCAGGGTGCCTACAGGGAGCAGAGCCTCGTGTCCACACACGCGGTGCTCCTTTGCTGGGGAGGAGTGCAGACAATTGGCAGAACTGGTCCTGGGCTAGGATGACGGAACGCTGCCCATTTTCTCTTTTGAAGTGATACGTCTCATTGAAATGTGAAAACTAACTTTCTCAAAGGAGACTTTTCGAAATTAGACAAGTGTGAGTAATGATCTTTAAAGAAAAACAGACTGTCTTCCCTTGTAAAATGCATAAGGAATAGGTATTGTAAGACCTAGGAATTGCTGGGCGGTACAAAATTGTGAATGCTAATCATGGGGCTAGTGGGTTGAGTTCACCCAAAGGCACCTTGGAGGAGAGGCCTGGCAAACAACGTCCAAAAAACCCTATGGTGCACAGTTCTGCTCAGACACACATAGGGTTGCCATGAGTTGGGGTGGACTTGATGGTAACTGGTCTTAGTATGTGTCTATGGAGACTGGAAATGCCCAGAAGGCTTTAAAGCTGTAGAAAAGTCTTTATGGGGACATTTTTATGGTTCTAAATGGCCTTCCAGGTGTTCAGTAAAGATGTCTTGTGTGGAAGTCATGGTAGACTTCAGTTTTAAATTAAACAGTAATCAATGACACTGCCAAAAATATAGGGATGGAGGCAAAGGTTCCCAAAATAAAAATAAATGACGTGTGAATATTCTGTTCTTGCCTTTGAATTTTAGATTGTAGGCCATTTATTGAGACTTTCTGTGAGTTGGTATCCAAAGCGTTTTGGAACCTGTTATGTATAAACTTTTCCTAATCCAATCTCCACATATGCAGCTGATATTTGGGCCATTTAAAATCGAAAGTTATGACGGTTCAATGTGGACCCAGATAATCCCTTGCCTGCATCCACAACAGACACAAGTGTGAGAGGCTGGCTGGCTCACCGATAGAATCTGCTGACTCCAACGAGTCTCACTAGGCATTTGTCATCCTATCGGGACGATCCGACTCCATCTACTCAAACTGCGAGCCGCAGCATCACCATCTCGACCAGGAGGAAGAGCTGGGCTGGGTGAGGGTGGGAGACAGGAGGAGGTTTCAGATTCCCCTCCAGACCCGCTGAATCAGGATCTACATGCTAACAAGATCCCTGAGTGAGTTTTATGCACATCTAAGTTTTATAAGCACCCAGCTACTTGGCTGATGATGCGTTTCATATGCTTCTATTTGTTCCAATCTCCCTCAGAAGCCCAACCATCACACTGATCAGAATCAAATGGTCCCTCCATAATTGTCGCCATTGGTGGGCATCCAGGCCACAGCGTGATTAGTTGGTCTCATTTGTGTTTGAATTATTCTGGACAATGACAAAAGGAAGACCAAAGAGGAATTGATGCATTTGAGCGATGGTCTTGGTGGAGGATGTGGACTATACCATGGACTGAGAGAAGACAAAGAAACAAATTCATCTTGGAGAAGGTATAGGCGCAATGATTCTTACATGGGGCGATGGTGGGGCATCTTTTCACTCACTTTGGACATGTTCTCAGGAGGAACCAGTCCCCGGAGAAGGACATCACAGGTCTGAAAGCTGAGGGAGGGTCAGTGGAAAGAGGAAGATCCTTAATGAGCTGGATTGGCCGAGGAACAGCAATGGGCTTGCAGACACTAGTTAGGGTGAGGGAGGTGCAGGATCAGGCAATGCTATCTCCAGTTAAACACAAGGTTGCAATGAATCGGAGCTAACTCCAAGTTGCTCACTGCCGGCAAAAAGAATTCATTATTGACACAGTGGAAAGGGTATCTTCTATCTCAGGAGGCGTTTGTAATATTGACGAGACTCAATAAATCCACTATATATAACATTATCTAAAGCTGTTTTAAAATGGTCTGAAATTTAAACGAAACAACAGCATTAATTTTTTTTACATATTTAGAAAAATGCAACCCATAGTTCAGAATTCATATAGTTCACAACCTTGTTCAGTTCAATACTTTGTGTTAGTAAATGATATTCCCACAGCATCAAGCTTTCTTTCTGCTAACAGAAGGTCTCTGTTACTACTGGGGTTCTCAACCCTGGCTGCATCTTAAAATTATGTGGACGCTTTAAAAAGAAAAAGAAAGCCCTGGAAGCCCAGGCCGAATCCAAGAAGCTACCGCAGAACCCTGAGAAGCAGGGCCTGGAAATGCCCATTTCCACCTTCATTTGGGTGCAGGGAGACGTTTGTGTGGCTCAGCAGGTGAAATCTATTAACGGGGGTGGGGGGTGGGGGTGGGACATTTGTGCGTTCAGAATAAAGGGGGACCAGATGTTCACCAAGCATTCCTTTCCAGGAGGCATTATTTTCCATCTGAAACACATCTGCCCGCAGCAGTTATTTCAGACCTCTTTCACCAAAGTGTCCAAGCGGATTTAGGGTTTTCTAAATAGCGAGACCCTGGGCTCGCTCTCCTCAAAAGCTGAGCCTGAGAGGAATGAATGGTTCCTTGTCCTGCGGATAGAACTCCCATTTAGCTCACGGGCTGCAGAAAGGTTTTTTAAATAACCTGGCGATGCCGAGGCAGGTGCCTTGCATCTGACATTAGTCTTCCCAAAGGACCAGCCGGAGCCCGCCAGTTCTCCCATTTCTCCTTGTGCTCAGGGCTCTGTTTCCAACCTGTCAGCACAGGAAATTGCCCGCAGGTATCTGGTTGCATGTAAGAGCCAGGGAAACAAAGAGGTGAGCCTTTGAGTATGTGTTCCTTTGGGGTTAGGACTGGAGAGTCCCCTTCCCCTCTACCCACCCAAGTCATTCTATCTTTGCACGTGAAGGACCCAGGGCAGCATCCAATTCTCAGCATGCCTCTGGGCAAAAAGGAAAATGGATACGCTTAGGAAAATTAGTAAGGAGCAAATTGGATCTGCCTTCAACCCTGGAGCCCAACACCATTCACCCACATCTCTTCTTAGAGCCCCTTCCAAAAGGAACTCTCGGCCTGCTTCCTTTATTTTGTCTCCATCAGGTGGCAAACTGGTGTGAACACACGGGGTTTCTTGCCTGCTGGCTTGGGGCCAAGCGTGTCCAGCTGGACATTTCCAGTTTAAAATCATTAAATCTCCGCGCATGAGCTGTAGTGACTGCAAAAGAAAAAGGAGAACCTTCTCTGTCCGTTCCTTCCCGTTCGCTGACCACCTACCACGGACAGGCAGCCGGGTGGAGTTAACCTACAGCGATTCCCAGCCATACGCAGAGGGCTGCTTTCAAGTTGCTAGCGAGCCTCTTCGGGTCATAGTTTCTGTAAAATTGTATTACCCAATAACTTCACTCCTGTGAAGTCAGATTATGCTATGAGCTTTCGTCAGTGACTTCAAGGAATATCTATTCTTTAAAAAAAATCTGCTCTAGCTTGTATTGATTATATTGTTCAAATATCTAGACATGTATTCCTTCCAGACTTTGTCTTGTGGGGCAGTTAAAACCATCTGTTTGGCTTTTGTTGGTTAGAAAGATGAACTTTGCCATGATTTTTGACTCTTCTTTTCTACTCTAGCTTCAGATATGCCCTGGCTTCACAGTTATTTCTCTGAGAAAAGGTCCTATTGTTCTCAACATAGTCTTCGTGGAAAATACGTGAGAGCAACGCTAAGGGGTTTTCCATATCCTCCATGCTGAACGGGCCTTTAGTGCAGTACCTAAGCAATTAGTATCAAGAGAGATCCTAGGATTCAAAAGTAATTCCTTTGCAAGCGAGGGTTTATCATTTTATTAGAGAGCCAAAATAGAAAGCACGTACATTTTATGTGTGAGGAGGCTTCACAGGGTTTGTGGGAAAGTGGAATAAAAAGAAATGGAATTTTCCCCCAAGAACTTCTTGAAGCCTCATCCTATAGTTTGTTTTAAGTTTACGTTTAGCTTTAAACTTTCAGGGTTGAGAGAACCATCAAGGGTAATTTTTAAACAGGCTTTCAGGCCCTTGGGTGGCACAAATGATTTGGTCTGAAGTTTGAACCCAGAGGAGAAAGATGCAGCAGTCAGTCTTCTCCCGCAGATTACGACCGTGGGAATCACATGGGGCATGTCTGCTCTGTTCTAGAAGGTCACTCTGAGTCAACACTGACTTGATGGCAAGGGGGTTGGGTTTCTTTTGTTTGCCAACCCAAAGGCGTGCAGTTCAAAGCCACCCAATGGCCCCGCAGACGGAAGACTTGGTGATCTTCGTACTTAAAGATTAGAGCAAGAAGATTCCATGCAGTAGCTCTACTTTGTAACACATGTGAGGAAGGAGAGAAGGAAATGCAAAGAGACAGAGAGAGAGAGAGAGAGAGAGAGAGAACGGTGACAAAGAGGTAGACTATCTTTCTCTCTTTCCCCATGCATGAGAAGATCTCATCGAACAATACTAACCACTTTTAGCTCATGTGGTCTACAGGGAAAGGGAACTAACTTAATAAGAATAATAATAATAGCTAATTCCATTGAACGTTGGTTCCCTTCTCATCCTGATATGGAGCAGTTGTTCATTCACTGGTAAAATATTAAACCTTTATTGACCCTGGTGCTGGGACGAAGGGGCAGGTGAGGGCCATGTGATGTTTGTTGTGAGCCTGTAATTCCTCTCCATTAGTAACATGTTCTTGCATTTTTCAGGCAATTATAAAAATCAGAAGAAGAGTTTTTTACATAGACTTGGAGGTGGCGGTAACAGAATTTGAAACCTGACGGATGTGGCTTTCATCTCAGCCGTATCCACTTTGGTCAAAAGATGGCAGCAAAGTTCAGCTAGTTCTTCAGCGGCCACTTTTCAACTGGCGGGGAAAGGAGTGACAATTTCACTGCCATCCAGTCCATGCTGACTATCGGACAAGGTAGAACTGCTTTTGTAACAAATTTAGAGAAGTAGAAAGCTTCATCTTTCTCCCAAGGAGCATCTGGTGGTTTTGAACTGCTGACCTTGCAGAGTGCTGCCAAACTCATAACCTCTGTGTCACCAGGGAGAAAGGAATCACTGTTCCCATCTCCAAAAGGTGATAGGATAGTGGGGAGGTTTGCTTTGGCTGTTACACATGTACTTAATTTTCTGATCATTTACCACAATGTTTATTAAATACTGACAGTGTCATAAGTTCAATATAAGCATGGTTTTAATGGTAACATTACACCCATTCATTTTTAAATTTCAAATGTAAATATCATTAACTTTCCAAATGTTGCCGTATCTGCTCAGTCTAGCCTTGAAGGCTGATCATACTGATCCAAAAAACAGACACTGTCCTGGTGTTCATTAAACACCCTGGTGTGGGACAGACATTGAAAAGATAACCATAGAAGTAAATGTATAATTATTGATAGATGATAGTTACCTATGGAATATAAGTTCCATTAGGGTAAACATTCTCTTTTTTTCTTTTAAAAATTTTTAATTAAAAGATAATTTTATTGAGGGTTCCTTTTTTTTTTTAAATCATTTTATTAGGGGCTCATACAACTCTTGTCACATTCTTGTCTGTCTTGTTCATTGACCTCTCTCAAGGGCCTGGAGCAGTGGCTGGCATGGGGTAGGAGCTCAGTGAAAGGTTATCGACTGAGAGAGTGTTCTGACAAATCTGAAATATATGTAGCACGATTTTATACAAGTATCTAGTAATTAGCATGACTTTTATTGGAGTCAATGATGCTTGAAGGATGTCTGAAGGATAAGTAGGCTATAACTAGGTGATTGGAGTCCCTGTGTTGAATGCACTTGGCTGCTAACCTAAGACGGTATAAGCCCACTCAGAAATGCTTGGGAAAAGACTTGCCAATCAATTCCCCCCAATCCCCCACGCCCCTGCCAAAAATCAGCCATTGACAGCACTGTGGAGGGCAGTTCTATTTTGACATACATGGAGTCGCCAACAGCTGGAATCAACTCAATGGCAACTAGATCGTTGTGTGTGTATGTGTTCTGGAGCCAAGGAAGGAGGCATCCTCCAAGCAGAACAGACTCCAGGGCCATGTGATGGTGGCAGTGGAGAGTAAGGGGAGGCACAGGAAGAAGGGCGTATTGCAGGGAAGGGCATTCAGAACAGGCCGCAGGAGCCCAGAGAGAGGGGCGTGGGGTGAGGATGCACAATACAGCTAGGTGGATGCTTTGAAGGGATGTTGGTTTGAAGAGGAAGTAAGAGAGGAACAGGAGCAGGTTTGCCAAGAACCGTTAGGAAGAAAGTTCAAGTGCAGCTGAGAGATGAGAGAGCAGAGCCTGCGGAGGTGCTGATGGAGTGGGAAAACTTATCAAAGTCTCCAGCTCCTTGGCAGGTCAAATCAATAGGACACAGAGGCTGAGGGAGAGAAGGGTTTCAAGGATGATTTCTCCATTTTTTTACTTGTGTGATGGGATGTAATAGATAGGGAATCTGGGAGGAAAACCAGTGGATGGAGTGTGAGTTCTGTCTGGGGCATGTTGAGACATTGAGACTTTGTAGGAGAAATATAAAGTATGTAGTTGTACATAAGAATTAGAGTTCAGTGAAATCTGGGGAAGAAATGATTTAGAATGTGTGATAATTAGGTTTATTGTGCCAATTGGAACATGTGGGTGGAGTTTAATCAGGTTGCAGCTTGATTGGAGGACAACTGTAATAAATAAGGATAGCTGGCATCCCATCTCCCTCTTGCTCCCTGGTGATCAGACCAGTGTGTTGCTCCTTTAGCTAGTTCTCTGCGTCAACCTGTGTGCTACACTACCTGTGGGCCAAGCCAACCCATGGATCATGTTGCTAGACCTTGAGGCTCCTTGAAAACCTGCTTCATTAAGCAGGTTTATACACTGCTTGAACTTGAAGATGGTGGATCCTGTTGCCATGCTTGAGTTAGAGATCCCATCAGGGCCTGCTTCGCTAAGCTCCAGAGCTAAGGACTGTTGCTGACCCATCCAGCTGCCAGCGGGCAGACTGCCAGCGGGCACACTCTCCCTGCCTTCTCTTAGGGAAGATTCTACTGTCTGCTTCCTTGAGCTTGGATCTGGCAGCCCAAGTGAGTTGACAGATTTCTAGTATATTAACGGCTCCACAAAAGTGAGTTGAACTGAACCCTCTGTAATGCTGTGTGGACTAATTAGCTGTTATATTCCTTCTCACTATATAAACCTACATTAAACTCCACATTAATAGACAGGTGTTGAAGGATTCTCCCATGGAGAGGACAGGAAAAGCCAGGGAAGAAAAAAGAAACCAGGAAAACGTGTAAGTACAAGGAACAGACTGCTCCAGAAGCAAGAAGACTTTCCCCTGTGTCTTAGGACAGAGTTGCATCTCCATCCTCCACCAAGGTTCTTGCCTTCAGTCTGTTAAGTCATTCACTCATCATCCATTGAATAGTGGCTGCTGCTAGGTCCAACACAAATGCCCTTGGCTGTTTGTAGAACCAGTCCCCAGGAACCCAATACCTTCAGAGGCACGGGATATAGGTCAGGGCAAATAAGAGCAATACGTTTTGATATTCACAGCACCCCTGTCAACTGTTGTGCTCTGGAGATTTGAGTGTTGCTATGATTCTAGAAATTGCACCACAGCTATTTCAAACACCCGCTGGGTCACCCATGGTGTACAAGTGTCGGTGGAGCTTCTAGACTAAGACAAACTAGAAAGAAAGGACTGATTTCATATCCAAAAATTAGCCAACGAAAGCCTCATGGATCATAACAGAGTATGGTCTGACGCAGGGCCCTCTAAGTTGGAAGACATCAAAAACATACAGTGGCTGACCCAATGGACCAGAGCACCCCACAGATCATGGAGAGGGCCTACGATGAGGCAATGCTTTGTTCCTTTGTCCATGAGGTCACCATGGCTCAGGACCCAGCACAGCAATTGTGATTAATCAGTGAAGGAAATAATGTGAAAATTTAGCTACAGAAGTGGAACCAAAAGAGTACTGGACTAGATTAATCAGTGAAAGAAATCAATGTGAAAATTTAACTATAGAAGTGGAACAGAAAGAGTACAGGATTAGATTAAGTTAAGAAACCTGAAATCTGATCTGAGCTACACCACTGGTCTTCTTGGGCACCTACCATTTCAGTGTTATCATCACTCAATTTCAGGGCAGAGAACTAGGGTGTGTGGGAACAGACGAAGGGAAGACCATAGGAATTCCTCATAGCTAATGGGATTCTTCTGGAGATCTTGAGAAGTGCTTTGGGAAACATATAGCGTCAGATAGTATTTTCTATAGCATAAGGGTTCTTAGCGAGTATTAAAAGAGTAAAACCACAGAATTCGTAATTTTGGAGTTGCCAGAAATTCATTCCTAAAACAAACCCAACTGTGTGAATGCCTTCTTTAACTGAAAAACAAAACAAGCTATTAAAAAAAACACTTTCTCAAATATATCATAAGGAAAAAGGATACAGATGGAATGTTAACAGGATGGAGCTAGAATTCCAAGTCAAATTCTGAAAACAAAGATTACTGCTAAGTCCCCAAGTCGGTTTTAAAAACAGAGGAGGAGATGCCCCATCCGGTCATCATGTGGGAAAACCCTGCTTATGTGGGGCAGCTGTTTGATGATCAGCCTTCTGAAGGGCTACTTCATGACTGACTTTGTAATCAGACTCGTCCTGAGTTGTGGCTGTGGTACCAGGCCTAGCCTAGTCCTCTGTCAGGGACTCAAGCTGTCCTTTTCTAAATCAAATCTGAATTTGAGAGGTTAGCCAGCTCTTGAAGTTCCTCAAACCCGCTCTTCAAAGTACTACCACGTCAGAGGTTGATGTGCCAGGATGCTTCCTGCGCTGTGCAATATTTTGCCCACAAAATCTTTCAACATTACAATACAAGGCTTGAATTTGTCCTTCAGTTCTTTCAGCTAGAGCAGTGGTTCTCAACCTTCCTCATGCCACGACCCTTTCATGCAGTTTCTCATGTTGTGGTGACCGCGTCCCCCAACCATAAGATTATTTTCATTGCTACGTCATCACTGTTATTTTGCAACCGTTATGAATCGGGCGACCCCTGTGAAAGGGTCGTTCGACCCGCACAGGGGTTGAGAACCACTGAGCTAGAGAACTGGTGAGTGTGTTCCTCCCTTTTGGTTCCCTAATCCCAAGTCTTTGCACATTTCATTATCATGCGTCATCTTCCGTGGCCGCCATTTGCAATTTTCTATTCAGCACTTTACTTCACTTTCTTTATTTTGCTTTAGCAAGCAAATCTCACAGTCTCTTATGAAATCCCTTTGAGTCTTTTCCCTCTTTCCAGCATTCTTAGTGGCCTTTTGGCCTGCTTCATGAAGATGCTCTTGATGCGGTCCCACAACCCCTCTGATCTTCAGTCACTGGTGTTCAATCTTCAGTCACTGGTGTTCATTTCAATCTCTTCTTGAAATGGGATCTACTCGTCTAGCCATATGACAGTCATATCTGATTATCATGGACTTTTCATTTTCTTCAGTTTCAACTTGAACTTGCATGAGAACAATGATGAGATCTTCCACAGTTGGCTCCTGACCTTGCTCTGGTTGAAGGTACTCTGTTGTCTCTTTCCACAGATGTAGTCAATTTGATTCCTATGTATTCCATCCGGTGAGGTCCATGTGTACAGTCATCATTTATGTTGAAAAAATGCTACTGCCCATCCATTCCATTAAGATCGACTCTCCTTTGAAGCGGTAGCTCTTCCCCAGTCATATTTTGAGTGCCTTCCCACGTGGAGGGCTCATCGTCCGGCACTGTCCCAGGCAAGGTCTCACTGTTAGTCAAAGGGTTTTCAGTGGCTAATCCTTAGACAACCAAAAAAGAAAGAACCGGCTCAGCACATCATTAGATTTCTTGATTGCTGCTTCCTTGGACATTGATGATGGATCCAAGTAAAATACAATCCTTGACAACTTCCATCTTTTCTGTTTATGGTGTTTATCTGTCTAGTGGTCTAGTTGTGAGGATTTTTGTTTTCTTTATGTTGAGATGTAGTCCATAGGACAGGCTGTAGCCCTTGAGCTTCATCAGTAAGTGGAGGTCCGCTTTAAGGTTTTTAGTATCGGTATATATCAGGTTATTAATGAGTCTTTCTCAATTTGGATACCATCTTCTTCTTCATAAAGTTCCATTTCTCATATTATTTGTTCAGCACACAGATTGAGTATACAATTCAGTGTGCAGTGGCAAAGAATGCTGAAAGTACCAAAGACTGTAGAGAGCAGGAGCAAATCTGTCTTAGAGGTACAGCCAGACTGCTCCTTAAGAGTGAGGATGGTAGGAAGCAAATGTTTTGAGAATGATGAAGGCAACAAGTGTACAAATGTGCCGGACACAATGGATGGATGGACGGACTATGATAAGAGTTGTACGAGCCCCCAGTAAAATGATTTCAAACAAGGAGTGAGGATGGTGAGACTTGGGCCTCGTGTTCTTTGGGCATGCTACCGGAGACACTGGTCTCTAGAAAAGGACACTGTGCCTGTCAGAGTAGAGGGATGGCAAAAAAGAGAAAGGCCTTCAAGTAGAACAGTTGCTCCAGTAATGGACTCACACAGAACAACAATTGTGAGGCTGGCACGGGGCTGGGTGGTGTTGCATTCTAGTGTACACAGGGCCGCTATGAGTTGGAACCAACTTGTTGACACCTACCCATAACAGAAACAGGTTCAGCAATCAGGTGAACGAATGCAAGCCTGATGCAGCCCTGAATTTCTATAAGTTCACATCTATAAACCAACAGTAAATAATAAGGCAAACAAAGGCACATCTCATACCCCTAGAGAATTAAGTAGACTTGGTTGTCTATTAGACATCACTGCAGTGCAGTGACACAGAAAGAATATGCAGTCATTCTTTTTTTTTCTATTTCCTAGATTGGACCATTATTGTTTTCTTAATATTAGAATACAAGTGTATTTTGCCCTCAACTACTCTAAGTACACTACTAATCATTATATAATTATTTGCTCAACAAAGCCCTCTCTAATAAAGACTATTATTTCAGAAAGCAACAAACTTACTACTAAGAGAAAGATGAGACTCTTTACTCCTGTAAACAGTCTGGGAAACTCAGAGATCTGTGCTGTAGAGTCTCTCACTAGGAGTTGGAACTGACTTGATAGCAATGGGCTTTTAAAATTTTATATTTAATATAAATCCAAATATTAAGACTGTCTTAGGTTCCCTTCCCCCAAACAGTCCTGGGTGTTAAATAGTTAGATACTGGACTACTGGCAGAAAGATCGGCTGTTCAAACCCACTCAGAGGGCCCTTCAAAGATAGGCTTGTGCTCTGCTTGTTAAAGGTCACAGCTTTGAAAACCCCGAGGAGTTTTCCACTTGTCAACCTTGGGTTACTGGGTCAGAGTCACCTTGACAGCAACTACAACAGGAAGTCCTTCCCAACACACACAGACACACAGACACACACACACACACACTATTTCTCTCATATTTATTGTTAGGGTTGTTGGCTACTATAAAGTTGATTCTAATTCATGATGAATTTGTTAATGGGTACAGTGCATTTACTTTATTCTCTACAACAAGATAGCTATATATATGCAAAACAAACCAATAAAACCCCACCAAACTCTATCACCAGCCCAGGTTATGGCAATATGATCCCTACCATGGCCAACATTGGGCTAAAAGCATCCCATACCCTTCAAAGCAATGTTGATTCTGACTCCTAGTGACCCTGTAGAACAGAGTACAGCTGCCTCACATCTTTCTCCCATGGAGCAGATGGTGGATCCGAACCAGCAACCTTCTGGTTAGCAGCTGAGCACTTAACCACTGTGCCATGAGGTCTCCTTGGAGCTATGGCAAATATGTTTTAATCAGAGATAGATGGGCACAATCACTTATTTCTTCTCCTTTACTTTTGATATGCTATATATACTCGTGTATAAGCCGACTTTTTCAGCACATTTTTAATGCAGTTTTTATGATAAAAATTGGTACCTTGGCAGATATTCAGGTCGGCTTATACTCAAGTATATACGGTACTAATCTCAAGTTACAAAATCATTAGAATAGATAAAATTACATTCCTTTTCTCGTGTGCTACATATGATTTAAAATATTGTAATGGAGCAGACACATCATCAAATAAGCTATCTAGATGCCTAACACACACACGAGGAAATTCTCACAATCGTTCGCCATTGGTGTTGTGGGGTGTCTTCAAGTCTGCTCTGAGCGCCTGACAGCCCTCAGTCCGACAGAAGGACCCCCTGCTCCGTCCTGTTAGTTTAACGTCCTGTGGTGGCTCGTGTGTTGCGGTGACGTAGAAAACTAGGTCACTCATATTTCAAACACCAGCAGGTTCACCCAGGGTGATCAGGTTTCAGTGGAGCGTCAAGACTAAGCACAGATTATAAATAAGGAAGAGGCGCTCCACCTCTGTGGGATTAGCTAAGCCTTCTGAATGGTAGTAGAGCCGTGTTCAGTGAAGGGATGCAAATCGAAGCTACAGTGAGATTCTTTGCCCTCCAGCAACAAAGGCACTGACCTCAACAACCAGCAAGCAGCGGACTCTGTGAGGCTGCGAGGAGACTGGAAGTGCTGCTGGGACTGCGCAATGGTACCATCTCTATGGAAAACCATGTGGCAATTCTTCAGATAGCTGCAAGTGGAAATACCTTATCAGGCAGCAAGCCCACTTCTAGGTGTGGTGGAGAAAGAAGAGTTGAGATAAGAAGAGATACAGCCACACTCATGCTCACTGTAGCATTATTCACAAGAGCAAAAAGAAACAGACTGAGTGCCCATCTGTGGACGCGTGGACACACCTGCAGTGGGACACTGTGCAGAGGTGAAGACTGACGAGGACTCCATGGATCATGGCCCCCCCGTGACTGCATCTGGAGGACAGTCCCCAAACCACACCCCCCACAGCCGGTTGACCCTGGCTTCTTCGGGACCCTGTAGACTAGGTAGGACTGCCCCTGCGGGTTTCCGAGACTGTCACTCTTCACTCTTTCCCTTGTGGAGCAGTTGCTGGTTTTGAACTGCTGACCTGACAGCAGCCAAAAGCATAACCATTACACCATCAGGGTTTCTTGGAAGACATTATGTCTGACTGAAATAAGTCCATCCCCAAAAGACAAATGTTGAATAAGACCACTGTTTAGAAGGTGAAGAATAGGTTTATGCATCAAAAGAAAAAACTTCTGATGGGTATCAGGAGTGGGAGGGGAGAGGGAGGACATGGAGAGAGTGCCGACATATTGTGTCGTTTGCAAGCAGAGTCAAGGAACAATTTGTATATGAATTATTGATTGGAAAAATGGATCTGCTCTGTATGCTTTTAATAAGGGTTTTAAAAGTCTATGTAATAATGGGAAGAGTGTGGAGAGTAGATTAATTTCCTGATTTCTTCTCTCCAGAGGTTTTCTGACCACTTAATGAAACAGCCACTGACCGTGTGAGCTGCGCGGTCTTCAGAGACTGCCCGGTTGTACCACTGCCCAAGCAGCCCTCCAGCCACCCGGCTCTGTGATCCCTGAAGGGATGATTCCCAAGGCTCCTGCCGAGCAGCACGCTTACTTATTTTCAGATAAGGAAACACACAGGCAGGAGGCAGCTACGCTTTGGAAGCGTTTACCTTACAAATAGCCTTGAGTGTCCATCTGCAGCACGCTTGCCTGTGGGCCAGAGTTCCAAATTCCAGCTCTAAGCCTGTAGAATTCCCACTGCTCCGCTGTGGCTACGCTACTGCGGAAATGCTTTCTGCAGATGTTGACGAAGCCAATCGCAACCACAGGGGCAGCAATGATGGCACAGGGGAACTGTGTACACACAGATACTGTGCTCGTTCGGGAGAAATTGGAAATCCACCGATCATCCCTAAAGTTAACAATGGCTTAGGCCCTAATACAGCTCCTGTTCTTGCCCCCTCCATCCCCTTGCCTGTTCTGTGGAGGAAGGGACACCGGCAAGAGGGACCAGGGCAAATGGAGGAGGCTTGCCATCAGATGACTTCGCGTGCTTCCGTTTACGAGATGGAGTTTGTCGCCACGCTTTGGCATCACACAGGCCACTCAACTTTGTTTTCAAGCAAAAGCCACTTTGTTTCATACTAGCTTTTGACATGATTTAATGTATGCCAAACTTAGAATCTCAATTTGGCCCGATTAAACCACTGGCAGTTGGATATGTGTGTGTGTGTGTGTGTGTATGTATGTATATAGCCAGCTATGGACTGTAAAATATGAAAGGAAAAAGGATAGAACAGTAAGTCTTCATCAAGTGACTCATCTCGGCCGCAAGGATGACTTGCAAGTCCGTAAGAAATGAAATCCGCCCTTCTCGTACCTCAACAGAAAGAAGCCAACAACACAGAGCTGCGACCATGACCGATACCTATTGTTAGATGATAATGAAATACAATCGGTGTCCAGCAGACCCAGCAGAAATAATCCTAAGCACAGGAAAGGGTGCCCAGATGGTAGCCTGCCTTTTTTCCAACTCAAATAGCCAACTGCTTCTGCACTCTGTGCCCAGGATGGTGCCCGCTCTGGAGAGTGGCTCACGCATTGATTTCCGTGCCCAGTG
>NW_022103915.1:49986280-50023006 GCF_000313985.2 Echinops telfairi
GAAGATTTCATTTTTATCATCACACCACAACAACCTCCTTTCTGTTCCAGCCTGTCAACAGCATCATGTCCCAATTTCTTATTGATTCAGTATTCAGTGTCTGCTGTATAAGACAAAGTGTTAGTCTCTATTGAGAAAAGCACTGTTCTTCCACTTCTTTGTCTTTCTTGGCAGTAAACACCATCTTGTGTTTTCACTTGCTCAGTTTTCCCCCACAGACTTCCAGTGAATTTCCTTTTCTCTTCCTCCTCACTCCGGGCCATGGAGCCTTTGCTCTGATGGGGACTGGCTCATCTCTAGGGGGCTGGGGTCACGCTAAGGCTTTGCTCATGATCACCTTGGGAAATCTGCTTGCCTGTCCTGCATCTATCACAGCGTCACACTCCAAAACCTTTCCACAAAGGAAACGCCAAGACCAGATGGTTTTGCCAGGGCAGTCAACTAAATAGTCAATGCCGAAATTATGCAAATCTCACGAAGAACTTTCCGGAACACAGGAAAATAAACTTTTTTTCTAAGTATAGAATACGCTCAATACCCAAATCTGGAAACATCATTATCTGGTTGCTATTATTATTATTATTACTTATTGCTATGTAACAGCTGATCTCAAAACCCGGTAAACCCCCCAACCCACCCCCAAAAAACCAACCATCAAGTCGATGCTGACTCACAGTGACCCTATAGGACAGGGTAGGGCTGCCCCTGTGAGTTTCTGAGACTCTTTATGAGAGTAGAAAGCCCTTCTTTTTCTCGTGGAATGGCTGGTGGCTCAGTGCTTTTGAACTGCTGCCCTTGTGGATTGCAGCCAATGTGCAACCACTCCATCACCAGGGCGCCTTCAAATGCAGTAGATTCAAGAATGATCTTCAGTTCTCTTTCTTGAGTTCTGTGGGTTAGACATTCAGGATGAGAGAGCAGGTGGGCCGGAAGCCGCGGGGTGAGCCAGCCATCTCCCTCCCTGTGCTGGTCTGTGCTTCCTCCCAGGGGCTCCGTGAAGCCAAAGGGCTTACACGCTGGTGACAGGCTTCCGGACAGCAGAGCCGCCAACGGAGTGAAGCTGCCGCGGCTTTTCTGCTCTACTCTTGGGAGTCATACACCACTTCTGTGACACACTATCATTCAAAGTTGTCACCGCGGCCCTCCTGTGTCAAAGGCAGGTGGCAGAGAGCCTGCCTTTAATGGAAAGGAGTGTCAAATCACATTATTAATGAGAGTTTGTAGGAGCAGAAAGAATTGTTGTGGTCTTCTTTGGAAAATCCGACAGGGATTCAGAAGGACTGTGTAAGAAGGACATGAAAAGATAGGAATTTTTGAAACCCCTTCATACAATTTGCTACACATGTTTTCAAAAGTAACTTCTTATAGGGAGTCATTGCAAATCTAGATGAATGTTAGCATGCATGTAAATATAACAGAGTTCGATTATTCTAGGAATAGAAGAGCGCTTTAATACTTGTGTTAGTCTGGGTAGACTAGAGAAATAATTCAAGGAGACTCATGTGAATAAGAAAGAGGTTTGTATACAAGAGCAGTTGAGTACCGAGAAAACATCCCAGCCCAGTCCAGATCAAGTCTATAAGTCCGATATTAGCCCGTATTTCCAATACTAATCTATAAAGTCCTCTTCAGACTCCCGAAACACAAGCACTGACTCCGAGTGCAGAAAGATCACGGGCCAGTGGGTGCAAAGTCAGGGGCAATAGAAGCGTCTCAGCACCGGCAGGGGCTTGATGTGGCTCCTCTAGTTCCCAGGGCTGCATCAGGGGAGGTCCCTGCGGCCTCTCCTCAGGGATGTCTTACAAGGGAGTGAGCCGAGACTGACTGTCTCCCACCTCCAAGGAGGAAGCACCACAGTTCCCAGAATTCTCAGAAGGCCATGCCTACACAGAGGTCTCATTGTCTATCTCCGGATTGACAGGCTAGCCTCCACCCCTACACTCTTAATCTTCAAATTGACACCAGATTATGTAACTACCACAATATTCACGAATTGTTAGACTTATAAATAATAACTTTAATAGAATGAGAAACTATATAATCATATCAATAGTTGCAGGGAAAAAAGCAACTGATGCAATTTGATATTCATTATTTAAAAATACTTCTTGCAAACTAGGGAAAGGCACTTCACTCATCGGATAAGGGACAAGCTGGCCCAGGGCCGACGTGACATGTAGGTGAAGGCGAAGCGAGGGTCTGTTATTTGCACTTGCACTCGCCATTATCCGGGAGGTCCTAGTTAGTACAATCGGAGCAGTACAAGAAGACTAACGAAAGTAGAAGAACTAGAAAAGAATAAGTGAAAGTAGAAGAACTAGAAAAGAATAAGTCTGTCATTATTCGTAAATGACATGATGGTAGGTGCTTAAAATGCAGAATAAGCTACAGACGATTAAAGCGGGACTGATGGCCAATATGTCAAAGTCGTTTGTGCTTCTATGCACCAGCAATGAACAGTTAGAAAATGAAATTTTAGCATTCAACATTTACAAGCATGCAAAAAATCCTATTCTAAACAAATGTATCAAAAGATTTATACATCTTCACAAGAGTGAAAAGAAACAATGATTACAGCATTAAGATCAATTAGTAAAGCCATAAATAAAAGAGTATACAACACTACCTGGGTATTGGAAGACTTAATGTTACAAGGATGTCGATTTTCCTTGAATTGGCACACAGAGTCAATGCAATCTCAATGAAAATAGAATAATTCACTCTCCTCCCACACTTAGACTTCCCTTTCTTTTCTCTTTTCCCCCCCAGTGTGTGTGGAAGCCGAGAAGCTGGTTCTGAAATTAAGGGGAAGCGGAAAGGTCAAGAATAGCTAAGACACTCTACAAGAATGAACTCCTTTAGGGACGTTGACACTGTTTTATACATCATTCTTGCATGTGTTACATGGGTGTATACACATGTACAATGTTTCCGGTTATATATTTATACAAATGATTCCAAACACACAGAAGCTACAAAGGTTTGGGGGTAATCCCGTTATCGTTTCATTCCAGTTTTGCTGGAACTTTCTCAAGCCCCCTCATATACATACACACTAAGAACAAAATAAAACATGCCTGTCGGTGCTTTGCGCCAGATATAGTTGGAAGTGCTTTACATATTGATTCATTTAACCTTCACTATAATCCAATAAAGCACATTTTGAATTATCCCCAGTTTACAGATGAGAAAATTGAGGCACAAAGAATTCACGTAAGTAGAAGATGCTACATGTCATTTATAATTTCACAATCAGATCTAGATACTACCGAGAGCAACATGCGGAGCGATCATTCCTTGACATAGACTCCATCCGGGCCCTGCCTGTCTGCAGAGGGTGTGTCCTGCTCTCCCAACTTCCCAAAGAATTCGGTACTCTTCTGTTTACACCACACTGGCTTCGGCATCTCCAGTCTTCACTTGAGTACCTTTTCACTATTCTCTGAGTTTGGGAACCCAAAAGAAATCTGAAGAAGCAGTGAGTCCGGGGCTGGAGGATGGGCATGGTAAGGCGTACCAATCCTTGCTATCCTGGAAAAATCACGAAAGGAAAAAACCTTCTGAGTGCAACTTTGCTGGCCCCTTTCTCGCCAGTACAGTATCATCTTCGGAAAATTCTTCATCAGACGCCCTGTGGTCACCTGTGTCTTTTGAGAAGATCTGTCAAGCTGACCCCTTGGGCATCTCCAAAAGGAGTTGCCATAAGCTTTTGAGCGGACCTGCCACCGGCCCAGACGATACTCCGGGAGCCCCTTTTACTGAGACCTGTATTTTTTTAAGGTCCTCTAAGCAGGAGCCCTGGTGGTGTAGCGGTCGATCTGCAAGGCAACAGTTCCAAGTCACGGACAGCAGCTCTTGGAGACAAAGAAGGGACTTCCTTCTCCAAAACAGGTACAGTCTCAGAAACGGAGGGGGAGGTTCTGTCCTGCCCACAGGGTCGCTATGAGTCGGCACCAACGCGATGGCAGCGAGTTTGTTGTTTTGTTTTGTTTTTAAGGGGACACAGACAGCAGTATTGCTCAAAGAACTTGTCTGCAGCCGTTCACTGACCACAGAGACATGATTCAACCTGCCTGTGCCTGCATGAGCTGGGGCCCTAGGAGCAATTTTAATTTTTTACTTTTATTGGCACATAATACAGATATCACACAATTCAATATTTCTACTATATTAAGAATTGTACAATCATGACCACAATCAATTTTAGAACATTTTCTTCACCCCCCCCCATGGTTCAATCTTTTAAAATTAGGTGTGTGATCACAATCAGTTCTAGTGCTCTCCCCCCTCACCCCCGCATACATTGCTCCCTCAACCCCTCGCCCTATCTACCTCCCCTCACCCCTACATCCCCTATAAACCCTTGCATCAGGTCTTATCTCTCTGCACCTACTAGGTCTGTGCTTCACTAACTGGAAAACCAATAGAAACAATAAAAACAAAAGCAAAATAAAGTGGTAAGGATAAAATGAGAATAAGATAAAAATACAAATAATGAGTGAGACAGAAAAGACCTCCATCAGTATTTAAAAAGCCGGGGGGGAAATTTTTGTCACGGACTAACTTGCACCTAGAACAATTTCAGGTTGGGTCATGAAAAATCAGAAGCAAAAATCCCTTGCAAAGGGCCATGATGACAGTGGTCATGGTGCCTGGTCAGTGTTGGACACACACTTCTTGCTGGAAAGCACAAGAAGAAGGGCGTTCAAAAGCAGGTCTGGGGTTTTGCAAATTGGGGGGCCTTAAGCTAGAGTACAAAATTAAGTGCCAAAGGGAATATTCGTTTCGAGTAGGGATGAAAAAGCAGGGCAGTCACAGCAAATTGAGAATTCCAAACTAGTGACACGCACCATGACCATCACAATAGTCACAACCAGCCCCACCCTACTTTTGTTCCTTAGTTATCGGATGCCTTTTCCCTGCCCTCTCCTTTGTGGTTGCGTGTGCTTTAGCAATCCTCCTTTTTCTAGAGAGAAAACCCAGTTAGGGGATTCTTTTCTCTTGAGATTTATAAGATTTGCTTTTAGTAGTAACAGTTTCGCACCTTATCTCAGTCTTTCAGCTCTTTATCAGAAATGTCACATGATTTTTTTAGGATGATTATCCTGTTAGAAACAAACCTCTAACACAGACATGTTCTGTAATGAGTTGGAGATTTCAGGGTAGTTCCAGTTTACTTGCGGAGTGACTGCTCTTAAATATTCTTTGGACTAAGGGTGGAAAGGGGCGGGTGAGCTCCCTCTCCATTTGCTTCCAGGCAAAGCTGCCTCTGAGGGTACAGCCCTGTGGCCTCAAGCCATTGATTGACCTTTAAGACCCAGGGCACTCTGGCCCTCACACCTCATGAGTTTGATGTTGCAGTGCAGTGTCTGGTGCCAGAATTTGTTGTTTCTTCAAGAAACTGGCTGCTGGCCACCACAAGCAGTGAGGTTTTGTTTCATGGGTCGAGGTGCAAACAGGTGGTGTCCTATGAACGAGGGTCCGTGTTGAAGAACTTATTTAGGAGACTTTGGCCTTGCTGCCTGCCCCAAGCTGCAGTGAAAAGGTCACTTTACTTTCCATTCTGCAATTTCTTGCTGCAAATGAGACTGCTGGGATAGATCATCAACCTGGTCCTTTTTAGGACCTGGACTACCCCTTCCCCGCCCCCCCAAACCCACAAACTCACTGCCCGCGAGCTGATGCTGACTCACAGTGAGCCTCTCGGAAAAGGCAGAACTTCCCTAGTGAGTTTCAGAGGCGGTACCTGTTTACAGGAGTAGAAAGTCCTGTCTTTGTCCCGTGGAGTTGGTTGGTGGTTTTGAACTGCTGACCTTGAGGATCGCAGCCCAATGAGTAACCACGACACCAACAGAGCTCCTTCTTGGACTAGCCAGAAGAAGATGTAACTGGGAATCCCCACCTTTCATGCCAAACCCAAACCAAGCAGGCAGTTGGCTGAATGAGGGTCTTGACCATTTTGCTCCGTTCATCTTAGAGCAGTCAAAGCAACCCTGGTGGCACCGACGGTCAGGCATTTCACTTGACTGACACCCCAAAGGTTGGTGGGTTGGAGCCTACCCAGCCAGCCACTCCCAAGGAGAAAAAGCCTGGTGAGCTACTTCTGCAAAAATGACAGTCGGGAACCCCCCTTGGGACCCTTCTACTTCACCACAGCAATCGCTAGGACGGGAAAATAACTCAAGGACACTAACAGCATCACCAGCTTTGAGCATGTTCAGCTTAGGTACCAAGCTGGGAATTTAAAAGGAAGTCCAAAAGAGGGCACTAGAAACCATCCAATCAGAGCAGACTGCATTCTGCTGCTGCCCAGCAGTTTTGGAGGCTGAATGAATTCATGCAAACCTGGGTGGGTCCTGATGCTCCGCTAAGTAGTAACAGGGGGTTGAAAGAATCAAGCAGCACTTTTTTCGAGCTGCAGGTTTGCAGAATGTGTTTCCAGTGATGGGTGTAGAAAGGGTTATCGTTTCCTGGGTAGATCTTCAAAATGTTTAAAGCAAAACACATTCATCTACAATAGAGGGAGGCTTGTCACTCTAAATTGTGTTTCTGTAAGCATCTTAAAACACCTTGTGGGATTTTCTGGGTAAAATTTCAGGAAATAATCAGGCTACTGTCTTTCTGCTCCATGGACACATAAATTCTAATGATGCAGAGCAGCATTGTCTGACAGGCTAGCGTATATACCCCTAAAGCAAGTACAGATATGTCTCCTACCAAAATCTAGTAGCTGGTGAGCAAAGCTGTTCAGAGGTACACCCTGACACTCAAAAGTAGGGTCCACGGCTTCCTGGCATCAGTTTTGTTGTTGTTAATGAGCGTGCTGCACATTTCTCCCCGCCCTTTTTTTTTTTTATTAAAAAAGTCATTTTTGTCTCTCACTATACAATGTTGTTGGTAGATGAACAGGGACAGCCACTTATGTAGACTAGACTGAAGCACAGCCTGGTTTGGCACCGTCCTCACTGCCGTTTCTATATCCGAGCCCGTTGTTGAAGTCACGGTGTCTCTCCATCTCCTGGAGGGGCTTCCTCTTCTTTTCTTTTTTCCCTCGACTTTACCAAGGACCAAGCCTCTTGTTAACATGCCCAAAATACATGAGACGGAGTGACATCCTCTTTGCTCCTAAGGAGTATTCTCACTGTCCTGCTAAGAGAGATTCGTTCATTCTGGAACTCTCCGGTCCATTTGTTATCCTTCACTAATGCCATTCAACAGCATCGGTTCTTCTCGGCTCCTTATTCAGTGACCAGCTTTTGCACAGATAAGGTGAATGAAGATATCATAGCCTGTGCCAGGTACACTTCATCCTCAAAATGACTTAACATTTAACGCGGTTGCTTTCAACACTTTGAAAAGGTCTTTTGGCAGCAGCTGGGCCCCAATACAAAATGTTGGTTGATTTCTCGCCCACTGTTTCCGTGGATATTGATTGTGGATCCAAGTAAAATGAAATCCTTGTCAATGTCAATCTTTGATTCATTTATCATGATGTTGCCTATTGGTCTAGTTGCAGGGATTTTTGTTGTTTTTACATTGAGATATGATCCATTCTGGAGGCTGTGCCTTCGATCTTTATCAGTAAGTGCTTCAAGCCTTCTACTTTCAGCAAGCACGGGTGTGTATGTACACATGGCAGATTGTTAATGAGGAGTACTCAATCCAGATGCCACCTTCTGCTCCACAGAGTCCAGCTGCTTGGCTTATTTGCTCAGCATATGTGAAAGGATACAACCCTGCTACACACCTTCCCCTATTTTAAACCAAACAGTATCCTCAAGTGATTTTGAATGACCACCTCTTGGTTTATAGACAGGTTCTTTTACTTTGAGTATATCTTGCCTGGACTTAGAGAATAGATTTGATGCATGGAACACTAATGACTGAAGACCACACGATTTTTGAGATGAAATCAAGGATGTAATACATGAAGAGAGGAAGGGGTCATGAAAAAGACAGAAAGGAAGAGGAGGTCGAGCATTCAAGGCAATAGAAGTAAATATGGCCATAAACGCAATCCTGCAACCAACGTGATCTACAAGCAGGTTCTTGGATGGACAGAGAGGCTGTGTGTGGGGAAGACTCGTAGTCCATTCACAAATATATGCAAATACATCCAGACAGAGGATAATTTGTGCACGGATACATACCTTCGCTGCTAATGTAGCCCCCAATGTGCATGGATGGGGCAAAGTTCTGAAACCTTTTTAGGCACAGCTGAACACATTGAGGGAACTAGTTGCTGGGTCTGGGGACTGAGAACCATAGTCTCAGGGGACACCAAAATTAATGGGCACATCACAGTTCACGAAGACAACGTTATTCAACCTACTGTGGTGAGGAGCGACTGGGGTCTTGAAAGTTTGTGTAAGGTGTAGCGATTGGTCGGTCTGCAGGAAAGAAGAGTGAAGAAGGCTGAAGACGCATGGAAACAATCCAATGGACTAATGAACCATTCAAACCTCACCTCCATGACCTTGAAGCCAGAATAAGATGGTCCCCTGCTACCACTACTAACTGTAAAGAAAGGCCTGGCAATTGAAGATCCTGGATAGAATGAGAGAAAAATGTGAAACAAAACCTGAACCCATACAAGAGACCAAGCTTACCATTCAGATAGGAAATGGTAAACCCCCTGAGCCTGTGCCTTTTAGCTGCTCTTCAGATCTGGCACTGAACTTGTCTGGTGGCTCAATTTTCAGTCACACGATAAGTCTATAAGGAGGACAGTAAGGGGAAGGAGGTACGTGCACGCTTTAGAATAAGCAGCCATTTGAGATCAAGGACAAAGTGCAGAAAGGATTGGAAAGAAAGAGGAATGCAGATAGGGACACCAGGACGACTTGGAGTGAGTGAATAAGTGATGTTACCTTGTAGAGATGGCAACTATCAATGAGATATAACCAAACGTGTATCAATTGTTGAATATAAAAATGATGACCTGCTCTGTAAATCTTCACTCAATTCAGAATAAAAAGCTTAAAAAACGAAACAAAAATAACAGGCTTACTAGTTTGATAGAGACTGGTGGCACCCCAGACCTCTCGTCACCCCTCAGGCTTGGAAGGGCACTTGGCCAATTTGAATCAATGGCTCAATTTTCCAAGAAACAGTTAATAGATATGTGTGTAGGGGGTGCAATAATGTGATTGAAGCATGCACACCTTAGAATAAATGACTATTTGAGATCAATAGGATGGCACTTACCCAAGGACCAAGTTTAGAAGTGTTACTGAAAGGAGGAGTGGAAAAATACACCATATGGAGGAAGTGGGATAAGTGATTTACATAGTGGTGATTAACTCAATGTTGAAACAAAATGTGTATAAATTGTTGAATGAAAACCGAATCTTCTGCTCTGTAAACCTTGACTTAATTCAAAGTAAGTTATAAAACAAACAAACAAACAAACAAACAGGAAAGAAAGAAAATGCCAAAGTGGGTCTCAGCAGAGACACTGAAACTTGCTCTTGAGCTAAGTTGAATAGAAGTGTTGACATAAAAGAGCCGAACAGAAGGGGCCAGAGGAGAGCCCGAGAAGATGAAGTATTACAAAGGAATGTGGAAAGACCTGGAGTTAGAAAACCAAAAAGGTAAAATCCAACATTTGTCAAGCCGAAAGAACAGAAGAAAAATGCCAAGCCTTGAATTGCAACATTGAAGGATTCTATGAGCAAAATATTAAACAATACAGGAAACATGTAAAGAAGATGGAAAGAATCAGTAGAGTCATTGTACTCAAACAAATTGGTTGACATTCAACCTTTTCATATGGTCAAGAAGAAATGATAATTAAATGGAGAAGTCTAAGCTTCACTCAATGGTTGGAGACAAACCAAGGCTCCAGGAATTGAGGGGTTGCCAGTTGAGATGTTTCAAGAAAGGGATGAAAATTTGGAAGTGCTCACTAGTCTACAGAAAAAACTTTGCAAGTTAGCAATCTGACCAACTGATTGAAAAAGGTCTATATTTGTGCCTATTCCAAAGAAAGGTGACCCAATAGGATGCAGAGAATCACTGAGCAATATCAATAAAAGTATCACATGGAAGTACAGTTTTGTTGAAGAAAATTAAACAATAGTTTGCAGTGATACATTGACAAGGAACTGCCAGAAATTCAAGGTGGATTCTTAGGAGGATATAGAAAGAGAGATATCATTGCTGGCATCAGATGGATCTCGGCTGAATGCAGAGAAACATTAGAAAAATTCTTACCTGTGTTTGGTTGATTACATAAAGGCATTTGACTATATGGATCATAAAAGTAATAGATAGCCATAATAAAAATTATAAAAATGTGTCATAAAAAGTAAAAGTTCCTATAAGCCCAGTAGTAAACACCGGTTTATATTTGCCAAACTATTTTTTCAATGTATGCTATTACAAATCTTTATAATAAACTAAAATAAGTATATACAATATATGTCATTTTACATTGCCCACCCCCTTTTTAAAAATCTTGCCTCTTTTTAGTAGAAGAGCTGTTTTTGATACCATTTTAGCATCACTTTGTATGGAAGTAATCACACTCGCTTAATCTGCCATTGACATGCTTTTGGGTCATTTCCAGTGTTCTTGAATAGAATCAGCAATGAATAAAATCTTATAGATTTATCTTTGCACACATCTGCAAGGGTTTTCTGCATGAGAATTTCCTAAAAGGGGAATTGCGGTGTCAGGAACTATGCATGTCTTATTTTTGACAGATATGGCCAAGCTGCCTTCCCAAAAGAGCCAATTTATAACCCTCGCCACTACTTCATCAGTACGCATGCCTTTGCTTCTTCCACATTTGCTAACCCTAGGACTAACCAACATTTCACGCTTTACCAATCTGATAAAGATGTTGTTTAAATTCCCTTCATCCAGATTTACTGTTATATACGTTAATAAGTAAGGAACCACTCATACAATAATAAACTGAATAAATGAACAGGTTTTTAAAAATGTTTTTAGCTGACTCCTTTGTTGAACTTTCTCCAAGTTTGTGGCTGTTGGGTGCTGTGGAGTTGATCTCCCCCCCAGAGTGAGCCTGTGCGACAGAGTAGAACTGGTCTTTCTCCCATGGGGTTTGAACCCCCAGCCTTTTGGTTCGCAGCCAACAGCTTAATAGTTGTGACACTTCTCTATGTTTCGACAACTAAATGAACAGGTCCTCAAATACTAGTACAGGTAGATGTTCAAGGAGGCAGCTTCCCCTTGGAAGCAGCATGGGTCCTCCTCAGCTCCCCAAGCTTAGGAGACAACATAATTGATTATGGTATGCTCCAGACCGGCCATCATTCATTCTATTCTCTCCCTACTGGCCCAGCCTCTTCAGCTTTCAAAGTGCTGTGTCCCTCAGCTTCCTCCCGCGGGCCCAGGTCATGGAAAGACGAGGCCATCTTTCGAGTTGTCAGTGCACACTCTGGAGGCAGAGAAATTCTGGAGCACTGCCCATAGAAGTCCAATGAACCATCCACCTGGAACTCAAACCCCAGCACGCCCAGAGAAACGTGGCTGGCAGCACGTCTCAGCCACCCCACAAAGGGGTGGGAAACGTCTCCATGACTCAAAGTGAACCTCAAAGGTGATGTTGGGTCCCAACCAGTAGACAAAGGTAGTCTTTAAGATGTGATCAGGCCAAAGGGGGAAATGCCCCTCCTTCAAAGGAGGTGACACACGAAGTCAGACTGCCCTCTGCGATGTCCAGAAAGGCTGATCCTCCTACATCCTCAAACGAGACCCTTTAAAGAGAGGCACTCGCACAGCAATACAGTCACAGAAAACCACCCCAAGGCAAGGCAGTTCCAGGTGGATGAGCAAGTGACCCAGCTGAGAAAGTGCATGGACCCCTCGGAGGGTCCAGTCAGACCCCTGTTCCTCTCTGGTGCTGCACCATTGTCTTCATTTGCCGGAGACCCTTGAGAGTCACTCTAACACTGGCAATTTTACCCATAACCCACTGTCTTTGGTGGAAGTGATGACCCCAGGCCACTTAAATATGCACACTTTCTAGCTCATTCTCCTCTTCTGAAACCCCAGCTCATTCCAAGATAGGACCAAAACAACTTCCCGTTGCCTCCAAGTAGCCACTGTCTGAGCGACCACTTTGCCACGAAGATCACCACATTCACGATCACTAATAATAATAATACAATAATGTTGCCTTCAAGTTGTATGGAACGTTGCCACCAAAGCTTTCACAACGCTTTAATGTAAGCTACCTCATCTGCCGCCCCCGCCTCTTATTGAGGTAGATGTCATTGAAATTCTAGGGAGATGCCAGTGTCTATACTGGGGGTAGACACAACCCTCCAGCCTTCAGCTGCCAGCTAAGCGTTCTGGCCACTGGCACACCCCCCCACCCCCACCCCCCAGGGATTTCCATGTCCTCACCAGCAGCTTTGAAAACAAGATCCCAAGAACAGATCGAGGGGGGCTGAAGAAACTGGGACTTGAAAGATATCTAGTCAGTGACTTCTTTTTACCCAAAGGGGACCTCCTTGGAACCTGGGGTGACTGCAAAGCACAGTGCTAGGGTGAAAGGAGGCTGCCGAGCCGCCAGACCTCCTTCACTGAGGCTGGCAGGCAGCCACACACTCGGGCCCAGCCTGCCAGGAATCCTCAGTGTCCAGGCCCCCAGACTCTTTGAAGCTCCGGTGAGAATAACACCAAGGGTGTTGAGAGGTTGGTAGGGGGGGGGGGGCAGGTCGTAGTGGGAAGGGCACCTCTGACTCCTTTAATGTGCCGTCCCTTTTAGGCATGCTCAGTGGTGCGCCTACACGCAGATCCTTTAGAGGGCGCTGGGCTTGAGTCCAGTATTGCAGTGGCTGTTTGGCTGAGAAACCCCCCCCACCCAGGCTTGAGAGGGGGAGTGTATCTCTTACAGGGTCTAGTTTATGCAGAGACAAATGCATGCCGTGGGAGGCTTGGTTTTCATTTCCAGAGACTACCGGGAAGGCGCCTGCTGGCTGCCTCCAGCTCTCTTGGCCAGGGAATTGCAGCTATCACTCGGCAGCCTTGCCCTTCAGAAGGCTTTGCCAGCCCGCCTGAAGAGACCAGGGCTGAGCCCAGCCAGGGGGCCCTTAGAGTCCCCACTGTGTTCCAGAGGTTGCCAATCTCAAATGGAACCACCTTGACATAGGAGCCCCTGCAGAGTGGACCCTGAAGGACCATACGGTATGAACCTGCCCAGCCTAAAAGGGGCCTGAGTCAGACCAGCCCATCCCTCTGAGCATCCACAGGCCCCCAGGAGAGGGACAGGGTCAGGGTCAGGGAAAGGTAGGAAGGAAGGAAGAAAGGAACGGGGTGGTTAACAATTACTAGGCATCTATTCGATGCCCCACGCTATGCCAGCAGCGCATTTACCAAGCACTAGCTTCCCTAGTGCTGAAGCAGTGTGTTGTTGTTGTTGGCAGTTCCTGAGTCACGGCGACTCCATGCATGCTAGAATCAAATGCCACCTGTGCCCTTCTCATGACGAGCTGGGGCTGCGAGGAACCAGCAGGTTTTCATTGACTGCTTCTCAAAAGCAAATTCCAGGTCCTTTTCCCTAATCCCTGGTAGCCTGGACACTCTTGCTGAAACCTGTGCATCATCAGGGTAACCCACAGGATGCTAGCGACAGGGAGGAGGTCACTGTGTGTGTGTGTGTGTTGCCAGAACTGGTTCTTGTCATCCACATGGAAGGCGAGCATCCTATGACAGAAGCCTCAGTGTCCGGTGGGAGGAACGGTTGGTGTAAGCAGAGGAGAGAAGAAGGAGGGAGCGTGGAGGCTCATGTGACCTCTGGCACTGTGGCACTGGCCTTGTGCAGATGTGGTGTGGGAGTCTCCTCCTGTGTGGAAAGAGGTCAGATGTGGAAAGAGGTCATGCCATTTTCTCATCGCTTAAAAATGATGCCAATACAGACAAAATCAGAGCCAGAAGTAAGAAAGGCACAGACTAGTCATGATGCCATTTGAGTCGCTGCACCTTCCAAAGCCTAAAAGCAAGACAACTCCCCATATTTTGTTCTGATTACAAGTCAATGAAGTGCTTGCTTATACTAGATTGTGAATGTTACCTGGGCTGCTGGCATAGCTTGGGGCAGAGAATGGATGCTCCGTAATTGTTAGCTTCTTCCTTCTGATTAAAGCTCAACATCAATGCTGCCGACATTAATTTGCACCCAACATTGTCAGTCTCTGACGTCCATGCTTTCTTCTGCTCTCAGAAAGTACAGCACCCTCTGAACTTGTGTTTTCCTGAAGCCCAGATTGGGCAGCTGAAGTTGCAGGCTGAGGATGGAGCACAAGTTACAGTGCCACCATGGGGTTTGCTACAAAAGCCCCCAAACTTTCTCCTCACCACACGTGCGTGCCTCTCCTCAGAGGACTGGTGGTTGGAGAAGCTTCACTTCCTTGACTTTTGGTTTCCAACCATGTTACAGGATCTTGGGATACCCAGTTGAGACGGTGCAAGTCCCTGGAAGATATCCAGATGGTACACATTTGCTGGGACATCAGGCATTTCCCGGGAGGAGGGGAGCCAGGGTTGCCAGTGTTTCTGAGAAAACATTGCTGCGAGATGCACTAGTGACTTGTGGTCTAAGGAGACAAGGAGAAAACCGTATTCTCGAAAACTCACAGGCAATTGGGTCTATGTCCTAGATCCAGGCTAAGGCACTTTGCGATGGTCAGGGTATTGTCTGACTCCGGGCTTCCTGGGTGCCTGATTACAGGACAAAATGTTGAGTTTTCCTCTTTTGTTTGGGCAGCGATTTATGTGGGGGCTTTCTGTTTTCAAGATAAATCTAAGTGCTAAGGTTTGTGGTATCCCAACTGGGGAAGCGAAATTAGTTAATTGAAAAATGAAAAATAGGAAAATTAAACCAGCAAGTTCTCCAAATGTATCGGGCCAATTTAAAGCCCAGGTTAAAATTGATTTATTGCTTTAATAAGATTCCTGTGTAAGGAAAAATGACTGGCCTGCAACATAAATAAACATGGGGATGTGTTTTTTTGGTTGTAATATACAGGAGCAACAAGGCAGATGACTCCACATTTTTTGCATCCCCCCCCCCCACTTATCTTTAAAACCCACAGCCCTTAAGGTATTACCGTTAGCTACGAGCAACGTCCATAGAACCGTGTAAATAAAGTTAATCATCAGAGTTCTCCCTCACCAAAAAATGACTCACAAAGTCACCTGAGAACGGAATGAGATGAGGGCCTGAGCCAGTGACCATGAGCCATAGCTCTCCAGACACGAGAGTCCCAAGCTGGAAGACAAGAGCCCTGCCCAGAGCAGGCCAAGTTGAAAGACATCTGAGTCTGTCTCTAACACACCAGCCCCAGCCCAATCCAAGGCTGCCTCCCAGTACAAAGGCATCACCGTGAGGCGGCGGCTGCAGGAGGCAGCTGCATCCTTTCCTCTTCCATGAGCCAAGTTCATCTCAAGTTCAGAGAGCTTGACCAATCCTCTTTGCTAGTTATTGTCAGTTATCTTTGAGTTGGCTCCCATCTGCCACCGAACAAAAGATTGCTTGAGGTGTCTGAGTCTATTGTTGTGGTCACTGTGTATTTCAAGTGTCTCCTAATTTAGGAAGTGCTCACGCAACACTTTATTAGAAAATTGTCTGCAGGGACCCCTGGAGATTTCAATGACTAAGTTTCAGGCAAAAATCAGACCTTTTTTCTGAATCTGTCTCAGTCCGGAAGCTCTGCTAAAACCTGTCCACCCTGGGTGATTCTGATGGTACTTGAAATGATCCTACTGGTAGCATAACTTCCATCATCATAGGAACACACATGTCAGCACAGTAAGACAAACTAACAGGCAGGTGGTGGTCCCAGCTTCCCAGTTGTGGTACTTACGTAATCTAGTGTCAATTTGAGGATTAAGAGTGTAGGGGCAGAATCTAGGCTGTTAATGAGGATATGGCCAATGAGATCTCTGTGTGGGCATGGCCTTCCCCTAAGGATTCTGGGAATTGCTGAATTTTCCTCCTTGGAGGGGGGAGACTCTTTGCTCACGCCCTGGGAGTCATAGCAGCTGACAAGACACATGGACCAACCCTGATGCAGAGACCCCCTGCCAGAGCTGAGATGTTTCCAATGCCACTGGATCCAAAGACTTTCTACCCACTGGCCTGTGATCTTCTACATTCCACGTCATTGCATGTGTTTCATGAGTCTGAAGTTGACTTTATAGATTGGTATTGGGCATATGGGCTAATATTGGACTTATGGACTTGATCTGGACTGGGCTGGACTGTTTTCTCAGTGCTCAATTGCTCTTGTATGTGAATCTCTTTGTTATACATGTATGTGTGTCCATGGATTTGTTTCTCTACTCTACCCAGACTAACACACCAGGTCACCCAAAATGCAAAGCCAGGGTCAACAGCTTTGGACTTTCTCATTGAACACTCAAAGGGGTGAGCATGGGAAGGTGTGTGCACAAGGCCAGAGGCAGAGCATCCAACAGTCACAGATGAACTCCAGACATTGCCTAGCTAAAATGAAGCTCTAAAAGTAACGTGGTCATCCCTGACTGTGAGGACCGAGCCTCAGAATCATAAAAAGCATTTCCAGGGTTTCACACAAGTATGCAGAGCCAAGAGCTCAGGTTCCTGAACTCCCAAGAAACAATCATGCTCCATTAAGAACTTGTTGTTCCCTGGCCCCTGGGTTTAACACCCACTTCCTTTCCCTGCTTCCCCCTCTCTCATATCCCCCTCAGAACTGTCAGTCCCGTTGTTTTCTCCTCCAGATTGTTTATCTCACCTATCTTATCTAGATAGACCTGCAGAGATAACAACATGCACAAAAACAAGACAGAGCAAAACAAAGCAACAACAAAAAACAAAACAAAACAATTAAAAAATAATGACAAAAAAAGAGAGAAAAGCCTGTAAATAATTCAAGGTCTGTTTGTTGACCTTTAGGAGTGTTTTCTGGTTGAGTCTGATGGGGTGCCAAGCCCTGGCCCCGAAGTCTATTTTTGGTATTCCCTCGGGACTTCATTGCTCTGTTCCCCTTGCTGTTCTGTTGCATGCCCTTAGTCTTTAACTTCATTGTGGTGGGGTCAGATCAGGCGCAATTCCCACTCTGTGTCTCTAGTGTTGTCCCCTGTATGGGTCAGTGAGGGATGTCGTGTCTCATAGTGGGGTCGGCCATATGGTCCTCTCTGTGCATTGGCTGCTCTAAATGGGAATATCATCCTCAAGGCTTGATGGGCCAGGGTGTGCTCCACTCTCTCTTCCTCCCCCTTCATTTGCTCCTGTGTGCTCTGATCAGCCATGTCCCTCTCCCTGAGCGATAGCTTCAGCGCTACCCTCTGAAGTGAATTCTTCTGCAGGGAGGGGGGACTGTCCACCTAGTTGGGATTGGAGCCAGCTAAATGTTTGTTTTTTAAAAGAAGACATGGAAACAGGAAAATCAGAATAGGTTTCAGAACTCAACATCCTTGACTTGGATGAGATACTTCCTACCCAGGTTTACAATTGTCTAATTGTTGCCCAGGGCGAAAGAAATAATTTCTATCAGCTTTCCAGCTGGATTCTGAAATATTAGGAATAGACCATCCTGATCCTTATTCAGACTGAATGGGATAAAAGTCACAACTTTTGTCTTTTCCTATACAGCATGCATTGAATTCTTTTAAAGATCGTTTTCACCCATGTAGTCCCACACAGCCTCAGAAAGTAGATAATGGCCCTTGGCCCTTGTACTTGGGAGGACAAAATTCAGGCATGTCACACGAGGAAGCTGAGCAGCAGGGTTGGAGCGAGAAGAGCAGGTGTTTTCCCCAGAGACCGTCTCCAACCACCTCTGAAGACGTTTCACTCGCTGCTCCACGGTTGCGTGCTCTAGCCTGTACCAGGCATCAGATAAAATTAATTGGGGACAGACATTTATTATCACCGTTGATTTGTAGTTGATGGATAGTAATCACATTACATTATCAACAAATGGCAGATGATAAAAACGCTGAGGGATGATGGGGGTTGGTAATGTTTCACAAAAGGGCATATGCTCCATCACGCGGCACTTGCTAACATTAAAAAATCCATGAAATTGATTTCCAAGGAAAATGTTTTCGATGAAAACCCCTGGAAATCGTTTAGAATTGCTTCAGCAATGATCCTTTGGGGGAATGATTAGGTAGAAGTACACATGTATATGTTTTTAATTGAGCTGTTTCTTACTTGTGATAGTAAGGTGGCCCATGTTTAAAAAAAGTCAGAGCCTTGTTACAGTAAGCAGATATTTCAAATAAGACATTAAGTGTGGCTCTGTTCATTACTTTGTTAAAAATGATAAACCCAAAGTGATTAGGCTGATGAATGCATGACCAGTCGATTTAAGAAGGAAGACCACGGAATGGTGGTGTGGGTGGGGGACCTTGAAAGTACCACGGGCTGCCAGAAGCACAGACGGATTTGTCTTGGAGGAAGGCCCCTGGGAAGGGAGAATGATTAGATTTTGTCGCACTCTGTCCTTAGGACTTGTTACCAGGAGAGACCAGTCCCTGGAAAAGAACATCATATTTGGAAAAGTAGAGGGTCTGCAAAAGAGGGAGCCCCTCAGTGAGATGAGTCGACACTGTGGCTGAAACAAGGGGCTCACAATGACGTGGACTGTGTAAGACCTGCCAGTGTTTTGTACTGTTGTCCACAAGATGGCTATGAGCCAGAGTAGATTCAGTGGCTCATCACAACCACCATAATAAATGGGAATGAAAGGAAACATTGTCATATAAGAAGAGTTGGGTGGGGTGGGGTGGTTAAAAGTCTGATGAAATACACAGACCTGATGACTAGCAGTGAAACCCTATGGGGCAGTTCTACTCGTCCCTTTAGTCAGTGAGTTGGAATCGACTTCAAGGCACATGATGATGACTGTGACCATGACTGCCAAGAGGCTGTGCCACTGACAAGGTTACAAAACAAACAAACAAACAAACAAATCCTTCAAAGACATGGTGAATGTTGCTGGAAAGGACACAGGCTCAAGACTCAGTTTGATTTGGGTGGAAGCTGGGTTCATTCTTTATAAGATCAGTGACATTTACCCCCATGAGACAGCCTTTTGAGGAGAGGTTGTGAAGGAAAAGGAAACCACATCTGTGCACCCAGGGGTTTGGGTGGGCGTTCCGGCACATAGTCAGCACTTAGCATCCAGTCGTTTCCTTTCCCTTCAGATAGATTATTGCACCTCCCAGGCCCATTCTCTCCGGAGAAGAGAGTCCAGGTTTTGATGAGTTAGTTATAGCAACTGTGAGAGCAAAACAGGAAGGGGATTCTGTCAATATTTTCTCCAAATAGAGTAGCTCCAAATTTCAGGATGGCTCTAAAACTCATTATGAGCCACTCCAGAGCTCTTGATTATAGACCTCAGCAGCCTCTATGCAGGGATATGAAGGGGCTTCAACAAGTCTGTGGAGAAATGGAATTAAAATGGAATTTTTGCACACACTTAATTGTTGTTCTACCACATGTTAAATATTGAGGCATTTCCTTACCTGTTGGATAAGTTATGTCTATATCAAGTCTTTAAAAAATAAACTGTAGTAGTTACATCATCTCGTGTCAATTTGAGAGGATTACAAGTGAAGAGATGGAATCTAGTCTGTCAATCGGATCATAGCCAATGAGGCCTCTGTGTGGGCATGGCCTTCTCTTGAGAATTCTGGGAAATCTGGTATTTTCCATCTTGGAGGCGGGAGACACCTCTCTCTCTCTCTGCTCACTCCCTGGGAGACATTGCAGCTGACAAGACACACGGAACTACACTAGTGCCCTGAGCTGGAGAAGCCACATGGACCTACCCTGATGCAACCAGACCTCTGAAGCCGGAGAAGCCATATAGAGACCCCTGCCAGTGCTGAGATGCTTACAATGCCACTGTATCCAATGACTTTCTACTCACTGGCCTGGGATTGTCCTGCATGGTGTGTCATTGCACGTGTTTTGTGAGTCTGAAGAGGATTTTATAGATTGGTATCAGACATAGGGACTAATAGCGGACTTATGGGCTTGGACTGGACTGGGTTGAGATGCTTTCTTAATGTACAATTACCCTTTATATAAAACTCTCTCTTATACACATATGAGTTTCTATGGATTTGTTTCTCTAGTCTACCTGGACTAACACAAAAACCAGTCACCTTGGTCTCTCCCCGGAGAACCTATCATTCTCTCATCCAGCCACCCAGGGGTCAGTACCTCATCCTAGGGTGTATTGTTGGGGAGGGATGCATTTCAGGACCTTCCTCAGATCCCGGGCTCTTTGTCATCCTGAGACACCTGCACCCATGCCTGCCTGGTTTTTAACAATCTGATCACTCCGTGTCTGACCATCTTCCTCTACCTACTCCTTCCGTTGTGACTCAACCTCAGAATCACAGAGAACTTGGAAGAGCTCCTCCCTGTGGAGGCTCCTGTGGTGGGCCGGAGCTGGCTGTCCTGGCCAGTGTTTTGCCATTGGAAGGGGTTTCCCCCTTCATTCCACCTTGGGAAGTGCATGATAGGAATCAAAAGCTGAAGTCCCAGACAGCAGGGCAGTTCTGATTGTTTTGAGGGATTCCCTTTCCCGAGGGAGGCTATCCACTTGGAAGGAGCTGCCAGAGCTGCTCACAGATAGCGGCCGTGCATAAACAAGAGTGGGCAGATTTGGTCCTGGTTCCTCCCAAATGGGGCCCCATCCTGTGACACCACCCATTTCTGTGTTGACCGAAGAGGCCCAGGAATCGATATTCATCAGCAAGCACTGCCTTTATTCATCTCTCTACCCCTGCAGTGTCCCTGTCCCCTTGGGTGCTTCCATGTAATCAGACACGGCTGTGATTCATGGAACACAAGTTTATCCCAAAGTGAACGAAACACAGATGCTTCTTATCACCTACTTTTTATATCAGCTGGTTCTAAAAGTCCAACTACTATCATGCAGGGAGGCTATACACATTGACATGGGCAAGCGATCCCCAGAAAATCTGAACAGTGGCATCGTAGCCTGTGATGGTGGTGAGAAGACACCACGTGATTTCCTGAACAAGGTAAGGTGAAAGAGACCTGAGAACCATCTCACCACTCTGCCTCCTGGAAGGCCACGGGCACACACAGTTAGCTTTTGCTAGTTCTCCGTTTCTGCAAAGTAGTGAGAAAGTTTCGGGCAACCCCAGAGACTCAACCCTCAGGAAAGCATGGCCCCACCTAAATGGGCTTTGACAGTGATGGTTGCCGACTACAAGTGTGTCATCACCTGAGAAACATGGGGACCTGAAGGAGACTGAAGGCTTATGCAATTAGAGTCACATCTTCTTTTCCCTCCCTCCTCAGCCCCCACTACCCTTCAGTTCTGCTCTCCTCTGGCTGGTCTTCAGAAAAGTGTTGGCAGGTGGCTCCCAGCTGGGATGGCTGCCAGGTTTCTAGATGGCAGAGCTGTGTTGCAGCTGTGTTGGCAGAGAAAGGCGTGGAAGAGCCAAGGTAAATGAATGAAGTCCTGATTCTCTATGGTAAACCACAGGACATTTCTAACACATAGGGCAGCTTCTGGCTGCATCGCATCAGTTGGTCCCAGTGCAAACATCGTGTTGCACATAGAAATGAAGCAACAGTGACCAAAAGGGAATCACCATGTTCGACCAATGCAGGGAGGGGTAAACCTTGTTTTCAATAAAACAGCAACACAAAGCCTTTCTAAGAATCACAATCCATTCCTTCTTGTTTGCTGATGATGTCGTAATACACTTTCACTTAAGTTCAACATGTCAGGTAACCAGCTCATAATCTTTTCCATCTAATCCAACACTGGTCATATTCTAGGGTGGGGCTGGTTTCCCAGGGGAATTCCCCAGGTACCTATAGAGTAAAGGAGAACAGAGCTTGGCAATGTAAAGGTAGCAAGGGGCATGTAGTATTCACCTACAGGCACCAGAGCTAGAAAACATTACTCTTTTTTTGGGGAAATTGGGTGGAAAGTTTTACTAAAATCACAATAAAAAGTAAAACAGAAAGAAATCGGATGAGCTGTGCCATAACCATGAGGTGGGAGAGGTTCTGTAAAGCACAAAACCAAACTCACTGCCACTGGGTCCATGCACAGCAACACTAAAGGACAGGGAGAACTCTCCCTGTGTGTTTCCGAGACTGTAACTGTTCATGGGAGTAGAAAGCCCTGTCTTTCACCCAAGGTTAGGTAAGGATCCTCTAACACAATTTCCCAAAGTGGGTAGTACTGCCCCCTGGGGGGCACTCAAACAATAGAGAGAAGCGGTAAAAGCAGATACCTACACTTTATCCTGTATTGTGGTCTATAGTACAAAGTAAGTGTTCTGTTGTTGTTGTTTTTCTGAAAAGGAGTGGGGTAAGCCAAAGAAGTTTGGGAGCCTATGCTCAATCTTTGAAACATCAAGAGTTAGATTATGCAAACTTTAAAAAAATATCGAAGAAAGAAGTCTTAAAATGGTCTGCTTCGATACCATGGTATCAGGCAGAATAATGGTCTCTCAAAGATATCCATGCCCTACCACCTGGAACCTGAGAGCTTGCTACCTTGCATGGCAAATGAGACTTTGCATATGTGGTTACGATAAGGATCCTGAGGTGGGGAGATTATGCAACATCATTGAGGTCGTCCCTAAGGTAATCCCAAGGTCCCTTATGAGTGAAGGAGGGAGTGAGGAAGTCAGTGTCCTTGATGAGACTGTGGGAAAGACTCCCATGACTATTGCTGACCTTGAAGACAGAAGGTGGCCTATGAGCTGAGAATGCAGCTGACCTCCAGAAGCTGGAAAGGCCAAGAAACCAGATTCTTCCCTGCAGGCTCCCAAAAGATATACACCCGTGCTTAATCCAAGTTAGTCCCATGTGGTGCTTCTGACAACTGGAACAATAAGATCGTATTTGTGGTTAATTTTTACAAAAGCAATAGACACTGGATATAATAATTATCGAATAATGTCAAACAGTAGCGGACAAAACCCTGTCTTTTACTTAAAACTAAATAAGGCTATTCCATTTAGAACAGATGCTGGCAGTACTTACCGTGTATACTTGATTATAAGCCAGCCCGAATATCAGTCAAGGCACCTAATTTTACCACAAAAAACGGCATTAAAAATGTGCTGCAAAACTCAGCTTATACATGAGTATATATGGTAGTTATAAAACAAGTATCTACGGAATACCTCAACATTCATAACTGTGAGCATTGCATTATCTGTGAGTTCTGTATGGCCATTGTATTGGATTATCAAATCCAGGAGAGAAGTAGAGTGCCGTGGGAGGGCCAGCTTGGTGTCAGAATAAAGACTATTGGAAGGTGGACACATGTCTTCACGCTGCCTCATAGGAATCATGCTTGGGCAGATGTGGGGCCAGATTCTCCTTCCTCCTACTGAAGCCAGAGGATGTCCGACGTGACCTCCGTGTCAGTTTTGCTATTGAACTTTATTAATGTCCTTTTCCAATAGGCAGGCGAGTATCAAACACTCATTATGATTTTCAGTTAGGTATGTGCAGATTCAGGGGTTTTTACAAAGCTTAAGGCACCCAAGAAGTAGAAAAGGAATTTTAAGTTTCACATGGGCCACCCTGATGAGAACTTAACTCCTGCGCATGACAGGTTTTGGAACAAAACAAATGTGTAGAAGAAATTCTGTATTTCCTTTTATCATCTCCAGATTCTAAACTATATTTGAGATTCAGGGTTAATATATCATTTAAATTGGTATCCCCCCGAGGATGAATGACAGAAAATGGAAACTTCTACACTCTAGTGGTTTTCACAAAACAGAGGAAAGATAACGTCTATTTGAATTGGTCGGGAAGAAGTCATTCCCGGGCAAGGATTCTTCTTGGGTCTGCTGTGTATTTCATGTGAAACAGTCCTTGGTTGCTGAATATCCAGAGGTGGGACACTATAAGAAATGATGAGCCTCCGTCATAGCATGCAACCCACTCTGGCAACTAACGGTTACATACAAGCCTAGAAAAGAGTTCCTGGAAGTGTGTTTTGCAAGTTTTATTCATTTTTTAACAAGTCAAATGTGAATTGGCTGAAAACAGTCTCAGGCCATCAATGGTGTGCTGTTGAACGAATGCAAATAAGCTGGAATTGGGAGGGCCTTGGATCTGAAGGACCATCCAGCTATCGTGTTGGCCTCTTAAGAAGAGGACAGGCTCCTCAAGGGTTAATGAGTTGGGAACCTAGAAAGATAGGGTCTACTCTAAGTCAAGTCCTCTGGTGGACAGCGTCTCGAGACAGAAGGATCTATCCGTGAGCAACACTTTCCACAAGGGATGGCATCCATGTGCAGTGAAACTATGCCACTCCCGGCTGAGGAGAGAAAGGAGGAGGGGTCAGGACACTGTGCAGTGCATCAGGGAGAACAGGTTAAGCAGGCTTGCATGGTATTGAACATAGAAGATGATCAAGAGAAGCTCATCATTCAGTTCCATTGCTTCCTGCCTGTGGGCTATACACAAAGGTATTCAAGAAAATTACAGCTCCTCAAGCAGTAAGCACCAAGCTTAGGACAACCCAATTCTGGGTTGCACACAAATCGGGTATACCCACCCTTACTCCTGACAAGTTGACTTTTATTCAAAGTGACCCTGTAGGGCCAAATAGAACTCCCCAGAGAGTTTCTAAGGCTGTCATCTTTACAGACCATCACTTGTCTGTCAGTGGGTTGTACTGTAATGGCTTGAGTGTTACTGCAATACTGGAAGTTATACCATAACACCACCGGTATTTCAAATACCAGCAGAGTTCCCTGTGGTGGACATGTTTCAGTAGTGCTTCCAGACTAAGATTAGGGAGAAGGACCTGGTGATCTAATTATAAAATAAAAATTTGGCCAGTGAAGACCTTATGAATCGCAAAGGAACACTGTCAGCTATAGGGCCAGCAGACAAGGCTCTCAGGCTTGAAGACATTTAAAATATGACCAGGAAGGAATTGCCTCCTCAAAGGAGAATTTACTTTAATGATGCGGATCAAATAAAGCTTTCAGCGTCTTAATTTTCTTATGGGGCCTAGTTCAAAATGAGAAGACACAATGGCAAATATCTATTCATAATAAAAATAGGACATGTATAAGCCATGAATCTAGGAAACTGGAAGTCAGAAAACATGGATGGAAAGGATAAAGAGCAACATTCTCAGCATGAGTGAACTGGTAATGGCATTTTAACCTGGACAATCATATGCTATTCTATGTTGTGAGTGAAAACTGAAGAGGAACGGTGTTACAGTAATCATCAGGACCTTTCAAGATCTCTCCTCGAGTATAAAGAAACTGGTGTTGTGGTTACATGTTGGGCTGCTAACGGCAAGGTAGTAGTTGAAACCCATCAGCTGCTCTTGAGCAGTCTCTGGGGAATCCCCACTGGTCATAGTTTAGGAATGTGAATAGCTTAATATAAGACAATGAACATTGTAAAGCAGATTTGAGCAGCTGTAGATAGTTTGGAAAGTAGCAACTTGTCATTAGAGCTCCATTTTGATCCAGTTTGAATTTATTCTTTTTAAAAATATATATTTTCTGCTTTCTTTCAATTGAAGTTTTTATTTTATTTGGTCATTGTTGCTTGGTCCTTTTATGTTCTTTGGTATTTGCTTTGATTTTTTTTTTTCTGTTTAGGGAAGTCAGGATGGGTGTCAGCTCTATGAAGACAGCAATTGGATAAAAAATTACCTGGGCGAGTGTAATGGGAGGGTTGGAATAGAAGGGGAGTCAACAGCAATGGGTATAAGAAGGAATACACTGTTCCAAAGTTAGTCGTGGTAATGATTGCATAAACTTCCTTACCATTATTGGCCTGTTGAATTGGATGATAGATTTATTGCAATATAATTCACGTTTAAAAAAAATGAATCCTAGTGTACAGCACTATCAGTAATAGGATAATAGCCATTTGCCTATAAGGAAGACCAATTAATACAACTATTATTCAAGTTTATGCACTAATCAATGATGTAGTGCCAAGGGTGTAGAAATTGAAGACTTTAACTTTTTCAGCTGAAATTGATCACATCTGCAATCAAGATGCATTCATAACTATTGGTGCTTGGAATGTGAACGTAGGTAACAAAGAAAATCGGTAGCTGGAAACTATGGTGTTGATACAACTCACATGATAGAGAATTTTGCAAGACCACTGACTTATTCATTGCAAATATCTTTTTTTAAATGACATAAATGGTGATTATACATGTGGACTTTATCAGTGCGGTAGTTATTAAATCATTTGTCAATTTGAGAGGATTAAGAGTGAAGAGGTAGAATCTCGCCTGTCAATCAGGTCACAGCTAATGAGGCCTCTGTGTGGGCATGGCCTCCTCCTAAGGTTTCTGGGAACTCCTGTATTCCTCCTTGGAAGCGAGAAACACTCTCTCAGCTCACTCCTTGGGAGACATTGCAGCTGACAAGACACATGGAACTACTCTAGTGCCCTGAGTTGGAGAAGCCATGTAGAGATCCCTGCCAGTGCTGAGATGCTTACACCACCATTGGATCCACAATACTTCCCACTCACTGGCCTGTGATCTTCCTGCATTCAGCATCATTGCATGTGTTTTGTGAGTCTGAAGAGGAATTTAGAGTTTGGTATTGGACATATGGGCTAATATTGGACTTATGGACTTGATCTGGACTGGACTAGGATGTTTTCTTAATGTACAAATACTCTTTACATAAAACTCTTTCTATACACATGAGTGTCTATGGGTTTCTTTCTCTAGTCTACCCAGACTAACACAATCAGATAGAATCCACTGGAATCAAATGGAGCTACATTTGTATAAAGAGATGGAGAAACTCCATCAGAATTCCCAGGGCTGACAGTGGAACAGCTCAATTGTTCATCTGCCAGTTCAAGTTGAAGCTGAAGAAAATTAAGGAAAGTCTAAAACAGCCTAAGACAAATCTTGTGTGGTCCCACCTAAAACTAGAGACAATCTCAAGGAAAGATAATGACTGAGGACCAGACTGGTTGTGGGATGGCATTAAGGCTATCGTACATGAAGAAAGCAAAGGTCATTCAAAAATGAAAACAGGAAAGAAAGACAGGACCGAAATGGATGTGTCATAAGAGACTCTGAAACTTGCTTCGGGAATAACTAAGATGAGCAGAGGCAATAACGGGAAAAGGGATGACATGGAAGTGGCCTCTGGCCAGGTACACACTCACTCACTGCCACGGAGTTCATGCCGTCTCAGAGGGACACTCACTGTAGGCCAGAGGAGAACTGCCCCTGGGAGTTTCTGAGACTTGTCGCCACATACTGGAGTAGACAGTCCCATCTTTCTCCCTCAGAATGACTGACCTTGTGGAGCACAGCCCAATGTCTAACTCGGCCCCCAACCCCCTCCAGCTATATAAGCGGGAAGGAGAATTCCCATCATCACATCAGCTGCCCAATGGTGATTCTAATGCCACCACTCTCCAATCTTCCATTTTCCTTGCCAGTTCTGATGCCAATTGGCCCTTCCATAGCATTGTACTTTTCAGCTGAGTTCGGTAATCCATGACAGTGGCCATAAGGACTCACAGACAGTGCTCACAACTGTGAGATTAGGGAAGTTAACAGATTACAATTCAGGTGAGAAATGCTCAGGATATAGTTGTTTACTCAGGATACTTTCTTCTCTGCTATACCCACAGTCAGGTCTCTCTTTAGCCCCCCACCTCTTGGCCTGCCCTTCGCCCTGTTTGGGCAATGCTACAAATTTCATTTAAGGCTGCCAATACATGCTCCAAGGGCTTGCCATTCCTCTATAAACCTCAAACCAAAAGTACTCAGCTCCCCCGAATGAAGTGCCCGGAGATACCCCACTCCACAAGCCAACCTCCTGTCCCAAACCACTCAGCTACACTTGCTTTGTGAGCTTTGTCTCAGTGCCCTGGGTCCCGTTGTTGCTGCCCCTCTGCTGGTCCTCCAGTGTCACAGCTACCTCCTGGATCAAGGAGGCTCGACGTCCAGCTACCTCGGGATCCAAAGGACACGGTCTACGCCTGGCACCTCTTTCTTGCTGGTAGTGGGATCTCACACGCCTGCTTCTGAAACAGCTCATTTTCTATCCGGCAGGATGGCAATCACAATCACCCCTGATTACAATCACTCACAGCTGAATCATATAAGTCAATCAGTATCTGTCACTACCTGTTTACCCAGACCTATCAGGGAAACACAGACTGGTGGGAGGAACAAAAACTATAGTGAGAAGGGTCAGACTCAGTAATTCACTGTATTGCATGATGTAAAGCAGTGGTCCTCAATCTCCCTAATGCCGAGACCCTTTCATACAGTTCCTCCTGTGGTGGTGGCCCCCAACCATAACATGATTTTCATTGCTACTTCATCACTGTCATTTTGCTACTGTGATGAATCATAATGTACATATCTGATAGGCAGGATGTATTTTCACTGTTACAAATCGAACACAATTAAAGCATAGCGATCAATCACAAAACAATACGTCATCATATATTGTGAAATATTTATTTCTAATGACAAATAAATGAAATTTTGTCTTGAAGCATGGTGTAGCATGGGTAACAGTCTTCATGCCGGGAACTCGTATGTGGGTGTAGCTGCATGTGGGCGGACCCGCCTGGAGACGGATAGAGGAGCAGTGTCTCGGTTCCTAAGACCATCGGAAATATGTGTTTTCTGATGGTCTTAGGCGACACCTGTGAAAGGGTCATTCGACCCCCAAAGGGTCTCGACTCACGGGTTGAGAATTGCTGCTGTAAAAGAACTAAACAGAAAATTTCAGAAGGCAGCTTGAGCAGACAAAGCAAAGTATTATAACAAGGAAAGACTTAGAGTTAGCAAACCAAAATGGAAGCGCATACTCAGCATTTTTCAAGCTGAATAACGTCAAGCTCCGGAAAGAAAAATCAAAGGACTCTATGGGCAAAATATTAAATGATCCAGGAAGCATAAAGAGAACATGGAAGAAATACCAAGACTCTACCCCAAAGAATTGATCAGTGCTAACCATTTTAGGAGGTAGCGTCTGATCAAGAACCAGTGGTATTGGAGCCAGAAGTCCATGCTGCCCTGAAGCATTAGAGAGAAACAAGGCTCCAGGAATTAATGTAAGACCAGGTGTAATATTTCAAGAACCTGATGTAGCACCTCCAGTGCGCCACTCCTAAGATAAGACATTCTTGAGACGGCCGCCTGGCCGTTCCCATTCCAAGGAAAGGTGATCCACCAGAATGTGAGGATGCTCCAACAATATCATCAACATCACCTGCAGTAAAGTTCTGCTGAGGATGCTTAGAAGCGAATTATATCAACAGGGAACGGCCAGAAATTCAAGCTGGCTTCCTAAGAGGACATGGAGCAAGGGACCTCTCTGGACCTTGGCTGAAAAACGCTAGGTAAGCAAAAATATTGAACTGTGTGTATTATGAGAAGTTTTAAATAACATTGCCAATAATGAGGATTCCAGAATAATTAATTCTGGTCATATGGAACCTGTACATAGATCAAGAGGTAGTCCTTTGAACACGAGATAAGACTGCCTGGTTTAAAATCAAGAAAGGTGTGTCCGAATGCACTGTTTCACCATACTCCTTCAATCTGTGTGCTGAGCAAATAATCTGAGAAGCTGAGCTATGTGGAGAACGTGGGACCGGGATGGGAAAAAGGCTGGTTTTACAGCCTGTGAGAAGCTGCCGACAACAACCTTGCCTGATGAAAGTGAAGAGGGATTCAAGAACTTCTTGTTGACGATCAAAGATTACAGCTTTCAGCGTATTTACCTTTCAACCCAAAACAACATCCTCACAATCAGACCAATAAGCAACATCATGATGAACAGAAAATATTTCAGTTGTCAAAGATTTTATTGGATTGTATTTGGGTCCACAATCAATGATTATGGAAGCAGTAGTCAGGAAATGAAATGCCTTATTTGCATTGGGCATATTTGCTACAAAAAGACCTCGTTAGTGCCTTCAGAAGCAGGTACCCTGTGGAGGACTGATAGGTGCCTGATCCAAGCCATGATATTTTCTTTTTCTTTAAGATGTGAAAATGACAACTATTTATCATCACCAAGGGTTCACAAGATACCATGACATGTTCTTTATAGAAGCAAACTGGCACGTCCTTCTCCCACAGTGGGTGGGGACCACTGACCTCTTCGTCTAGGAGCCAAGTGCTTCTAACCACTTTTAACCCCTGCCCTGCTAGGACCGCTACCGAGTATCTCACCCGACTGCCACCAAGCCTATTCTACCCCCAGTGGTTACACAGCGGGTGAGACGGCGCCGGTGCGTGGGGTTTCTAAGGTTGTAAATCTTTACAGAAGCAGACTGCCTCGGCGTCTTCCTGTTGGTGAAATCAAGTGGTGGATTTGAACAACACACCTTTTGGCTTAATCCGCTGAGCCACCAGGCTTCCTTATGATGGGTGTGGGTGGGACCCTGAAAAACTTAAGCTTAATTCTGGTAGACCCAGGGGGCGGCCGAAGTAGAACCACCAGGTTGAAAATCGTCAGTCCTTGCAGCTTCTCAAAGATAGGGGTGAGGGGAGCACCTTCACGTCACTGGCGTGAAGTAGATTTTTTTTTAGTGAGAAATTGCAAGAACATGCCTTCTCCAATTTGAAAGCGGTGGGCTCCTGACACTGGAACATTTCCCTTTGCAATTCAATGACGTGAACCCGAAATTAAAAATGGAGCAGTTAATACCCGTCACCGCAAGAGCTAATTGCCAGGGTGCAGCCCTGCATTCGTGGAACCCCCAAAAGGAGTCAGGCAGATGGAGATGAGGCTGAAAGGAAGGAAACGACGTGAACGCTTTGATCCGAATCGGAGCAAATTGGTCAAATCACAGGGGTGCGGCAGGCCCAACAAGAGAGGATGAGCCGTCCCTGTTCAGGGCCCCTGGGCGCTCCGAAGAGAGCCGGCCTCTTGGAGGAGGAGGCCTGGGAGCCAGGGACGCGAGGCGTCAAGCAGCCAAGTTCAGCCTGGCGGAGCGAGTGAGAGGGCAGCAATCAGCCGGTGTTTTTCGGGTGGAGAGGAGAGGCTTTGGTTCACGTGAGAGGGCCTCCAGGTTTCAGCACTGATATATTCCTAAACCCAAGCGTGGCTAATTGCATCCTTTAATTTACGGAGGAGCAGGGTACTGCAGCAGGAATTTTTTTGGGGGGGCCAGGATTTCCTCAAGAGTCTTGCTGATGTCAGATGGCAGTAAAAATGTGTGAATAGAGTTTGGCCTTCATACCAGACTCCATTGATTAGCAATTTCCTTTTAACTTCTGCTTAGGCTATAGATTCTGCCTCCTACCCTTAATCTGGATCAGGGGGCAGGTGGGACCCCTGGTGGTGTAGTGGATGACTCAGTGGGTTGCTAACTGCAAGGTCAGCAGTTCAAAACCACCAACCACTCCATGGGAGAACCACGAGGAGTTCTACTCCCTTGAAGAATTACAGTCTTAGAAACCCACAAAGGCGTTCGATTCTGCCCTGTAGACTCACGATGAGTCAGACTTGATTTGATGGCAGTGATGGCAGTGAGGGTGCAGAGAAGACTAGATATCTTCCGAAATGGGTGAGAGGACTTGTTGAAAGGCCCACTTGGGCCAACATTGTTCTTGGACTCTGAGCACAGGCAGCACCATGGTCCACATAAAATGTGGGGGGGTTGGCAAAAGAGCTCTGCCCTGTACCTCAGGCTTCCTACTGCTTTAGTTGACACCAGCCTCCTTCAGGGTCCTGGACTGAGAACATACAGGGGGTTTGTAAATAAAGGCTGGTCACGAACACACACAGGACACTGTTGCAGGTTGGGTTTCCAGGACACAGACTGAGATGGAGAGTGGTGTCCGGTGGTTCACTCATAGGCAGGGGTGTGACGAGAGCAGGGCTGGCCATGCAGTCACAAAACGGCCACAGTTAACTCCCCTCATATAGCTCTGGGCAAGACCATCAGGGTGTGCGCTTGTCTGTGCCAAGAGACGGTGCATTGTTTCTGATCTTCCTTTCTGATAAAAGCAAACCCCCAAACAAACCAACCCCTCACACAATCCAGATCAATAACCAAGTCCTATGTGCCCAAGGCCACATTACTGTGTGGGGGAAGAGGGCATATCTGGTACAACGTCTGCGTTTGGAGCTACGAACTTGTTTGAGTTTTTAGGGATCAATTATCTCATTCTTCCGCCTCTAGCTGGCTTTGGAAGGGGAAACATGGCCAACTAATGGGAGGGTGATGGGAACCACCAGTCCAGCATCTTTTAGGTCTTTGCAGGTAGTGCGAGTCTTTCTTGGCCAGGCAGTTATATATACTCGGCATTAGATTCGGTTGTGTATTGTGTCAGTAAGACTCAGATCCCAAAACAACAAAAATCGCCCTTGGCCGTTGAGGAAAAGGGGGTGGGGATGGGGTGGGGAAGGCAGTCCCATTAGGTCTTCCTTAAAGCCAAGAAACTAAGATGGAGGCTTTGACAACTAACAGTGTCCATGACACACCCCAAGTCTGGCATAGTGAACACCTGGTGGAGCTATGTGTCCAGGGAATCCACTGAGAACTAGGGACAGAGTCCCACTGATGACCCATCCTCCATCTAACCACACTCTAACCAGGAGCCTTGATGACACTTTGGCTCCACAGATGTCAAAATCAACTCAGTCCCTGTATTGAACAGTACCTCAAATATGTTGCTATTCCCCTTTCCCTAGTGCAGGAGTACTGAGGTAGTTAGTTTATTGTGCCAACCTGGCTGATAAACACACGTGGGGTTAACTGAAGGGTGGAGGGATAAATGGCTCAGAGAGCCTCGCCTTTCGGGTTCTCAGGTCTCTTGCTTTGTGATGGTCAGACAGGGTGCAAATGCCTTAGCCAGTTCCCTGCTTCAGCTTACAAGGCTCACTTCCTGCAAGACATCCCGAGGAGAAGCTGTATGGACCTACCCTGATGCAGCCCTGGGTGCTGGAGCAGCCGTGTGGAGATGCCTGCCAGCGCTGAGATGCTTATACGTTCACTGATTCAACTTTCCTCCTGCAGTCAGCATCATAGTGTGTGTTTTGTGAGATGGAGGAGGACTTTGTGGATTGGTGTTAGACATGTGGGTTAATGTTGGACTTGTGGGCTTAGGAAACACTGGGTTGGGATGTTTTCTTGATGTGCACTTACCCTTTATATAAAAATCTCTCTTATACATGAGTTTCTGTGGATTTGTTTCTCTAAAGTACCCAGACTAATACACGTACTCAATAAATACATGTAGGTCCCAAGCAGGGATTCTAGAGAAGAGAATGAGCATGCTGTCTTGCACCATCTTCAGGGAAGGGAGGACCAACAGTTTTAACCGGGAGGAGTGGGCCACATCTGAGGGCCCATGAATTTCAGAAGAGTTTTGCAATCCATATTTTTCTGGCGAATCTACCCAGAAATACCTGTCTCGTAGCTCAACATCCCACTCTCGGCTTTGTCACAGCAGACCTGTTGGAACTGAGGATCCGACTCTCTCTGGACATCTAATCCTCTCATGAAGCCCTGGGCTTGTTTTTCTGCCCTCCATCTATAGGGAGAGGGAAATCTATACATGCTGCCATATAGAGGCCCTCTGGTTTTCCTAGTTAGCCCTAGTCATCACTTGCAGCATCAACTAGTGTCGGTGTGGTTCTGTGAAAAGCAAAATCTGAAATTTGCTCACAAAAAGCTTCTCAAGAAGTGGGAGTGCTCTTGGGATCACCCCCTGTTGGAGAGTCAAAAAAAACCTGAATTGGACAGAGGGAGAAATTAAGCTTCCAGGCAATCACAATATAGGCCTCAGAGCACAGTGGGGGAATTGTGCCCGATCTGATCCCCCACTGCCACCCCACCCCCGCCACCAGGGTGAGAAGCTAAGGGCATGCAGCAGAGCAGCAAGGGGAGCAAAGCAATGAAGTTGCCAGGGAATACCAAAAACAGGCTTTGGGGTCAGGGCATGGCACCTATTAGACTTGACTGGAAAACACTCCTAAAGGTCAACAAACAGACCTGGAACTATTTATAGGCTTTTCTTTTTTTTGTCATTGGTATTGTTGTTGCTTTGTTTTGCTCTGTCTTGTTTTGTGCTTATAATTGTCTCTGCAGGTCTATCTAGATAAGATAGGTGGGATAAACACTCCAGAGGAGAAAACAACAGGACTCACAGTTCTCAGGGGGACACAGGAGAGGGGCAGGCGGGGGAAAGGAAGGAGGGTGTTAACTAACCTAGGGACAAGGGAACAACAAGTGATCTAAAATCGATGTTGAGAAAGGTATAGGCTGCCTGGTAGGGCTTGATCAAGGGCAATGTAACCGAGAGGAATTACTGAAACCGAATGAAGGCCAAACATGATAGTGGGACAAGAGGAAAGGAAAAGGAAATAGAGGAAAGAACTAGGAGGCAAAGGACATTTATACAGGCATGTATATATGTAAATATATATTTTATATAATGTTAGGGAAATAGATCTATGTACATATATTTATATGTTAAGTATTAAGGAAGCAGACAGGCATTGGGCCTCTATTCAAGTCTTCCCTCAACGCAAGAAAACTTGGCTCTAATAACCTAGCATTCTGTGACGCTCACCTTCCTGACACAATCGCTGAAGACAAAATGGGTGCATAAGCAAATGTGGTGATGAAAGCTGGTGGTGCCTGACTATCAAAAGATATAGCATCTGAAATCTTAAAGGCTTAAAGATAAACAAGCAGCCATCTAGCTCAGAAGCAAAGTCCACATGGAAGAAGCACACCAGCCTGTGTGACATGAGGTGTCGATGGGATCAGGTATCAAGCATCAAAGACCTAGAACAAAAAATCATATCAATGTGAATGAGGGAGAGAGCAGAGTAGAGACCCAAAGCCCATCTGTAGACAATTGGACATCCCCTTACAGAAGAGTCACAAGGAAGGGACAAGCCAGTCAGGGTGCAGTATAGCACCAATTGAAACATATACCTTCCTCTAGTTCTTTAATGCTTCTTCCACCTACAATCATAACCCCAATTCTACCTTACAAATCTGGCTAGACCCGAGCATGTACACTGGTCCAGATAAGAGCTGGAGACACAGGGAATCCAGGACAGATAAACCCCTCAGGACCAACAATGAGAGTAGTGATACCAGGAGGGTAAGGGGAAGGTGGGGGAAGAAAGGAGGAACTGATCACAATGATTTCCATATACCCCCCTCCCTGGGGAACAGACAACAGAAAAGTGGGTAAAGGGAGACATTGGTCAGTGTAAGACATACAAAAATAATAATAATTTATAAATTATCAAGGGTTCATGAAGGAGGGGGGCGGGGGAGGGAAGGGAAAAATATGAGGAGCTGATACCAATGGCTCAAGTAGAGGGGAAATGTTATGAAAATGATGATGGCAACATATGTATAAATGTGCTTGACATAATGTATGTATGTATATATTGTGATAAGAGTTGTATGAGTTCCCAATAAAATGATTAAATAAATAAATTAAAAAGTTAAAAAAAGAAAAAGGCCTCAGAGGATTCCACTGTGAGCTCTGGAACTGGGCTGACCCTACCGCTCACTCCCACGTTAGAGTTTAGCCTGTCAATCAGGTCGCAGCTTGATTGGAGGGCAACAGAGATAATTGACTTGCTGGAAGTGGGATACACACTGCTTTCACCTTCCTGGTGACAAGCTGTCAGAGCCACACTGAGAACTGCAAGAGCCCTGGAGATGCTTCCACTGCCACTGGATCCACAAGACTTCACACCCACTGGCCTGTGATCTTCCTGGATTTTGTATCATTTCATGTGCTGTGTAAGTCTGAAGAGAAATTTATGGACTAGCACCAGACTTATGGACTTGATCTAGACTGGGCTGGGACATTTTCGTAACACACAATTACTCTTTTTATAAAGCTCTTTCTTATACATATATGAGTGTCTCTGGATTTGTTTCTCTAGTCAACCCGGCCTCAAACAGGGATGAGTGCTTCAGCCCCATAGGGGGATCTAGGATCAGCGCCATGTCACTATCACATGAACCTATTTGCTATGTATGTGGAGTTTTAGAAACCATAACGTCACAATATGTAATTACATTCAAATCTTCAGGTCAAATTTAATAGGTAAATATGCTTTTGCGTGTTGTGATTACATACTCTTCTGGATTTTCTAGGGGTCTAGAAAGTTTCCAAATAAAAGAAGACTGGAAAAGAACCTAGGCAACAAAAGGAGTCCATTTGGCATCAGTAAAGAAGCCTACTGATGGCTCCATAACATTCCAGATTTCACCACCCCACTCATACTCCCAGTTGACCTTCTTCTCTTAGCTTCTCAGACCCCAAGCCACAGTCAACCTGTGAGCAACTCAACATCCCAACAGACCCCTGCTAGATGTACTGTGTCCCCAGGGCCATGCTAAGTCTGGCATCTGTGGTCCTGAGCTGATCAGAGCTGCCTACTCTTTTCATTGAGTCTGAAGCAGGGTTTCAAATAGGCTCCTTGTGTCCCACCCCCTGCTGAGTTTGCCTTTCCGCTCCAGACATACGGAATCAGAATCTCCATGTTAATATAAATCTTCTGTCGATGCAGGAATCACCTGGGGATCTGTCGGAAGTATCTGGGGATCTTGTTAAGCAGTGGATTCTGTGCCAGTATACCAGGGTGACACGCAGCGGGGAAATGTAGGATTCAGCATATCTGGGGGTGACCTATGCTTTCTCAGCAGGGGGTCAAATGGTACCAAATCTGTCTGAAGCCCTGGCTCTAAAGGGAGGGTACTGA
>NW_022103915.1:50023880-50025296 GCF_000313985.2 Echinops telfairi
TTTTTTTTTCCTCCATCAAAGCATTTCTCTGTCACATACACGGAAAAAAGTTGCCTCTTCCTACTGGCAAGAGGGTGAAGGGTTAGGACGTTAATGATGAGCCTGAGGAGGAGCCTGCCGGCAGAGTGGGCTGTGCATCAGGCTGCTCAAAGGTTGAAGGTACTACCTGCTCCTGGGGAGCAAGATGAGGCTCTCTCCAACTGTAAAGAGCTAGTTTTGGAAGCCAGAGGGGCAGTCCTACCTGGTCCTATAGCAGTGGTTTCCAGTCTTCCTAAAGCTGTGACGTTTAATCCAGTTCTTCATGGTGTGGTGCCCCCCACCCCCAAACCATAAAATTATTTTCTTTGCTACTTTATCACTATAATTTTGCTACTGCTATGAATCGGGTGATCCCTGCGAAAGGATCGTTCAACCCCCAAAGGGATCTCGACCCACAGGTTGAGAATCTCTGTCCTGTAGGGTCGCCATCAGTCAGAATTGATTCAAAGGTGGTGTGTTTATTTTGTTGGTTTAATGATGCACCTGAGACAGTAAACGGGCAAAATGGACATCCATGTAGAAATGGGAGGGGTGCAGTCTGGTCACTCAGGGGCTGCTAACTGCGAGGTCAGCAGTTCCGAAGCAGCCGCCGCCCTGCAGTAGGAAGAGGAGGCTTCCTGCTCCCTGCTGCTGGAAAGAAAGGGGCACAGTTGCAGAAATGCACCGGGCCGTCTTCCCTGCCCTGTAGGGTTGCTCTGAGCTAGAACTCACTTGGTGGCACTTAGTTTGGTTTGGTATGAGGAATCGCAATCACCTTTGACTTGGGAACATTGGAACAAGGAGGAGAAAAAAGAAGGGGGAAAGTTTGGGCTGGGGAAGGAGATGGAGCCAAAAAGAACACAAACCCACTCTCAGCGAGTGAGTCAATGCTGGCTCAGAGCGACCCCCTGTGAGTTTCCGAGACTAACTGCTTATGGGAGGAGAAAGCCTGACCTTTCTCTGGAGGAGCTGCTGGTGGTTTTGAAAGAGCGTCGGGCCACACAACCAGGAGAGGCCACTTAATGCAAGGCCAACATTTCTCTGAAAAGCAGAGAGGGCTGTGATTGGGCTAGTAAAGGAATTCCTATTGAACAAGCTCAATGGCGGGGGAGAGAGACGAAGCAAAATGAACAGGAACAGAGGGGATAAGAAGCAGGATGTATCCACTCAGTACAAGGTCTTTGCAGTCAGATTACACCCTTAACCAGCCAGAGAACCAGGGGACCCCAAGGGAACAATCTCTCTTCCTTTCGCGTTCTTCCTCTCTTGAAATACAGCCTTTTGGAGGGATGGGGGCAGGGAAAAGCTGGAAGAGATATTACTTTGTTCAATGTCACTGAAAATAACCTGCCCTTAGGTAGGTTAGCATGCATGGTAGTTTAAGTTCATTTAGAACCG
>NW_022103915.1:50026218-50028345 GCF_000313985.2 Echinops telfairi
AATAATGTTTACTCCAAGTGTCAGATGGCTTTAGCCAGTTGTTGGAAGAGTAACAGCCCCTGGTGTCTAACTTTTTCCTCCCCGAGACTTTCAATGGCCTTATCATTTAGGGCGGTTCCTTGACATGCTTTAATGTCTCTAGAGCTGGGGGCAGCCTCCAGATGAGCTGAGAACCTTTACCGTCATGTCCTCACAAGACTGGGCATCCTCAAGAAAGCCTGACATCTCTTCCTTCCTGTGGTGCCTTCCAGGGACTCCTTGGGGCACTGGGAAGACGGAATGGAGCAGGGATAAACCGCTTGCTGACCGATGGACTCAGGGCACCAAAGCAGCCAGGAAGACAATGGGAGCCCCGAAAGCCATGAGAGTGTGCCCCAAACCTGCACATCAGGAGGTGTGTGAGGTATCCTCGGGGTGCCTCAGCTTCTTCATTTGATAAATGAAAAGGATTTTTTTGAAGTGTTTGCACATCTGCAGATAAATGTTACTACCCAGGGAAAGTGGGTTCTGCCACTGGGTACCCCCAAATGGCCAAGTTTGACAGAAAAGCATTGTGGCCTGAGGCTGGCTTCTCTACTGGACAGGGGAAGGTGTGCTCCCAGGCAGCTCTGGGCAAGAACGAAGGGAAGGACACTTATTTCCAGATTTACTAGCTCTCTTTACTTGAAATTCAGTTTGCTTGCTAAGTAACTTCTTCCCGACTATTAGCCAGCATGATCAGTACTTGGTCTGCAAGTGTTCGTGTTAATTTCATGTTAAATTTCATGATGTCAAGAGGTGGCTGAGTTCAAGCTACATTCAGTGTGGCATGTCAAGTCGTTAGTGATCTTCAACCCAGCCCACAATTAAGACGCCCTGGTATATGGAAAAACGAGACCAATTTACACCCACGTGGTGGTAGAAAGTCCATTGACAACCCACACATTAGCAGATCACACCTAAGGTGGTTTTTCTTTTCTCTCTCTTGGACTCTACCAATGACTGGAAGGTGTTAGCACATCACAATGGCATTTAGGGAGCCTCAAGGGGTTATGTGTTTGTCCATACGTACTCTTATTTCTCAGGCTCAGGGTTTTCCCTTATGCTGGTTCTGTTTCCAGCAAGTTCACCTGTTTGGGAAGACACGCGGTTTCACGGGATTACAATCTCTGTAGTGACACAGGATCCTGCACTTAGGAGGAGCCTCTTCTTGGTTTAATGCTTTGCTGCTGTTGTCTTGAAATTCTTATTTTCTGAACAGGGGGATTGGGGGCTGTGTTTTAATTGTCGACTGAATCTTCATGGAGCTTTGTTAATTACATTGGTGGTCTTGAACACAAAATTTAGGGTTTAGTTTTGACCCATTCCAAGTTTGTGACCTTGGACTAGTTACTTAACCTCATGGAACTTCCTTTTTTTATGTAGAAAGAGCATCTGTCTCACATAATTGTAAGCATTAAGAGATATAAAACCTACCAGTGCGTGGGACACGGTCCCAGTAAATAGCCTCCATTATTTACTTACTCTGTGGTAGACACCATGCCAAGCAGTTTATATTGATCAGTTCATCGTCACATTTATGGCTGGTAATCATCCACTATATCCTGGCTCACAGTTGTACGGATTAATTTTTTTTTTGAGTTTCAAATAGTCACATCTTTTCATTGGGTCCAACACCCATTCCGGTTGCTTCCTGTTTGTGTTGCACTTACAATCCCAAACCCACTGCCATTGAGTTATTTCCATCTCATAGCAACTCTATATAGCATTGCTGAGGCTCTGAACTTTTCCAGGAACACATAGCCCCACCGTTCCCCGGTGGAGTTCCGAGTGGGTTTGAAGCACCAGTTTTATAGCCTCCCTGACAACATTCACCTCATATCTCAGGCCACCTGAGCACTTAAACCATGGCTCCCAGTGCTCTGTGTAGTAGCTGGTGTTTTACAAATGCAGGAACAGAGGTGATTAGTAAGAGGCCCACTTTTACACAGCGTCTTAATTATTAGCGTCATAACCTTCAATGAAAGGTAGAGATTCTAATAGATTGTTACTGGTAGCTGCTGTTCAGTTGGTCTCTGATTCATGTTGACCACAAGTGTTACTGAGAAGAACTGCTCCAATGGTTATTTCCCCTTCCTTCCTTCCTTC
>NW_022103915.1:50030575-50032663 GCF_000313985.2 Echinops telfairi
ATGTGGCTAGGTCTCAGGGTGTGCTAGTGTTGCTCACTTGGCGGAGGCGGCCGTGTCGGATTTCTTCACTAGGAAGTGACCATTTCCCTCTGTAATTAATAGACTCTGGAGGGCTGCACAACTCGCATGTTTCTTTGCAAAGTCCCCTCCGTCGGTGGAACTTTGTGTGTCGTGGGCAATACTCCACTGGGTGCCTCACGGGGAGTGGTCTCGTCCTCATTCCTTCTCTATTTGCCCGTTGGAATTCTTCCGTGTGGCAGAGTTGTCTTGTCTCCCTTTTATTTATTTATTCAATTTGTTGCTTATATTGACATGGACTCACAGATATTTATTTTACCCTGTAACTTATAATCCAGTACTACCTTTGTTTTCTTGCTCAACTTGCTCCAGATTTCACCCTCAGGGGCTCCTTCACATGGACTCCTGTGTCCTTCCCAACCCTGTGGCACCACAAAGATGTCCCAGTCCCACCAGCCCTGGAATCGAACACCTCACCCAGACTCATGGACTCCTTTCAAGGAGGAATAAGTATCTCGGGTTTTAAATGTAGAAAATAAGTAGAAACATCTAAAGAACATTTTTTTTCACATACATGAGCGGGTCTTCAAAAGGTGACAAATGCCTTCCTGGACCAGACTGGCTGATACGTACTTCTCTCGGCAGTGGGTGGCGGTGCTTTGTTGACACACTTGCTTCACTCATTTGATGACTAACTCCGTGTGGGCAGGGAGAGTTTAGTCACCAGCATCTCTTCTCGGTGCTTGGCATAGCTCTTTCTCACTTATGAGATGCTCAACGCAGAACTGAATTGGCCATAGGAACCGTGGATGGTTCACTTTGGGATTCTGGAGACATAAATATATAAACATTTCTTTGAGGGCATATAATTTCTGAGCTGTAACTGCAGTATCTAAGACATCAGAGTGAAAGTGTAAGGCAGCCCAAGTGTTGGAGAGCAAAATAATAAGACGGTCTTTCAAAACCTTAGGACTTCTGAGCCAACAACCTCATTCCATTCTTAAGAGAAACACTCGTCAGATCTCAACTTAATATTGAAAGAGTTTCATAATGAAAGGCTTTTCCTTACAGAGGCGATAAGGACAGTCTTGAAGAATTAATTCATTTGAAAACAGGCCTCCGTCAAAATGAACTCTGATCATCATCCTTCCTCTTCCGAATTGTGTTGCCCCCAGAAATTGTTTCTCTCTCAAGCCATGATTAAAAGCTATGCTCAAAGCACAAAAAACTGTAGAAAATAACATCCCAACCTCAAAAATACTTAAAGAATAGAATTCACTTATAATCAATAAGGCAATACATCACCTAAAATAAGGTTATCTCCATGATAGTAGTCATGGAGAAGGCATGAAGGCTTCTATCAGCTGCAGGGGCTTCAGTTGGGCATCCGCCCTCCTGTGATCATTTCCACTTTGTGTCAGGAGGGAAGGAAAGGGATGGGGAGAGGAGGGAGGGTTGAGGGGGAAAGAAGACTCCACAGGCAGCAACTATCGACCAGGCTTTTCTACCAGGCTAGAGGGCGAGGGTCAGAGGCAGCACCCGCCAAACAGAACCCCATAGAAAGGGGCAGAACTGTCAAGCAAGGGCTGGCCTGGGAACTCCGAGCAAGGACAATGACAAAAGAGGCAATAACAAGACCCGCGATGGCAGTCCCATGCTACTGAGACCATTGCATTCTCTGTGACCCACGTGCGCAAGTTCAGGGCCTCGTCCAGGCACCGTCCCCTGTGAGGAAAGCAGACTGGGCTGTATGGTTACAAGGGCAGGGGAGGAAGTGATTTTGATGCGCATAACGAGGCATTGCCCCTCGGAGGCAGAACTGGACAGCAGCACATTGTGACAGACTGACTGAAGTTCCTCTGTCCTCCTGGTTGCCACGTGTTTGCCTCTCCTTTGCCTCCTTCAACCAACTGCATTCATTTGGATCAGGGTCCCATTTACTGGTCCCAGAACAGAGGGAAAATGGGAGAACAAAGAAGCTGACTCTGCTTTTGAACTTCTGAATAGATGCTCTAAATGTATACAGAGATAGTTGCTTTGCGATCAGAGGCTTTTTCATGATCGTGTATG
>NW_022103915.1:50033744-50034966 GCF_000313985.2 Echinops telfairi
TCATTGAATTCACAAATTAGATACTTTGAATTTTAAGAATCAAGAAGCTAAGCTAAAGTTCAAATATCAAACTTACTCTGGTTGTTTATATGTCTAAGTTGAGATTTCTAAGAGCAAAAAGGGCAACAGAACAGTCTTGAATATAAAGCTTTCTTTCTTCTTTTGTTTTTAAAAAATGTCTAACCCTCAGAATCAAGAAGAATGTAGACTCCTACCCTCACCCTCACCCTCAATAAGCAATCTTTTGAAAGTCATTTGTTTCTATTGTTTTGGGTCATTAGAGAAGAATGATTTCTGTTTCATTTTAGCCTCCCGTGGAAATTAGACCTCCACAACATGTAAGGCCAAGTCTCAAGTGCAACAGCCGTGAGGACTCCGAAACCTTCCTGACCTCAGAGCAGATGGCGTTTTACACACACACACACACACACACACGAAAACCAGGGAGAGCCATTCTCCATGGCGATCGGGAATAAAACTCTCCACAAAGAGACAAATTCACAGAGTTGGCGAACGCTTGAAAGTGTTAGGGAAAACCAGGCGTACCCGACCCCCATGGTGCATCCTCCTGGACCTGGAGGAGGGAGGACCACAGGTATGGTTATTTCTATAATAATTGATAGAAACCTCAGTTCGCAAACCCAGAGATAGGACAAATCCATCATTCTGAATATCAAGTTAATACTTCTAATGAATCCCCTTTTTCCCTAGACAACAGAAATTTAATTTCCATTTTTTTCAGGGATCCTGACCTTTCTGGTGGTAGAGTGGGTTAGGAGTTAAATTGCAAACTTCAAGGTCAGCTGTTCGAACCCACCAACCATTCCTCAGGAGAAAGATGAGGCTTTCTGCTCCCATAGCCTTGAAAACCCACAGGGATCGTGCTACTCTGTGCACAGGGCCTTTGGAAGTCAGAGCTGACTTGATGGCAGTGTGTTGGGTGTTTTGTTTGTTTGTTTGTTTTTAACCTTCCCTGTGACTGCACTTAAGTTTGAGATACTCATATGACAATAGACATCTGCTGAGCCAGCCCTTGTACCAGGCCATACCTCAGCAACTTGGGGCCTGGTTGACCTTCTGGTACCCCCAGAGGCATCCTGATGCTTCTGTGCCATTCAGAACTATAGAAAACTCGATGTAGTTATCCACAGAAATGTTGAGCAGATCCCTTGCCCTGTGGGGTAAACAGTATCATTCCATTGCTCATGCATCACCCCTCCCC
>NW_022103915.1:50036215-50046365 GCF_000313985.2 Echinops telfairi
CTCCTTCTTCTAGCTCTCCAATTTTATTACCCCATTCTCTTTCTGACTGGTTCTCTCACTTCAATGGCAAATCCAAACACAGAATTTCAAGACCCTTGCAAGAGGCTATTTTTTGGCTCACTGGTAGAATGGACATCTTGCTTGACATCTGTGGCCCAAACAGTCTATCCAGTTTGCACCTCCGTTCACTTTCAGCCACTGAAATCCGGATGGAGCACAGTTCTAGTCTGACACACATGGAGTCGCCATGAGTCAGAATTGGTTCAATGGCTACAGGGCTATTTTGTTGTTGTTGTTGTTGTTCTAGTCAGTAGTGTCAAGCTCATTCTCAAACATACTTAATCTTAGCTTTATGATGCAGATTTTTTTAAAAATGCAAGTATACTGAAAATGAGCATCCCAAGAAAGTCAGGCTTCAACTTTGAGCTCACAATGCAGAGTGAGGTGGTTAGAGAAAGGTCTGGGTAAGTCTTGTCAGGGTTGCAGGGTTACTTCAGAGCTGGGAACCTGGGTTGTAGTGGTAGTGGGGTAGGGGTGGGGGCAAACAGGCAAGCAGTTGGGGTAATTGGGGTCCTGCTGTGAGGCAGGTGGCTCTAGCTGGAGTGTTTGGGCGGGGCATGAAGAGAAGAACAGCATGTTGGGATATCTTCCAGTCTGGAGCCTTAACAAAAGTCAGGCCACCCAGAGATGAAGCTGGAGCAGGAGTAGAGATCAGAGATGTGCTGGCTAAGGAGCCGTGTCTTCCCAGTGGATAATGTTGGGGAGCTTAACATCAGCCTTTGTCCTGCTCTTCAAGCGCACCCGCTTCCATGATGGGTTAGCTTTGAGATGATGTATTCCATGAAAACATATGTAGCTTAAATAATTCACTGCACAACCATCATCAGCTATTTCTTTCCAAAAGAGAAAAAGCAGAGCAAAGCCAGCATCACAAACACACACCACAAGCACAGAAACGTGAGCACAAACTTGATTTCTCACGCAGCATGTGTCGACAATGATGATCGTCAATCGTGCTTAAATAAAACCATAAGCATGAACCAAATTATAGCAAAAGCTGAGATATTTGCAGATGTAACAGCAGTCCCTTTCCAGGCACATCTAGTTTCAACAAATTGGGAGGGACAGCCTGGTACGGTTGAGAGCACTGGAGACTTTGAGCCTGGGATTAAAATATCCCCTTAGAAAATCCACAAAAGGAGTAGTCAAGAATTTGCGGGATATTAAGTTCACTCTCCTTCAATTTAAGGGCTATATACAGAATATGCGAAAGAGAATTGTTAGTAATATTACAGACACAGAAGACATGTTTTGTTGTAATATTAGAAGCAGAGCCTGGGTTAGTAGTATATGGGGAGTGTGGTAATTACATACTTTCATGCCAACTTGAAGATATATAAGTGTAGGGGTGGGGTTTAGCCTATTAATCAGGTCCCCGCCGGATGGTTAGGCCTTGTGGGTGTGACCTTCTCCTAAGGAGAGTCCTGGGAACCTCCCCTTCTCTCTCTGCCTTCACTTTCCCGCTGGCTGACCCTGATTGCTGCCAGAGCCCTGCGATGCATCCACCACCACTGGATCCACATGACTCTGCACCCGCCAACCGGTGGTATTCCTGCAGTCTACATTATTACTTGGGACTGCATGAGTCGGGAAAGAGATTTTTGGACCAATACCAGACTGATGGACGTTTTCTCAATACAGAATTACTTCTTAATATAAAAGCTCGCTCTTACTCATATATGCGTGTCGCTGGATTTGTTTCTCTAGTCCACAAGGCCTGACACAGGGAGTTTGCTGTCTTTTGACACAACTTTCTCTCGTGGTCCGGAGAAGCGTCTTGGAGAGAGCCAAGTCAACAGCACACAGGTCACGTTGCCCTCAGCCAGCAGCCGGAGTGGAAGTGGCCACTGCAGCTCTCCTGGGGACATCAAACTTAGCTCAGCCAAGGCGCAAACTGAGTCACCATCACCCATATGTCACGGAAATGATAAACACTTCCAAAATCTGGTCAAAGTACTCTTCCTGTTATAATGAGAGCACTTATAAGGCAAAGACAATCACAGCAGAGATGGAAAATATAAAAGGCAAAGTAAAACAAACTAGGACATAGCGGAAGATCAAGGAGTGCAGGCTTCAATATGGACTGGAACTCAATGCGAAGAAGGCCACAATTGTCACAACTGAACAACAGACAGATAACATCATAATAAACAGAGAATGAATTGATGTTTTCAGGGATTTCATCTTGCTTGGAACCACAACCAATGCTCATGGAAGCAGCAGTCAAGAGATCAAAAGGACACACTGTATTGGGTAATTCTTGTGCAGAGGACCTCTTTAAAGTGTTGAAAGACATGGGGGTTGCTTTGAGGACTAAGGTGTGCCTGATCCAAGCCATAATCTTTTTAATCGCCCCATATGCATGTGAAAATTAGACCTGGAATAGGGAAGACGGAAGAAGAACAGCTGTGTTTGAATAATGGTGCTAGTGAAGAATATGGAAAGTACCACGGGGTGCCAAAGGCACCACCACATCTGTCTGGGAAGGAGTACAGCCAGCATGGTGCTTGCCAGCAAGGGTGGTAAGGCTTCCAATTGCTCACATACTTTGGACCTGTCGTCAGGAGAGCCCAGACTCTGGAGAAGGACATCATGCTTGGTACAGTAGAGGGGCAGCAAAAAAGAGGAAGACCTTCAAAGAGATGGATTGACACAGGGGCTGCAACAATGAGCTCAAACATAATCACAACTGTGAGCATGGTGCAGGACTGGGCGGCGTTTCCTTATGTTGTTCCTGGGTTGCTCTGAGTCAACGCTGTAACTCCATGGCACCTAACAACAACAACAACAACGGACTTTGAACATAAAAATCAAGATGAGCATAGGGTTCCTGAGGTCCTTGTCAAAAGCCCTTCTTCCTGGCTCCACTTTCAGGGATTCTGATCCAGTGGGTCTGCAGTAAATGCCAAGAGTCTGGGTCCGGTGCGCAGGCTACACTGGCTGTGGGGACTGAGCAGGGCTCTGATGATTAAAAGTTGAAGAGGGGAGAAGGAAATGTGTAACCCTCAGGTCTTATGAGCCAAAGCTATCATGACTCAGCTGTACCAGCCATCTGAATACTGGGCAGGGCGTAAGGCAACCTTGTCTGCCTGAAACAGTGAACTGGCTTTGTAGTTAAATGGGCAGCAGCAGCAGTGTTACCTAATATTTGGGGGTCTGTATCTCTAGAACAAGGTCCTGGGGTGGCACAAGCAATTTGCTGTTGGCTGCTAATCAAAGATTGATGGTTTGAATCTCCCCATCTACTCTGCAGAAGAAAGGCGTGGTAAGATATAGTGGATTAATTAATATATCCCTTCTAGCCATGTTCTCGTTTGCCATCATCCGTTTTGTGATGTATTGTAGATTCTAACTCCTGTACCTGTGGTTATGATCCCATTTTGGAGTTGGGGGTCTCTGTTATAGGATCAAGGTGGGATGCATCCTGGGACCCTGCTCCCATTTTTGAAGTTCTCTGCTAAAGGATAAGGGTGGGAAGCATCTTCTCACTCACTCTCACAGGTTGATTGTGACTCAGAGCAAGCAATCCTACAGGGCAGTGTAGACCTGTCCTAGTGGGAAACCCAAGACTGTAACTCTTTACAGGTGTAGAAGGCCATCTATTTCTGTCTTGGAACAGCTAGTGGTTTTGAACTGCTGACCTTGTGATTAGCAGCCCAAAGCATACATACCCATTAGGCCACCAGGGCTCCTTTGGGATGCATCTTAGACCATACTTTAATGGAGGGTGTGATAAAAACCACAGCCAATGGACACAATGGAGCATAGATCTAACTCTGTAACACACAGGGTCACAATGAGTCAAAGGCCACAAGGCAACAATGAGTTTAAGTCCTCTGGTGGTGCAAACCATTTGTGCTTCACTACTAGCCGCAAGGTTGGCAGTTGGAACCCAGTCAGTGGTGGCTGGAATTTGCCTCCATAAAAGAATCCACCAAAGTTACTGCCATCGGGTTATGGCCAAGAAAACCCTGAAGCATCCATCTGCACACGAGGCTGCCAGCGGTTGAATTTGACAGAAGGGCCACAGGTTCTTTTCCTGGCATCTCCACAGCAGCCCGTTCACTGTAGAAGTGCAGAATCAGTTGTCTCTGACAATCATCAGCCAACTACACGGAATTCAAACCCTCTGTGAGCGTTCTCTGTGCTTCCTTCTCCTCAGCCCTCCTCAGGTGAGCCTGGTTGATCACTTAGCTTCTTTAACCCGTGGCTTATCTAACTCGGAGTTGAGTGCAAAGTCTCTTTGGAAGAGCAGAGAAAGCACTATTTGGGGATCCTGTTTATTTTATAATTTTGCATGTAAAAAGCAGGGAACCAGAAACACAAAAGATCTATCTCCACCCCCATCCCCATCCCACTGTTTTCTTCTGTTTCAGCAGAGTTTAATGAAAACTATGGCAATATTCATTTTTAAATCATCAAGTAGTGAGTACAAGTAACAACAAATAGCCCACCAACCAATCCGAGTCACGCGCCACATGACACAGACACGGCACACACCCTCAAACTGCCTTGTTTTTAGGAAACAAGGTCATGTTGTCTCACAGCTTTGCAGAGAGTCCATGATATGATTGGGGTCTTACCACCGATGATCACGACCTGATATTCACATCTGCCCCTATGAGGTGCCATTGGCAAAGCGACCACAATTTGGGTGGATTTTGCAGACTTAATGAAAGGTGGTTCGGGGAGAAGACCTGAGATACACAAATTGGTGAAACAAACATCAGTTTGTCTACAAAAGTGTCTCCACATTACAAATGAGTAAGATCAAGTTGTCTGGTATCTGAGTTATTTGGTTTTAAACTTTGCTAGCAGTACCTTTAACTATTGATTTGTTAATTTGCAATGGTTGAGAACAAGACTTTGATGGAAGCTGCTACAGCCTTGACCAAAAAGTCAATAAGTCTTTTATAAAACAACCGAATCCTTGTATTATATATTTGCTTATTGGCAAGGCATCATCAGGAGGTATGTCTCAGCTGGGCTTAAACTTACTGACTCTCCATAATATTGCAAACCTCCTATTAAATGCAGCCCATTTAGATTTCTAATTACCTGACCATTGTACATTACCTTAATACTGATGACTCAGTACTGTGTAGGCTTCAAATGTGCTAATACAGAGCGAGTGAGTCAGTTTGAATATGTTCCTTTTTTTCAGGAAGATGAATCAAATTCAATTGTTCCAATGCTTGTGCTTGTGCTCAAGGTTGATTTCAAAACTAGAGTAATTGAAACACACATTTCTATCTGGCAAATCTAATAAAAATATTTCTATGTTAGAGCAGAAACCTGGGCAAGCTTAATGGGGTAAGAGGTGGGAGTGGCATAGTGGTTGGACATTGGGAAAGCCCAGTGTGAGCCTCCAAAAAGGTTACAGGTGCTCCTGTACATATCTGCTCACCGAGGGCCATGGCAGGGCCTTGCTTGCTCACTCTCAGCTCCTCCTTGAGTTTCTGAACTCACGCTGTTCTCTTGCTCACCAAGCATCCTGTTTCCTTGCAAACAGACAGCCCTCCCTAATGTCTAGCTGTAAGGAAACAGCCCCGAAAGATGGACTTCCATCATTACTGTGTTAGGCAGGGTTCTCTTGAGAAACAAAACCAGGACACTTATGATTTTACAGACACACACATTATATCTATATCTATCTATCTATCATCTATCTATCTATCAAAGAGAGAGAGAGAGAGGAGAGAGAGAAGGAATATAACAGCTAATTTAGTCCACACAGCAATACAGGGGGCTCAGTTCAACTTACTTTCGTGAAACAGTTAATATACTGAAGGACCTTCTCTGGCCAATGGTCCAAGGTCAAGGAAGCAGATGGTGGAATCTGCTGCCAGGCAAGAGGCAAGATAAGCAGAGTAGGCCCCAAAAGGCAGCAGACAGCAGGGTGGGACAGCAACAGCCATTAGCTTGGGAGTATTGAGAGCCAGGTCCTGATGGAGTATCAAGCTCTAGAGTACATGTCAAGGCAACACAATCCACGATCCATGGATTGGCTCAGCCCACAGGTAGTGCAGCACATGGCTGAGGCAAAGGACTAGCTCAAGCAGCAACACACTGGTCCTATCTCCAGAGAGAAAAGAGGGAGAGGCAGGCTTCATGGAGCTATTTATCTCCAGTCAAGCTTTGACCTGATTAAACTTTGCCCCCATGTCCCTACAGAAGCCTAGTTGGCACAATAAATCTAACTATCACAATGACTAAACTTGGAACAGAAGCCTATTTCACTGTGCTAAAGATATTTCATAAATCGAAGGAGTATTTGTATGAAAATGAGCCCCATGTCTCCTCAGACATCTTGTGTGCTCAGTACCTTAGCTGTACATCTTTGAATCACCCATTCTCCATTCCAAACTCATCTGTTCAGTCCAGCCTGCAAGTGGTCCTCAGCTGTGGGCCACTAATTTTGGAAAATCTTTTCACTTAGGGAAAGATAACAACCCACTGCCAATGCATCGATTCTGAGTCATAGCAACCCAACAGGGCAAAGTAAGACTAGGTTTTAGGGTTTCTGAGGCATAAATCTTTATGGGAGCAGAAAGCCCCATTTTTCTCCCACATAGTGGCTGGTGAGATTGAACTGCTAACCTTACAATTAGCAGCCCAGTACTTAACTCACTGTGTTACTAGAGCTCTTTAGGAAAAGATAATTTCAATTGTTAGTTATCATACAAATAATAAACATGCAATCTGAACAGTTCTTAAAGAGCAGCAAAATTAAAACAAAAGTAAGATGTTTTTATGGGGATGCACTAAGGAGCTATAGGTGGTGCTATGGAATCAGTGTTGGAATGCTAACCACAAGGTTGGTGGTTCAAACCCATTAGCTGCTTCTCAGGAGAAAAATGACACTATCAGATCTGATAGGATTTACAGTCTTGAAAATCTTTATAGGGTTGCGATAGGCTAGAATCAGCTTGATGGCAGTGGGTTTGTTTCTTTGGGTTATGTGTGAACTAATTAGGCAAATGTTTTTTGGAAATCATTATGCTGGCATTTGACTGCTTTAGGTTATAATAACAGAACATCCAAATCAAAGTTCTTAAACAACATGTATAAGTTAGGAACCTCATTTAAAAAGTACCAAGGAAAAGCAGTCTCGGGTTGATTAATTTGAAAAGTCAACAATATCATCAAATTCTAACCCTTCACCCTGGTTTGTTGGTTTTATTCCCAGATAATACTTGGAGCTGTGGCAACATCCAGTAAAAGAAGGGAGACCCTCTGCTGTGGATCGAATTGTGTGCTCCCAAATGGACCATGATTCTCACTGGCTTGGCAGTTACGTAGTGATGTGATTGCATGTGATCAGCCATTTAGCTGTAAGTGGAATAGGTAGGAATGTGACACCCTTACTCGGGTCACAGCCTTGATCTATGTAAGGAGATAATCCATGAGGTGTGTCCTGCATCACTTTTTAATTTTATAAAATATAAAAAGAGAGAGAGGTGAGCCCAAAGGGGTACTTAATATCACTAAGAACAAAGAGTTAGGAGAGGACTATGTCCTTTGGACCTAGGGCACCTGTGCTCAGAACAGATCCAGGAATGTCAAAGTTTACAGATGTTGAAAGGAGACCAAGACCTTCCTCTAAAGCAATGGTTCTCAACCTCTGGGTTGCAACACGCTTTGAGGTCAAACGACCCTTTCACAGGGGTTGCCTAAGACCATCAGAAAACACTTATTTCCGATGGTCTTAGGAACCAAGACACTGCTCCTCCATCCATCTCCAGGCAGGTCCACCCTCATCCTGACATGCCCACATACGAGTGCCCGGAATGAAGACTGTTACTCATGCTATAGCATGCTTCAAGACAAAATTTCATTTATTTGTAATTAGAAATAAATATTTCATAATATATGATTATATATTGTTTGTGATTAATCACTATGCTTTAATTATTGTCAATTTTTAACAATGAAAATACATCCTGCATATCAGATGTTTACATTATGATTCATAACAGTAGCAAAATTACAGTGATGAAGTAGCAACGAAAATAATGTTATGGTTGGGGTCACCACCACATGAGAAACTGTATTAAAGGTTGCGGCATTAGGAAGGTTGGAACCAGTGCTCTAGAGTTAACAGAAACCTAAAGCGTTCCCCAAGAGCCAGCACCTTGAAGGTGGACGTCTAGCATCCTAAACTGGGGAGCAATCACCTTCTCTTGGTTAAAGTCATCCACTTGGGTATTTCTGTCACAGATAACTAGAGGACTAAGCAGGTCCCCTCGCATCTCTTTTTATGAATAAAAACTGACCTATGCGTTCTGTTCTTGCCACCTAAAGCATAGTAAATGTCGCAATTCATCTTTTTTTTTCCTCAAGGATTTAATTTTACTCATAGCCATAATAAATGCTCATGAAATGCTTATGCAATGCTCATAAAAGCAGCAATCAAGAAATCAAATAATGCATTGTATTGGACAAATCTGCACAAGACCTCTTTAAAATGTTGAAGAACAAGGATGTCACTTTGAGGACTAAGGTATGCCTGACCCATGCCATAATATTTTCTTCTTTTTTTTTTTTATTTTTTATGGTGCAATTCATCTTAATGTCCAGGACTGGTCACTAGCATGGGAAATGAGATGACCAAGATTGGTTGGTAGCAATCAGAACATTTTCCCAGAGGAAGCAAGAACATTTGAACAAACTGAGACTCTATCAACAGAAAATAAGAGGAAATGAGGGCTCGCAAGTAGGCATCAGTAGAGCAAGGGCTGACAAGGCCATAGTACAGTGATTCTCAGTCTTCCTAATGCCATGACCCTTTAATACAGTTCCTCATGTTGTGGTGACCCCCACCCATAAAATTATTTTCATTGCTGTAATAATTGTAATTTCACTACTGTTATGAATTGTAATATAAATATCTGCTATGCAGGATATATTTTCATTGTGACAAATTGAACATAATTAAAGCATAGTGATTAATCACAAAACAATATGTAATAATACATTGTGAAATATTTATTTCTAATGACAAATAAATGAAATTTTGTCTTGAAGCATGGTGTAGCATGGGTAACAGTCTTCGTGCTGGGGACTCATATGTGGGCATATCTGCATGTGGGCGGACCCGCTGAGAGACGGATGGAGGAGCGTTCCTAAGACCATCGGAAATAAGTGTTTTCTGATAGTCTTACGCGACGCCTGTGAAAGGGTCTTTCGACCCCAAAAGGGGTCACAGCCCACAGGTTGAGAACCGCTGCCATAGTAAGATGCGTGGGAAGCCCTCTGGAAAGTAACTTGGCACTACAGATCAAGATATGTCAAAGTGTCCATGCTGTTTGACAGAGTAATTCCATCTTTAGCAACAAAGCCCTTGGGAAATATGCCTAAATGCACATAAAGCTTTATCTGCCAAGATATTCACTGTGGCATTCTTTAGATTAGGGGGAGAAAAAGAAAGCAAGAACACCAATATTAGGGTAGCAATAGGGAACAGTTATTTAATCATAGCATATCCACTTGATGGATTGATCTCTTCAAACGTGTCATGAAAGGGTTTTAAGAACATGGGGTCCTGTTCATAGCATACTCTTACATGAGAAAGGCAGGCTGTAAAATTGTGTACGTACGATAACTCTATGTAAAATATTAATGGCAACCATCTCCTGAACGCCTATGATGAGTCAAATTTTTATAGACTATCTCTAACCCTTATAACAACCCAATCATCTACATAGACGATTTGACACTCATTTTTTCAAATAAAGGAGCCCTGCTGTCATAGCACTTAACCAGTAGGTAGGCACTTCAACCCTTCCAGCTACTTGACAGCAAAAAGCTGAGGCAGTCTGCTTCGGTAAAGACCCATAGCCTCAGAAACACGGGGGAGTAGTTGCACTCTGACCTGGACGATTGATTACCATGAGTGGTGGCTACGGTTTACAACAGGCCACCATGGCTCAGAGATGCTCAGTAGGTTGCTCAGATTCACTCAGCTAGTAAATGGCAGAACTGGGACTTAAATCTAAGTCTTTCTGGTTCTTTGGACCACGTAGTCACACTGTAGAAACAATCTTCTCTTTGTTTGGTTGGTTGCTTTTGAATCATTTTATGGGGGGCT
>NW_022103915.1:50049182-50068986 GCF_000313985.2 Echinops telfairi
ACTAATCTCTGGTTCCCGTTCCAATGACTGCCTCTTGATCCATGTACAGGTTCTGCAGGAACACAATGAAATGTTCTAGAATTCCCATTCTTCTCAATGTGAGCCAGAGTTTGTTTCATTACACACAGTCTAATGCCGTTATATAACCAATAAGTAAACAGCTCTCTAGTTTTCTCTGCTTTCAGCCAAGCTCCACCTACTGTCAGCAATGTTATCCTTTGTGCCAGGTCCATTTGATTCTGGTTTGAATTTCTGGCAGTTCCCTGTCAATATATTGCTGCAACCATTGTTGAATGATCTTCTGAAGAATTTTGCTTACAGGTGATATTTATTTCCACATTTTGCCGGATCACCTTTCTTTGTAATGGACACAAATATGAATCTCTTCCAGTAGATCGGCTAGGTAGCTGTCTTCCAAATTTCTTGGCATCGACAAGTGCATGCTTCCGGTATTTCATTAGCTTCATGGAACAAGCCAATTGGTATTCTGCCAATTCCTATAACCTTGCTTTTCGCTAATGGCTTCAGTGCAGCTTGGACATCTTCCTTCTGAACCATCAGTTCTTGATCATGTGCTACCTCTTGAGATGGTGGCGGCTGTTAGCAGCTCTCAAGTTGCTGTATGTCCAACATAACAAAGCTTTGCGGGGACTGTCTCATCCTCGTGGTTGCTTGCATGCTTGAGTCCAGCGCTGCAGCTATCTTGCAGTCGATTTCACCTGTGGTCCCTCTTGCCCTCACTCCCATGAGGTTCTCCTCTAGCAACTGACCCCACGTGATGACATACAAAGCAAGAGAAAAAGATAATACTTGGCTGAATCCATAAGGTTTTCGTTGACTAATTTTTGTAAGTAGATCACCAGGCCTTTCTTCCTACTCTGTCGTAGTCTGGAAAATCTGCTGGAATCTATCCACCATCGATGACCCTACTGGTATTTGAAATACTCATGCTTCCAGCATCACAGCAATCCACAAGCCACCACAGTATCAATGGATGACTGGTGGATCGATAAAATATCAATTGATAAATATGTGAAAGGTGGGGGTGATGAGCCAATACATTGGAAATAATCCATTTTTTCTCTTAGAACAATAGTCACAGCTCCAAACTAGGGCTACACTTGTAACTGGTAAAGGGGAATTATTGAATTAAGAAGGAATAAAAAATGGGAAGACAATCCTGTCGACACCTGCTTGCTTTGTTTTCACCTCAACGTTGACTCTGCTGAGTCATACACTCCTTGGCACTAACGCCCTGTATGCATACGACTGAAGACACAGTCTCTTGCTGCATTACAACCAAGAAGACACTTGATCGGGTCCCAGGGCTGGGTTTTTGCTACCATTTCCACGGTCTGCTGTGAGGGTGGAAGCATCGTAGAATGATTATCATCCCCATTTGTATGAGAAATGCAAGAATAAAACAACCATGAAACAATCATAACTATCACACGTGAATGTGGAACGCCCATTAATGTAGCAAATCAGAAATAAAAATCCTCAATGAAAATCAATGGAGATATGAATCATGCCAAAGACTTACTCTTCTGGCAAAAGCAATGTGTATACTATGTGTGTGTGTTAAGCTGAGGTTTAGAAAACACTATTTTGCCCTTTGTTTAATATTTTTGGGTTTATTTAGTACATCCAATATTTCATATCTAACGATGCGCTAATTTGGGGGTGTGGGGAGAGAAGGAGACATGCTCGTGGGCACAGTCATTCTCTCGAACATCTTCTCATGACACACCTGAGTCATTTCGTAGTTGGTCCTGAGCTTGCCACCACAATTACCTGAGGCTTTTGCCAGACAGCATGTTCTCCCTCCTAAATCCCTCAGGCACCATCAACTCAGAAATCCCAACAAGCAGTTCAGCAGCGCTTGGACTCCCTCCCAGTGCTCAAGACTAACATCCTTTGGGGCTCAGAAAGTGAGCTCCTCCGGGCTGCGAACTTGCGGGCGTCGCTGTATCAGGTGTGGCATGATCAGAGCAGCAGGAAGCAGGGAGAAGCCGTTTGAGGGACTTGCCCACAAAGGGGAGGCCAGCACTGCCATCACGTCCACAAGACTCATTTGAGGTCCAGAAACAGACGACAAGAAGGAGAGGTCAAGGGTTACCTGGTAATCACAGGGATGAAGCAGGAGCTCTGTGGCCAGGATGGACGTGGATCCGGAGGGCTGACAACTGGGCTCCCTGCAGCTCTCCCTGATCGGACGCCAGCTCCAAAGATCGTGAGCAAACCAGACTGCTCTGAAGGCCCAGAGTTCTGGGAGGAGACCCGGAAGACCACACGCCGAAGGCCAATTCTCACCACAAATGATGTTCCAGAGACGAGAAGATAGGGTATTTTGTCCAGAACTTGTCCTAGTTGACCTTACACTTGCAGTCTCCCGGGGCACCTCTGAAGTCGGGGTGTTCTGGTCCATGAGCAGCACACTAGGGCTTGAGTTGGATAAATATTGCATCAACTCCTGCCTATGCCAATCGTCACAATCAGTTCCTTTTTTTTTAACTTCCCACCTCAGAGAGGTGTGTTACTTGAAATGACTGCCCCTCTCGATGTACTCTTGACTGTGAGGTGAATGGAATTACCGCGTGTGGGAGCTAAGAGCCCGTTCTCTCAGGGGCGAGAGAGGGGGACCACCATCTTTCTATCCCTGCGTGATCGGTTGGACGCCAGCAACAAGAGCTGCCTTGGTGACACAGAAGGCTGAGAGACACACCGGGCGGAAGGAAGGTTGTGAGGTAGGGAGGGGGAAAAGGCAGTCTCCACCCCTCGGTTTTAGCGTTTTGTACTACATCCAAGACAACACTTGGTATGGTTTATGCCACTTTGGACATGTGATCAGGGGAGAAGGCCATCATGCTTGGTAAAGTGGAGAGTCAGCAGTGAAAGGGAAGACCCCCCAGGAGACGGATGGCCACCGTACCTACCGCCAGGGGCTCAAACACAAGCACACTGTGGGGCAGGCGCGGGGGCTGGGCAGTGGGTCATTCTGTGTGCGCAGGGTCACTCTGAGCCAGAATCCACTTGAAGGCACCTCACAGGGACCCACATGACAAATCTTTATACAATCCTCCTTCAAGTCCTCTTGACGGGGCCTGTGGTAGGTGAGCATGGAGGAGAAAGGATGCCAGGTCACGCGTTGCCATTTAGAAACCTGATGTAGGGGATATTTTGCTTAGAGGAGAATTTGCTTGCTGGGTGTCTCTCTTCGTGAGGAAAGGAAGAGGCTTTGACGGTGCATGTCCCCCCAGCTGGAGCAGGCACACATGCACACGACACTGCTGGTCACAGCCGCGTGGTTCTCAAAAACTGCCTGTGGTGCAGGTCCCAATCTACGGCAAGGATTTTTTTTTTTAAGTCTTCTTTTAGTGTAGTTTTAGGTCTACAGAACAGTTGAGTTGATAGAAGCGAGTGCCCATGAAACCCACACCCAGCTTCCCCTAGTGCAATGTCTCATACGCATATGATATGCTTATCACGCCTAAGGAAGGACTGTGGGTACACTATAATTCACAGAACTAAAAAAATGAAAAGAAACTCAAACTCACTGCCATCGAGTGAATTCTGCCTCCGAGAGACCCTAAGCCTGGGTCGAACTGCCCCTGCCGGTGTCCCCCACGTGTTTACAGGAGCAGAAAGCCTCATCTTTCACCCTCAGAGCAGCTGCTGGTTTCAAACTGCTGACCTTGCAGCTAGCAGCCCAACTCGTAACCACTACACCACCATTATTCTCGGAAGTTATTTATTCAGGTTCCTTTAGTTTTTCCTAATGTCCTTTATCTGTCCTAGGATCAATCACATTCAGGATCCCACATGCAATCTGTTGTGTTTTTTTAAGCATAACAATCTTTATGAAAGTACTTCCCAACGGGAGGGGCTAGTTGGCAAACATGGTACAAGACATGTGTATTTTCGCAGAAAGGCTGCACGTATCTTGTTTGCAAGTGAGGGGAAAAAATGTGTTCTATTCTATACTCCTTTCTGGAGCAAACATTTTACTCTCCCCACAGAGGAGGAGTTCTTTCTAAGATAAATATTTTTAAGTGACAATTACATTTCGGAAATAAATAATCTGAAACAACTTGACACTTTCCCAGGAGCCCAGGCGATACAGTGAGTAAGACATTGGCTGTTACCCACAGGTCCGCCGTTTGAAACTGCCAGCAGCGCCAGGAAGAAGTCAAGGCTTTCTACTGCGCGGGAGTCACAGTCCCTGGGATCCCAGAGGTGGGTCAAACCTGTCCTACAGGGACGTTATGATTTGGAATCCACTCTGGCACTCAGCTGAGTTCGGGTTTAAAACTGTCCTCTGGAAACATGTAGCATCCTCGGGAATAGTCAGGACTCGAGAGGAGAGTAAGAAAGAGTGGCGTTTTGTACATTGGATCTTAAATGCCTGATGGTTACTGTTCAGTCGCTCCTGCTTCCTGCCTGGTCCACGTTCAGCCCATTGATGTGTTCCATAGAGGACACCCTGAATTTGCTGCGAGTGAGTGTATGTAGATCAGGTTTTCCCGTTTTCAAATTTCCAGAGGTGCCAAGGTTGGAAGTTAAATACCACTCACCTGGAAGAAACAGAAAGTCCCACAGCACAGTTTCCCAGTCACCGATCAGTGGGCAAATAGGCACACGGTGATGCTCTGCACAGAAGCAGCCACACTGATCACGGGTTCACGCATACGTCTACAGAACACAGGCCCTGGGATGCCTGCTGATACAGAAATGTACGTGATGTACTTAGTGCTAGCCGGTGGCTTTTTTCTGGGGATATTTGACAGTGCCCAAAAGGTCAGCAGATCCATAGGGCCCTGGAAACTGTCGTGTAGGCTCACCATGGGTCAGACTCAACTAAATGGCAACAGATTTGCTACTGTTGGTCCTTACATGTGCCTAGGCTCTGAGATTGGGCCACATAAGTTAGAGCTGCAATAGGGAAATACGTCTCTAATGGTAAGACCCTATTATGTTCCAGCTATTAACAACCCGATCTCAGCCAGGCACTGGAATCTTTGGGCCTCGGTTTTCTCACTTGAAAAGCTGGAGGAAGTAGAGAGGATTGGCACTTGTAAATTATGCTTGAAAAAACACTTGATAAAAAGGGTTCAAAAAAAAAAAAAAGGGGTTCAAATTAAATTTGGGACAATGGGCTAAATCAGCTACAGTGGCTTGTTACCCCCAAATGCCCGGGTAACCTGGGAGTGTGAAAGAGAACGACCCTGACAAATAGCATTGCTGCGTCAGCACATCTTAGACATCTTTGCGATTTAACACGGGCCCAAGCCATGGTATTTTGGATTTTAAACCACTCAATATCCCTTTCTTCTGTTTCAGTGATGCCTTTTGGCCTATGAACAGACTATACATGAACACAATTGTCTGGAATTCCTATTCTTTGCAATGTTATCTATAATTTGTTATGATCTACATACTTTGCAGTCAGTAAAAAGAAGGTAAACATCTGTCTGGTATTCTCGGCTTTCAGCGAAGATCCATCTGATATCAGTAACGATATTCCTTGGTCCATGTTCTTTTCTGAATCTGACTTAATTTTCTGATAGTTCACTGTCATTTTACTGCTATAACCATTCTATAATTATCCCCAAGAAAATTTTATTAGCCTGTGATACTAATAAAATTCCTTGATAATTTTCTCATATTCTTAGATCCCCTCTCTTTGAACTATACTGAAGAACTCACTATCAGCATCCAGGGAAGTCTCATTCACAACCAGTAGTACGCAGATGATACAATCTTGTTTGCTGGAAGAATTTCAAATGCTTACCGATAAGGATCACAGACTGTAGCTTTTGGTATGCATTATACCTTAACATAGAGAAAATAAAAACTCCACAACTTGGCCAACAAGCAACATCACAACAAACCGAGGAACCATTAAAATTTGTCCAGGATTGCATTTTACTTGGATCTACATTTAACCCCCATGGAAGCAGCAGTCTGCAAGTCAAACTATGTAGTACACTGGTGTGGCAGTTATAGAATCTGTCAACTTGTGAAGGGGTGGAGTCTAGCCTGTCAATCAGGTCATAGTTTGATGACCTTGTTTGGAGCCGTAACAAAGATAAATAGCTCACTGGAGGCCAGTCACACTCTGTGCTTCGCTTCCTGCTGACAAGACACATGGAGCTATGCTGTTGGAGCTAGAGCCCTGGAGCTGGAGGAGCCACACGTGGAGACCCCTGCCAGCACTGAGATGCTCCCACTGCCATTGGATTCACAAGATTTTCCACCCCTGGCCTGTTATCTTCCTGCATTAGTGTCATTGCATGTGTGGCGAGAGTCTTAAGAGAAATTTACAGACTGGTCTAGGACGTATGGGCTAATATCGGACTTTGGACTTGATCTGGACTGGGCTGGGATGTTTTCTTAATATACAATTACTTTTTACATAAATTCATTTCTTATACACATATGAATGTCTATGAACTTGTTTCTCTAGTCAACGCAGACTAACACCATTGGGCAAATGTGCTGCAAAAGACCACTCGAAGGTGTTTTTAAAAAGCTGAGATGTCACTGTGAGGACTAAGATGTGTTAACCCAAACCGGGGTATTTTCCATCACTTCATGCACGTGCTATAGGTGTGCAGAGAAAAAGGAAGCTAGAAGGACCGATGCCCTTGAAATTAAGGTGTTGGGGAATAATGTTAACTATACCACAGACTGCCAGAGCATGAACGAATCTGTCTTGGAAGAAGTACCACTGAGATGCCCTTAGAAGCAAGTAGGGGGAGACTTTGTCTCGAGTGCTTTGCTATATTATCTGGAGTGACCAGTCCCTGGAGAAGGACATCATGCTCGGTATAGTAGAGGGTTAGTGAAAAAGGAGACGGACTGACGCAGTGGCTACAATGGGCTCAACCATAGGAGTGACTGTGAAGATGGCAGACTTGGCATTGCCTTGTTCTGTTGTACGTGGGCGCAGTGTCACTGTGAGTTAGAACGGCCTCGGGGGCACCTAACAAGAACTACCACCTGGGGGCTCACGCTGATGTTCCCCAAACTTGTTTGACTGCGGAACCTTTCTCCAGATCCACTCTCTTGTTGCCTTTCTCTGATTACACTTTAGGTAGAAGCTGAACTCATTGTTTTTTCAGATTTTGGGGCAGGGGGGAAAGGAGTTGTTTTATTTTGGTTTATTTTCTTGTGAGTTCTAAAAATAAACCCTAATATTATTTTATTTTTAAAAACCCTGCCTACAAATATGTGCAGCATCGTGTCGTTGATCAGTTAAATGCATTTCCTTAGAAGTCAGAAGTCAGAGCGGGGTGTTGCCGGAGGGGTGGCGCAGCCTCAGGAAGAAGAGGGCTGAAAAGAAGACTTGGAGACGTAAACCGAGGCAGGGAGGACTGGCATGCGCTCTGCCGAGAGGAAAGTCAATACTTTCCCCAAGGCCTCAACAAAACACCTCGCTTTGGAGTGACCAGAACTCTTGTGGAATTAAAAGGTAATGAAAGTTTCCCACAAAAATTTTGAAGCCTTCATGTCCATACATGTATTTTTAAAACTCTAGTTGTGAGCTTCAGAGGCCTTACATTTTCCTGATTATCAAATAAGGAGAAAGGAACCCTGGTGGAGTAGTCCTTATGGATGTGGCTGCTAAGCACAAGGTCAACAGTTCGAAACCACCAGCTGCTTCCACGGGAGATGGACTAGGGTTTCTATTCCCATGACGACATGACAGCCCCGGAACCCCCCGGGGGCAGTTCCCTCCTGTCCTGTGGGTCACTATGAGTTGGAATCCACTAGACTGCAGAGGAAGGCATCCTGGTGGCACACTGGGTGAGGCATGAGGCCACTCACCACAAGGTCAGCAGATTGAAACCACCAGCCGCTCTGTGGGGAAAAATATGAGGCTTTCTACTCCCATAAAAAGTTACCATCTTGGAAACCCACAGAGGCTATTCGATCCTGTCTCCTAGCTACATTGGAATCAACTCCATAGCAGTAAGAATTTCTAGCCTATCGGCTTAAAAGTGCTGCCCCCAAGACGAAACACAAGACCGTGCAGGAAAACAGGAGATGAGCAACGAAGAAGACATCCCTTCAGCGGCTGTGGAACAGCGAGCACAGAGGGGGAGCTGGCAGTACAAAGGCAAGGGGATGCCCACCCCTTTCTGCAGGTAGCTGCGGGCACTCTCTCCGAACTTTGACAACCTCCCTCCGGACCCGGCCATGGCCAGAGACCCGAATCTAGCCTTCCAGGGATGGTCACTGCACCTGGGCGGTCACAACCTGTGTTTCCCGAGGGACACCGCAGAAAAGTAAATCGGGGGAGAGGTTCCCAGATATTGCGTGGCGCTCTCTCTGCCTCCTGGAGAGTCTGAGCCTTTTTCTCAGGGGCTGATTCGGGGCCACTCACACCACATGAAAAGATAAGACAGGCCCCAAATAACCGTCAGGGAGTCGGTTTTACCCACGGAAAGACTTCTTATCAAAAGTGATTTCCCCCCCTTTCCAACAGCATGTTCTGGACGGTTTCCCAGCCGTTCGATCTGCGCAGATAATCAGACACAATGACTCTTAATTTGCTCCGTGTGCAGATCTCGTCTGCAGACGCCCAGGGCCTCGCTGCGCCCCCTCATCGGCTCCTGCCCCTGCCTGCTCCCACCGCACACCCAGCCCGCAGGCCGGGGCAGCCAGCCGGAGGCCAAGTCCCCGGCCCGGGCTGCACCCCGCCAGATTGCGCTGCTAATTTTACACCCCGAGCTGGGTGCATTGGTGGAACGCAGAATTACTTTTGTGATTAAATGCGGCCAAAACCTAGCAAGTGTTCATCTCGGGAAATCTGTTCCAAATAGGGTGGCGAGCGCCAGCAACTGCTCTCAGGCTAAAAATAATTCCTGGTGCGCGTGTGTAAGTAATGCAATCGGAGAAAAGTTATTTCAGTTAGTCGGTCGGACGGTTTGGGTTGCGGCAGTCGGTTCCGAACGAGAACAGTGGGCTGGGGCCCCTGGAAGCATCCTCGAGTGCAGGGAGGGTCACGTGCTGGGGGATGTGCTGAAGCCGTGGAAATGCTTCACGTGGACGTACGTGGGGCTTCGATGGCTGGCCTCCAAACCCACGTTTGCGGGGAAGTAGGAGATTGGGGGTGGGGGGGTTGTCCAGTTCGACGTGGTCAACAGGAGAGTAGAGAGGTCTCAGGTCAGGGATCATTGTTTGAGCCGGGGTTGAGGATGTTGCTGTGGTTAGGGGCCATCGAGTCGGTGCTGCCTCTTAGCGGCCCCCATTCTGTGGCATGAAATGCTGCCAGATTCTGCGATACCCCACAATTGTTGGGTGTGTGCCCACTGTGGCGGCCACAGCGGCCATCCGTCAAGGGCCTTCCTCTTGTTCACGGCTTCCCTCCTTTTCCTGGGACTGGTCTCTCCTGACAATACACCCAAGTCCGTGAGAGGAGTCTCTCTATCCTCACCCCTACGTGGAAGGTCCTGGCCGCTCAGTCAGTGATTGACCCGTTTCTCTGGCACGGTCCCTGTTTGCTGTCACAGAATGGAGGGGACTTTCCGTTGGTACCCCTGGGGGGCAGCTAGTGCCTCGCCATCTGAGGCGCTGTCATCTCTGGGGCGGCACAGCGCTTCAGGCACTCTGAGCCGGCCGTCCCAAATGTCCCTCGGAACACCCTGTTAGGGCTCATCCCACACGCGTTCTGCCGACCTTCTCCTCCTCAGACACTTTGGCCAATTGTCGTTTTGCTCCAGCCCCTCAGCTCTCTCTTCCACAATGACATGCTCTCTCTTCTTTCCTTCAGCCTCACCCCCTGTTCCTACTCTATTTCTCCATCACACTCTGGTTCTAGGTTTGCACTGGGGCCTTGGTCTGCTCTTGACTAACAAGTAAAGTGTTGGTGGTTTGAACCCACCCCGTAGTGCCTTCGAAGAAAGGCCTGTAGATTCGTACAGATGACAGCCAAGAAAACCCTATGGAGTTAGGTTCTGCCCTGTCAACACCTGGGATTTCCAGAAGTCAGTTCAAGAGCAATGAGTTTGGGTTGGTGTTTGCATTACCCTACTGGACTGGGCCTGATACCCTGCCTAAACTCTGCCAGCCTCCCTTCCCTAGGGCTCAACCTTGTCTTTTCACTCTCTCTTCCAACAGGAATCCTGTTCCAATCAAGTGGACTCTACTGGACCCTAGGAATGAGGATGTCCACGATTTGGAACCTTCTGAGGCCAGGCCCAATTTACCAGATGACACTGTAGACAATCAATGCCTTTCCAAGATGGTATAGGGGTGAAAAGCATGGGTATTACCACTATCTTGCCATATATATATATATATGGCTGGCAACTCATCGGTGAGGCCAAGTTCTTCTTTATAGAATTCCAGCTAAAAAATGCTTAAGGCATAGTGGAATTAGAGTACTGCCATTTGGGAACACCTAATGAAACAATGGATCTATTCTAAGAAATGATGAATGACTGTTCAAAACCTTAAGTAAAATGCTGATGGGTAATTTTGTAATGGATGGATCAAGTTGACACCTGATTTGACTTATCCATCTTAAAGACATTATGACCCTTCTGATTTGAATCCCTGAGAGGTGCACAGCCTCACTTTGGAGGTAACCTTTTAAAAATATGAATCTGAGACTATTCAAGCCATTAGATATAAATATTTGTTTACACAATTATGGGGATTAGAGCAACATGTTAAGTGACACTGTGTAGACCCAATTAGCCAAAAACATACAGAGAAAATCTCACCTCAGGCTAAAGGGTTCTTTCTTCAATAAATAAATAGACTAAGATAATAAATGCCTTTAAAAGATGGTTAACTTATACATTTAAAAAGAATAATGGCCATATCAATAAAATAGAATGTGTGGACCCTACTTGAATCATTCAAGACAAAGCACCTGAACCAATACATTTTTGAGACAATTGGTGACATGGACTGCATAGTATATGTTATTAAGAACTATGTTAAATTTTGTATTGTGATGTTATTATTGCTATATTTTCAAATCATCTTTCAAAAATATATACTGAAGTTTTATCTGTGAAACTATATTTTATCTTACATTTGCTTTAAAACATTCCAGAATAAAAAAATAAGTGTGTGTGTGTGTGTGTGTGTGTGTGAGAGAGAGAGAGAGAGAGAGAGAGAGAGAGGTGGAATGAGGTAAGAGAGATGCTGATGAAAAAGAATGACAAAATATTGAGAGTTGTCAAAGTAAAGTGACAGGTCCATAAACTTATATTATGCTGTTTATTTCCACTTCTGTTATGATTCCATCATATGGAAGTTTAAAGAGAGGGTGAGACACAGCCATTTCACCTCATGCATACACCCAAAGATCTGAAAGCAGGTTCTCACACAAATAATTGCCCAGGGATGTTCCTAGTAGCGCTATCCACAAACAGCAGATGGAAACAATTTAAAGTTTCATGAATAGATGAATGGATAAATACATTTAGTATATACATAATATTTTGGAATACCACTCAATCATATAAAGGAGAGTAGTTGGAATACCACTCAATCATAAAAGGGAGAGTAGTTATACCTTCAACGTGTGAATGAATTTCAAACACATTATGCTACGTGCAAGAAGCCAGACATAAAAGATCACATAGTACATGCTTCTCTTTTTACAAAGTACCCAGAACAGGTCCGACCATGGAAACAGGAAGCAGATTAGTGGTTGTCAGAGACTGGAGGAACAAAGAAGAGGGAGTAACTCCTTAATGGACAACTGCTCTGGGTTGATGAGAATTCTTTAAAACGAAGTAGAAGTGGTGGTTGCACAGCATAGTAAACATGCTGAATATTATTGGATTGCTGACTTTAAAATGGTTAGGTTTTACACTGTGCGGATTTCACTTCTGAGAGAGAGAGAGAGAATGGGTTTGGGAGCCAGGGCGACCTGAGTTATAGTCCTGGCTCCACCATTTATCAGGAGTAAAGTCTTGGGCAAATCACTTAACTTGACTTGTAAGAGGAGACTGCGGTAGAAACTGCTAGACAGTCCATATCATGCTTGGCAAGGTAGCAGCAGGGCAGCCTAAAGGAGGAAGACCTTGGACAAGATGGATCGGCCCATGGGCTGCCATGGTGCCTTGAGCACAGGAGCAGTTATGAGGATGGCACAGGGTAGGCACTGCTTCCTTCTGTTGTACCTAGGGAGCCAACTCTCCTGCACTTGACAATGACAGCAACAACATGATTTTCTTTTCCTTTTTTTTTTTTTTACATCACAGCAACCTGCGAACCACCACAGTCTGACTAACTGACAAATAGTTGGAGCAACAACCACAGCAAAGCGTTCAAGATTTTCAGTTTCCTCATAGGCATACAAAAGTGGGAGATTGCATAAGGAAGACTAAAGAAGAACGGATACATTTGAGTTGTGGTGCTGGCAAAAAATAATGAAAACACCCCGGACAGCCAAATGAACTAACAAACAAATCCGTTTTGGATGCAGGAGAGCCAGAGTGCTCTTTAGAAGCAGGATGGCGAGACGCTGTCTCACGTGGTGGGACACATTACCTATCATGAGAGACCAGGCCCTGGAAGAGGACATCATGCTCGGTGGAGGGGCAGGAAAGACCCTGGACAAGATGGATTGACACAGTGGCTGGGACAATGGGCTCAAACCTCACAATTGTGAGATGGTGCAGCACTGAGCCATGTTCCAGGTTGCTGTACAAGTTATGAGTTAGAACCAACTTGGTGGCACCTGACACCAGCAAAACAAGAAGAGTTTTCTTTTTCATTCTTTTGGTTAGGCACATTTACTATTCAAAATAACAATACTGTTTAACTGTCTTTGCAATTAGGTATAACCATATAAGTGAGATTGTCATGTTTAAGAAGGCCCATCAAACTGAGTCCACTCGGCAGGAAGCTGTGCCCTGTGAATGCTTTCTTCCTTCTCATATTTTCCAGAGCATGGGCTTCAGGGTCGGAGCCCCAGCAGCCTTCTCAGACCAAGAGGTAACTACGAGGGCAGCAATAATCAACAGGATGAGGTAAAAGATTGAAGGAACTATGATTTCTCATGACTGTGGAGCTAACATATCAGCCACGGGTAACTTTCCTACAGAAACAAATGTATCTCTCAGTCATTTAACTCTCTGCAAATTCCCATTTTATATCTCATACAGCTGAATTGAATCCTGACTGATTCATGGGGTCAAGAGCACCTGTTTCACGTGGCTGAAGATTAAATGACGTAATAATTTTTCAACTACTTAGCAGATTGCCTAGCCCATGTAAGAACTCATTCACCATTAGCAATTGTTATAATTATCATCTATCACTGACCTTGTAGCTTGAACTCCTGCCTCCACTTGCTGTGGATTAGCTTTATCATCCAGATAGTTTCCCAGACCTGCAACTCTGACAACTGGATGTGGAGATGTTGAAGTCGAATCCTATTCCAGATCATCAAATCCAGACGGACACGCATAGACAATAGAACACCAGACCATGAACTGGACAGGGACTCAGAGAACCTCCAACTGTGTGCTGGGTCCACTACTTCTCTAGATAAGAGTCACCCCAAATTTCTCGTAGAGTTGTTAAGAGTATGAAATGAGATTATGTAGATGAAAGTACTTTGGAAATGGCCAAGTTGTTCGTATAAAAATAATGGCCTTAGATATTATTACTATAGAGTTCTTGGGGATACAAATGGGTAATGTGCTCATGTGATAACAGAAAGATTTGAATCCATCCAGGGGGTCTCAGAAGAAATCCCTGGTGATCTACTTCCCACCCCCCAAACCAGCCATTAAAATCCCTTTGCAGCACAGTTCTCTGTTGCTGCAGGTCAGAATCAGCTCACGGCAACCTTCAGTGTGGGAGAGTCATCATGAAAATACACTTCGAAAGTCATCGACTTCACTTCCAAGGTTTTGTGTCTACGGCATTTAAAACAATGACATAAAACATCAGGAGAAAACAGCGTCCTCAGGGGCAGGCAAAGCTATGACAACCCGGGAATGGGATAAACCGGAAGTCTAAGCAGATTGTAAGATGTAGTTCTTAAACTTTCCTATGCTTTTGTAAAACCTCTGATTATAGCAAGATCTGGCAGGGCCGCACATAGACACCCATATGCATCACTTTAAACAATATGACAATGTTATAGGCTTATATGTGCACGCACATATGTTGACACCATTTACTAACAGATGCTCATGTACACATTCCTTCTAGACAGGAGTAAATAATAATCATCTCTCCTTTTCTCCCTCCGAAGCAAAACCTGACATAAGGAAAGAGGGGCTATTGGAAACCCAAGAGAAATAAATTCACTTGGATACACAGCAGGTCCCAAAACAAACCAAGTTTTGCTTCTTCTTTTTTTTTTTAAATCACCCGTTGAATCTTCTATCTTTCTGGACTGTGGTGAACTTTTCAAAAATGTGCGTTGCCCTGCAGATCTTAAAAAGGGAACACCAAACATTTCCTTAGGACTTTGGGGTTGTCATTATACTTGCGAGTTACCATGGAGACGATTCCGACTAGGGCGACCCCACTGGGCAGCACTTCACGCTGCTGTCAAGGGCATGGCCTTTCAGAGGCGCATCGCCAGGCGTGGGGCTTCCGTGGAGCCTCTGGGAGGGTTCAGACAGCCAACCTTCTAGCGAGTACGTGAGCACGTGATTGTTTGCATGACGGGGATGGGAGTTGCTCTGGGGTATTCGAGGTACCGGCTGTTGACCAATACATCAAACAACTTCAGCCTCTTGTGCTTCTTAAAATTCTTCAACATTATTAAGTTTTCCACTCGCATCTGTAGCACTTAGCTAGCCATTCCTTCTCATTTCTGTTTCCAATCAACTTTATAACAAGATCATCAAGCTCATGGATCTGTGGACAAAATCAAGGCAAAGACACTTTGCTGAGCACCTACAAGAGTCTTTTTTTCTTGAGCTTAACAAAGAGTCCATGTACTGAATAGACCTTTATTTTGAAAAGGAACCAGATGTTTGGGAAGAAAGGGTTGACTCCAGGTCTGGCACAGAAAAGTGAAAAAGCCACGTAGGAAATTTTCCTCAGCAAACACTAGCAAGATTTTGCCATCAACTTGTATGTCTAGCCAAACTAAGACACAACCTTAGTGAATTTAAATATCAACTTGATGCAATAACTGGAAAAGTGTATTTGTGGCAACTTGCGGTTTTGAAAAGTCCTTTTTTCACCACGAGTTTTACGAGATGTGCTGCCTTTGAATTATGCAAGACTGTTCGAAAGGACAATGCCGCAGACATAAATTTATCTTGATTAGTTTTTCATTTCCCTTACAAGTTTTTACATTGATAATAGCTAAATATTTTTGGTTAAAGACTTCTCATTAAAATTTTTCTATTATAGCTATGAAAACATTTAAAACAACGTCTTTAACTCACATTATATTTGTATTACACAGAACTGTGCTACACCCAATGTTTGCCATCCAATATTACAGAAGACAAACTACTTAAACAAAACCGTATTGAAACATATACAGTGAAATCAGTAAGAGCAAGAACAGATGGGCGGCTCGTGTTTTATTGGGTCCTGCATATTTTCATTTTGAATGGCATTCTTACTACATCTTCTGCCCTCAACGTAGGAGATTCATTAATAGGTAAACTTAGTACCTGGATGTTTGGGACATCACTTCTCAGCGAAGAGGCCTTTTTGGTTGTCGTTGGCTTTCCAGTTCTCATTTCGATTCCATGTCAAAGAGACGGCCAACGCAGACAGTTCAGAGACGGATAAAAACGTAGCCAGGGAGGGTCCTTGACCTGAAGGAGTTCACAGACTCCTTTTAGAGGACATCTGATTTATTCCCACAGAAAAGTGATTCCATATTATTTTTCTTCAATTCACTGTGAATCTCCTTGCCAGTATTACACTCAGACTCAAAGCTTGAATTACAAATTATGCTATTAAAAGTAAAAACAAACAAACAGATTTAATATCTTCCCAGGTTTCACGGAATAAGTTCATTATACATACCAAACCCCTGGCAAACTGGTCTACAAAGACTGTATTTAGGCCCCTTCCACAGAGTATAAATGTCTGACAATAGGAAGAACACTTAATACTCTTGAATGATTTTCTGATTAAAGGAGATTTCTTGGACAAATTAGAGTAATGCCTACATACAGTTAGGGGAGGGCTGTGCCATTGATTTTTATGAAGTAGCTGGTTGAAGTGTGTTGTGCCAATTCTCTCCTAACAGTCTCTTCAGCGCTCCCTCTATGAGTGAACAGAGGCGCCCGACACGTTGTCACATAATTTCCCCAGCCATGGTGTCTTTCAATTAGATCTGGCCCAGTCCTCAGCTCACCTAGGCGAGAGAAGTCGTCAGTGCCCGGAAATAACCACTGGAATTCTTGAGGTCCTCTCTCCTCATTACCCACTAGTGGCTTCTCCACAGCACAGGTTAGAGCTCTTTCCAATCACAGTGGGTTTCCCTGGCTCTTCGCAGTCTGAAGTGGGGCGCCTACGACTTCAGTGTGTGGATAGCGTCATGGATGCAGGCGTCAGAGCATCAGCTCGGTGCTCCGTGGGCTTTTCCAACGCGCAGAGAAGCCACGAGTGTGTTGCTCCAGGAACAAAGCAGTTCCATATAAAAGGAAATGCTCGTGAGCATGTCCTCAAGGCACCCTCTCCTCTCGACAAGATTGGAAAACCACAGGAGGCGGCCAGGAAGATTTTTATAAGACTGAAATCCCTATTAATAATGGGGAACAACCTAGCTGTGATTATTATTGGATTCAAGCAAATATATAACAGCAGTGATTTAGAAAGTCTTTCTATTAAAATGACAAATGTCTTTAGAGCAGCAAAATGTTTCTGACCTGGGGAAATCAAAATTCTCAAAACGCAACTTCTGCATCCTTGGCCTGTCTTCTGGGATGATCTCCCCTTATTCATATTTTAATAAAGCATCAGTGGAGGTGGGTTTTGAGAATATGAAAGAAAAATGTATATATATATATATATATATATATAAAATTTTCAAGATGAAGAGTATTATTCTTGTTATTGTAATTTCAAAAAGGAATTTGTCGGCCCCAGCTATCTGTGCTGCGTAGCTCACACAGGTAAGGGAATGAACTTTGGAGATAAAGAGGGAATGAACTTTGGAGATAAAGAGGGAATGAACTTTGGAGATAAAGAGGCGGAGACTGCTTTGGCCGTTGCATCGCTTCATGTCAACTTGACATGAAACTGTAGGGATGGAGTCTAACCTTTCAATCGGGTCACAGCCTGCTGATCCCACCTAATGGGCATGGTCTTTCCATAAGGAAGACTCTGGGAAGCTCCCCCTCTCTCTCTGCCTTCACCTTCTCACTGGTGAGCCACTCGGAGACCTGCCAGAACCCTGTGATGCTTCCATCACCACTGGATCCACACGACTTTGCACCTTCCCAGCCTGGGCTCTTCCTGCATTCTGCATCATCGCATGTGACCGCGTGAGTCTGAAGAGGGACTTGGAGATTTGAGTTGAACTGAACTGAGACGTTTTCTCAATATATAATGACTCCTTGATATATCAAAGCTCTTTCTTACACAGAGATGAGTGTCGCTGAATTTGGTTCTCTTGTCAACCCGGTCTAACACAGCTGCCTTGAAGGCTCTGTGTTCATCATTGGTCACCATCGTGACCTGCTCATCCTGAGAGCATATATCCTATGACTGGTGGGTCAGTCTTATAACCACCCTCGACTATGAAGGACTGAACCATCTACATGAGTTTGAGCCAATAATAAGTAACAATAAAGCACAGTGGTTAAATATACAGTCCTTGGTGTCTAGTAAAACTGGTTCAAATGCAGCCCAATCACCTAATAGCTGGTTGATGTGCAGCCTCGCTCTGTATTGCTTTTAAGCCTCATTTGATTCATCTAGCAAATGAAGATATGAAGCGTATGTATGAGGCTAGTGCAGATAAAAAAACCATTCTGGGTATTTTAATAAGCGAAATTGTGTTTACAGAATAGTAAGAACTAGAATAGTGGGAGACAGGGAAGCCACGGATGGGTCATAGATTTCAAGGGCATGTCACCCCCGCCGAGTCCCAGAAGCTAAGAAACTGCTCTTGCGGCCTCCACAGCTCTCAACCACAAAACGGGTGACCAGACACTGAAACATGGAATCTGCGGTAGCAAACCCTCACGGCCATCTGACCTTACTTCCTAACAATAAAAGAGCAAGCACATACTCACTACCTTTACCTTCTGAAACCTGAACCATTGCATCTCACACGTGCAACTCTATTTCATGCAGAACCACAGCTTAGAGGAAGTCAGAGAAGTATAGTTTTTAGGTTTTCAATACCAGCAACATAGGAAAATACATAGAAAGCAATAGGAATGTGTGGTGCAGTGGATGACTTAGCCTGGCCTTTCTAGCCATAGTCTTCCAAATTTGTTGTGTGGTAAACCCTAGCTTCTGTAGGCTGTGGGCGATGCGCACGGCCAGCAGTTCTAAACTACCAGCATGTATGAGGGAGAAAGACTGGGCTCTCTACCCTTATGAACAATTGCAGTTTCAGAAACGCCCAGGGGGTTGCTGAGTCAGCATTGACTTGTAGCCGTGTGTGTGTGTGTGTGTGTGTGTGTGTGTGTGTGTGTGTGTGTGTGATATGCCGGTGGCTGTAGTCCCATTTTGAAGTTTGTTGTCTATAATGTAAATGAGGCAGGATTAAGGTGGGATATATCTTGAATCCTCACCTTACTGGAAGGTGTAACTCAGGTCACCACTCTTAGTTTCCTTGAGGTTGTGGTCTGCAAGTTAGCAATTATCTTTTATATCTGTCAAAACCAGCACCAACTGACTGTTTTAAGCTGTTCTTTTGTAACACAAACTGCCAGATTTTTACTTAGTTAAGGAAATAAAAAAGCTGGAGTCCTGTAACTGCCCCACCTAACGTGCAATAGTGACCGAAATTTCCTCAACCCTACGATACAATGCTGGTGACAAATCCCGACCAATGCCCTACATGTGGGCCAAATACCATTCTTGTATCTCCCTTCTTGATTGAGGACGTGCAGAAGACTCATTCTTGTGCTGAATCATCATGAAGAACACCAGTCACACGTCAGGTGCTGTCCTAAAGCCCCCTGGCCAGGACGGAAGGAGGCATACTGGCAACACGAGGCTCGGTGCATTCCTTTGGTTGGCCAATCAAACAGTGACCTTCCCCTTTCTACGTTCAGGCATTTTGCGGCTCTGTAGCTGCGCTTAGCAACACTTTGGCCAAATTTGCTCTCTTGCACCAGGTTCATCTATCTGTCTCTGACCTCCAGTTCTGAGGGAGAATCGTTCAGACTGAGCTATGAATCTGAACTATGTGTGAGCATAGTTCGGACACCTGAACAATGAATCTGGGGCTTGCCAGTCTCCCAGACCACATCCGTCATTCCTTTGATGATCGATTAATTCTTCAATACATTTCAGCAAACGGCAGAGACGTGGGGAAATGAAGGAGACTCCTAAGGGAGTATTGATAGCAGAGGGTCACTGATATCAGAGCCAAGAGGGTAGTGCGATCTTTAGTCATAGGGACTAGTCTTGTGCTGACCCTTCTCAAAGAAATCATTTGTGAATAATAGCATTGACTTGTAACGATTACATGAGAGAGTGTGAGTAAAGCACATAGAACCGTACCTGGAACATAATAAGCATTAAATATGTTTGCTTCCGCGTCGTTCTGTCGCTGAATTGAGGCATTCCCTGCGTACTCCCTAGGGGAGGGAATCCACTGGTCTTGAGTCTCTCCTGCCTCAAGGAGACTGTTAGGACCGCCCTCGGAGGGTTTCCAAGA
>NW_022103915.1:50070372-50073240 GCF_000313985.2 Echinops telfairi
CAGTCTTCCTTCTTCACGTCCAACTGTCACGTGCATACAAGGCAACTAAAATACCCTGGCGTGAGTCACGTGCAGTTAGTTCTCAAAGTAACGTCCCTGCTTTTCAACACTTGACAGAGGTTGTCCAGCGGATTTGTCTTTGGCTCTCTCGGCTACTGCTTCTGTGAACATTGATTGTGGATCCAGCAAAATGAAATCTCTGACAATGATAATCTTTCCCTCATTTATCATGATGTTACCTATTGATCCCACGGTGAGGAGTATGATTTACTTTACATTAAATTATAATCCACATGGAAGGCTGCTCTCCTGGATTAATCAGCAAGTGCTTCAACTCCTCCTCATTTGCAGCAAGCAAGGTTGTGTCACCTGCATATGACAGCGTGTTAGTAAGCTTTCCTCCAATCCTGACGCCGAGTTCTTTCCCATAGAATCCAGTTTCTCTGACTTGTTCAGCATACAGATGGGAAAGTACGGTGAGGGGAGACAATGGTGACGCACCCTTTCCTGATTTTAAACCACGTTCCATTCCCCCGACTGCTTCTCGATCCACGGACAGGTTCTGCACAAGCATACTGACGTGTTTTGGAATTCTCATGTTTCTCAGGACTAGTCACGGTCTGTTACGATCTACGTGTCCGAATGCCTTCACAGAGTCAACGAAGCACAAGTAAACCTCTTCCTGGAATCCTGGGCTTTCTGCTCCGCGTCCTCTTCTGCATCTGCTCTGAATTCCTGGCACCTTCATGTCAGTGCCCTGCTGCAACTGTTGTTGGGTGATCTTCAGCAAAATATTACTTGCATGTGATGTCAATGAGATTGTCTTATCGCTTGGCTCTTCCTCGGTCATAGTTTGAGTGCCTTCTGACCTGAGGGGCTCGTCTTCTGGCGCTGTCTCAGAAATGCTTTGCTTCATTCAGGTTGTCAGTATCTGACAATGTTTCACTGCTATTCAGAAGGCTTCTCGTGATTAGTCCCTCTGAATGGACAGTGTATTCCCTCTTTCTATTAATACAGATTAAACGTTGTCTTAATACAGATTAAGTGTTCTTAATCTGGGACCTCTTCTAAAACCTGTTCCCTTTGGGTAACCCTGTTGCTCTCTGAAATACCAGTGACATAGCATGACGGCATAACAGCCACACACGAGCCACCACATTATGGCAAACGAACAGACAAGTGCTGACAAGAGACTTAACCGTGTCTTTTTCTCCTAAGGTTGCATAATCCCAGAGATCATCAAGATTTTTTTGGTAATATCTTCCAATTCAAGATGGGGAATTGGGTATATATGATTTCTTTTTCTCTCCCTCTCCCTTCCCCTCCTCCTTTCCCTCACCTTCTTCCTTTCTTGCTGCTTCTCCCTCTTCCTCTCCCCTTGCCTCGCCCTCACCCTCTCCTTTCTCTTAAGGTTCAGTTGAAATAGCAGCAAAACTAAGCAGGAAAAAAAAAAAAAGTAACGGCAGAAGTATCATTGACTGATCAGAGGTTTTTGATGGACTTCTTAAACCGAAAGCAGATGCGTATGGACGAATAAACTAGAGAAACAGAAAGCAAATCTAGACTGGGCACAAAAGAATTCTTGATTTAAAAAAAAGTTGTTCTTTGAAACAAAAGAGAGTTTATGTAGATGCTGTTCTCCTGACAGAGACAGGCTCCAAGTTGAACGTGAACAGGAAGTGTTCCCACCACAGCCCAGCGTCTGGCTTTCCCCCACTGGCCTGAGCAGAGGCCTCTGAGAAGCAACAGTGGCTGGAGCAGAGGTTTTCCTGGAAACGGTCATCTATGGGAAGAGGTCGGTGGGTTCTGAGGGAGCTCCGGATCTCACAATCGAGGCAGCGGGGAAAGGCAGCTCTCCCTAGACTCGGAAAGCACAGCGCCATCAACACAAGGCTGCAGTCCGCTGTACTCTGGCAGGGGTGGAGGTGTGCTGGGACAGCAGCGTCCTGCCTCCTAAATGGAAGCCAGGACTTGACCAGACTCCCCACCTCGTGAAGACCGACTCCTCACATGAGAACCAAACCAAGGATCGGACAGAGCCAGCGTGGCCAGTCCCACGTAAACGTAAGCAGCGAACACAGAGTTGTCAGGAATACAAGGGAACCCCACACATGAAATAAGGTGAAAAAAGGATACGAGTTTGGAAAAGACACAACACTTAATTCTGGAGAAAAGAGAGGCTCTATCACACTCATAGATAGAAAACAAATTTGAAAATGTGAATTAGTTTATTTCTCAATGTTGAGAGAATTTGGAACTTATAAGTAAGGATATACTGTTATGAAACAGAACAATGATTTTACCAGGAACTTTCTTAGATATTTAAAATGTTATTAAAATGAAATAATTTATTAGGATATCTAAAAATTATAAACTTCAATACAGAATGAATATAGGAAGCTATTTTTTAAAGATAAAACAATGACAACAATATAGGGACTCCAACATTCCATGAATAAGAATTTATTAAAGATAAAGCTGAAAATATTAGTGGGTAATAAATAATATAGAAAATTTTGCAGCGTCAGACACAGTGTGGGAATTGCACCCCAGACTGACCCCACCACACCGAGGCAAAACACTAAGGTTGTACAACAGAACAGCAAGTAGAGCAGAGCAAGGAAGTCCCCAGGAAATACCAAAAATAGACTTTGGGACCAGGGCATGCCACCCCATCAAACTCGACCGGAAAACACTCCTAAAGGTCAACAAACAGACCTTGACCTATTTACAGGCTTTTCTCTTTTCTCTGTCATTGGTTTTGTGTTGTTGTTGTTGCTGTTATTTTGCTTTCTTTTGTTGCTTTGTTTTGCTCTGTCTTGTTTTTGTGCATATTATTATCTCTGCAGGTCTATCTAGATAAGATAG
>NW_022103915.1:50074811-50075687 GCF_000313985.2 Echinops telfairi
GGGGAAATGAGGAGCTGATATCAAGGGCTCAAGGGGAAAGAAAATGCTTTGACAATGATGATGACAGCATATGTACAAATGTGCTTGACACAATGGATGAGTGTATGGATTGTAACGGGAGATGTAAGAGCCCCCAATGAAAGTATTTAATTAAAAAAATAAAATTAAAAGAAACAAAATCCAGAACAAAGATTTTTAAAACACAGAGTAACACGACCAAAGTGAATTGGTGGGTGTTCAACCACTTCAGGGAGTAGGCTATGGCCAAGAACCAGTGGCACTGAAGAAGGAAGTTCAAGCTTCCCTGAAAGCCTGGGCGAAGAACCAGACTCCAGAATTCCAATGTTGACGTCTCAGCTTTGGGACGCAGCACTGAAGTGGTCACCCATCGGCATCAAGACATTGTTGAGACCGGCAACTGATTAGCAGGCTGGAAGAGATCCATATTTGTGCCCGTTCCAAAGAGAGAGGAGCCAACAGAATGAGAAAATGATCAGACAATAGTGCATTATTATGATGCGCAAATAATGTTTTGTTGAAGATCTTTTAAAAAGTGTGGCAGCAATATATTGCCAGAAATTCAGGGCAGATTCGAAAGAGAATCTACATCAAAAGCTATCATTGATGATGTCATCTGGTCTTGGCTGAAAGATATTTACCTGTGTTTCATTGACTATGCAAAGAATTTGATTCTGTGAATCATGACAAACTATGGATAACATGGAGAAGAATGGGAATTCTAGAATACTTTGACAGGCTCATGTGCAACCTGTACATGGGCCAAGGGGCAGTTGTTAGGACAGACCAAGGGGACACTGCTGGGTTTAAAATTAGGAAAGATATGCATCTGGGTGTATCACTTCATTATACTTTTTT
>NW_022103915.1:50075814-50080123 GCF_000313985.2 Echinops telfairi
ACCCTTAATAATTTATAAATTATTATTGTATCTTATATTACACTGTCCGGCGTCTCCCTTCACCCACCCTTCTGCTGCCCGTCCCCCAGAGAGGAGGTTATATGTAGCTCCCTATGATCCATTCCCCCTTACTACATCCCCTTTCCCTCCTGGTATCGCCATTGTCACCCCTGGTCCTGAGAGGTTTATCTGTCCTAGATTCCCTGCATTTCCAATTACCATCTGTACCGCTGTGCATCATCTGGTCACTTCATTATACTTATTCAATCTTTATGCTGAGCAAATGATCGAAGAAGTTGAACTCTATAAAAAGCAATGCAACATCAGGATTGAAGGGAGGCTAACTAACAACCTACACTCTTTTATAGATTAGTCACTGTGAGTTGGAATCAACTTGATGGCAGTGAGTTTGATTTTTTTGGCTTATGAGTCAGTTTTAACTCCTGTGGGTTTCAGAGACTGTAACTCTTTACAGTAGTGGAAAGGCCCATCTGTCTCCTGATTCTAACTCACAATCACCCTGTGTAGTGACCTAGATAAGAGAGTACACAGCCCCACCTTTTGTCAGCAGAGCAGCTGGTAGGTTTGAATCACCCACCTTGTGTGTAGCCACCCAATGTTTAGCCCACAGTACCATGAATGCTCCTATATAGGAATATATAGGAGACATCTGGATATATAGGAGATAACTGGAAGGTAACTGAGAGAAATCACTCCATGCCCCATTCTGATTACAGATCCATGTCCCACCATACTCTTTAATTCTTCCGCTATATTACAACTTTCCTGCTATGCTGTTTCCCCGAAAGTAAGACATCCTCCCAAAATAAGATCTACTTACAGTTTTGTCTCTCGCTGAAATATAAGGCATACCCCCGAAAATAAGACCTCCCCCAAAATAAGGCCCCCTAAGCTACCATAACTCTGGACTCTGGATCGTAGCGGCTGCACAGCTCACTCTTGGCCACAGTGCAGCCGGAGCAGACAGGAAGTGTGAGGTCTCTTTTAATAAAATAATAAACAATAAATGTGTACCATATTCTTCTTCATGGAAAAATACGACATCCCCTGAAAATAAGACCTAGTGCATCTTTGGGAGCAAAAATTAATATAAGACACTGTCTTATTTTGGGGGAAACAGGGTAACTGGGCAGTTGATTAATCCCACTGCATCACCCCCTGTAACTTCAAGAACAGACAGAGCCCCAGAGATACTGAATGAGGATGCAAAAATGCACACCAGTAACAAATGAGAGTAAAGCCAACTCAAGGCTTCAAGGCTTGTGTCTTCTTAACAAGAATTACTGCTCAAGACTAGTGATCACTCTTGGCACTCAAGGAAGCTTGGGTACTAGCTATTTGGTTACTTAAACCTCGGGTGTACTGCAACCTCAGAGGTGGGGGTGGGGGATGGGATCCAGAACGCAGTGTGCGCGGGTTTCAGGAGGCGCCCTGCCCAGTACCACCCACTCGGTGGAAGGCCCTGCCCACGAGCTGGACAGTCCTGCTTGCAGTTTTTGAGCTACAGGCTGTTGAGCAAGTCACAGAGTCTCTTTGTGCCTCGTTTCCCCCATCTATAAGACCGAGTACCTGTTGTGAATGTTGGCTGTTCAAACCCAGTATCTGCTCGGTGGGAGAAAGACATGGCAGGTGGCTCTGCCCAGATGACAGCCGGGAAACTGTGTGGCGGCGGTTCTCACCCACTCGCTGACGCGGACTCATAGCAACCCTATAGGCCAGGGTAGCGCTGCCCTGTGGGTTTCTGAGACAGTAACTCTTGAGGGGAACAGAAACCCTTATCGTTGTGCCATGGAGTGGCGGTGACTTCAAACTGCAGACCTGGAGGTGAGCAGCCCAAAGTGTGATCCACTACACTACCGGGGAGGGTTCCACTCTGTCCTGCAGGGTGCTAGAAATCCAGATGGGCTGCATAGCCTCTGGGGTTTCTTTGTTTGTTTTGTTTTTTAGTAAAGTGCCAAGAATATATTCATTGAATGTCAACTTTTAATAGCAATCCCAGGGTTTATTTTGTTATTACTATTGACATACCAATTAGTCAGACTGACTAAATTCCCTAGGGCCAGAGACGTGAAAGCAAATGGTACAATTAAAAATGAAGAGTGTTCCAAACATTTTAAAAACGGAGCCCTTCCGTTGGGAAAGCATCTACTTGCAGAAGGTTTGGATCGCCCTCACTTTTTCTTTCCAAAATCACATTGGGCTCTGCCTGGGTTAAACCAAGGACAGCGCCTATGAAAGCGGGAAAGGGCACCTGTGGCCAAGGGGGGACAGTTCGCTGTGCGAAGCACCCTCTGAAGGACTGTATCCGCCCAGGGCAGGGCTCTGGGGGGCAGCCCTCCAAAGCAGTTATTTTTATCTTGTGTTTTGAGAGGATCTGACTCAAGCTGGGTGAAAGGGTTCATTTTCTCACTTGGAAAGTTTTCAAAACACCAAAAGCATTTGGTCAAGAGGGAAATAGATTCCCTTCAGCCAAACCATGTCCCGGGGTCCTAAAGGTATATATGTTAATCACACATCTGCTTAGGCAAGATAGGGGCCCGTTCTGGAGAAGTTGTCGTTTGTTTATCAGTAGCACACAGCAGCTCCCTGTGATCCGCAAAAGGACATCTTTTTATTTCCATGAAGAGCACTGAACATTGTAAGGGAAAGCAAATGACAAAATATTTGACTGCATCTCTCTGCTTTACAGCTATTTTTACCCCTGCCCCGTGCAAGTGCCTGCAGGCTTCCTTGCCTTTCGATCCTAGTCTCTTTAGCAGCCAAAGCCCAAGTCTTGTCATTTACATTTTACAGACTGAAAGCTGAGACCCTCAAGGAACAAGAGCACGGGAGGGCAGGGGAGGGCAGGGGGCGCACAGGGGGCAGGCAGAGGTGGAAACCATTCTGCATTGGACAGCCTACGAGTCTCAAAGGAGGGACAATGGACATCAGAGGTCTGGGGAAGAATATCAACTCGGCCAAGGCCAACTTGGAGCAGACTGGTCCATGTGGAACCCAAGGGTGGCCTCTGCCCCAGGGACGAGCTCCCATGACAGCACTCACGCATCATCGGTTCCCAGTGGCAGCAATGGGTTTTCTCAATGGAGACTAAGAGCCCAAATATGTTGGCGCCATTTACTACTCATCATTCCTCTTTACACACTCATCACCTCACCGGGGCAGTTTCTTCTACGCTCTTCTGCCAGGCGATATAGTCCTAGTCCTCTCGGGCGGTTTTCCTTGATTTTTGCTAAGCAGCGGAACGCTCCCCTTCACGTGTGGATTCTGTGCGCTGCGCTCTGCTCTGAGGCACACGGCTGGGAGCCGGACACACGGAGACTCATGGAGCGCAGTTCCTGTCCTCACCGGTTCAGAATCGCCTGGCAAAAAGCCACGTGCCTAGACTGTGGAGAACCATCCTGGTGACTGAATACACACTCCTGCCGGGTCAGGAGAGACTGTCTTTTCTCCTCTGGGCACGCCTGATGGCCTCGTTTTGACATTTGCCTGCCCACTCTGTTCATCCCCCTTTGACATTTCCCCTAGCAGCTCCCTCGCTGCACTTAATAGCTGTCCTCCAATACCCTCTTCGAGTTATAACTCTTTCAGGTCACAGCGGACAGGTTTGTGCATATAGCGCAGAGTTTTCCATGTGTCTCACTCGTGAGCAGTTCTTTCGAAGAGTAAACCTGAGTTAATTCTTGAAAGCAAAGCAACATTCAAGTTGAACCCCTCTCTGCCCCACCCAGCCCCCCTCTGTGTTTCCCGGAGCACACTCCAAGATTCTGATCTAAGAAGAATATGAAAATGAGAGCGGATCCCTGAGCCTATGTTGTGACTAATTTGTATTCATCTGATTTATAGAGCTGATAGGTGAGGCAATCGCCTCTCTCATCTCGGGAGTCAGCCTGTGAGGACAGCTCCATCCATCAGGCAAGTTGTCAGGAGCGCGGCACCTCACAGGAGCTGTTAAGCCGAGGCCCGGCTGGTTAACACTTCCAGATGATGAGGAAGAAAGAAGTTGACCTTGATGCCCACAGGGATTTCACTCAACCGGCCAGAAAGGGACCGAGCAGTAAAGTGTTTAGGCAGAGGGACGCGAATTGAAAGACAGATTCCAAATCTATGCCTGCCTTTCGGCTTCCTTTACGAGCCTGGAATCAATTCCTGCTAGAAACGGGTTGATAAATAACCAGCCAGCAAAGGCCATCTCGCCGAAAGTGGGCTCTGTCTTCATTAGCGAGCTTAAAGACCAATTATGCCCATGAATGAAGAGCAGAGCAAATAGAAGGGAAGTGTCCCCACTCAG
>NW_022103915.1:50080223-50104007 GCF_000313985.2 Echinops telfairi
CCGAAAGTGGGCTCTGTCTTCATTAGCGAGCTTAAAGACCAATTATGCCCATGAATGAAGAGCAGAGCAAATAGAAGGGAAGTGTCCCCACTCAGTAATGAGACCACCATTACAGAGGGCCATCAACACGCGGAGTTACAGCTGGAGCCCCTTAACAATCGGGGACACAAGCACAGTAACCGTTTTGCTTAGTGATCATTTCACAGAGCCTTGAAGAATTTTAAGCACATGCAGACCACCCACAGCAAGCTACTGTGCTTAGATTTTTAAAACCTATCTTTATTTTACAACAGTTTTAGAGGTGTCTGAGCTTTAGGTCCCCTGCCACCCCCAGGAGAGAGCGAGGTTGAGCATGGGCACAGAGACTCACAGAGAGCCGTGTTGACATCCAGGACAGGGAGGCAGCAAGCATGGCTCCAATGGTTTCAGAGATCCTAGCCGTCCTTGCAAGGAGCCACGGGGGCGTCGTGGATATGCATTAGGATGCTAACTGCAAGGTCTGCAGTTGGAAACCAGCAGCTGTTCTTCGGGGCAAAATGGGCTTTCTACTCCAGTAAAGAGTTACAGGCTCGGAAACTTACATGCACAGTTCTACCTTAGCCTTACGGGGTTGCTACGAGTCGACCTTGACTCAGAAGAAGTGAGTTTTTGTCCTGAGGGCCATGCTTCTGGCCTGGACACTACATCATAAAACAAGGCTAACGCACGAACAAGATTTAAAGAGCCCCAACCTGCAGGTGGCATTCCAATCCACAGCAACCTGTGGGGGCTCTCTCACCAGGGCCTTTGTTCATCACGCCAATCCCAGTGCCATGATCCCTTTCCCGCTGTCTTTGCTGTCCTTACTTGACCTTGCGGAGTCATTTCATGCTGTGTCATGGGATTCTTCGCTGTAGCTGGAGACTCCGAGAAATTCGGCACCCTTTGTGGGTGACGGCCAGGTTCACTCATCATCTTAGGGCAGGCGGTCATGCCCGAGAACCCCAGAGGGGTGGCAGTGTACAGGGTCTGTCTGAGGGTGACCCTCAGCTTCTCAAGCTTTAAAGTAACTCTTAGGTGCCTTTCTACCCCCACCCTGCCCCAAGGAAAGGCTCTGGGTGCCTTCCTGTATTGGAATAGAGTGGTGGTGCAAAAGTTCATCTCTGTTCCATCGCCTGGGCTTCAGAGGAGGCAGGAAGGTAGCTTTCCATCTCTCCTCTGGGCCGGGGGCTAGCGTGCAGGGAGAAAGAGCAGTAACTGGCAGAGCAGGGGGTGGGGGGAGGCAGCTGGGGAAGGGGAAGAGGCTCCGCTGTCTCCAAAGACAAATGCTCTTTCTAAAGAGAATGTCTTTGCTTCCTCTATCGGTGGCTGTTTTGTTGTTTTGGCTGTGTGAACGACGTTTCTATAAAGCTATTCTTATTTCTAAGGAGCCCCAGTGGCACAGTAGGTTACCTGGTGGGCCACTAAGTGTAAGGCTGGTGTTCAAACCCACCAGCCGGTCTATAGGAGGATGTTTTCCAGTCTTGGAAACCTGAAGAACAGTTGTACTCTGCCTTGTAGGGTTGGAGGGTCTCTGTGAGTCAGAATGGAGGGGAGTAGGCTTGGGTTTGGGTCTTCGTTTCTAAAGAGGAAGGGTCTCCTAGAAGATGCCTTTGTTGCTGAGGGGAGATGAGGGGCTGGGCTGATAGAAGCGTGACGATGCACATTCTATGAGAGGGTACCTCGATATGAAGAAGGAAGAGGCTTAGGGAAGTGGCCACCCAAGCCCTCTGTACAATACTGAAGGAAGGAGGTTACTTTGAGGACTCGGGTGAAGCTGACGCAAGGCCTGGTATTTCCAGTTGCCACATCTGCATGTGAAAGTTGGACGTTGAACAAGGAAGGCTGAAGAAGAATCAACGCATTTGAATCATGGTGCTGGAGAAGGGTACTGGAAGTACCATGACTGCTAAAGTGACCGGAGGAATCTGCCCTGGAAGAAGTACCAGTGCTCCTTAGAGGCAAGGCTTTGTCTTAACATACTTTGGACAAGACACCAGTCCCTAGAGAAGAACATCATGCTTAGTAATTGGAGGGGCCATGAGAAAGAGAAAGGCCCTTGACAAGGGTGCAACAATGGGCTCAAGCACAGGAACAGTAGGAGGATGGCGCACGACTCGGCTGTGTTTCATCCTGTAGTGCATAAGGTTGCTATGGGTCAGAACTGACTAGCTGGCACCCAATAGCATCAACAACAAGGAACACTGTGTGGGGTGGGGAGAGTCAGAGGAGAGAGTAAAGGCGACAATGAAGGTGGAAATGTTGATGAAGACTTGTGCGGTGTGTGATGTCACCTTCCCTCCATCGTCCCATGAAGCAACCTATAAAGTGGATTTTACCAAACAATGCTTTGGGTGTTCTATTTGCATCGTGTGGGGCAGGAAGGAAATGATGGCTACAAGGGGAAGCTGAGTCCCTGAGGAAGTGCCTGTGCACAGGCTAAGGGCATGAGCAAGGTCTGTCTGAGAGCTGAGCCCCAACTAGACTCAGAGTCATTAACAATGGGTGAGGGCCAGGAGTCCCCTGGGGTCTGTGATTGCTGTGTCCAGGCAATTTTGGGATGACAGGGTTACTGTCTAAATAAGTAATGTGGAGAGACCACAGTGAGTAGCAGCTAGAGGACTCAGAAGGACAGCATGTGGCTTCTGAGCCGTCTCTGCCAGTGACTGAGAATGAGAGACCTCACAGAGAGGCAGCAGGGACTTCGTGGGTTCAGCGGAGAGACAAAAGTCTGTCTTGATAAGAAGGTGTTTTAACAGATATCTGATATGCTGGTGCTGCGTAAGTGAGACTAGACTCAGGTTGTAGCTCAGTCGGTGGTCCTCAAAGTGTGAGACTTGGATCCTAACATCAGCATCACCTGAGCACTTGCTAGAAACGCAAAGTTTGAGGCTCCATCCAGACCTAGTGGATTGGACACGTGGAAGTAGGACACAGTGATTTGCCTATAGGAGTCTCCTAGATACACCCTAACTAACTGGCCATATCACCGATTCTCAAGGCTTGGTGGTATGAGTCCCCAGCAGAGCTTGTTAAAAGCAGAGTCTCAGAGTCCCTGGAATGGCCATGAGAAAACCAGTCTGTGCAAGTCTAAGGTGAGTTGGGCACCCTGTGTTTCATGAGCTCTGTAGAGGTTTTGGTGGCGTCCAAATTTAGGATCCCCTAGGGCAGTGGTTCTCAAACTCCCTAATGCCGCAACCCTTTAATACACTTCCTCCTGTGGTGGTGACCCCCAATCATAAAATTATTTTCGTTGCTACTTCATAACTGTCATTTTGCTACTGTTATGAATTGTCATGTAAATATCTGTTATGCAGGATGTATTTTCATTGTTACAAATTGAACATAATTAAAGCATAGTGATTAATCACAAAACAATGTATAATTCTATATTGTGAAATATTTATTTCATATTACAAATAAGTGAAATTTTGTCTTGAAGCATGGTGTAGCATGGGTAGCAGTGTTCAGGCTGGGTACTCGTATGTGGGCGTATCTGCATGTGGGTGCACCTGCCTGGAGACAGATGGAGGAGCGGTGTCTCAGTTCCTAAGAGTATTGGAAATAAGTGTTTTCCGATGGTCTTAGGTGACCCTTGTGAAAGGGTCGTTTGACAGGTTGAGAAAGGGTCGTTCTCAACCGTCCCACCAGTTGAGAACCACTGCCCTAGGGTAACAAGCTAAGAAGAAATTCAAGTTAACATTAGAAGTTAAGAGTTATATAGTCTGATATTATAAAGCAATATTGCTGCTAATCAAATAACTTGTGGAAATAATCAAGGTTATCCAAATTATTCCAACTCACAGAGACTCCACGTATGCCCAGGTAAAACTGGGCTGCACATTGCTTCTTCAGAGCTGGCTCTGAGTGGATTCAAACTGCCAGCCTTTTGACTAGCAGTCAAACATGTTAATCGTTTATACCACCCAGGGACTCCAAACTCCAAAACACACAAAAGAGCTTATAATGTCCTCATTACTGCAGAATTCCCTGGAGCTCTCCCGGAGACTACCTAGAAGGAAGAGTTTCTCATCCATGAACCCAAAGCCAGGCCCAGGAGACCTCGAGGAGCTGAGGACTAGATGGGTCTTCCAAGAGCGTACAAGAGACGAACTCAAATCGCACCGGAGGGCAGCCGTGGCCCGTGTCCAGTTCAGACAGATCAAGGCACTGTGCCTCTCAAGATTGGACCTGCAGCTCAGTGTCTCCAAAGTGGTCTTCAACATCCCATAGAGATTTGCAGATGCCGGGCCCTGGAATCGATTTTGGAATTGGGATTAAGAATCTCCACTGTTTGTGTGAATATGGAAGCACGAGAAAGCATGATTTCAGAAAAGGGGGATAAAAGGGTGGGTAGAATCAGTTAGCATCATTTACATTTCAGTGAAAGGCCAGGAGAATCCATGAATTCTAGAAAGCAGGAAGTTCTAGTTCTAGGAAGCTGTGTGGCTTGGGTGGAGAAGCAAAGAGGATCCTTGGAAAGCTGCAAAGGGCCATTGGTGGGGGTAAAGTCACTTATGAATAGTTGGTTTTTATATGTAGGTGAAGCACTTACTGTTGAGCTATGTATTATCCAGTATTCTAAGTACATTAAATCTAATCTATCTCTGTAGTAAGAAAGCTTGTCTGGTACTTAAAATATTCCCAAGAGTCGCTGGAAAGTAGGAAAAGGCCTAGCCAGAAATGTGCCATAAAATACACTGAGATAATTGCTCTGATAGAGCTGTAGATACAAAATTTCCCATAATACTTAATTTTAAAATTTCTTGTTATTTCTATAAATCCCATTTTTATTGTGGCATCCAGTATTTTAAAAAGTATTTAAGAAATAATGAAGAGCGTGAGCTTGTGTTTTGTTGACAGCAAGGAGTACAGCCAAGGAGGCAGGATGGCCTATCTTCATGTGGCGGCAGAGGTGGAGGGCGGTGGGGTGAAGACTGGGGTGCTGGAGAAGCTAGCAAAAAGGAAGGTGAATGAACCCAATTGCTGGGGCCCACAGATGTAGCTCGTTCTTGCATGTCACTGTTATCACCAAAGGTCCTTTCGAGAAAATGAGCTGGCTGATCCAGCTTTGAAATGTGTATCAGCAGTTACACTGCTGTGCATGAGGGTGCTTTAAAGGAAGTCAACCCCACTGCACCTGACAACTACAGCATTATCCCAGCAACCCCCAAACGAAGCTGACTGCCATCAACTCACAGCGAGCCTATAGCATAGGGTAAAATTGCCCCTCTGGGTTTCTGAAGCTGCCATGTTTGTGGGAGCAGAAAGCCTCATCTTTGTTTCTCAATGCAGCTGGTGGTTTGGAACTGCAGACTTTGTGGTGAGTAGCCCAACTCCTTACCCATGATGCTACCAGGGGTTATTCCAGAAACAAATGTTAGATATAAATGCTTGCCAGTATTTGTTATGGATTAAATTTTGCTCCTGCCACAATATATGCATGTTTTCCAATCCTAGCCATATACATGTGGCTGGGATCCTATTTTCCTTCCTATGTCAATTGGGCCATAGCTAAGCCGGGTGGGTTCTAAATCTAATCACTTCTGAGAAATAAAGAGAGCAAGCACACACAGGGGAAGACGGATGCCACACCAGATTACCAAGGAAGCAAGGAATCCCCTGGGCTACTGCCAAGGGAGCAGTGGGCAGAGTCAAAGCCCCGGGTTGGATTTTTAACAGCCAGAACTGGAAGGAAATACAATTCTAGTCTTTCAAGCCACCAACTTGTAGTATTTCTGTTTCAGTAGCACTAGAAAACTAGGACAATACCTGAGGCTTTCAAAGTAGCAAACCACTCTCCTTTACCCCCCCTAAACATTGACTCAACTACTTCTGCAGTGTAGGCTTGTGAAGACTTTTAAAATGTCCTCCCCAAGGGCAGCTTCATTAGAAGTTGGCTAGCCTTCTGACCAACATTTCAGAGCCTGGTTATTACACCAAAATCCATTAAACACATAAAATCTCTTATTGGAACCTCCAATTAAACCTCAAGTCTCATGAAAGAGAATGGAGTGATTATAGGAACGTGGTCTAATACCGTGCGAAGTGTGGGGAATAATAATGCTGAGACTTATGCGGTGTCTTTTGCCAGAGGAACTGGAAGCATTCCCTCAACTCTTTCTGGGTCTCAATGGTGGCTACTCGTGTTTTGCTTCCTATTTTGCCATTTGTCACACACTCACGTGTCGCCGCCCATCAAAGGGAGATCAGAACAATTGGCTAACCGAGACCCCGAGACAATGGATGGAAGTGTTTTATATCCTGGGAGAAACCAAAGGAAAGTTGGACCTTCATCTTTAGGCTTGGTGGTGTGTCCGGGGCCCGGGCACCACCGAAGCTTCATGATGTCTGGCTGGCAACTCTGCATAGAGGGCCACACTTCAACCAGGGAGGCTGTTAAACGAAGCCTATTGGACTCTGCCTTCAAAGACGTTAGTTCAGTGATGTGAGATTGGGCTGGAGAAATCAATTCAATCAACACATGCCAGGCACTGCTGCCGACGCTAGGGAAATGCCAAACGGGGAACCAGACAGACAAAATGCCCTTCGTGGAGCTCAAGGTCTGGCTGCATTTGCAGCAATCCGGCTTCCGGGAGTTGCTGAGTCCAGGAGCCAGACTTCCCCAAGGGCGCCACCTTGAGGACCAGCAGCAGAGGTCAACTAGTGACACGATGGATTTTCTACCACAGCTGGGGTAACGTACCCCATTTCCAAAGCCTGATGAGGTCTGTTTGTTCCCTGAGACCTGTTCCTTGGCCAAACGTTTCAGGATCTCTTTAGTCTAGACCTTTTATTCAAGAACAAGGGGTTACCTTCAGACCTCCCAGGTAGGTTTTATTTTCTCCTGTGCTTTTTCATTCCAGTATTGACACTGGTTGGTAGCAAGGCTTCAAGCCAGTGCGGGCTGGTTCAACCCCCTGCTGAGAATTTACATTTCCGCCCCAGAGATACCGAATCAGAGTCTACATTTTAACAAACAGCATCGCCCTGGGGATCTGGTTCAACTGTAGACTCTGATGCAGTGTCTCTGGGGTGGAGATGCACATTCTCAGCAGAGGGTTGAATCAGAATGAACTACTTTGAAGGCCTGCGACCAGCCAATGTCCATGGTGTGCCCCAAAGAAAAGGTGAAGGAGCAAATCTACTTCTGAGTTCCAAATTGAACCCACAGCTCTTGAATGAACCACTGGAAACCCTGGTGTTTAGAGGGATCTCCTGACTGTCTAAGCCTAAGGAGATTCAGGAAGCCCATTACATTTCCAGTGACCTTGGAAACAGGAGTGACCAAGGCTATGGCTGGGCTTGACCTCAAAGGTGCGTCTAGTGTGTAGCATCTATGGGACATACCCTGGGCACCACTTGAGGGACAGGGGCCCTGGTGGTGTCTTGGTTAAGCGTTGGGCTGCAATCGGTGTGGTCAACTGATGGAAACCAGCAGCGGCTGCTCCACACGTTCTACTCCCTTAAGTTACAGTCTCAGAAACCCATAGGGGGTCGCTGTGAGTCAGCATTGACTCTACTCAATAGCAGTATTAGCCATCAAGGCTTCCATTCCTTGCTGTGCTAGGTCATCCGGCAATTTAAAACTGAGTCCCGCTGAGGCATAGCTAGAGACAGCCCATTTAACTGGTTCGACCCTAAACCATGGGTCTACCTCGACTTGAAATTAGCCATGGGCTGGATTTACTCCAAGTCATCTCATTTACATGTTTCTTTTTATGCTAGAGAATTCTGAGTTTAACTAGCTTTAGTTAATAACCCATATTTTCCTAGGCTGAAGACTATTCTGTAATGCACTTGATTAATTTACCCAAGTCCCTGGATGCATCAATACTAAGGATGTGTTACCCTCCAAATGCCTTACCTGTCAGTATTCATCTGAGTGGCTATACAAAAAGGAGTGGTAGCAATTATACAATACTGCCTGGCATGGTTGAACTATGGAATGATGTAATATTTGTATTAACCCTCAATTAATAATATTTTTTAAAGGAGGAAAAGAAATGGACTTGGAGTTTTTTAGTGACATACAAACTCATTCCAAACATATGACACAAAAATACTAAGGCTGTGTTGACAAATCTTGGCTAATCCAGATCTGGGGAACGAATGAAGCAGAGCTGCATAGTGGTATTGTACTAAGCACACACACACACACACACACACACACACACACACACACATCAGCACCATCACAACAATTTTTTATGGGTATTATCTACCTTTAAAGAGATGTACTATTAACAGGGCTGAATTATAAAAATGCATTTTACTCCAGGAGACCCCCAGTGCCCAAAGCTCAGAGCAGGTCATTCAGTGAGTAAACTAAAAGCAGAACAAAGCAACAAGGGCAAATAAGGCATTAAGTGAGTGAAGACAATGAGGAGCAACGATAAATCTAAGAGGTTTCAGGTCCAGTGAAATAAGTAACTGGGGCTGTTGCTCAAGTAATATTGCAGTGAGCTCACATTATATTTGTCATTTGTGTCCTGCCTTTCCCCAATGGGATTGGAGGCACTTCCTTTAGTCTCTGTAAAAGGGCATCTCTTCATATTCATTGCACCCCCCTCCTTATAAGTTCTCCAACCGTTGAGGAATTGCAAACAAGAGAAGGAGAAGCACATTACATATTCTATAACAAGTTTTCCAACCTCCAGAATCACCAATGTCATTTCAATAGCTATTTGTGTCCATCTTCTAGGTTTTCCTGCCTCCAAAAACCTAGGCTTCCTTCTGTATAGATTGCTAGTCATTGATGGCTATAAAATGGCCAAGTAAACCATTTGCTTTCTTGCCATCTGTAGAAGAAACTGTGAAACCTTAAAAAAAAAAAAAAAAAGCAGTCTCCAATTCTGGGAACCAATTTCCTTCTTTTTCCTTCTAGGCCTCGTCCTCCCGCACACAGAGTTTACGTAGTTCATGACTAGTTAATATGCCATCGGCTTGCTCAACGCGTGTCACACGTTTTCCCACGCTGCTGTGCACTTTCAATTTAAAAAAATTTAATTGCTATTTTTCAGGGTTACATGATAGTCCATCGAGGTCATGGACCAGTCTAATACAAGACAAGAACGGGGGTTATTTCAACTGCACCACCATTTGGGAAACAAGTAGCCTCCTTATTGTTTACAGGGTGCTGGAACACTTCTTGGTCCGGGGATAGAGGTTCGGTACCAAAGAACTCATTACCCAGAGGCTTCTTATGTATCGGAGATGCGCAACGTGGGAGCGGCCTTGGTTTCAATTATGGAACAAGGTCTGCAAAATGCAGAGAGAACTGCTAAGACAGAATGCCTCACCCCTGCTTGCTGCACAGCCCTTGTGAAATGAGTCCCACGGGGGCTACCCTCGGGGCCGCCCTTGCCTGTCTCCTTTCAGGAGAATCAACATGTAGGAGAGAATACAGCAGATGAGGCAATAGAGGGGAGCCGCTCTGAGCATGTCTGTGCTCTGGAAGCAGACTTAGCCGCTGACGCTCTGGTGACAAGACCCTTTCTCATTGTACAATGGGAACAATCACAGCACACCTCCGACTGCCTTGTTGTCGGGATCAAATACAAATAAGTTGGACTACGAAAAAGAGAAGGTTGGGTTGGGTGGTTTCTCAAACAGTGATGCACAGAACAATCCTGTGGTTGCTCAGCGCTGCCGAGGTGGTCCCCTGCCCCCGGAGCGGAGCCAGCTACGACAGAAGGAGCCCCTTGCTGGGCCCGCACCAGCCTCACCGTTCTGCTATGTTTGAATCCATTGTTGCAGACCCCACGGCAAGCCAGACCTTTGAGGCTCTTCCTTATTTGTGCTGACCCTCTACCACACCCAGTCCTTCTCCAGGGACGGGGCTAGTCGCCACCTTCATTTTTGAGGAGTATTCTAGCTGCACTTCCTCCGATCCAGCTGTGGTCATTCCTCCGACAGTCCCTGGTACCTTCAGTATTCTTGAGCAACGTCGGCATTCAAAGACGGTGGCATTCAAAGACAGCCATTATTTTTTGGTCTCCCTTATTACCCGCAGGTCCTCGCCAAGCTAGATTGGTGTATTCCCCCAAATTGAAGCAGAATGTTCAAATGAAAACTTGTGCAGGGATGTTCATGTTGTTCTTCGATCGCATGGACTCAGTTCCGACCCAGAAGGGACTCTACAGAGTCCTGTGCTACACAGAACGGAACCCCACCTGGCCCGGTGCCATCTTGACCAGTGGTCTTATGCTTGAGCCCATTGCTGCAGCCACTGTGTCAGTCCACCTCGTCGAGAGCCTTCGCTTTATGAGATTGGGATTCTTCTCTGGAGACTGGTCTCTCCTGACAACATGTTCAAAGTATGTACGACGAAGTCTCGCCAGTTTTGTCTCTAAGGCACACTCTGGCCGTATTTCTTCCTTTCAGTAGTCCATGGTACTTTCAATAGTCTTCTCCAGCACCACAATTCAAATGCATCGATTCTTCTTCTGTCTTCCTTATTCAATGTCCAACTTTCATATGCATACGAGACAATTGAATACCGTGAAATGGGTCAGGTGCACCTTACACCTCTAAGTAACATCCTTGCTGCTCAATACTCCAAAGACCTCTAAAGAGGTCACGTGCAGATTTACCCAATGCAATGCATCTTTTGATCGCTTGATTGCTGCTTCCCTGAGCATTGATCATGGAGCCAAGCGAGACACAAATCCTTGACAACTTCAATCTTCTCTCCATTTATCGTGACGTTACTTATTGGTGCAGTTGTGAGGATTTATCTTCCTTACATTGAGCTGTAATTCATAATGAAGGCTGAACTCCTTGATCTTCATCAGCAAGTGCCTCAAGTCCTCCTCACCATCAGGAGGCCAGGTTGTGTCCTCTGCATAGTGCAGGATGTTAATGAGCCTTCTTCCAATCCTGATACCGTGTTCTTCTTCATATCACCCAGCTTCTCTGATGATTTACTCTGCATACAGATTGACTAAGCCTGCTAAGAGGATACAACCTTGATGCACACTTTTCCTGATTTTAAACCATACAGTATGTCTTTGTTCTCTTCACACAACTACCTCTTGACCCATATACACGTTCCACATGAGCACAATGCGGGGTTCTGGACTTCCCATCCTGTCGAGGCTTTCAATCATAGTACAGTTGAAGCTAACGAACCTCTGCTGAGGTTTAAGCTTCTGTTTCAACCTCCCTTGGATAGCCTGCTAGAATTTCACTCTCCTTTGGTCGGTGATTGACTCTCACCACCACGACCAGCTACTAGTAGTTGTTGTTGTTGTTGTTGTTCTTCTTCTTCTTCTTCTTCCTTTTTTCCAACGGTTTTATTGGCATGTAGTTTACATATAATACAATTCAGTAGTTCAATTGCTCTAGCATATCAAGGAGAATTGTATAATGGTGACCACATCAATTTTAGAGCACCCTTGCCCCACGATTAAATCGCCTTTAAAATGAGTTATGCAATCACAATCAATTCTAGCGCTCCCCCCCCCTTCATTATTTATTCCTGAAATCCCCTTTCCCTCCCTACCGCCTTCCCCCATGCTGTATTCCTTATATTTTTGTATCAGTTATTATCATTGTGCATCCACTCCTCCTGTGCTTCACACCCGGGAGACCCAACAGAGAACAATAACAAACAACATCACACTAAGGTGGTCAGGATAAAGTCATAACAGTATAAGGTCAAAAATGCAAATAATGCATAAGAAGGAAAAGACCCCTATCAGCATTCAAAAAACCAGGGAAGAAACGTCTGTCACGGAACCAGTAAGAGATGTTTGCACCCAGAACAGATTCAAGTCGCATCTATAAGGTGCTCAACTGGTCACGTGTCGAGTTTGATCCAGCATAATCAACACTGCAGTGCTCTCGGCCTGGCAGTAAGACTGTTCGGATCTCTTGTCTGCGGCTAGAGCGGATCTGCCCGGGGCTCAGTCTGACCAGATACCTTGCAGAGGGGGTTGGTGATAGTGGGAGCCCAACACCCAGCTTCTAGTTCTTCATCGCTTATTATGGACTAAGACTCTGTTCGACATCTCTGTACCTATCTCTTCTCTGGAATCTCTGGCTTGCACAAATGTTTGCCGTGCTTGGCTACTAATGGAAAAGCTGGCATTTCGAAGCCATCCAGGTGGACCCAGGAACAAAGACCTAGTAATCAGATTCCCAAAGGGGCACGTCCTTGAAAACTCCAAGGAGCAGTTTTTACTCTGAAATACATGGGATGCCATGAGCTAGAATCACCTCACGGGAGCTGCTTTCTGGACTCAACTCAACCAGTGACTCGACTGGCTTGTTTGTTGTTTGTTTATCCTCCCTGGTAACTTTAGAGGACACATATCATCATTCTGATTATCCCCAGTTGACAGAGGTGGGGGCTCAGAATCAGGAAGATAAAGAGACGGGCCCCAAACCAAGTGGAATCGGAATTTGGAGTTTTAATCTCGGGTCTGTGTATCTCCCAAGTCCCTTCTCTTCCCACGCAGCCACAATTGCGCTCGCTCAGATTTGTACAAAGATGGTTGAGCCTGGTGCTTGTACTGCTGATGAGGTCAACTGGCCCGTGCCCACAGCTGTTTGGAAGAACATTTCAGTGCTTCCCACTCATCCCGGGCTTAACGCCAACCCCACAAACCCCTCCCACACTCACATCCATTTCCCACATTCATCCATTTCCAACTCAGCATCTCTGCTTCTGACCCTCGCCTGAGTTGGATCTTCCCCATGCTAATGAAAAGTTACAAGTAGTTGATGTCAAGACAATCAGATAAAGCCCTCTGGCTGGGGTCCAACTTGCCTACCTCCTCCCCCTCCATTCTCACGTCTGGAGACCTAGTGTCTCACCCTGTTGCCTCTGCCCCTGTGCCTACTCTTGACCCTTTTCTTCCAGTAAAGCAGGCTCTCAGCTTGCCAATGAACATGATGGAGACCTCCTTCTCTTTCCCCCGGAAGATGTTCCTGGACATGAGGGTGCAGATACTTCCTCAGTGATGGAAACGGGGATAAGAGTACAATACGACATGTACAGAAGACCCCTCACACAGAGCTGCTTTCTGGAAGTACCGGCTCATGAGGCTCTCACCAGGGCCCACACTAAGATCACAGGGGCAGCCTGAGCTGCAGATAGGTCTGACGGAGTCATCTAAAGGCTTATAGCGAGTCAGCTTAGGGTTGAGGTGGGTGTGAACACAGACTAATTTGCAAGAGCACATCCTGGATGGGCTAAGAGTGCCCAGGTCACCTGAGGTCATATGGCAGCCCCAATCCTTCCTGAAAGGTCCCTTTGAAGCAGTTCCAGACCAGAAATAGCTCTCCCTTCCCAAACCCTTGCTGCCACTGCACAGTCTCTGTGCCTTAGGAGATGGACGGAGGTTTAATCTAAAGCTGAGTGTGATCTCTGAACAGATGCACTTTGACTTCTGGGGATAGTTTGGTCTTTGTGAAGCCTTTCTATCATTAAAAAAAAGTTGTCTGAGTTGTATGAGCCCCTAATAAAATGATTAAAAAACAAAACAAAAAGAATATCAAAATGATTTTAAAAATGTTTTATATATATAATTTATGACTTTATGATTGTCAAAATGAGTATAATTAGTATTATACATTCATTATTTTTATAGCCATTAAAAAACAGAATTAAAATGAAAGCATTGTTTGAGTCCCTAATAGGCCTCCATGCTGGGTAAAGTAGCAGGTCAGGGACAAAGGGGAAGCGCCTTGGTGACATGGACTCGTACGATGGCACAAAAATGGGCTCAAACCGAATGACCACCCCGGTGAGGATGGCCCAGAACCAGGCAGTGTTCCATTTTGCTGTACTTAAGAGTCAGAATTCTCTGTGCTACGAGTCAGAACTCACTTGCAAGCACCTGGCAAGAACAACACTCGCATTTTCAGGAGTCCTGATGGTGCAGTGGGTCAGCCCGCTGCTGCTAACCCTCTAGGCGGTAGCTCGACCCACCCCGGGGCTGTGTGTGTGGAAGACTTGGCAATCCGCTCCCAGGAAGATTAGAGGCTAGGAACCCCAAAAGGCAGCTCCACTGGCTTTCTGGGTCTCTTTGAGGTCAAATCGACAGGCGGACACGTTAACAACAGCTGCAATGGAATTGTAAGAGTCCTTGGGTGGCACAAATGGTTAAGCATTTAGCTACTCACCTAAAGATTGGTTCTTCAAATCCACCCAGGGGGTCCTAACAAGTAACACCCAGGGAGTTGAGCTGAAAAGACCACCACCATGGGAACCCCTAAAAAAGCACTGTGCCACTCTGAAACGCATGAGGTCGCTCTAAGTTAGAATGGGCTCTGGGGCAACTGGTTTGGTTCCGTTTAAAAGTCGTGTGGGCCCTGGCATCGTGCTCCCTGTGGTCCCAGGGTTCATTGACCAAGCCCCACAGATAAAAGGAGCAAACCATTAGGGAGTCAAAATCAGCCTCTGCTGTGTGAACTTGCCTTCAAGAAATTGAGACTTAAAAGGAAACAAACAACAACAACAAAACACTGTTATACATGTGTGTTCAGCCTCAGTGCTTCCCCCATCCTTTAAAAGCAACGCAAACACTGCTCAGGTTGCATTTTGTGCGTCATCAAGTCCGTATTTCACCATAGACCTTCTTCTACTTCAGGATGGCCCCCCAAATACATACCCCCAGGTATAGATGAAGAACCACGTTACATATGAGCTGCCACCAGCTGCAAGTGTGGAACCACAAACCCCCACCCCTTCCTCACAGGCAGCCAGTGTGCATTGTCAAGCCATACATAAAGCATCCCCGTGCCCTGTATTAGTGCCTTCTTGATTTACCATCTATACTGTCTCCAACTTCAAGACCAACAGAATCACCCGAAAATATATTCTCTTGCAGTCCCTGCCTGAAAACCGCATTGCGCGAGTAATGTCTGCTCATTTATCATTTACTTCCCATACCTGTGTGTCATCCTCTAAAACACATCCCTCCAGCAGTGCCCATGAAATGCCTGAGCGCCCAGAAAGGGAAACGGGACCCTTAAACAGGCATTTAAAAGTGAGCGGGCTTCAACAATGACGAAGCAATCCAAGCAATTGCTATCTGGCTCCCCTTTATTGCGTCTTTTACAAGCTTCCCTTAATGTCATATGTGTATCTGTCTGCCTTTTTATGCATGCCTCCCAGCAATAAGAGCAGGGAAATAACTTGAATAAATAAACCCACACTAAATGGCTCTCCTAGAAACCGTTAGCAAGTGTGTGTTTACACAGAATTCCAACGACATTCTGCGGAGCCCTCAGAGCATCCACTTCTAGTGGGTGACAGGGCAGTAAGAGCACAAGGGTCAGGAGACAGAAAGCAGATGCCACGGGAATCAGTGGTGTCAGAGGAAGGCGCTGGTTTGGTAGAACAATCTAGGATTGTGAATATTGGCTTCAGAACAAGCAGACACATGGCATTTTTGAGCTCCAGATTCGTACCCATAAAAGGAAGCTAATGTCAATGATTGGATATCGGCGGTTGGTTGGGAATTCCACCCCCATCCCCCCTATTTAACAGGACCTTGTTTTTCCCCCGGTAACTACCTGTCCAGGACCAGCTTCATGGCTGTGCCACCTGTGCAGTTGCACATGGTCGCACATTCAGAAGGGCTTTGTGTTTGCCTAAAGGCCCTCTGACCTTGACCGTGTTCACAACTTTACCTTAGAAACTGTGTGTTATGAGGGAAGGAGGATGGGATGATGGAGCACGCACGCACGCGAGCAGAAGAGATGCACAGAATATGCATGTCCATGCCTCCAACTGCCCCCTTCGCATACAACATTTGTGGTTCCCATCGCAGGCATACCTCGTGCTCCGTTTGAGCCTGGCTCAATTCCCGTGCCTTGTGGTTCACTGGAATTCTGTGATCATGTTCCATATGAACATATCTGCCACGAAGTGGGGGTGCTGGCAATCCCACGAGGCCATGCTTTCTGTTGAACTCGGAATGTGTTTCACCCCTGGAAAGAGAACCATGGTATCCTACGAATCACAGTGGTCTCAGCAACCCTTTCATAGCCTTCCTCTCTCACACTGGTTCCCTGGGATTAAGCAATCAGAATGCTGACAATGAGGGCAAAAAGGAAAGGGGGAGATAAGGGAGCTCAGACCCCCTTACTCACACCGAGCCAAAGAAAGCGCCAGGAGAATGTGAGCCTATCAAGTGATGCGATGAAATCAATTGCTTTAGTTTTGCGTGGCCGTTCACTATTCTGGGGGAAAATGAAACCCATACTTAACATTTTAATTTATCTTTACTTCGAATAGCATCAAATAACAAGTACAAACCAGTGGCGAGAGCGACCACCGAATAAAAGGGAACGTCTTAGAGGAGGAGATTTAATGAAACTCTCTGGACTCCTCATTTCCATCGCACACTGGGTCCGACAAATTATCCAGCCAGCATTGTATCCATTCCTAGCCCTGGTGGTATAGTAGCATGTTTACACAATGGGTTGCTAACTGCAAGATCAGCAGTTCGAAACCACCAGCAGCTCTGTGAGAGAAAGACTGGGTTTTCTACTCCTGTAGAGTTATAGCCTCGGAAGCTCTAAGGGCAGTTCTGCCTTGCCCTTTAGGGCCACTATGAGCCTGCATTGACTCAATGGCAGTGAGGTGGTATCCATTCCTCGCACAGTCAAATGCCATGAGAAACTGACCATGTCCTGGTGCCATGGAGAGTCTGGTAGAACCAAGGGAAGTTCTAATCTGATTGGTCGAGGTGGGCTCAGGACCAGCCATGTCACTCAGATCAAACCAATAAGGTTGCTAGGAGCTTCTGGGGAAATTCCTGATCCTATTTTCTCTTCCATCTTTCTACAAGGCTAAGAGTGAGGCTAACATACAGAGGAAAGTGGAGTCAAGAGGCTTACAGAAAAACAGAGCTAGAGCTTCCAGACTAAAGCCACCTAAAATCTGGCCCTACTCCTGTATTTCAGTTGCATGAGCCAACCATTTTATTGTCATTTAATTCTGTTTGTAACGGGTTTCTCAGTCACTTGATGCTGAAAGCAAACTGGTAAACATTTATTGATGGGATGGATGGATGGATGGATGTTAGATATATGGAGCACTGAAAGATCAACCAATCCTGAGCACTGGGCTGGACAAAGAAAAATTCATGAGTCATGAGAGAAGAGTAGATAAAAGAGCTATAGAGCAAGGAGAAAGTAGGTCTGGAGGGAGGGGGGCCATGTGTGTGTGAGGTCAGCCCCAATCCAATGTGAAGGGCTTCTGCGGGAAGAAGCGGGGAGGACTGTGGAGCTGCTGTCCCAGGTTTTTGAGGGTCTGTGGTCTTTTTAAGGAGGACTGGTGATGTGTTGGGCTCCTAGCTGCAAGGTCTGAGGCTCAAACTCAGCAGCTGCTTCAAGGGAAGACAATGAACCCTTTGCTCGTTTAAATATCTGCAGCGTCGGAAACCCAAAGGGTCTATTTGACTCTGTCTTCTTGGGTTGTGATGGGATGGTCTCAGCTTGATGGCAGTGGGGGGGCTTTTGTTTGTGTTGGGAGGGGTCTTCTCCAGGTGGCAGAGTCCATCCAAAGTGAATGCTGTCCTAGATTGTGGCTCAGAAGTGGCTGGGGTAGTGGGGATATTTGTGGTAAGAAATCCTGGTAAGATCTTAGGAACTACTTCTTTTCATTCCATTTGTCCAAAGGCGCTTCACTGAAGTTTTAATACTTCAGTTTTGGAGCCCAACAATCTGGTTCAGAAACCCAGCTCTGGCATTTGCTAACAGTATCACCTGGGCCAGTTACTTATCATTCTGTGTATCGGCTTCTCTGGTTGAAAGACGGACATATGAGCAAGACTTACCTTACTCTTTGCTATGAGGATCCCATGAGGTCAGAGGTTGACCTTTATTGTTCTATATTTTGTTCGCCTTACATACTCTCTTGTGAGGCAGACTTCTTTCAGGGCTCACTGTCCACTAGGCTTCTATAGTCATCCTGCACTTCAAAATGATTGAAGACGACTGTCTGTCATTTAGGAGCCCTGGCAGTATAGTGGGCTGCCCACTGGGCAGCTAACTGCAAGGTCCTCATTTCACATCCACCAAGCCACTTTGTGAGAGAGAGGGGAGGCTGTCTACTCCCACAAGGATGTACAGCTCTGGAAAGGCTACGAGGCAATTCTAGTCTGTTCTATAGGGTCATTATGAGTTGGAATCGACTCGATGGTAATGGGCTGGGTCTGTGATTTGTCAAAGAGCAAATATGGCAGAATAAAATTGAAATGAAAAGTAAAAAGCGTCTATGGAGAGGCAAGGCAATTTGAAAATTGGAATCATCAGGTCAAGAGGATTCTGAACCAAGTGATAGAAAAGGGAAGCAGTTTAGTAAGTTCTTATTAGAAAATTCAAGAAAGTTCCATAAGAATTCAGTGCTTGGCTGATATCGAGGTAGTGTTATGAAACTGGGCCCCCAAGCAATCAGGTGATCCTGTGTGTGTGACTGCAGGGGTAACACACGTAGCCCCAAAGTTTATCTTGAGTAAGTGTATGACCTAAACATTACACTTTGGACCTGGTATCCTGAACAGGGTACATTCTTTAGCAAACAAGACTCCCAAGAAAACAAAACTCACATTCTTCCCTAACATTACCCAGAAATTTTCTCAGGGTACAATCGAGAGACCCAGAAACGACAGACTGTATTCTCATTGCAGAAGCTACCCTTGATTCAAAAGGGAGTTTGGACCTCACACCTTAGCATAGCAGCCATCTCATGCCAGGAGCCCTAAATTAATCTGGGGTGCTCTTGCTCATGTGAAAACATCTCTCTCTCATTCACGTTCTTACACCCTTCTGCAGTGGTCTCCCAGAGGCAGGGCAGTTGCTTTCTGGGCTGCATACTCAATAGCTGGTTTTGCTCTCCTGGCATCTAGGTTGGAACTTCCTAGATGTCGAAGAGGCTCCTTCCAGCCAAACTCAAACTGGTGGAGACTGTTACTAGAAGAACCATATTAGGCAATCCATTGCAAGTCCACCACCACCATGTTGATTCTAAGTCATAGCGAACTGCCTCTTGGGGTCTCTGAGGACATAAACCTTAAAGAGAAAGAATGCTTCATATTGCCCCTTCAGAGTAGCTGGTGGGTTTGAACCACTGATCCTACCGTTAGCAGCCCAATGTCTAACCCAATATACCACCAGAAAGCCTCTTCAACGTAAAGAAAACAAGCAAACAAAAGTCTCTCAAAACGTGACTAATCAGCAATATCATGAAAAGTAGAGACAAGCTTTGAAGTAAAGATTTCATTTTACTTAGATCCATAATCAAGCCTATGAAAGCGGCAGTCAGAAATCAAACTGCATTGGGTTGGGCACACCCACTGTGAAAGTCTGCTTGCGATTGCTTAGAAGCAAAGATGTCACTTTGAGGTTTGAGGTTGAAGGTGTGCCGGACCCAAGCCATGGGACTTTCATTTGCTTTACATGTATGTGGCAGCTAGACCTGACTAAGGAAATGAAAGAAGAATTGAATTGATGCTGGCCAAGAACAAGGAATATACAATGGGCTCAAAGACGGTGAGTCTTCATCCCATGCACTCGGACTTGGACTGTGAACGTGTTTGCCAGAGGAAGCAGTCCATGGAGAAGGGTACCGCGCTTTGCAGAGGGTCAGTAAAAAAGATGAAAATTCTCAACAAGATGAATTCACCAAATGGCTGCCACATTAGGCTCAGACGTACTGCTTGTGTGGATGGTGCGGGACTGGGTCTTGCTGCATCCTGTTGTACACAGAATCTCTATGAGTTGAACTGACCCCACAGCACTAGACAGCAGCCATGGCAGTAGAAGGCTGACTGGAGAGTAGCTAACAAGAGCCGCAGGGACTGCTTCTGCACGTTACCTGCAGTCTACATGTTATTGTGTAATAAAAGTGATGTTCTGATACTTATAAACTTCAGTACTTTCAATTAGCTTGACCCAAATTGAGGAGATTACATGCTATTTAAACCATAAACTACCCTTGAGACATTTCTTTAAGAGCTTCAACCAAGAATTGATAGTGTACAACTCCATTGATTTCTGATCTCTGGATTGGGTCTTTTTTGAAATGGATGTAGGAATGCAGTTTCATTGAGCACATCATTAACACTAATATTTAGAGCTTATTTTTACAAAGTAAACCAATGAGGAGAAACCAAACAACAAAACAGCTCCAAGCCACTAGTGCAAAATGGTCCATGACTTGAGGAAGAGAAACTGCAGATTCTTGGATATGGTTCAATTCCAGAAGATGAATCTGCATCTGCAGAACATCTGGCGTGTGTGTGTGTGTGTGTGTGTGTGTGTGTGTAAAGTATTATATAAATTATATATGAAAATGCAAGAATAAGGCCTATTCGGTGTTGGGGATAAAATCATAGATGTTATCAATTCTTGAAAACACATAGCACAAACCACCCCAAACATGGGTAGATTGGTAAGATTGTAGGCTTGAGGAGAAATGGCGTGCAGCTGTTATGTTAACTGAGCAACAAAATGCCACACCACTTGAGCTCCCTTCCTCTTGGGGAGCTGGTGTTTGAGTGCCTGGTCCCAGAGAGCTCCTACATAGAGCCGATCTCTGAGAGGAAAGCCTGGTAGGCTGCATTGCAGATTCTTATCTAACTCTCCATCACCCTTAGGCTTGAGAAGGGGTGTGTGATGGGAGCCGGTGGAGAGGCTCAGTGGGATGAATCGCCTTCTATCACACAGATATTGCTGTGGTTATAGGTAAGAGATCTTTGGGGACCAAGCAGGGCTGAAACCTGGATAGGCTGAGCAGAGAGGCCAAGCCAGGAGTATTTTTAGCTCCCTTTGTAGTTGTCCTACTTTATTTATCCGCATAAATTGTATATAGTACACCAAAGAGCCACCAATACAATCTGCTTTGATTGCAAGATCTTAAAGCAATAGACTTTGGGATACATTTTTATTTGGAAACTTTCCTAGGACTAAATCAGAGACACCATGAAGAAACACTTCTTGATGATTAAATGATGGTGGTGGTGGTGATGTTGGTTAGGACAGTTCCAGGAGACTCACAGTGGCCCCATGAACAACGAAACAAAACACTGCCTAGTCCTGTGCGGTCCTCGCCATTGTTGTTAACTTTGAGCTCCTTGTTACAGCCCCTGTGTCAATTCATCATTGAGGGTCTTCCTCTATTTTGCTGACCAGTTACTCTATTAAGCATGATGCCTTCTTTTCAGGAACTGGTCTCTGTTGACAACATGACCAACATACGTGAGTCCAAGTGTCACCATTCTCCCTTCTAAAGAACATTCTGGCTCTATTCCTTCCAAGATATATTTGTTTGTTCTTTGGCAGGTACTTTGAATTTTCTTTACCAAGCACATTAATTCTTCTTTGGTCTTCCTTCCTCATAGTGGAACTTTTACCTGCATAGGAGGTCATGGACAATGCCGGGGCTTGGATCAGGTACACTTTAGTCCTCAAAATGACATCCTTGCAGATCTGACCACACCACACGGTGGAGGCAAAACACTAAGGGCGTGCAACAGAACAGCAAGGGGAGCAGAGCAAGGAAGTCCTGAGGGAGTATAGGTTTTGGGGCCAGGGTGTGGCGTCCCATCAGACTCCACCAGAAAACACTCCTAAAGGTCAACAAACAGACCTTGAACTATTTACAGGCTTTTCTTTTTTGGGGTCATTTTTGTTGGTGTTGTTTTGTTTTCTTTTGTCGCTTTGTTTTGCTCTGTCTTGTTTTCGTGCATATTATTATCTCTGCAGGTCTATCTAGATAAGATAGGCTGGATAAACAATCCAGAGGAGAAAACCATGGGACCTCTTGAATGGCTGGATGTCAACCAGTGTGTTTGGTACGATGAATCTGTGTATTTCTTCCATCTTCTTTTGATACTTGCATAATTCAATGATACTTGCATAATTCAATATTTTCCTCAAAGCATCCTTCATTATTGAAACTGTAGGTTTGAATTTGTTTTTCAGTTCCTTTAACTTGAGATATTATGAATGTATTCTTCCTTTTTGGTTTTCTAACCCCTGGTCTTTGCAAATTTCTTTCTAATGCTTTACTGTGCCTTCTCAAGTGCCATTTAAAATGTTTCTATTCAGCTCGTTGACGTCAACATTTCTTTGATTTGCTTTCATTACTTTATGTGCAAAAGCAAGTTGCAGTGCCTCTTCTGACATACAATTTGATCCTTATCCTCCTTGTCTTTTTAATGACCTTTGTTTTCTTCATGTTTGATGTCATCCCATAGCATGTCAGGTTTTGGGTCCTTAATCTTTAGTGCCTCAACTCTGTTCTTGAGAGGTTCTCAAAATTCAGGTGGGAGGTACTGAGAGTCATATTTTGGCTCACGTGGACTTGTTTTCAATTTCTTTAACTTCAACCTGAACTTACAGGTGAGCGACAGGTGGTCTGTGCCTTGGTCAGGCCATGGCCTCATTTTCACTGATGTTTTACTCCTTCACTATCTCCACCAAAGAACTCAAACTCACTGCCATCTATCAATTCTAACTCATAAGGACCCTGGTGGGGCAGTGGTTATGCATTGGGCAGCTAACCACAAGGTCATCAGCTCAAAACCATCTTCTGCTCCTCGAGAGAAAGATGAGGCTTTGACTCCCATAAAGAATTAAAGTCTCGGAAACCCGAAGGGGCAGTTCTTCTCTGCCCTATTGGTCTTCTCCCACAGACAAATCCAGTTGGATCGTTGGGTCTTCCCTCTTACAAGGTCCATGTGTATACTTGCCATTTATGTTATTGAAAAGTGGTATTTTCAAAAAAAAGTTCATTTTTGTTAGGCTGTTAGGTGTTATAAATTGGTTCTAACTCATAGCGACCTTATGAACAACAAAATGAAACACTGCTTGATCCTGAGCCATCCTTACAATTGATTCCACTTTGGAAGCCATTGATACAGCCGTTGTGTCAATCCATCTTGTCCAAGCGCTACCTCTTGTTTTGCTGCCCTACTCCTTTGCCATGCATGAAGAATTTGGTGGCATCCCAAAATTCTGCCATGAGATCTCCAGTTTGGTTTCTACCACCAAGGCCATATTTTCCGGTTATTGTCCCTTCCTTTTTGTTTCCAATTGCCAATAATTACCAATATGTCCTGATGGCATGTTTGAGCCACTTTAGAATGAAGTTGATAGAATTCTTCAATTTAGTCATCCTTTTCTTACTTGATTGATGAGTAAATTTGAATAATAGTTGTGTTAACTGAACTTCCTTGTACACATAGAAATACTATCCGGTCACAGACAGACCGACCTTGAGCTGTTCTGTGTGATGACATACACCGTGACGCTATTTCTCTTGAACGTGTCATTCCGGGCACAGCGAGCCATGTGATTGCCTGGTTAAAAATGGCCACTATCACTCCATTTCAACTCACTAATGTCTAGGATACTGCTCTTTATGCATTCCACCTCATTTTTGATGATTCCCAATTTTCTTAAATTCATACTATGTATATTCCAATTTCTAATTATTAATGGATGCTTGAAGCTATTTTTCCTCATCTCAAGTTTTGCCCTATAAAGGCCTTATAAAGGTCCCCAAAGTTTTACTCCATCCACACCACTATGGTCAACTCTACTTTCAGGAGCCAACTCTCCTTCAGTCGTCTGTCTGTGTCCAACCTGAGGGGCACCTCCTCCAGCACTAGCTCGGGTAACATTCCACGGCTCTTCACACGGTTTTCCTTAGTCGTTAATCCCTCAAAGTGGACAGATTCTTCTTCTTCATAGTCTCTTCTCAGCCTGGAAGCTCCACAAAAACCCTTTCACCTTGAGCGA
>NW_022103915.1:50104206-50106270 GCF_000313985.2 Echinops telfairi
TAGGAAAATTACAAATGTTATTATGTTCGTTATTAGGATTAAATCATTAAGGTATATCAAAAGTCTTAAGTAAAACAAGGATCTCATCATGTTAAAAAGTCCATGAAAGACTACAGTCCCGCCCCTGGTACTTTCTTCAATACACTTTGCGGGAAGCAGTAAGCAGCTCAGAGAGGCCTGCAACAACGAACAGCTCGCTCCCATCGCGTCCCTTCCCAGGGAGAAGTCTGCAGATCGGGGCTGCACGGCGTGGACTGAGTCTTTCTGTTTCAGTTACAGGTCAACTACCTTTAGAATCACTGTGAGATGCCTAGAAATAGTGAAACTTTTAGCAGAAGACTTACTCCACACTAGTTGTATTACTATACATGCAGGCCTCTGTCTGTAGAACAGTCTGTCACCCCTCCAGGACCCACAAACCACTTGACACTGGTTCCCTCTAGTCCCAAAGGATGGAGTAGAGCTTCAATCATCTTACCTGCACCATCCGCACCCGTAGGAGCTACAGTAGTTTAAAGTGGTCCAGTCGGGGAGGCCTCACCTTATGTAAGATCAGAAGAGAAAGACCAAAAGTCATGCCAATGGGAGAAACGAGCTTTTTTTGAGATGAAGTTGCAGGCTGGGGGCATTGGATGAGGAGTGAAGAGTGAGGAGACGAGGCTGGGGTTGGAATGTCTCAACATACCCCAACTCCTTTAACCCACCACTATTCCCTCCAGGGCTGACGGCAAGAGGAACAGAGCAGCCAGTCCGGCGGCTATCCCAAGTCAGAGGAGAGGACCCTAGTGCTCTTTGGGTCCCGGCTGGCCTGTGGGATGTGAGGTGCCAGAAGGAAAGAGAGGGAGGCAGGGAGTTGACCCCAGGGACACCTGTCTCATGCATGGGTGTGTTTAGGTGGGTCTTCCCAGGTGTGCTGCAAGAGGACAGCTATGTGTGTTGTTGCTCCTGGCTGCTCCAACCTTTATTCCTCCTAGACTCTCATGTCTGACTCGTCAGTAATGCCCCTTCCACCATAGAATCACCCACCTCAAGGAACACGCATTCCCACTGCAAGGCATTTTTGGCTGGAGGAAATGGGAAATAGGAGTTCTGAGGATCACCCCTGTTTCTTTTGGGAAACAAGGCACAGGGTTTTCCAAGCAATGAAAACTGATGTGGCCAGGAAATATATAACCACCATAGTAACCCCAAGGACATTGTTTTTGTTTTTAATAGTTTTGCTTGTAATTCACATATCATATAACTCGATAGTTCAATCACATAAAAAAGAGTTGTACAATCATCACCACCATCAGTTTTAGAACGTTCTTCAATCTTACACTCATTGTTATTAGCTCCCCAACCTCCCCTGCCATATCGCCAAGGAACAATTAATCCAGGTACTGTCTCTATAGATTTACCTATCCTGAATTTCATACACAGAAAAACATTAAAAAAAAACAAACAACAACATTAACAAGAAGAACAATGTAAAACATAAAATCTCAATAGAAAAGAAAGCAAGAAATACAAAAAACTGGAACCATTTTAAATGGAAAATCAAATGACAGGATGCTAAATTTCTATCTAACTGCATCTGCAACAATCCACTTCCCAGTGCAGTCTACAAGTCAGCAAGACTATTCATATCCTTGGTCCATGGTCAGTGGGGCTTCCTCAGGGGCTTAATTCACATGTACCCTAATTTCCCTTCACTTCTTCTTCTTCTTTTTCATTGAAACAGCTTTAAAATGAGTCACAAGAGAGATCAAATGATATTACATTTTGACCTAACTGAGTCGGCAATGATCAACTTTACAATGCTCTCTGTCTGATAATAGGGACACTCGCATCCCTCAACTATGATCCAAGGGGATTCTCTGGAGGCTCCATCCCTGTGTGGACCCTGCAAATGGATTTGAAGCTTCTACTGTCATCCATGTCCTTCTACAAACTAGGTGTTCACAATTTAAGCTCTGGTGGCATTGCTTCCTTTAGATTTGGGTTATATTATTTACAATCCTTGGATCACACAGGCTTGTGTGTTTCTTCCATGTGGATTTAACCGATGCCTCACTTAGATGG
>NW_022103915.1:50109619-50111464 GCF_000313985.2 Echinops telfairi
GTTGCATAGGCTGGTGTGCTTCTTCCATGTGGGCTTTGTTGCTTCTGAGCTAGATGGCCGCTTGTTTACCTTCAAGCCTTTAAGACCTCAGACACTATATCTTTTGATAGTTACACACCATCAGCTTTCTTCACCACACTTGCTTATGCAACCTCTTTGTCTTCAGTGATTGTGTTGGGAAAGTGAGCATGATGGAATGCCAGTTTAATAGAACAAAGTGTTCTTGCATTGAGGGAGTATTTGAGTGGAGGCTCAATGTCCATCTGCTACCTTAATACTAAATCTATAAATATATGCACATAGATCTATTTCCCATGACGTTAACTATTGTTGATAATTTTGTGGGACTTATAAGACCCACAGACCAGATGTTCCCCACCCCTGTGCTGGAAGAATTTATTGCGCTTCCTTACTTGTAGTTATTTATGGAACAACTAACAGAGGTTGAGAAGGGACTCAATGCTAAGTTAGGCAGCCCTTCTGGAATCAAAGAGTTCTACCTGGGGATAGTCTACTTTTCACCAGAAACCAGCAGCTTACCTGCTGATGATCCAGACTGGTAATAAGAGGTGTACAATTCTGTGAATGACACCTGTCAGCTGCTACAAAATGGCACGAAAAGGTACAGCCTGGCATCTTAGTGTCTAATAGATCCTGTGGCATCCTGGCAATCACACAATTACCTCCTGTTCGCTGACCACACTCACTGAGGAATGCACTTGACTGAAATCAGCCTGCTAAAGGAGTGTTGGGAGAGAGGCAGGGAGGAGGCGAGAAAAGGAGAACTTCACCTCAAGGTAGGAAGTGCCTAAGCAGCAGGCAGAACGGTAGCATGGCGGACGGTAATGGTGTTGGGCTACTAACATCTAACACCATACCTACTTCGAAGAGATTTCCAGTTGGAGTCCAGAAGGCAGCTAGTGTGCTCTTTATTGTTCTCTGGCAATTGAAACAGATGAGCACTGGGATTTGTCCAGTACACTGCTCTTGCTCAGCACTCTGGATCTGACCCCCACCTCCACACCATCACCACTATTTATTCCTAAAATTTCACCCCAAACAGAAACTCGGTGTCTATTAACCACAAATCTCACAGCCCTCAACCACCAGACTCTGGCAATCTCTACTCTATCATCTCGATAAACTTGCGCATTCCAAATATTTCATATAAGTGGGATCATACAAGATTTGCCCTTTTCTGTTTGACTTGGTTCACTTGGCATGGTGTTTTCAAGGTTCATCCGTGCTGTAGCGTGTATTAGAATGTCTCTTGATGGATGACTATTATTCCATTGGATGGATGTGTAGCTCCTTTGTCCATTCATCTGCTGATAAACATTGGAGTTAGTTCACCTTTTAGATCTGGTGAATAATGCTGCAATGAACACTGATGCACAAGTATCTCTTTGGGTCCCTGCTTTCAAGTCACTGGGGTACATAGCTAGGAGCAAAATTGCCGGCTCCTAAGGTAATTCTACGTTCAAGTGTTTGGGGAATCGCCGATCTGTTTTCCACAAGGCTGCATTGTTTTAACTTTTCCCCTGAAGCAGACAAGTATTTCAACTTCTCCACATCCTCACCACCACTGGTGAATTTCTTGGGAAAAAAATGTTTTATTATATCCATCCTAGTACGTGTGAAGAGGTGTCTCACTGCAGTTTTGAGCTGCATTTCCCTAATGACTAACATCCGGTATCATGATAAAGGGGGGAATGACTGACGTTGTCAAGGAGTTTGTCTTTCTTGGATCCACAATCAATGCAGCAGTCAAGAAATCAAACACCAGACTGCACCGGGTCAATCTGCTGCACAAGCCCTCTTTCAAGGTTGAAAAGTAAGGAGGCT
>NW_022103915.1:50112247-50114011 GCF_000313985.2 Echinops telfairi
TTCAGACCCATTTTGTGAGTCTGGTTTCCTTAGCCCTCCGATGAATTCTGTGGGCAAGCCAAAAACATCTTTCTGGTAAACGGCTTTTCTACTTAAGTAACCCTGCGCTAGTTTCTGTGGTTTTCAAGATTAACGGTAATACAAAGAAAAAAGAAAATCATGACTCCCACAATGTCAAGTAATTCTTAACATAAAAGTCGAAGTGGGAATTCACTTGTTATTGACCCATGTGAGTCTTAACTGAATTTGTAACCACCAAGTTTGTCGCATAACCATTCGACTCTACCCATTTTCAGTCAAGCAGGGATTCTCATGATTGGGAAATAAGTTTCCTTTTCTATCACAAAACATGAATTCCCTAGATGAGAAAGATTGATTTCCCAATCTGACATTTCCAAAGACTGCTGCCAGGGTTCCCAAAGAAGAGGATGTCCCTTTTTCCGTAAAAGTCAAAGGGCAGGGACCTTACTTCTGCCTCCCAGGTGTAGGTCTCTAGAGTGAGACCATTAAGCTGTGGGCTGCACAGGACCAGGGTCTAAAAGCCAAAGCACAGAGCTCACCCTTGAGAAATGACCTTAGTTCCACTCCGAGGATTCGGGGTGGGCTCTCTCATATGACAAGGTCTCCTGGTCTTCCTCTGTGTGTCCCCCTGGATACACAGGACTACGCTGAGGAAACCCTGGAGAAGAGATGTCCAGAAAGTCAAGCACTGGCTGGAGGCTGCTGGTTGGAATGAGAGGTTTCTGAAGACTTGCTCTTCTTCCTGCCCCCCCCCCCACTCCTTGTCCTCCTCCCCCATGGGCCCCAAAGATATCAAAGCTGGCATGTGCATCAGATCTTATTCATGTTATGATGTGCTGGTGGTCACTCTCAGACGAACTATGTAGTTGTTTCTCATTGGCCTGCTAATTGCAAAGCCAACACTTCAAAACCACCAGTTCATCTGCAGGAGAAAGATGGGGCTTTCTCCTCCTGCAATGAGTTACAATCTTGGAAACTCACAGGACCGTTCTCCCATGTCCTATGGGGTCACCGTGAGTCAGCATTGACTCCAGGGCAATGAGTTGGAGTCTGGCCAACAGGGTCTACGAGGAAGAGTTCAACCAGTCTCCCAGAAAGCTCTTGCTGAAACAGTTAGAGTAGATTCTGATACAGAAACACTCAGGAACCCCAGAGGTACAGGCATTTGCGTCCTCTCTCTCCCAGGCGTGCGCACTCCCCCATATGGATAAGCACCCACTTCTTGCGGAGTTACCAGGGTAATGAGTGACAGGGTTTGGGGATTTTTTTCAGGATGAAAAGTTCGGGGTCTGGGATTGGCACCCAGTGTCATCTGCATCCAGGCCCCTGTGGTTTCAGGTGTGGGCACTTGGTGGAACCCATTAGCTGGGAGTCTGTCCTGGCTCTGCCACCTCAGAGAGAAATGGGGCGAAGTGCATTGAGCCATACAACCAGTGACTGCTGGGGGACACTGCATGTCGGAGCAGAACTGTGCTCCACGCGACTTCCAACGGCTGAGAGTTTGGAAGGAGGTCAGCAGGCTGTTCTTCTGAACAATGCGAAGGGCTCTCTATTAACATTATTAGTAATCGTCTCATGTGATTGAAGGCTTATGATCATGCAGGGCAGGTTCTCGGGTACTCAGAAAGGGACTTATGTGAAAGTGTGACAAGTCAATTATGCCTTGCTTCATTAAAAAGTCTATTTCTTCCTATAAACCAAAACCACACATCACTCTCAAACTCACTGCCATCGAGTCGATTC
>NW_022103915.1:50118172-50133553 GCF_000313985.2 Echinops telfairi
ATTCGCATGAAGACACAATGGCGTCCAAGTATTTGCTGAGATTCAGAGATGTAAAGAAGGCACCCACGTATGAAGGAAATGGTCACAAGCTTCATTGGTGGCAGATCAGTGCCTTCCAGTTACAGGTGGGACCATAGAAGCAAGAGCGCGACCAGGACTGGGACACAGAGTTTGTTAGAAGAGCTGACAAGATTGGTCCAGGGTCCTCCAACCAAGGTAGTCGGGACACGACTCAAGACCATGCCACCCCATGTGATGATCTCCATCAGGGACACACCCAGACAAGTCACAAAGGGAGGGAATCCGCTTACAATGCACCCTGCCTGTAGCCAAGGCTGTTCAGCCCCTGGCAGCTCTTGGGTTAATGGTCAAAAGGAACTCAATGGAGACTTAATCCATATTTGGACTCCAAAAAAAAATGGATTTTGAGCTTTCACTGTTATCCTTAGCCTTCTACAAACTGAATGTTCAGAATTTAAGCTCTACTACAATTCCCTCCTCTGATAATGGATTTTATTATTAACAGACTGGTGTGCTTCTTCCATGTGGACTAAGCCAAACTTTGACTTAGGTGGCTGCTTGCTTTAAGATAAACCTTCAAGACTTCAGATGATATTCTTTCTGATAGCAAGACGCCATCTGATCTCTTCACCATCCTTTGCCATACCACTTATATCTGCAGCAATCACTCCGAGAGGGTAAGTATTGAGTAGGGCCACATCATACATAATAAGGTCTAATTGTTCAGGTTAGAATTTATGATTAAGAGGCCAGCTCAAAATCAATTTGTATACCTCTGGTTTATATACCTGTGATCCACCTGAGAGGCAACATATCAGCCTTTTTTTTTTTCCATCGTTTTATTAGGGGCTCATACAACTCTTATCACAATCCATACATACATCAATTGTGTAAAGCACATTTGTACATTCATTGCCCTCATCATTCTCAAAACATTTCCTCTCCACTTAAGCCCCTGGTCATATCAGCTTTTTGAGCATGGCATAAGTAACCTCCATGGCTTTTGTAATTATAAAAACAATATTATTAATCTAGCCAATTTAGCCTACAATTTAAAACACTAGTGAGAAAAGGTAAAAATGCATATGTAGGAAGCCCTTTCAGATGAAAATGCATGGAAAGTTCACTTGTGCAGATTAAAACACTTAAGTGAATGAACACTGCCTAAGAAAACAGTGAGAGCTAGTCACAAGCTGGCTCGATATTCTCCTAACATCTCTGTAGGGTCAGATTAAGTCCCATGTACACCTGGTCCAGGGCAAGAGCTGGTCACCATCAAGGAGAGTGACTGACCATCATTAGCAAACAGATCCATGACTGGGTAAAACCAGAAAGAAAGGAGTTAATGCTTAGATCCCAAACAACCGTGTTATTTTCAAACCATCTCCCAGTTAAAAGAAAGCGCTGTCTCCTGATGTGAGTCGCTGCAGACCAGGGGGTCAGTTGCACCCTGCCCCTCATGACCACTCGCTGCTCCCAAGAAGGAAGTGTGTTCTCGAGAAGGCGCTGGAGTGGGTGCCCTGTGACTGAAAGCCCCTTGAGGGACTGCGGTGAGAACGGCCCTGCCTTGGGAAGCTGCCTGTTTTCCCGCCTGACCTTGAGTAAACGACTTCAGCATCTCTCGCGGGGCACTCTGTCTCCTGCGCTATAAAGACGGCTACTGCGTCTATCGCTCACGGGGAGGTGCCATGAGGCTTAATTTATGAGTTAGTGTTTGTGTTACACTCTGCAGCTCTTAGATGAAAGGTGTTGTAGAAATGCAAAGCAGCAATCTATTATCGAAACATCTGCCTCCTCACGGCTCTCCAGAAACGGTTCACTGCTTCAGCACAAATGATTTCTCCAGAACTGGGTCATTGTATCCTCAGCTTGCTCAGCCCATAGCTGGCATCTCCCTCCTTTCAGCACGCAGAACCACTGTGCTGAAGCCTCTGGAGTGGCTGCGCTTGCCTTCTTGTCCCTGGGGTGGGACTGGGGACACTGCATTTACTTACAGAGCCGCCTTCTTCCTCATCACTGGTCTTCTTCACTCTTCACTCCTAAAGGCCAATACAAGTTCGCTCTTCTTTCAATCTTTTGGAACCCTGGTGATGTAGTGGTTAAGCACTGGACTGCTAACCACAAGGTCTGAAGTTTGAAACCACCATCAGCAACATGGCAGAAAGGTGAGGCTTTCTATTTCTGTCTTGGAAACCCAGAGTCAGTTCCACTCTGTCTTAAAGGGTTGCTATGAGTTGACATCGACTGGATGGTGGTGAGTTGTCAATGTTTCATTTCATTCATGAGCAAGTTACCGCTAACCCAGGGCCTGAGGCATTTAACGTTGGCAATGGAACCAAGAGTGATAACTTAAAAGGTTTATGAAAATATAAGAAGCAAATTCCAATTTTTTATTGGACTGGTTCAAATTTGAACATTTATGAGGATTACATTAACTGTTGGAATTAAAATATATATATATTAGAGATCACTTCTGCTAGTATTTATGCCATCCATAATTTTTGCTCAAACTGTGACAACAACCCCCATAAAAATAAAATGAAATGAAAACCAACTGCTGTCTTGTAGCTTGTGATCCCTGATGCTCTCGTGGCTGTCGGAAGAGAAGTGTGCTCCCAGGGGCGTCACTCGCTGACTGTTTGGGGAATGGGCTGCCAGGTCATTCTTGCTGGCACAGACACCACCTTCCACCTTCCGGAGAGTAGCTGTGCGTGTGAGCAGTCGGAATCCCCCCCAGGCTCCATAAACTCACACTCCATGCCATCAAGTTCATGCTGACTCCTAGGGACCCGATAGGACAGAGTCGAACTGTCTCCGTGGGTTTCCTAGACTGCCACTCTTCAGAGGAGTAGACTGACTCGTCCTCCTCCCTTGGAAACATGGGTGGTTTCAAACAGCTGACCTTGTGGACAGAGCCAAGGGCATAACCCACTGTGCCACTAGGGCACAGGACTCTATAACAAACAGAAATGTCTTTCTCTAGAAGTCTCATGGTTTTAGTATTTATTTACACGTTTGGATTTTGCTGACTTCTTATCCAATTAGAAAAAAAACAAATGGTACATTATATTAACAGTCTATTCCAAGCCTTTCTTCTTCCCATATTTTTCCTTGGTTCTAATTTTGAGATGTTTACTTTCTTTGCATGCTACAGCCTCCCACCCTGTTGTTTATGGTTATAAAGAGCTCTTCTGAAATCTTCCATGCAAATCCTTAAAATAGGAGCTGGGGCACATCCTCCTCCTGTTTTACTTTCATGTTACCATATATGATTTATAGGAAGAAAATAATACAATCACGAAAACAGCTATCATTAATTGAGAGGCTGTGCCAGCCATCTTGTCCCTACAGTGGGACAATCTGCCTGCACTTAGTAAGACACTTTACATTTGTCCACTCCTCATAAGTAGTAAATGATAGAAAAGCAAAATTGAGAAGTGAAAATTGAAAGCTGAAAGTTACCATCCAGTAAAGCATTTCAGGTTCATGTTGGTCGAGGCTGACCCAGAAGGCTCTGCAGGAGAAAGATCAGCATTGTTTTCCTTCGTAACAGAGGGATGAGTCAGCCTGTCACACCACCCACCACATGTCATGTTAATTGCATAACCTGTCCATAGTTAATTTGAATTCGTTTTAGCATTGTTTGGGAGCTCAGCTCTGAGTCTGACACACAGCTGAACATGCTCACTCTCCCCATTTATAATGCCATCAGTTTGCGGGTAAAGGGTATTATGTAAACAGATATTACCTGACAGGTACCCCATCCAAAAACCAAATCCACTGCCATTGAGTTGATTCCAATTCAGAGAGACCGTGTCGGACAGATCAGAACTACCCCCTGGGGTTGACACAGCTGTAACCTTTACACAGCAGCATGCCTCATCTTTCTCCGCTTTTACAGAGGGACCACTAGTCCCCAGTCACACCCACGACAGAGATCATTTTGTTTAAGTTGGGATGGAGCCTTGGGAGACTTCTCAACACAGTGTTTTCAGTATTCACACCTAAGCTTCTAGATTGACATGCCGGTGGAAATGGATTGAATATATTATCTAACTGTCGGTTAGTCCTATGCTGGTAACTTGCATATCGCTCTGATGTTAGAAACTATGCTGGCAGTGCTTTGACAGGGAGCTGCCAGCAGTTCAGGCTGGATTCAGAAGAGGATGTGGAACCTCATGGCTGAGGTCAGATGGATCTTGGCTCAAAACAGAGAACGCAGAAAGATGCTTACTTGTTTTATTGACCATGCCAAGGCATTCGACCAGGTGGTCATGATAAACTATGGATTACCTTGAGAAGAATGGGAATTATGGAACACTCCACTGAGCTTATGTAGAACTTGTACATGCATCAAATGGCAGTTGTGTGAACAGAATTCTGCCTGGTTTAAATAAGACTACTGCCTGGTGTTTAAATAACAGAAAACTACCTGCTTTAAAGGGAATAAATATAGCATGGCTTAAAATCAGGAACGGTGTATGTCAGGGTTGTATCCTCTCACCAAACGTATTCAATCTGTGTGCTGAGCAAATCATCAGAGATGTTGAATTATATGAAGAAGAACTCGGTATCAGGATTTGAGGAAGGCTTATGAACAACCTACGGTATGCAGATAACCGAACCTTGCTTTCTGAAAGTAAGGAGGCCTTGAAGCACTTGCTGATGAAGATCAAGGATTGTAGCCTTTGTATGGATTACAACTCTGTGAAAGAGACCAAGGTCTTCCCAACTGGACCAATAGGTGACATTACAAAAAATGGAGCAAAGGTTGAAGTTATCAAGGATTTTGCTTTGCTTGGATCCACAATCAATGCTCATGGAAGCAGTAGTTAGGAGATCAAAGGACACATTGCATTGGGTAAATATGCTGCCCAGGACCTCTTTGAAGTATTAAAAAGCAAGGAGGCTACTTGAGGGCTAAGGTGTGCCTGACCCATGCCATGGTGAATGTCCATGCATTGCCTCATATGCACGTGCAAGGTGGACGCATGAGAAAGACAGAAGGTGAATCAATGCACTTGAATTGTGGTGCATAGGGTCACCATGCATTGAAATCGACTTGACGTCATCTGATAACAACAACTATGCTAGCAGGATCAACTGTGGTGAATGGATTTCAATGGTGCTTCTAGACCAGCGGTTCTCAACCTGTGGGTCGCGACCCCTTTGGGGGGTGTCGAACGACCCTTTCACAGGGGTTGCCTAAGACCATTGGAAAACACATATTTCCCATGGTCTTAGGAACCAAGACACGGCTCCTCTGTCTCCAGGCAGGTCCACCCACATGCAGATATGCACACATACGAGCACCTGGCGTGAAGACTGTTACCCATGCTACACCGTGCTCGAAGACAAAATTTAATATTTTTGTAATTAAAAATAAATATTTCACAATATATAATTACATATTTTTTTGAGATTTAATCACTATGCTTTAATTATGTTCAATTTGTAACAATAAGAATACATCCTGCATATCAGATATTTACATTACAATTCATAACAGTAGCAAAATGACAGTTATGAAGTAGCAACAAAAATAATTTTAGGGTTGGGGGGGCGGGTCACCACAACGGGAGGAACTGTATTAAAGGGTCTCGGCATGAGGAAGGTGGAGAACCACTGTTCTAGACTAACACAGATAGGGAGAAAGGCCTGGTGCTTTACTTCTGGCAATTCGTCAGTGAAATTCCTGTGGCTCATACAGAATATTATCTGAGGGCGTGAAGAAAGATGAGCCACTGAAGTGAGGATCCTTTGAATAGACAGTGGCCGCAGCAGTGGACTCAAGTCTGTCAACGACAGTGTAGATGGTGCCGATGGGGCACTTCCTTCTGTTGTATGGGGGGTGCCAGGAGACAGAACGAACTTGACAGCAACTGCTTTGATTGTCATTAGCCTTTATGTACGAGAACCTGAGAATCACTGCCTTATCAACTTGGGGAGCATTGTCCAAAATAAATGTTACCCATACTCTTGGCCTAAATTAACACAACATTCCTCCCTGAAAAATCTTCATCTTTTCATAAGTCAGTTGAAAGGTGTTAGCAAACCAGCAATGAAAGCCCAAAACCAAATCCACTGCCATCAAATAGATTCCAACTGATAGCAACCCGATAGAGGGTTTCCAGTGCTGCAAATCTCTGTGAGTATAGACAGACTGTCTTTCTCCCAGAGGTGAGTTCGAACTACTGATCTTATGGTTAGGAGCCCAACACCTAACCTAGACTATCACCAGAGCATCTTTACCAGCAGCAAAGTCAACTCAAAATATGTAGATGAACCATCTCCAAAACCCAAACACCTTGCCCTGGAGTTGATTCTGACTCACAGTGATGTTCCAGGATAGGGTAGCACTGCCCCTGTGGGGTTCTGGGACTGAACTCTTTATTGAAGGAGAAAGCCTCGTCTTTTTCCCTCAGAGAGGCTGGTGATTTCAAGCTGCTGACCTTGCGGCCCGATGTGCAATCATCAGGGCTCCAGATGAATCACAGTCCATACAAATGAAGAGGCCTCAAAATATTCATGGAAATGGAATGAAAAATAACGAGCCTTTTCCCATGACATTTTAAAAGCCCCCTGGGATGTCCTAAGACGTCAAATGCCCCGAGATAAGCAAAGCGATTTCTGCTGCTCAGAGACTAGTGTCTACGACAGAAGAATCCGCTGTGCTCAGGGGGGGCAGTCAGAAAATCTAAGGAGTCTCCTTGAGGCTCCAGCTCTCCCTGCTCTCTGCCCCCAGTCCTCCGTAGATTTGTCAAATCCAGCTTTTGGCACTTACTTACTTGATTGCCTGTGGAAGGCCTGAAATTGCCACAACTGTTGCAATGTTAGCTCCTTGACTCGATGAGCACCAGGGCATGTGCTGGCTGGTGCTATGGAACGAGCAAGAAGGATGAGCAGGGGAAGGGGATGAAGCACCCCCCACCCCACCCCCAGGTCTGTGGTGCTGAGGACAGCTAAGAAAAGGAGCACTCTCGGCTCTTGTGATGAGAATAGTAGCAACTGAGAACATGAAATGTGTAGCCTGTTCTGAGGAATGCCAACTATTTTTAAAAAGAGAACCCTGACTCATCTCCCAGAAGCACAAGGGCACACACTAAAAACAGGGGTGTGCTTTATGCCATCTTGATGCTATCTTAAAAAGAGGGGTGGCCTATGGTCTCTCCTCTGAAGAAACCTGTCAGTGCGGGAGGGTTTTCCTTTCGGGTTGGGAAGTGCGGGGAGGGTAAGGGGAAAGACGGGGTTGGGCATGGGGGAAGTGGTACTGTTTCAACCTGCATTTATTTCCTTTCTCTGCTTTTCTCACGAAGGTCCTACATTAAGGTGACCTTTAGCCGAAGAGCAAATCCACCAGATACCCTTTACAGCCTCTGCAACTCTATTTGGGCTGTTCAAAACCACCAGCTGCTCTGAGGGGGAAAGACGAGGCTTCCTATTCCAGTAAAGATCTGCAGTCTTGGGAACCCACCAGGCAGTTTCACTCTGCTCTGTAGGGTTTCTGTGAGTCAGAATTGACTCACTGGCAATATGTTTGAGTTTATTTTCCAGTAGGAGGCAGTAGTAGTCTGGTGAATAAAATGCTTGCCCTCTATGCAAAAGGCGGGGTTCAATTCCTGCCAAATGCCCCGCATACACCACCCCCACCCGTCTGTCAGTGGCAGCTGTGTGATGTTATACCATTGAGCAGGTTCAGCTTCTGGCCAGAGACAGATGAGAGAGGCTTGTGATTTAGTTCCCAACCCCAACCATCGAAAACTCCATGGATGCTAATGATCAGATCTGCAACTGACTGTGGCAATCAATGTACAGGACAAGACAGAGTCTGGTTTGTTGTGCCTATTAGGTCCCCAGGAGTTGGGAGCTGACTCATCAGCCCCTCACAGTAAGGAAACAGTTCCCCAGTAGTCTAATCTTTGCCTTGGTTCATGTGGCCATGGCCTTAGAGGAAGACCAGTGGCTGAAAGAGTCCGTCCCAAAATGCAAACCAAATTCCCTGCCATTGAGTCAATCCCAACTTCTCGTGACCTAAAAGGCAGGCCAATCATGACGGCGACACCACCAGGGCTCCAGAGAGAGGTCGCTAAGAACCGTAAAATGCCTTTCCAGAGTCCAGAGTCCTGAGCTGCCCCGAAGCCCTCGCTTTCTATGCGTAAAAGACCAGCCTCAGCAACCAGGGCTCCGCGTCTGTGCTGTCTGCACAGAACGAAACAGGCTCTGCTCCCCGTGCCTGAGCCCCCAGAGCCGGGGCCCCTCTCTCTCGCACTGCGCAGATCACCTCTCTCGTCCACTGCCGCTGCCGCCGCAGGCCTTCCAGAGGACAGAGAAAGGGGACACGTCTCTCCACTCAAACAGAGTCTGCCGAACTCCGAGAGAGTACACAGGCCTCATAAAAACAGACCTCATTACTGATTGAGCACAGTGAAACCAGTACATCTGATGTTGTCATGCTTTAATCCCACCATTTGCGATTGTAAAGAGAAAAGGAATTCATCCTGGTCTGTATCTGTCAGATATTTAGAGGCATTCACATTCCGCATAGAGAGGAACTTTCTAGAAATGGGATAAACAAGAAGCTGAAGGTTGGGCCTTGCTCCAGTAGGGTAAGTCTGGGTATATGGAGGAGGCTGTACAGCACACTGCTGCCCCCACCCAGAGGAACGCGAATGGTCAGAGAACAGGTCACACCAAACTGCCCGGAGGCAGAGGGAGGTGGCTGCTGTGCTTACAAGGGGAGAGCCAGGCAGAGGCCAGCTGTGGAGCCGCTGCTTTGACCCTGGATCACTGACAGATTGCCGAAGTGCAGCAAGAACCCAAGGATCTGGCCTTTGGGCAGAGAACTGCTGCCGGTGTGGGGGTGGGGGGTAAGGGGATGACATCAGCAGAGACGTGCATAGTTCTGTCAGGCCAGAGAAAGAAAGTTGGAAATAGCAGATTAAGATACTGGAAGTACCATAAATTGCTAAAAGGACAAACAGCTCTGTCTTGGAAGAAGTACTGCTTGATTGCTCCTTAGAGGCAAGGATGGCGAGACTTCCTCTTTCTTACTGTGTTAGACAGGCTTCTCCAGAGAAACAAAACCCGAATGCTAATAATTTTATATATATTTATAAAGATAGATAACATAAGAAATAAACAGTTAATTATATTATAAAGCAGTACAAACGGCTCAGTGCAACTTACTCTCATGAGACAGTTGTGAGACACTGGCAGTCCTTCAAGTCTTGAGGGCTGCTGGGTAGTCCTCTGTAGAGCAATTCAGGCTATCTGGGCACAAGCAGCAAACAGCAAGGCGGGCCACCAACAGTCAGCCAGATGACAGGGTCTGACAGTCCCCAGCTCAAGAAATGTAAATTCCAAAGGTGTGGCGAAGCAGGTCTTGAAGAAACCTCACATTACAGTGACACAGTCCTCGGGTTAGGTGGCCCACAGGTAGTGTAGCTTGCAAATGGAGGCACAGAACAAGCAAGGCAGCCACACACTGGTCCGATGAGCAAAGAGCGAGAGAGAAGAAAGGCGAAGCTCGCTGAGCCATTTATCTCTCCGCCCCTCAATTAATCCCACGTGTTTATCGGCCAGGTTGGCCCAATAAACTAAGTACCTCACTTACTTTGGACTTGTCAGGAGACCCGTCCCTGGAGAATGCCATCCTGCTTGGTGAAGCAGAGGTAACGGCCCTCAAGGGGATGGAGTGAGAGGGAGGCTGCAACAACGCGCTTCAGCATTGGAACAGTGTGAGGTGGGCGCAGGACAAGGTCCCTGGGGGTTGGAACGGACTGAATGGCGCCCAACACCACCACCACCAAGGGGCAGGGAACAGGCTGACCAATGGAAGGCTGTATCTCAAGAGGCTATCCGAACAGGGGCTAAACAAGGAAACAGAGCGCTTCCGTAAAGGAGAGTGGAGACTGGGGCAAAGATCACGGTTTCAGCCCCTTGCTGGTGAACACAACAGAGTCCGTCAGCCGCAGCGTAAATGGCCACACCTGAGCAAGCTCTCTCTGCTTCGGGCAGGTCAGGTGGGCTGATGCAAACAGTTAAGCACTCACGTGCCAGAGGAGGGCTCACTTGGGAAAGGTCACGGCCTTGGAAGCGTGTAGAACAGCCGTGGGGGCCTCCTGACTTGCAGTTGCCTGGATGGCAAATAACAACAGTCCTTTCCCGTATTTTCCTAGGTCCGTGGTTGCCTGTTCCTGATTCTATCCCCACCCACCAGACTATAAAGCCCATCGGGGCCAATGATGCCACCTTGTTCACTTTCGGGCCCTCCACCGGCCAACACTGTGCCTGGCACTGTGATGGCCTGACGCATGTTTTCTGAGAGAATGGGTGTAGGACACAAATAAAGACAAGCCCAAAGGCCAAAGGCATTTAGGCAAGACAGGTCATGCTGCAGGACTGAAATGGAGAGCAAGCAAAGCCACATTTGAGACAGGGCGGGAACTCTCTCAGCCAAACCAATCCAATTCACTAAAGGAACACAAAGCCAAAAAATCATTGATAGCAAGAAACTCATGAAAAAGAACACATTTTTTTTTTTTTTTGCGTTTACTGCTAACCCCTCACGTTAACGTCAACATACACATCCATATTATATTTTGATGGTGAATCGGCGCCCATTCTTTGAGTCCAGCCCCCCAGACTGGAGAAAGAATCCTTTCTGATGTGAGGTTTCTGTTCCCTGGAACGAGGATCAAACAGGCACTTGGGAGCCGTCGGAGAGAGAAATCAACCAAGCACTTCTCCCAGTTGTAGTTTTCTTGCCTTTAGCAATCTGTCCCGACTCCTCCCCAAGTATTCCACTTAATTTTCAAAGACAACTATTTCTTCTCACACTCAAATGACAGGTGGTCATGGGGTATTTTGTTATATAACATCAGCAGTACAGCTGACAGGAGAACAAGTTTGGGAGAAAATTACTAGCTGGCAAATTGCTAGTCGGCAAATTACTAGCTGGGAGCTTCAGCATGCTATGGGCATCTATCAGCACATCGTAGAAGAAATGTTGAGCAGTGAACAGTCCCTACGAGGGCACAGGAAAGGTCAGCAAAGGCCGCTGCTGCAGAAGCGGTTATCCGGGATACAGCCCAGTTGCATTAGCAAAAGGTAAATATTCCAGAAAACTATCTCCAGACTCTGCCATCAAACCGGTGCTGACTCACGGCAACCCTACAGAACAGCATAGAACTGCCCCTGTGAGCTTTAAAACGGTAAACTCTTTCCAGGATTAGAAAGCGCTGTCTTTCTCCCTCAGAGAGACTGGTGGCTTCGAACTGGTGCCCTTATTGCTAGCAGCTCAATGTGTAACCCCTAGACACCAGGGCTGCTACCTATTCCGAGTGTCTACAGATATGGTGGTGTATGATAGTTTAACTACTAATGGCGTTCAATTCCCCAAAGTCTGATTATAAAGAATGAAGGTGAATGTAATACATTTGTATTACATGCCACCTTTGTAGCTACAAATGTAATAATACATGCCGTTGAAGAGCTAATTCCTCTTTATTAAGATATTTAAAGTACATTATAGTTCTATCATGCTCCAAGTCATTCTTTTTGAAAGATTTCCCTTGTTATCTTCATTCACCACTTTAGGAAGAAAAGACAGGGCTCAGTGGGCAGATCCTGTTTGAATGATCACAGGTTCCAAACAGACCAACGTCTACTGGTATGTCTAGGGGCCCTAGTAAGACAGTGGGGCCAGCACTGGGCTGCTAACGGGAAGATTGGCTGTGTGAACCCAGCAGCCACTCGTTAGGAAAGGCAAGCTTCCCTCCTTGGAAGCCCGAGCAAGCAGCTCTACTCTGTCCAAATCAACCCCCTGACAGCGGGGGCAGGTTTTGGTACATGGAATGTGACGTCATATAGTGTGTCAGGCCTGCACGATCTCACTGTCTTGGAGAGCAGCCAGGACACTGTGAGTACGTCGCACACAGGGTGCTACCTAGAGCAGTTGGCCACAAATATCATTTAGTTTTCCGTTTCTGTTTCTCCTCCTCTCCCTTCTTTTTAAATCCACACCTGTTCTGAGAATGCAGGCCGTGTTTCCCCGCTGGGTCTGCCGACACATGGTGCCGAGCTACCTTAGTGGAGACGTGTATGCCCTTACTCTTCAGAGACATTTTCTCTACTATCGAACATCTGTCAGAATACAGAACGGTTAGATTTTGTTAGTGCGGTAACATCAACTTTTTTCTATTATTCTCTTTCAAGCTTCTAGTTTTGAATTAACAAGTAGATGAGATTTTAAAAAAATGATCATTTTCAAATTCTTATCTATAGAAATAGGTTTTTAGACCCCACTCCTAGCCCCACCCAACCAAACACAGAAAATTGATGATATGGTTGCTCTAAATGAAAACTATTTTTCTCTATCTCCAAATTTATATATCAATATAATTTTAGACACCTAAACTTATAAATTTGATCTTACTAAGATATTGCTTTAATCTACTTACATATTGGCAATCTACATGGAATGTTAAGGAGCCCTGGCAATCTACATGGACGTGGGTTACATTGACGGGCTGCTGACTGGAAGGTTACCAGTTTGAGCCCCTGTGACACTCTGAGGGAGAAAGATAGGGCTTTCTGCTCCTATAAAAATGTTTGGCCTCAGAAACCCACAAAGGCAGATTTAATCCACAGGGTCGCTATGAATCAGAGTCAATGTGATGGTAGTGAGTTTGGTGGTGTAGTGGTTACACATTGGGCTCCTAACCACACGGTCTCCCAGTTGCTCCGCAGGGGAATGATGAAGCTCTCTACTCCTGTAAATAGTTGCAGTCTCAGAAACCCACGGCAGTTCTACCTTATCCTGTGGGGTTCTCCATGAGTCAGAATTGACTTGATGGCAGTGAGTTTGGGGTTTTTTTTGGCGGCATCTGGAGTCCATAGCTCGGCTTTGTACTGAGCTACTGGTCACAAGAGTTCAAACCTACAAGCCACTCTATGGGAAAAGGATGAGGCTGTCTGCTGCTATAAAGATTTGAAGTCTTGAAACTCCAGAGAGGGGTTTCTATTGGTCCTATAATAAGTTTTCTATGAGTGAGAATCAAGTGAATGACAATGACTATGGGGCATGAAATTTATTTAAAATTTTGGCACGGTGTCATACACATACACCACAGTTTGTAAACCATTGATTTAGTCCATTTTCTTCATCTCCCAACAGGGGGAAGTGTGAGCAGAGACGTTAGGCAACTTGTCCCAAGGTCACACAATTAGAGACCACACAATAACCAGAGAGAGACACCGGTTTCCACTGACCACACACACTCCCCTTGAGTCTCCTAAACTCAACCGTGTTGATTCAGACTCAATTCATCATTAAATCTGCATTTTTGACAGCAGCTTTCAGCCTACAGATTCAGCAACTTAAGTAGGGGAATCAGACCAATTAAACAATCTGACTTCTCTCAGTTGTTTCAGAGTGGTAAGTAAGGCATTCCCGTGTAATGGAAATGTTGGTCGACTTCTGGGACTTGAAACTGAGTAGTGTATTCAATTTCACACCCTGGATTGTGGTCTGCTGTATGAGTTCCTGTTCTTACTCTCTGTGACATGGATAGAACTGGGCAAGCATCAGGATTCATTCCTGCAGCAACACAGGGTGATGATGCAGCCTGGTGTCCATCCAATCCAGGGGGTGCATTGTTCCAAATAAAATTTCTATAAATTCTGATGCAATTCTTGAAAGACCGAGTTCGTTCTAGTGGGTAGAATGGGATCCCTGTGCACTGCAAATGGGCTGCCTTGGACTACTAAAGACGGGCCGTTGGAACCCACCCAGGCGGTGGTCTGTCTCTGTGGCGGTCTTGGTATAGAAGGGTTTCTGGAGCAAGTCTACTAGCTAGCCTAGGTGATCCCCAGGAACCCGAATGGACTGGATGACAACAAGTTTGGTATTCTTTTCGTTCTGGTATATAGAACATAGCTTTGCAACAATATAAAAAAAACCCCAACCAAATTAGTTTTAAAATTGAGAAAACCCTATTGTGGTAGTTACATAATCTGGTGTCAATTTGAGAGGATTATGCGTCAAGGGGTGGAGTCTAGTCTATCAATCGGTCATAACCAATGAGGCCTCTGTGTGAGCATGGCCTTCTCCTGAGAATTATGGAAACTCCTGTATTCCTCCTTGGAGGCGGGAGAGACTCTCTGCGCATTCCCTTGGAGACTCTCTACTGACAAGACTGACTCCCTATGAGCCATTCCTGAGGAGAAGCCACATGGACCTACCCTGATGCAGCCAGACCTCTGGAGCCAGAGAAGTCACGTAGAGACCCTGCCAGTGCTGAGATGCTTACAACGCCACTGGATCTAAAAGACTTCCAACCCACTGACCTGTGATCTTCCTGCATGCAGCGTCATTGCATGTGTGTTGTGAGTCTGAAGAGGACTTTATAGATGGGTATCGGATATATGGGCTAATATCAGACTTATGGACTTGATCTGGACTGGGCTGGGATGTTTTCTCAATATTCAATTGCTCTTGTATATAAACCCCTTTCTTATTCACATATGAGTCTCTATGAATTTGTTTCTCTAGTCTATCCGGACTAACACACCTATCAAGGAAAAGGTGGTATACTGTAAATGATCTTACGTTCTCAAGGACATATCATATGTACTCGTGCATAAGCTGAGTTTTTCAGCACATTTAAAAAATGCAGTTTTTGTGGGAAAAGTAGGTGACTCAGCTGAAATTCAGGTTGGCTTATCCTCGAGTATATACAGCACTCACGGGTCTATTTAGTTTCTTGAACAAAGTTCTCACTGACCGTCACCATAGTAAAATTCTGTACATCAGAGAAGGGAAAAATGAGGAGCTGATGCCAGGGGCTTAGGTAGAGAGTAAATGTTTTGAGAATGATGAGGGCAATGAATGTTCAAATGTGCTTTACACAATTGATGTATGTATGGGTTGTGATAAGAGCTGTATGAGCCCCTAATAAAATGATTTTTAAAATGTACAAAAGTGCTTGACACAATGGATGCTTGTATGGATTGTGATAATAGTTGTATGAGCTCCCAATAAAATGATTATTAAAAAAAAAACCGCTTACAATTCCAGGCTGTGACCTCTGTGTAACGTTGAATGTAAGCTGCCAGAAACCTAGTCCTGGTCTATTGGCATTATATTAACCTAATTAGATCGGTATATCTCTAATCCCCAAAGCACAGTCTAGGGTTTTAGCATAACAAACAGTAAAGGGCAGGGGCTGAAAGCCACAGCCCAAGCCAAAAGCTAGCTCTACCAGTTTGGGGCTCCCCAGACAGTCTTTCAAAGACTAGAAATTATGGCCAGACAGTTCAGTCAAGGCCAGTGCTCACGCTGCAGGGCCACCCCAACCC
>NW_022103915.1:50135561-50136758 GCF_000313985.2 Echinops telfairi
GTCAGTGTAAGACACGACAAAATGATAACTTATAAATTATCAAGGGTTTGTGAGGGAGGTGGGGCAGGGAGGGAGGGGAAAAATGAGGAGCTGATAACAAGGGCTCAAGTAGAAAGCAAATGTTTTGAGAATGATGAGGGCAACAAATGTACAAATGTGCTTGACACAATGGATGGATGTATGGATCGTGAAAAGAGTTGTATCAACCCCCAATAAAATTATTTTAAAAAGAAAAAAACCTCTGGCGCATACACACAATAGAGCACTACACATCACTGAAAAGCACTGATGAGCGCATGCAGCAGATCACCTCATGGGAAGAGTCAGAGGAAATTATGCTGAGTGAAGCTCAACACGAGCCAACTGAGGTAAGTATAATCAGCACAGTAGGTATAGAAGAAACGCCACGTGTCTCACACTTTACAGGTTGAGCTACAGGCAATCAGGCATGGGACAGACCAAACCCAGGGGTGTACATGTCATTCCCACGCAAAGAAGGGGAAGTGGGGGAGGGAGAGAAATTGGGGGTAAAAAAAGAGGGAGACGATGGCCCTGAGGGAGTAGGCACAAATTCACCCAGGGGGAGGGTGTTGTTTATGTCTCCACAGAAATGGGAGTGAGTACAGACCCGACCATGGTGTGCCAAACACTGAGGGCAACGAACCACATGGAGCAACTCATGAACAGAGAGGTCTACAAGGCCGGCCCCAATCCAAGCCAAACTGGCACCCCCCCCCACACACACCCTGCTGAAGTATGTGTTACAGAGGACAACACTAAACCTACAGGTTGAGGAGAAGGACTGGCTGCCATGCCCATACAGAAGCAAACCAAGAAGGAAAAAGAGAAGGGCACTAGACCCCATATCGGCACACCACACCCTGAGGATGGCATCCCTGCACGGAGCTGCTAAGGCACAGAAAGGACTGTAGGGCCTTAGCAGGTGCGTACCCTCACTGGAGCACACCTCGACAGAGGACGACACTGGTGACACACGTGGGGAGTGAGTCTGGTCTGACCACACCCACAGTGGGGTGAACCAAGAAGGGAACATAACAGATCAGCAACAGGAGCAAAGCCAAGCCACAAAACCCCTGAGGAGCCCCCCAAATAGACTTCAGGCTAGGAGGGGCAGTTCCCAGGACCGGTAGGGAGACAGTCATAAAGGTTAGCACGCAGACCTGGAATTAGGTCTGC
>NW_022103915.1:50137831-50145104 GCF_000313985.2 Echinops telfairi
GGGAAGGTGAGAGAAGGGGAGGAGGGGGAAACCAAGGGCAGTGATCCATGTATAACTAACACCCCCCCAAGGGGGAGGAACAACAGAAACATGGATGGAGGATAGAGTGGTCAGAGTAAGACAGGAAAATCATAATAATTTATAATTTATCAAGGGGTCATGAGGATGAAAGGATAGGGGAGGAAGGGGAAAAAGAGGAGCTGATATCAAAGGCTCAAGTAGAAAGTAACAGGTTAGCAAATGATAATGGCAACATATGTACAAATATGCTTGATACAATTGATGTATGAAATGTTATGAGTTATCAGAGCTGCAATAAAATGATGAAAACAAACAAAACCAAACAACAACAACAAATTTTTAAAGAGCTCCACAATAGCTAAAGCCTACAATTTTATCATCCCCATTAATTTTAAGAACATATGTACAAAAAAGGGTAGGAGGATGGGCAAATATGGATGGAATCCACTAGATGATTTCCCAGGGTCATAAAGTTATATATCCTTTTATTAGCAGAATGGTTTCTGGGACTCAAGTTCGAAAGAACAAAAGTTGCAGACGGTTGCAAGTGAACAAGAGGAACCAGTAGCTTTGCTGAGCATGCCTTATACAAGGGGCTACCCAAAAACCTTCAAAGTACTCTCCATCACATTTAATACATTTGTCAAATCTGCCATTCCATTCTTGGAAACAGTTTTCAAACTGTTTGGATGGCTGACAGAACCTTCCTCGTTGTTTTCTTCACTTCTTCTTCCTTTTAAAAAATAAATCATTTTATTGGGGGCTCTTACAGTTCTTAAAATAACCCGTTCATCAATTATATCAAGCACATTTGTCTATCATTTTGGAAAACGGCTGCATGGGCAGGTGCATTGTCGTGGTGACAAAACCAGTCCCCCGTCTGCCATAAATTAGGCTTTTTGGCACACACCGTTGCACAATCTTTTCAGAACCTCTATATAAAAATCTTGATTAGCAGTCTGACCTGGTGGAACGAACTCCAAATGAACTACCAGTCGACATGTTCGTCCATTCGGGAAGTTGATGGACATCCAGAATGAGATTTGGCATCAGTCGACATTTCACCTTTTTCGAAATGAGAAAACCACGTGTGTATTTGAGTTTTTCCCATAGTTCTGTCCTTGTAAGCAGTGTTTAATATCACAACGGTTTCTGCAGCATTTTCCCCGAGCAGGACACAAAATTTCACAGCTGCATGCTGTTATCTTAAATCAACCATCACATAAAAACAAGGTTAGAGTGAAAGTTTTTATGAAAAAATTCACTGTGACCAGAGAGAACCTTCCCAGGCGACACCACTGGGTGCACTAACTCAGAGTGAGTTGCTGGATGCTCACCAGTGGGAAAAATGTGTACTAGGAAAGCATTGCTCCAAGTAGTGCAATTCCAATTTTGGGGGCGTTCCCCCTGGTACACACACACACTCTATTATATCACCTTTACAACAGCAATTCTTATCACTTCTCTTTTGTAGGTGAGCACATACTTTCCCATCTATTGAATCCAACAAGTCTAACTAGCAGAGAAGCCTCAGAAATGATGCAGAAATCCAACTCTGAAATGGGAAAACTTCCAAGTTTCATTACAAATGCATCATCCCTAGATGGTAGATGCTGTGGCATCTGCCCCAATGTCACCAATTGTGCTGACTCAGAGCATTTCCATCAGGTTTACAAGCGCTTTGAGAGCTCAGCCTGTTCTCAGAATCATGTACACATCACATCTTCCAGCCCACGCTCCCTCACACCAGCTTGAGGCTCTTTGGAGGGCTTTTCTCCTCCCTGTGGGTGCAATGGATGGAAGGGTCCCGGTGAAGTAGAGGTTGGGCTGCTGGCCAACGCTCAGCAGTTAGACACCACCAGCAGCGCCCTGGGAGTAACAGGAGACTTTCTACTCTGATAGCCTTTAGCGCTTAGAAACCCACGGGGCAGTTCTGCTCTGACCTCCAGCGTCCCGATGTGGTGGAATAGGTTCGAAGACAGTGACTTTGTTCGCCTTGGTTTGAATTTGTAAATGGTTAGAGGAGTGAACTAGAGAAACCAATGGCTAATGATTGGGACTACAAGTAGGAAAGAAGTCATGGATTTGAGAGAGTTGGGACCATTCCTGTAAGAGAAGATTGCAGATGAGCTCACAGGGCGGGGAGGACACCTGGTTGGCTAGGCCATCCATTTCCCCAGCGTGAGGCCACCTTCCTGGAGTTCCCAGGCAACCCTCTTGGGCATCCTGAGCTGGTGAGCAATGTGGTGCTATCTTAACTAGCACCATGAGGAATACAATCAATTCCGTGGTTTGGGGGACGAAGTGTAAAGCACGGATCACCCGCAGCTATCAGGGCTACGCCAATTCCTGGGGAGGCCGGAGAACCAGAGCATCCGGCTCCAGGACAGCGGCGAACGCATCTGTATTTTAAGCAAACGCTTCAGGTCGCATGGGTGTCAGGTCAAGATTGGACCTGACGTTGGGCAAGGAAGACTCCAGGACAGTTCTCTTAACTGACAGGAACCACCTACCGGTAAGTGTGTTTCAACTCAAACCTGTTAGAAGATAAAAGAAGCAATAAAAACAAAAAGAAAAAAAATAAGAGTCCGTGGGAATTCCAGTATATCCACATGCTCCAAGAGGAGTGGATATGCAGGGGGCAGAGGAGTGAGGGTTGCTGGGCCTATGGCTCCCGTAGCCAGAACATACGCTCCCGGATGCAGCCTCGTTTTTGCCGTCTCAGACTCGCTTTGCGCTTCAGAGAGTTCTCTCAGGCTATTTAGGAGAAATCCACTCAGACGTACAACCTTGCACTTTGCCTTCTAGTCCCAAAGGCACATTTCCAAACCTTTACCGAGCAATCTTTTTAGGTTAAAAAACTAGACCAAAACGAAATTAAGTTAAATTACAATTTTCTTTGTGATGTTGAGAAAGCCATTCCCTCCCCCAAACATTTCCCCACTTACTGTCACTGAGTTGATTCCAGTTCCGAGGACAGAGCAGAACTGCCCGTAGTAGGCTCCCTGAGTTGGAAATCTGCGTGGAGCTGACTGGCCCTCGTGTCTCTCTCTGGCTCGGTTCCGTTAGAGTGGAGTGCTTGAAACATTGTGTCATCAGGGCTCCTTATGCTTGGCGGATTTAACGAGGAATATCCATACACATAGTGTGAGTGTGTATGATTAGAACTAATTTCGTACTGATTATAAGAGAATTTCCTTTTAAATACGTTTTTAAAAAAAAACAACAACGTAGATTTCGAGATCTTTCAGGATAGCATTCTATACTTTCATCTTAAAAAAGATCCTAAAATATGTCGTTTTTTATCCTTCGGGCGGACTTACACACCATTCTCTAATGGAGGAAGCAGAATGATCCGAGGAGCCGACTTACCAGTGTGACCCGGCTGAAAAATGCCTCTAGGCAGGCAACAGTTGGAGGGCCGCGAATATTTCCACCTGAAAGCTTAAGAAAGATTATGGTATTTTATTTCAATTGTAAGGTGTGTTGTTTCCATAATCTAACATCTCTGAACTTGAGACTGAAAAATAAAAAAGGTTTTGTTGAGATAGAATTTGCACACGCTAAGAGTTCATTCTCACAGTGTTTTTGTGCATTCAGTTGTGTGACTATTACAACAATCTAGCTTTAGAACATGTGTATCAGCCACACCAAAGCTGCAGATCCCTTTGTGACTACCCGCTATTCTTTTCTTTGCTCAGCCTCTGGCAACATTAATCCACCGTCTCCGGATTTGCCAGCTCCTGGGGCACAATGTGCGTGACCGTTTGTGTCAGCTCCTTCCCACTTAGCTGTTTTCAAGGCTCATCCACATTGTAGTGTTTTCAGTACTTCATTTTGTGGCCAGATAACAGTCTCCCATATGAATAGCCACACTTTGTTAACCCATAGGTTGCTACAAACACCTGTGTACTAGTTTTTGTATCAACATGTTTTCAATTCTCTTGGGACTATACCTAGGAGTAGACAAGTATGTTCCATATGTTGACAAATGGCCAAATGGTTGTAAATTGATTGTACCATTTTGCAATTTAATCACCAGCCGATGGAGGGTTCCATCTTTCTGCACATTCCAATGCTTGTGAATGTCTTCATCGTCCCAGAAACACTATGCAGGGTGGCTATTGGAATGGACTCGATGACAGTGACTTTGCTTTTTAAATAATGGATATAAAAGGAGTCCTGGTGGTGTTGTGGGTTAGACATTGGGCTGTGTACCACAAGGTCAGCAGTTCAAACCTACCAGTCGCTCCCTCTGAGGGAGAAAGCTTAGGGTCTCTGTTCTCATAGAGATTCAGTCTTAACCCCCCGCAGGGGCTATTCTACTCTGTCTGACAGTTACGTGGCAGAATCCATTCAATGGCAGGTTTGGTTTGTGGTAAGGCATGTCAAGTGTTACCTTACTGTAGTTTTCATTTTCATGTGCTTATTGGTGACCGGTATATTTTCTTTGGAGAAGTACTTAAGCATTTTGCTCATTTTAAAACTGTGTCTTTTTAATGTTGAGTCAAGTGGTAGTTACACAATATCACATCAATTTGAGAATATTAAGTGAAGGGACAGAGTCTAGCCTGTCAATCAGGTCACAGCCCCCAGGAGGCCTCCTTGTGGGCGTGGCCTTTTCGTGAATATTCTGGGACTTTCATCTCTTTCTCCCTGGGGGTGGAACACTCTGCTTCACTTTCCTGCTGTTGGGACACTTGAGGAGCCCCGTGGAGACCTGTGCCAGCGCTGAGATGCCTCCACTGCCACTGGATCCACAAGCTTTGCACCCACCAGCCTGTGATCTCCCGGCATTCAGCATCATTGCATGTGCTGTGTGAGTCTGAAGAATTTATGGACAAGAATCAAACATATGGACTAATATCTGACTTATGGACTTGATCTGGACTGGACTGGGATATTTTCTCAATATTCAATTGCTCTTTGATATAAAGCTCTTTTCTCTCTACAAACACACACACACACACACACACACACACACAGCCCCCTTGGACTTGTTTCTCTAGTTCAACTGGACTAACATAAGTCCTAAGAGTTCTTTATATATTTTGGGTACAAATCCCTTGTCAGATGTATGTTTGCAAATGTTTCCCATCATTCTGCGGATTGCATTTCTTTTTTTTTTTTTTGCATTTCATTTTCTGCAGTGTGCTTTGATACACAAAAGGTCTTAATTTTGATGAAGTGCAATTTATGTTTTCTTCGTGTTTTCTGACATTGTATTAAGAAATAATCGTCTAGTCTGAGTTCACAAAGATTCTAAGCGTTCCATAGCTTTAGAATAACGCCTGAGGCGGAATCGATGCGTTTGACTAGGGTGCTGTGGAAGGACGTTGAAAGTACCACGGACTGCCAACAGAACAGACCAAGCTGTGTTGGAAGAGCATGGTTAGGAAGCTTAGATTCTGGATGGTGAGGCTTTGTCTCGAACGTCGGACATGTTCTCAGGAGAGACCAGTCCCCGGAAAAGGACATCGTGCGTGGTAAAATAGAGGGGCAGAGAACACGTGGAAGACCCTCGGTAAGATGGGTGGAAGCAGTGGCTGCAGCAATGGGCTTGACCATAAGAACAAGTGTGAGGATGGCACAGGACTGGGTGGTGGTCAGCTTTGTCCTACACAAGGTTGCTGTGAGTCGGAACTGGCTTAACGGCACCTCGCATCAACAACATAGAATTAGTTCCCCCATGCCGATCTGTGGTCCATTTTGAGTTAATTTCCGTGTACACTGTGAGAGCAGGGGCCACTTTCATTCTTCTGAGAGGGAGTATCCAGTAACCGCAGCACCAGTATCGAAGACTTCTTTCCCCATACTGTCTTGCCACCATTGTCAAGTGGGGTGCATTTTACAATCATAGCTGGCTACACTTTGCATCACAGCTCACCTTATCATTCAGGCCAGCTTGTGCCAACTATATACTTAACCCTTGAAATCGTCTATGCACTCATCAATGTAATACAATTTTCTCTTCTGGAAATTAGAAATCTATTTCTTTCCATGCTGACTCCTTCAATATTGTGATCATGACAAAAGCATCTTACACGCATGTTTTTTTTTCATGCTACATATAGAAGTTAAGACATCAAGGCTTGTGCACGATCCTCATTACGTTGTTAAAAGTCACAAAAGGAGCAATATTTAACCTATAATGATCAACGAAGAAAATGCATTAATTTTACATTCTCCTAGAAGTTAGATTAATTTGATAGAGTTGTAACGTCTTACGAAATGACAACATCAGCATCAATGGGGTTTCTCTAATTAAAAGCAGCAGCAAATTTTCCAAGTTCTTATTTTCATATGTGTTGTGCAGGATTTAAAAATTAATAACAAAGTTCTGTTGGGTGGGATAAGCCTGGGAGCAAAAATCCAGCCTCCTTTTGTGCCAACTTCCTTTAGAAAGTGCTGGGAGCCCTGAGGGGAGGGAACCAGGGTCTGACGAAAACTCACAAACATACAGAGAGCCGTTTAATAGTTTTTGAAGATTTCCCCCCCCTGTAAAATGGCTTGTATTTCCACAGGTACAATAGTGAAGAAATAAACTTTTCAATTTGACATGATATAAAAAAGAACAGTTTTACAAATATATCCGTAAAATTTAACTGCTCAGTAACACTATACATGGTAAATATACATGGTAAATATTCAATACAGAGACGCGAACTGTCATTTCAGTTCAAAAAGAACAACTTCCCTTTCATCGAATTGAGTTTTGCTTGTTAGGAGTATGTTCAGAAGTGGGACAATCTCCACTGTGCCCTACGGCTACTCCATGAGGGCTGAGATTCTCTTGGGAGGACATTAAGTTTTACGAAAAAGAAAATACTGAATTTTTTCTCTCTCTACGGCTTCAATGACGCTTACATGGTTGTGAAAAGATTCTGATGTGGTCTCACTGGCCTGTGATTGATTGGGTCTTGACGGAAACAAAGACCACAGAGAAATACTTCCCTTTCCGGTGCTGAACCAGAAACTTCACGACATCAGCCTGTGGAGGCCAAACTCTAGGGCTAGCTGAGCCCCAGCCAAGGACGTGGAGCTGGTTTGGTTTAAACTCAAGGTTCTGCAGCGTGTCTATCAGAAGCCCCACTGTGAGGAAGCAGGGATGTAGAAAGAGAAATCGTTTTCCTCCAGTGCTAACCCTGGTGTGATCGATCCTAACCCTTTCATGCAATTCCAAAGAAAAGAATGGCTGTAACCAAAGAGGGGAAATGGGGCAAAATCAGAGAACTGCACGTAAAGGTTCTAT
>NW_022103915.1:50145723-50146653 GCF_000313985.2 Echinops telfairi
TCATTAATTAAACATTCCAGATTAGAAAAATACTCAGTTGTCCCCCCATCCACTCTGCATCGTGTGTGTGTGTGTGTGTGTGTGTGTGTGTGTGTGTGTGTGAATCTGACAGCAATTGAACAAAAATGATATAGGGAAATACATCTTTTTAGAAACCTACTTGCAAAAAAAAAAAAAAAAAGGCATCCTGGCAGGCTGAGACCAGTGTTAACTGGTAGGCAATTTCCCGTCTTGGGCCATGGGACTTGCACTTTAATATAAGGGTAAGCAAGGCATAACTATCAGTGACCTGTGGGAAGTTACCTTTCCTAAACCGTATCAGTCTACTCTTTCAAAACAGAAAACTCTGGATCTGAGGAGGGAATCTGCAGTCAAACAAGGGACCCTGTTCTGCGGCTGCGCCACCTCTCTGCGGTGCCTTGGGAAGGAGAGGGTGGTCCTCACCTGGAAACCAAAGGAAAAGATGAGAAAAAAGAGAGTTCACTGGTCCCCCTTCCACAAGACCCAAGTTCCGATTTACACTTCAAACTCCAACTCCAAACTCACTGCTATTGAGCACATTCCCACTCCTGGAGACCCAGAGGGCAGGGTTTCCAAGACCGTAACTGTCTGGAAGGAGAAATCCTTATCTTTCTCAGGCAGAGCGGCTGGTGGTTTTGAACTGCTGACCTTGTAGCCACCAGACTAATTTGTGACCACTATGCCACCAGCATTCCTAAAGACTTACCCTTAGGTAGGTGTTCACTAACAGAATCTTTGCAGGCTGGGAGAGAACTTTCTTGAGGGGCATATAGGGCACGCAGAACCACTAGACGTAAATAGAGTTCTGCACGTGGAGAATCATGGCATCAAAGCCTAACTGCTCAAGAGGGGGTGGTCGTGGTGGTGGTGGTGGTGGTGTGTGGTGTGTGTGTGTGTGTGTGTGTGTGT
>NW_022103915.1:50146753-50154793 GCF_000313985.2 Echinops telfairi
TCTAGCCAAAGGGAACCCCTGCTTCCTTACAGCTGATGAGGCCCAAGGGGTCCAGAGGCTGACAAGACATACTTCCCATGGTTTGCTAACTATTGCAGGGCTCTTGCTAAACCAAAGGCATCAGATAGATTATTTCACACAGTCTCATGTTTTCCTCCCATTTTCTGTTGGTAGGGAGAGTAGGCCACACAGAAGCAGGCTGTTAGTAAGTGGCTAGCTGGCTGTCATTATTTTTGCAGCATTTAAAATTACATGTGGGGAGAAAAAAGGGAAAATCATCGCCAAGAATCACCTTATTCTAAACAGTGATCTCCATCGAAAACTACAGCTCTTTTTAAAACCGAGAGTCCAGACTTTTAAAATATTGTGTCAAACGAAGCGGCAGCACTCAAAAGTAATAAATCTCCCCACTTTCAGGAAAGCGGCATTCATGATGGGCTAGAATGACTGAAAACAATGTACTGGCAACATATGAAAAGGCGAATTCAAGTATGGACACGGTATAAGAGAGTCATAGAAATTATGCATCTTTACAGAAGGTAAAACATGTAGCGCTTCGCCATGGAACAGTTCAGAGGATAAAAGTGGTCTCAATACACACTAGTTAGTGCCATGCTGTAGGGACAAATTTCATCTCAGCACTGGCAGTCTTGTATATACTCACTCAAAGCCACCGAGCCAATTCCAACTCAGTCTGTAAATCCTCACAGGAGCAGACAGCCTATCCTTTCTCCCTAAGAGCGGCAGGGGAGTCTGAACTGTCAACTCTGTGGTTAGCAGCCCAACGCTTATCCAAGAGCGCCACTGGGGCTCCATCATATTTATTAACCATAAAAAGCGAAACAAAACAAAGCTCACTGCCACCGAGCCGATTTCCAACTCTAGGCAGAACAGGACCACTCCTGGGAGTTTCTGAGGGTGTACATTTTTAAAGGCCCAGAAAGCCTCATCTTTCTAGCGTGGAGAAGCTGTTGGATTTGAACTGCTAACCTATGGTTAGCAATCCGACGCATAACCCTTAACTCGTGCATCTCAAAGGACCTGCCAATTCTAGGCGCAGCGATACTACTGGTACCAAACACAGAGAATGAGCATCCAGGAATTATTATTCAAAATGAAATGAAACTAACAGGGAGGGATGGCAGAGCTCATATGAAATTCTGATTTAATTATCTCTCAGTAAACACTCATTTGCTCTTGGAAAATCAGGCATTTCAAATTACCTCTGCAGATGTATTGCTTGGTGCTGTGTGTATCTAATGATCACATTTAAATCTAGTTTGATTTGCAAACATTTTCAAAACGTATAGGGCTCTTTAAGCTGTGATGGGAGGTGACAGATGGTGGGATGTGAGTGAACAAAACGAGGAGCACCCATGCGACACGGTGCTTTCAGGCTGGCGGGATTCTCGGGCTCTGAGGGGGACAACAATAATCCGATGAAGCCCCAACGGGCGGCTTTAAAAAGCAACGACTTTGTTCTAATCACTCAGCAGCCACCCACGATCCCGTCTGCAGATGAACGTGATGGTGCGCTCCCTCGGCCCTGTCTGCTGCGGCAGAGGTCACCGCGTGGTGCAGGGGTTTCGTCGTTTTAACATTCTGGGGACATGCAAGATGAGGCCTGGGCACACGCCGGCGTGGGCCGGCACTGCTAAAGGCAGACTACAAAGTGATGGCATACATCCTTCCTTTAAAATGCCAAGGTTTTCAATGCATAGATGTAGAAAGTAATTAAGTTCCATGAATATTTAGGAACAAAACACACAACCATATATGAATCTTGGTTCCCAAAAGAGAAAAACATACCAGAAATAAACAAACAAACAAACAACTCTGGTTTTCAAAGCCACCACCTGTGCACAGCCCTCCTGTTGACCAATGCCCTTCTACAGAGGCGCCCTCCGCCCTCCGCCTGGGTTCCCACGGATCAAGCGTGCCCAGCTACTGTGTGTCTCCGTTCACACCGACCACGCAGCAATGACGGCGGGGCAGTAAGAGCCAGGGACCTTGAATGGGCTTCTTCTACCTTTGTCAAACATGATGTAAAGGCTCGTCCAAGTTTATAAGGCGGGGGAGAGTGGGACAGGCTTGGTGACAGACCCAAGGTTAAGGTAAAAGTGTGGCATTTTAAATCCAATGATTACAAGGAGAGTACGGTTTAATTGAGCTGACTTCAATGATGATGCCGCTGTTTGGAGCATGCAACACATCACCGATATCTGGTAAATCCCTGGCAGGTTTCTTCACCGTGACCCCCTTCCCCACCCCCAGCCCCAGTCTGCTCCCTCCCCCCTTAATAAACAACAGTATAAAAAAGGTAAAATCTAGAGTTAGTGGCAAAATCTTCACAGTAACTTGTTAATAAAGTCGTCGATGACGGTCAAGGGCATCAGTCAATTGGACCTTGGAAAATCAGTTTGACGCAGTTCTGTTCCCCCACCAGCTGTGTTGCACAGAAAGGGCAGGCGGCGTGAAACGCGTGCGTTCCATGAGGCAACGGGATCTGAGACCAGTACTTCGCCGACTTCTCGGAGCACACATGGCCACAAGGGGTGAAAGCGTGGGTCGGCGGCCCTGCATCCACGTAAAATCCTGCCTCGCAGCCAAGCCAGAGAGGGACATAGGGACCCACAGTCCTGCACATGGGACACTCCCGCTCGTTGGCCTCCGTGTCGCTCCGGTGGCCCCAGTTGTGGTACCCATGCACGTGGCCGCAGCTGAGGTATGCCCAGGGCTGCTTCTCCTCCACCACCTCCTTCCTGTTGATGCTGGGGAAGGCCAGGGTGTTGAGGCCCACGGGACACTGTGGCCGCGCAGCATTGATCTCCTGCCGCAGGGCTTCTATGTGTTTCTGGGTCGGAGTGTGAAAAAGGCCATCTGCTGTTCTCCAGAGCAGAGTGGCCCCACACAGGTCAATCAGGGAGCCGTCCTGCAGCACGTTGGTCTCACTTTCCACCTGCAACAGGGGGACAGACATGCCTTTAAGCGCACAGCCCTACACCCTGTCCAGCAGACTCTCCTTTCAGAGGGGAGAGAGAGACCATCTCTGAAGACAGTATAGGAAAAATAATTAATAAAACAGTCCTGAATAAAGTATCACACAAAAACCAACCCCACTGCCATCGAAATGTTGCTGGCTCACAGTGACCCTAACGGGACAGGGTGGACTGCCCGGGTGGATTTCTGAGGCTCGACATCTTTGTGTGGCAGAAAGCCTCCTCTTTTTCTCATAGAATGGCTGATGGGTTTGAACTGCTGACCCTGAGGTTAGCAGCCCAACACATAACCACTACTCTACTAGGGCTCTTTGATTTTGAGGATAGAAGTCAAAACCTTTGTTTTCAACAATTAAAAAAAAAATCATGGTGAAAATATATACACCCAAACATTTACCCATCTAACAACTCAATGACGTTGATTCCACTCTTCGTATTTACAAGCAGCACCCTGGCCTTTTCTGAATTATTCTGCCACCATTAACAAATGCAGTGCCCTCCTGAGCAAAAACCTCCCTTCCTCCCCGCATCCCTCTCAGCCCGGCAGCCACTAATCAGTCACCCCTGACTTGTGCACACGTGTCTGTCTCATGTAAGTGAGATTATTCCAGTATGTGCCTCCGTGTGACAGGCTTAGTCCGTTCAACAAAATGCTGCCGAGGTTCGTCCAGAAGTGGCTCTCTAAAGGGGGTTTCCTTGGACGGGAGATTTGGGGAAAGAGTGTGGGGAGGAAGGACAGAGGCCCGGAAAGGCCAAAACAGCTTTTGTGCTGGGGGGCAGCGGGCCGGAGACAAGGAGCACAGATGTTCAACAGACCACTGGCCACTCTGCTCACTGCCAAGCCCTCAGATTCAAGCTCCAAGCTCCACTCAGCCCTGGGCACTGAGCCCGCTCTGGGGCCTTGCCGAGTGCTGCCCTGCTCTGAGAGTCTCTAGGCATTAACTCACCCTGGTGGTCACTCCTGTTCAGCAGAAGAGGAAGTCGTTGGGTGAGCCAAAGATTCAAGACCACAAAGTTACCGGGTGGTGAAACCAGGACTCGCACGTGGCGGTCCCACTCTGTACACAGGGCACACACACTTGGCTAGGCACTGGAGGGTTAGAGGTGCAAGTCTACCCAGGGGCGCTCAGGAAAAATGAGCCCCTGTCAGGAGGGTGCTTCTGTTCTGCCACACGTGGGTCAGCCAAGAGTCAGGGTCAGCACAAAAGCAACCATGTGCCCTTTGAGTTCGGTGACGAAGCAGCGTCTTCATTGCCACTTTGTGTGCCCTAAGGAGCCCTGGTGCGTAGTGGGTCGTGTGCTGGCTGCTAACCGCAAGCTGAGTGGTTCACAATCACCAGCTGATCGGCAGGAGAAAGAAGAGGCGTGCTCTCCCGTGAAGAGTCCAGTCTCGGACACCCGCGGGGCAGCTCTCCTCTGCCCTGTACGGTTGCTGTCCATTGGCATCAGCTCAATGGCGGTGGGCTGCTGTTGGTCACCGGTGCCACCTCCATCTGTGAACAGAGCGCCGTTTGTCCCACAGGACGCGGCAGCAAGGGGAACACCCCCCCTGGGCAGTTACTGGGTACAGGCAGGACCGAGGTTTTATTCTTTTAAGTCTTCAACATACAAACGAACGACAAGAAAATGAAACCAAACCCAACGCCCTCACGTCCACTCGGACCCACAGAGGTGCCACGGGGCAGGTGGACCAGCGCCCGTGCCTCTGTACAGGAGGAGAGAGGGGCCACTGTCTCCTGGGGCAGGGCTGGCAGTGTCCGACCGCTGCCCTTGCAGTCAGTGGCCCACGGTGCAGCCCCCAGGCCACCAGGGTCCTTAAGAAGAGGGGAGAGCAGGGAGAAAACCACAGGTTGGATGGTGGTGCTCTTGTTCTGCGAGTCAAAGTTCACCCGCGGCGGCTCTTCCACATCAGCTGTGCAGGTGCACTGCCCAGGACTCAGTTCCTCACCCACCACGTGACGACTCGGTCCTCTGATCTGTGTCTAAGAGGGAACCCTAACACGGCCGAGGGGGAGGAAGGTTCGGGCGATGCCTGTGGGGAGAACCTAGGATGACGTAATACCTGTGCAGAGAATTTTAGATGAACGGAAGCACTTGGTAAACTGAGTCACGGGTCTTCTCCTGTATCACCAAACTGCCCATCTCATGCCAGGGAATATCGTTCAAGAAAACACGTCAAATGCAGTTATTAAAATACTCGAGGGCCTCGAGTAGATTCGTGAATGTGCTCATGTTATTATCAGCCTAATTCTGACTCAAAGTTCATTCGCTTATTTACTAAGTGGGAGTGAAGTGCCTAAAAAGTCATTCCTCTGAGAATTAATTAATTATGCTGATTAAGCCTAAGTAGCAAAGTTCTATCATTCGCCATGCAGACGAGAAAACACGATTTGCTGTTAAGAACACATTATTCTGTCGATTTATATTAGATGCAGAGTATACTATTAATACATACCTTCCTATTAGGGCTCTGATTAGCAGTCACTCCACAAAGTGAGGACCCCCCGCCCCCGAAACCCAGTGTCATGGACGTGATTCTGCCTCGCAGCAACCCCGTAGGCCGGAGCAGGACTGTGCCCCGGGTTTTCTGAGACGGTAACTCTTTATGGGAGCAGCAGCCACATCTTTTCCCCTCAGAGTAGCTGGTGGGCTTGAACCTCAGGTCAGCAGTCAATGCCTAAACAATGTGATGTTGGGCACATTCAACATTGTTGTTTCAAATACGCAGGGCCATGACTGCTCACTTTACTCCTTTTTTTTTCACTTTACTCCTTTTAGTTTGGGGTTAAGACCGTCAATAAAGTGTACTTGCCAGAGACCACCCCCAAACCTATCTCTTGATAGACATGACTTGTATCAGATACTACTCGCAATGTGTACAGGGCACAAGAGTCATAAATGGAAACACTAGCCTCAAGAATCATCTCAGAGCCCAAACGCGCTGCAGGTGAGCAGCAGGCGACGTCTCCACCCGGTTTCCCAGCGCCCGAGGGCCCTCAGACCGCACTCTTTCCCATCGTCCAGTCAGTCTTACCCTGTCCAACAGTGTCAGACCACACGCAACTTATGGAGACGAACTTGGGAGTGCGCCCATGTTTAATGCGACCCCTACTCCCGCGCCAGCTGTTTTTGGACTTGATTTTTCTCTTTTCTGTAGAATTACAAAATCCTCTAGCCCACACAACACTCCATTATAACCAGAATGGGCCAGAAACCCCCGAGGGACTGGGTCTGCCCGGAGAAGACCCTGTGGATGCCACCCCACAAGGGAAATGTTCTGGTGAATGTCAGAGAGACCATTGTAAAGAGGAGCTGGGTGATCAGTGAGGAGGCCTGAGGTTCAATACCGCCCCACCTCCATTATCCTGCTCCATCACACCGCCTCAGCCGCAGAACGGGCGGGGTTTGCTGCCAGGGAGCAAGGCGCAAACGAACGTCGTCGCCTCTGACAGGCTAAAACAGCGCCATCAAGGACTCCCCATGACTGCTGTCGTCACCATTAATAACCAGTCTGCCCAGCCTCAGTCGGCTTTGTACATAACGAGCCGCCGACAGTTAACAGAAGAGCTATTTGGGAAAAACTGCTTTCGCGTCCCCGTCCCTCTTGCGAAAGCACTGAAACGTGGACTGGGCGTGGCCTTTCGTGGCAGATGCTTCTTGTGGTACTGAGTGCTGGGGCTGTGCTGTGCGACGGAGATGCTGGCCCAGAAGTGCAGGACGGTGTGAACTAGTAAGACCCGGGAGAAGCCTGTGAGAACGGAGAGGCAGGAGACCAGGCAAGCCAGGTCCGTCGACACCATTTCCTTTTGTCCCTCTCCATCCTAAAACCACTACTGGGGTACCAACTCTCTCTGCGAATGTCTAGCCCCTACCCGTTTTCCTGTGGGGAGGTTTGGGCGAAGATGTTTGCTACTCGATTAAGACCCCTTCGGTGGCTGGGCCCCAGAGTATAACAAGATCAGAAACCCCTGCTCTCATTTAAGGTGTTACGGTCATTTCCCATGGAAGCACAGGTGCAAAGGCTGCCGGCTTTGGGGATATTCGGAGAGGTACATTAACATGTCAGGCCAATGCACCCGATGACTCTTTTCAAGTCATAAGTGTAACTGTGAGTGAGGTGATGAATAGGCGGGATTCTGACTTGGCTCCTTATTGCACACTCAAGGCAGAAAAGCTACCTTCGTTAACTTTTAGTTCAGCGGCGTCTTGTCATTCATTCGCTAAGTCATAATTCTGCTGATGCGTCTTCGACACTCAAGCCTATTCTTCCTAAAGTGGGGTGAAGCGCTGTTTCGTGAGTCAGCAGACAATAAAAGACTGGAGTCTACAAAGGAAAAGGGGCGAGCGGGTCCCACCGTGGGGAAGGTGAACCCACTGAGGGAAATAAAGCCATTTCCTTCTTTCTTATAGGTGGATGGAAACTTTTCGTTCCCCTTGGTGGATAAAACCCTGTCTATAGGTCAATTCTGGCTCACTGCGACCCTGTATGGGTCTTTGAGGCTGTCACTCTCGATGGGAGCACCTCACCTTTCTCCTGAGGGGCGGCTGGCGGGGCTGACATGAGCCTGCGGTTAGCAGCCTCATGTTTACTGGATAGCTCCACCAGGGTCCCAACCCCGCCTCACGGTGGCCCACGTGGTGACAGCAGACCTGGGCTTCCCGTGGCTTGCCAGGGTCGACTATTCTCCAGAAGTAGGTTGCCAGGCCTTTTCTCTGAGGTGCCTCCAAATGGACTTGAATCTCCGTTTCAGACAGTGGCTGGGCACGTGGACCATGGGTACCACGCCAGGACTCCACACCCGCAGAAAGGCCCCTGGTTTCAGAGGGAGGGCAATGACAGTCCACACGGAAGCCAACTCACCAGTTTCCCCCTTTGCTGGGCCGACCTGGTCTCTCGCAAGGTGTACACATCCCCACACACGGAGATCTCGCGCCAGACCCCAGGCTGGGACTCTTCAGTGAAGCCCCCTCTGGGGTGCATCACCAAGACCCCGTTGGTAGTGAGCCCGTCCATGTGGCCGTCGGGGTTTTTCCACTTGGC
>NW_022103915.1:50157749-50167033 GCF_000313985.2 Echinops telfairi
GAAGCTCCTCCCTTGTGGAGGAGCTACAACCAAGGACAGGCCACGATTGAATTCTTTGCAGATTTTTAATAAGGGCATTGAGCCGACGTCTCAGCATCTCACGAGAGACGTCGCATGAAAGCCAAGGTTTTGCTCCAGCTAAGTGTAAGACATTGGGCTGAAGAGGTGGCTTCCGCCACCCGGGTAATGAAACGAGCACTTACTCCTAGGAAGATGTTCTTGGAAGAGTCGAACCCCGCGGCAAAGATGCGGGCCGTGTACGGCTCGTTCCTGTCGCAGACGATCCGGCAGGCGAACCTGGAGATGGTGCTCTGGGTGATCTGGGCTTCGTCGTTGTTTTGGCTGCCGGAGATGGTGTCCGTGACGACAAAGTCGATAGGACTTTCCGTGGACCTGCCCACCTGCATGTGTCAAACACAGGGATGATGCATTGAGAAATGACCATTCTGCCACGCTTTGTTCCCGTTTATTAGCTCTGGGCTTTGGGGCTAGGATTTCATCTTTAGTTGCCTTCCTTCCTTTCCTGTTCAACTAAGGAGGACTTGTTAACCAGCTGCCAGCTTTCAAACCTTAAGGCAGTTTCATTTCTCAGCTCTTCCCCCAAACATGAGATGTTTTATCTCTTGGATCAGGTAGACATAGGACCTCCACAGCAAATAAGGGCTTTCTTTTTTTGGTCTTCTTATTTTTTGGATGGAAAAAGAAATGGCTTAAAAGATGAGAGAAAATAAAAGAACCCCCCCACCTTCTTTCCTCACTCTGACAAAATGTGCACCGCTGCCCCCGACCACCCCGCCCACCGCCGCCATCACACTGACTCTGACTCACGGTGACTCTCTAGGACTGCCCCTTGAGCGGTCTGGGGTCCTGAGTATTTATGGAAGCAGACAAGCCACATTTTTCTTCCATGGAACGGCTGCTAGGTTTGAACTGCCGACCACGTAGTTGCGTGACCCAACACCTGGCCCGCAGTGCCACCACGATTCGATGTAAGAAAGAATGATGTCAAACACTGAAAACAAAGTTTGTGATGCTGCCACATAAAAGATTTTTAAAAACTGGTCGATTTTAATTTTGAATGTTAAAAAATTCTCTTGGGAAAATCTGGAAAGTTGCCAGTTATAGTTTACGCGCTTGCTTTCCTTGCTAACTGTAACTGCTGCTAGAAAGGATCTATTTTATTAGGGCAATTTTAGACTTCAAACAGAGCTTTTCAAATTCAATAAATCTGAATATGACAGGTACTGCTCTCTCCCATGTTCTGGGAAGAATTCAATATTTGTTTACAAATAAGGAAATGCTCGGGTGGAATATTTAAAGTGTTTATGTAATTATGCTCTATAAATCTCCAACCGAAAGAAAAAAAAAAAGAAGATAAATGTTATATGTGCCACAGAGACTTCTTAAATTAAAATCATTTATATGCAAATGAGCCATTTCTCACTAAATACGACATTCATGTTCTCTCCAGCAACAGTGCCTGGAGCCCAGAGCCGCCAGTGGGAAGAACACACACAGGCCCCCAGAGGTGCACACATCAGCTCCCCCAAAAGGCCGGGTCCCCGGTATCTTTTTTCTGATCTCAAAATTCTGTCTGAAGCATGTGCAAAGTAATGCATTTTTTATCTCAATGAATAAAAGTGAATCTACCTACCTATCTCCCACGTATCACTTAGCTCTGCTTGCTATGTAAAATAAAATTAAATTTCTTCTGTACCGCTCGCAGATACATTCTCAAGCACAGGCTAGCTCAGGAAAGCCATCAGACAGGCTACATCTACGTCTTGGGGTTTTTTACAACCCTTCATTTCTTGTCCCAGTGAAATGTGCCTGGAATAAAGGGAACCGCTGGGTTCAGTGAGACTCATCAGCTTAAGGAGATGCAGACTGCCGAGATGTGTACACTTTAGGTCGAGAAAACATCAAGAACGCGCATAAAAATGCCACATCAGACCTAAATTGGAGACACTATAAAATCATCCTGTATACATCAGTTTTCTAAAGCTGCAAAATCTCTTCTGGACTGGATTCCTGTAGGCTGGGTCCGGAACTCCTCGGAAGCTCTCCCACATGAGACTGACTCACTGCTCTCATATGGTCTTAGATTTAGAGGTTCGGGTTCGAGTAGCGTATCACGCCTTATAATGTAGCAAGATAACAAATGCCTGTTGCAAAATATTGAAGAGATATTAAAAGAAAGAGGTCTGAAGAGCAGATGAAGGCTGGCTCCCAAACTTCATAACAAGCCCATCCGGGAGCTTTATTACAACGGCGCTCAGGAGTGAAATGTGCCTGGTTCTACGATGGCCCGCACATGGCACAAAACCTGAAGTGCCACTGTGAGCCAGCCTCTGTCCGAATGTCCACTGACCTCCATCGGGGAGGGAGACGACTTCTGAAGCTGTTACGGGCTCACAGCAAAAACTACCCGTTTCTAGAATGTCACATAGCTGTTACTTGTCTACAGAGATTACTGTCTCTGAGACAGGGCTGTGCTCTGGGTTCCTCCCAATGTCCTGCTGTCTTGATGAATTAACTGAAATTGACTGTAAAACATGAAATTGTATTCCAACGAGAACAGTCTGCTAAGATCAATTATTTCAAGTCATAATTCTTATCTGACTGCTCACTGGAGACGTGTCTATCAATTCACTTCCACTTCAAGTCTAACCCGGGGAGCGCGCATTTCATTCTACTCTTCAGGATTCAAGTCTCCTGTTGCTTTTTTGCCGGGGGAGGGTGGGGGAAGCTCTCTCTGACACCGCCCCCACCACACACCAAATCCTTTGGTGTGGAAAATTTGGAACCTGTTCTTTTGTTTTGACTATTGCATCGACTGCACCCAATTACTTAAAAAGCACAAGCCAGGATGAGTCATTTTCTTGATTGAATTTCATCTGGTATTCGCATAGTGCCGAGTCTCACAGTCAGCACGAGGGGAATTGCACCCCTTACTACTGTCACTCATGTAGTAAATATCACCAGCACCTCTAGCTTTATACACAGGCAGTCCCCAGGCTTATGATGTACTTGAATTACGAGGAACCATACTTAGGGTGTCCCCCACCCACTTTTGGGTGCATTTTATACCAGTGCTCCATACAACTATATACACAGTGTTGTAGGAGGCTGTTTGCTTCTTAGAGGAAAAAAGGTCAAGCCTTCCTCTCACGTCCTTTGGACCTGTTGTCAGGAGAGGTCAGTCCTGGGGAAGGACATCATGCTTGGTAAAGCGGAGGGGCAGTGGAAAGGCGGAGGGCCCTCAGGGAGATGGACTGTCACAATGGGCTCCCGCAGAGCAACAAACGTGAGGATGGTGCAGGACAGGACAGGTTTCCTTCTGCTGTACATCGGGGTCACTAGGATTGGAACAGACTCGATGGCACCCAACAACAATACACATTTTAATAACTATGTTGAGTTATTCTTGAACCGTGGTACATATTTTATATACATATGTATTTCATATGATCTATACAAGGGGGCACCCAAAAAAAAACACCCTGAAATTTCCCCCCAAAGCTATATATATGTGTGTGTGTATATATATATATATATATTTTTTTTTTTTTTTAACAAAACAACCTCATCACCTTCAAATTACTCTCCATTACACTTAATACACTGTCAAAATCTGTGATTCCATTCTTGAAAACACTTTTCAAATTCATCTGTTTGGACGGCTGACACCTCGCTGTTTGTTTTTTCACCTCTTCTCTGTCATCAAATGGCTGTCCTTTCATGTCCCTCTTCATTCGCGGAAACAAAAAGAAATTGCACAGAGTGAGGTCAGGTGCGTAGGCAAGAGAGGCATGCTGTTTTTTGCCAAAAACTGTCACCCTGAGATGGCTGCATGGGCAGGTGCATTGTCCTGGTGGCAAAACCAGTCCTGCCTGCCACAAATCAGGCCTTTTTGGTCACACGTCGTTATGCGATCTTTTCAGGATCTCTAAGTAGAAAGTTTGATTAGCAGTCTGACCTGGTAGAATGAACTCTGAATGCACTGTCCCCCTCACATCACACACTGTTTGTTTGGAGCCCCCCGTCTATGTAGACATTGCTACGAGCAGCTCCGTGCCTAATCTAGAGCATCTCGGGCTTCCTAACTATTGGGAAGAACGTAAGGACAACACAGCCTTTGATTCCTTGCATGAACGATCTCCTCTTTACACATTTCACTTTCTCAATAGTTAGAAGCCCTGGTGATGCTGTGGGGGAAGCACTGGATCCCTAACGACATGGTCGGTGATTCAAATCTGCCAGCCCGTCCTTAGAAGAAAGACAAGGCTGTTTGCTCACATAAGGACTGACTGGCTTGGAAACCATACACAGGAATGCGGTGCGTCAGAATTGACTTACTGGCAGTGGGTTGAGTTTGGTTTTGGGTCTCAATAATCGGGTCTCTCTCTCTCCTGTCATGCATCTAGGGTTGAACAGGGACGTTAATAGGTGGCAACTCAGGATCAGAAATGCTCAGGACACAGTTCTTTGGGCAAGACAGCCTTTGCTTAGTTGTGTCTTCAGGCAGGCCTCTCTCTGGTCCTTAGCCTCTCAGCCACATGGCCCTTTGGCAACTGTTAGAAAGCTCTTGTAGTGCAGTGATGCCCACTGTGTCAGTAACCTCAGCCCAAAGGTGCTCAGCGGTCTTGCTCCGCGGGCATCACTCTGTCTCTCGTCAGTCTCCTAGCTCTCTGGTGCCGCTCCTCACCTCTACTCCAGAAAATAATTCAGAGCCTCCTCGATCGTATGACCTCTGAAACGATCACACTTAATGTGTCCCTGTAATTCAGATCTGACTTGGAATTTCCCCCTCAGTCAAGATTTCCACATTTTAAGCCTATTACCTGATTTCACCGTGGGAAATGGAGCAAGTGCCGCTTTTCAATGCTCAATTAACTCAGAAATCAGTTTAATGGGCAATAGCTGAAATGATTGCCCCTCAACACTGAGGTTTATAATTGGGAAATGTGAATGTTACTGGAGACGAACTGATGCATTTGAATTATGGTGCTGATCAAAGAATGTGAAATAGACAGACCTTGGACTACCCGAAGAGTGAAAATCTCTCTCACTTGTAAGAAGTAAAGCCAGAATGCTGCTCCTCAGAGGATGGCAATACATTTTCTTCTGAGGTTTCTCTGGATTTATTGATTTATTTTTTCCAATTATTTTATTGGGGGCTCGTACAATTCTTATCACAATCCGTACATACACTGGATTTTTTATTATATGCAACTAACACTATTCCTGAACCTGTCCTATTCGGGAACAAAACTCTTTCATTATGTTTTCAGTGAAACTTTATACAGCAAATGAGGTTTTCACTTCACAATGGAAACAGTTTGTTCCATGACAGTGCACACATCTTTCCACGGTGTGCCACGTCCCCGTTCTGTCTCTGCTGGCTTTTCTGGTTCCGGCCCTGACCTCGCTCGCTGTCTTTCCTTCGGCATGCGTGCTGACTGGCTGGTCCCGTGTGGATGATTTTTAAAAGCAGCAACAACAGTCATGGATGATAATGCTTACTTTATGAACCAATCTGTGATTTACCTAGAAGCTGCCCTTAAGAAATAGTTAAGGTTCAAGGTTTAAAGGGTCTAGTTCCAGGGAGCCTCTCAGTACTAAACAGCCCGTATGTCTAGACTTTTTTTTTTTTAATTTGAGTCCTGTTCCTTTTTTGTTCCCATTCTGCCAGGGTCCATCTGCTTTGTCCCTGATTAGAAAGGTGGGATTGGCGGCCAGGCACTCTTTGGTTTCTGGGTAGATGGGGTGGTAATGGCTTTTGCAGCCAGGTTCCCAAAGGTTATTTGGTCTCCCACCCCTTTATAGGAAAAAAGAATTACTCAGCCCATCCACCCTCCCACCCTTGGCAATTACACATTAGTGTTATAACCCACAATCTAGGATCAAGTGTCGGAATCTGCTTTTGCGGTCCACTTGGATCGTTCCAATGCCCTGGCATTGCCCACTTTAGGACCCATTGGTACCGACTATGCGTCCTGCAGACGGGTTTCTCCTTTGTGCTTTTGCTTTTACTCTGGACATGCAGAAACCAAGAGCTACAACTTTGATGGCTCCTCACAAGCTACTCAGCAAACTAAGATGCAGAACATCAACTATTTATGGCAACTGACCAAGTTACCTCACCAGACTATGGTCCTGTGCCTTCAGGACTGGTGACCAACCCTGCCAGGAGTTTGGTTAAGCCTGAGAAATACGTTTGTGTGTGTGTGTGTGTGTGTGTGTACCTGCCCTATGTTGCTTTTCCCCCCTTTTTCAGATTTTCATTTAGGTTTATTCTAGACATCCAAAATTAATGGTTATATGTTCTTTAACCTAGAAATTGAGATACGAGACAGGAATCAAATTCTGAGTTTGTTGACAGGGATCAGCAGGGTGGTAAAGACTCCAGTGTGCAGAGCAGGGATGAGAATTGGGATTTTCCAGTGAGAAGATTTCCCATCCTGAGGAGCAATACATTTTATAAGGGCCTTCTTCCTTTTTTTAAAAAATTTACTAGCAGATTCTTTAATTTGCTTATTTATTTTCAATTTTCCATTTAGCATGTTTTATTTATAAATTTTTGATATTGTCTTTCTGTCACTGACTTCCCTCCTCCTTTATTTATTTATTTTTAATCATTTTATTGAGGGCTCGTACAATGCTTATCACAATCCATACATCCACATCCATTGTGTCGAGCACATATGTACATTTGTTGCCATCATCATTCTCAAAACATCTGCTTTCCACTTGAGCCCCTGGCATCAGCTCATTTTCCCCTCTCCTTCCTTGTTCCCCCCCCTCATGAGCTCTAGATAATTTACAAGCCATTATTATTTTGTCATATCTTAGTCCAACGTCTCCCTTCACCCACTTTTCTGTTGACCGACCTCCAGAGAGGAGGTTATATGTAGATCCTTGTAATCGATTCCCCCTTTCTACCCCATCTTCCCTCCACCCTCCCGGTATCGCCACTCTCACCACTGGACCTGAGGGGTTCATTCGTCCTGAATTCCCCGTGTTTCCAGTTCCTATCTGTACCACCAATGTACATCCTCCGTCCAGCTGGGTTTTTTAGGTAGAATTGGGATCATGATAGTTGGGGGGGAGGAACCATTTAAGAAGTAGAGGAGAGTTGTATGTTTCATTGTTGCTACACTGTCCCCTGACTGGCTCGTCTCCTCCCCGAAACCCTTCTGTAACGGGATGTCCAGTTGCCCACAAATGGCCTTTGGGTCCCCACTTTGCTTGCACTCCTCCTCTTTCACGATGATGTGATTTTTGTTCCTTGATGCTTGATACCTGATCCCTTCGACACCTCGTGATCACACAGGCTGGTGTGCTTCTTCCTTGTGGGCTCTGATGCTTCTGAGCTAGATGGCTGCTTATTTACCCTCAAGCCTTTAAGACCCCAGATGCTATATCTTTTGATAGCCGGGCACCATCAGCTTTTTTCACTACACTTGCTTATGCCACCATTTGTCCTCAGTGATCTTATTGGGAAGGCGAGCACAAAATGATATGATTTTTCCTTCTTTGATGGCTGAAACCTGATTCATTTGACACCATGTGATCAAACCTATGTGTTTTAATGTATCTATGAATAAACATGGATGCACATACTGACATATATAGGTAAGTGTGTACACCTATCTATAAGCACCCACATTCATATACTTATAAATACATGCATACAGTTTACATACATACATGCACATATAACCACACTCCTCTATTTTTCAGTTGTTGCACATTTTTCAAACACATCCTTTTTTCCTGCACACGTCTTAGTGATGCCACGGACTTCCCCCGCTGTGCACCGTCTGCCACATTAGTGTTAAAGGACTGCCACCTCCAAAAACACTTCTCGAGGTAGCGGCTTCACGCTTCATCTTTAATTTCTAAACTACTGAAACCCACTGAAGGCTATCGATACATTTTCTTCAGAGTGTGATGTTACTCCCACGTCCTGAGTTTTACTATATAATATTCCCAGCAATTTTTGGAAAGACCTTTCATTGTGATTTCAAATCCTCTTTGATCCATGTGAGATACAGGCAGGAATTTGAACATGTTGGCCTTTAAGAAGCAACTGCACTTGAACGCCTTATTCTGGTCGTTCATTTCTACTCTGATGGCATTCAGAGCTGAGAATCCAGTTTGAGCACTTTTTGGCAATTTCAGAGTTAATAAATCTGTTCTGAGCCTTTCAAACACCAAACCTTTCAAACATCAAATCATGTTTATATTTATTTCCATCTCTTTGTTTGTCCCTGGATATGGCCATATCTATTGTATTCAAAGTTCACTACATGTGAAGAAAACATAGATGTGAAGGGAAAATACACTAACGTTTTCGTGACAGAAAATGACGTTACCTGAAACATATCCGTATCTTTATCGTGTGTGTACTCGACCACCACAGTCTGATTCCTCGACAGCGTGTAGGAAATGCTGTGCTGACCTTTGCAGCTGATAGCCTGAAATGAAAAAAGAACCAAAACTCATGAAACTGTCAGTCCATACCAGACTTCTGTTTGTAATTGTTTCATATGCCTGGGAAAGCCGGGCAGGAGCAGGGAGACCGCAGGAGAAGTCGCTGCGTTTGCATGATGGTCTAGCAGGTACGGTGAGCTGCCAGGAGACGGAACGGATCTGGCTTAGGGGAAGTACAGCCAGAATGTTCCTGAGAGGCAAGGAGGGGAGGCTTCCTTGCTCGTCCTCTGGGCCTGCTTTCAGGAGAGGTCCGTGCTGGAGGAGGAGATCATGCTTGGTAAAGCACACAGTCCGCAGAAAATGATCCATCAAGGGGATGGATTGACCCAGTCAACGGGCTCAAGTGTGACGACGATTGTTAAGGTGGCACAGGACTGGGCAGTGTTTCATTCTGCTGAGCCGTGGGTCGCCAGGAGTCGGAATCGACCTGACGGGACCTAGTGACAGCAGCACTTCAAAGAGTCAGGAGTCATATTTAGAAGCCCGTCCAAAACAAGTGAGGTTTTCTCAGCAGCTGAACCCTGTGATTATGTTCCGTATCCTGGGTCACAGGTGTGCCAATTGCCCTAATTTTGAATTTATTAAATATTACATCTTTGTGGGCAATATTTTATTTATATTAAATAAAAGTTTATCTACTGCATATATTCCTTTATGCATATTCCTGGAAAACTGTATATACTTCCTTCCTATTACCTCACCTAACAGATTGTCAATAACATTTGTTATAGTATTTTTCTTGGGTATCAAAGATTTTTATAAAAATGCTGAGAAATGAATCATCT
>NW_022103915.1:50167324-50187056 GCF_000313985.2 Echinops telfairi
AAGTTCTACTCTATTCTGTAGAGTCACTATGAATTGGAAGTGACTTGTTAACAGTGAATAAGTGATAAAGATTTTTATTTGATAAATAATATCATGTTATTTCAGCTGATAAGCATACCTGTAGCTCTGTTGTTATACATTGCATTTAATCTTATATGTGTATCAAGCAGTTGCTAAGTCCAAGTATTTCCTGAGTTAATAAATGAGGCAGTTGACTTATCTTTACATTATTGGACAAGAAAATAGTTAATATGCTTTATCAAATAGTCTAGGAAGCAGAACAAGAAAGATACTGTTCTTACCTCCTCCATAATACATTTGAGCATACTTTAATTTGTGGTCACATACTTTCAATATGTCCAAATTAACAAAGACACTGATTTAAATTGTACTTCAACTTATTTAATCACATTTTATCCATTCTACTGGAACCTAATCTATTTTCATTTCCACTCGTTCACATTAAGCATAATAAATAAAACTTTAATAAACCTCTTTTTCATTAAATATTTATTGAATGATGACACTGTACAAAGACCAAGAAAGCATTTAGAAGTAGCTGGACGTAGAGCCGCATGCTAATGAACATGTACTGTGAGCCTTTATAGTTGAATAGTATAATTGCTTAGAGCAACAAATAACACACCATTGCAAATCTACTTCGAAGTGAGCCTAGTTAATCTCATGGTTATTTAATAATCTGCCCCAAGGAACTTCATGATGGGAATAATGTTTAATTCTGCATGCTTCCTTAAAGTGCTGCAAGTATTAGAAATAACCATTTAAACCTCCAATATGCTCAGAGATCTAAAGAAATAAAGTTTTCCTTAAATGGCTCAAATCCATTAATAAAGGCAATCTTAATTTTTCATTGGTCTGAATCAAAAAAATTCAATGGGACTTGTATAAAGAATGCTTATTTATCTTTGTCGTCCATAAAAAAAACTCACTTAAAAAATAAGTATTTGATTAAATTCCAACTCACAAAGCTAATAATAAGAGGGTTGTGAGTTGCCGTACTACCCCCCTTCCTCCTTCAAAAAAGAAAAAGTTAGCGAGCCTTGGTGACCCAGTGGGTTAGGGGTGGGGCTGTAGTCAAAACCTACCAGACACCCACAGGAGAGAAACTGAGGCTGTCTGCTCAGCTCAAGAAAAACAGTCCCAGAAGCCTGCGGAGGCGGACCCGCGGCGTCCTGGAGGGTGGCTCTGAGCCAGAATCGACTTGATTACCATAGGTTTGGATTACATTTTATTCCTTAAAAAAAGGTCCATTATATTTAAATGTGATTTAAATTTACAAGCATATCAACTTGCACACAACTTTCTTGGTACATGTATACAATATGACAATATATGCAGTTTGCCAATTTGTTTGCAAAATCAAGGTGTGCCCTAATAGAGTACCATTTGAAAAGATAGACATTTCCATATGGTGGCAGCTTTGTAAGTGTCTCACAGCCCACCTACCCCTCCCCCCCCATTCCCTGCCTTTCAGGGAGGCATGTTGTTCAAGTTAAGCTACTCAGGGCATCCTCTGTGTGTCCACACGCTAAGGTACACACGGTCTAGAAAGCCTATGGCATTCCCCCGCCCCCCCCATAAACCCCTATATGTGCATACATACATGCAGTGATACCAAGAAAGACAATCCTAAAAACCGCATCATGGGTGTCCAAGTGAAGCCAGAACACTTTCATTCAAATTTGAAATCGATAACACATTTATGTGGAAAATAATCATAATAATTTATAAATTATCAAGGGTTCGTGAAGAAGGGGGGGAAAAACAAGGAGCTGATACCAAGGGCTCAAGTGGAAAGCAAATGTTTTGAGAAAGATGATGACAGCAAATGTACAAATGTGCTTGACACAATAGATGGATGGATTGTGAGAAGCATTGTATGAGCCCCAATAAAATGATTAAAAAAACCAACTCTTATGTGTTAAGAAGCCGTATGGGGTAATTTTCAACTACAAGGCTCACGACGTTCAAGTCCGTGCTGACTCCTAGTGACCCCCGTGGGTTCCGAGACACTAACTGCTGGCGGGAGCGGAGAGCCCGCTCTTTTCCCCCTTGGAGCGGCTGCCGCGGAGGCTTGGTCCTGACCTTGCCACGGCTCCCACTGACAAAGAGGGGAGGGAAAAAATCAGCTCTAAATGAACCAGTTTCTAGAAAATCTTTTATTATAGTTATGACTCAACCCATTGAATTCAAACTGTGCGGCTGCCGAGTGAGAGCCTTTATCAATCCGGCAGGGAGAGAGAATGGAATCCATCAGTGCTGGCTGCCGCCCCACAGCCACGCTTCCAGTTTCTTGAACCGAGGCCCACGAAAAAGGCTGAAATTGCCCCAAGTCAGATGTCAGCTTCTCCATCTCCTCTGCCTCTGCCTCGTGGAGATGTGACCTATTCCTAGGGCTGAGACGCAGGGGGACTAGAGGCAGTCGGAGAGATGAGCCCCTTTCCTGTCATCAAAGAGGTGCTGTGCTGTGTTGAAGAGGTCGTCTTGCATCATGTCAGCAGTCCAAAGCTCAGAGAAGCTGACTGAGAGTTCTGACACCTTTGAGATGCTGACCTCTGGGCTCGTGTCTCCAGACTTCTAGGAGAAAAAGGACGGCTTGAGGCTGCGTTTGGTGAGCTGGCTGGCTCTGGAGCAGCTTTTCCCCTGCTTGTGTGAATTGACAAATAAGGGATTGTGGTTACTTTTGACATTTATTTTATTGAGGGGTCTTACAGCTCCTGTAACATTCCGTACAGCAATTGTATGAAGCTTGTTTGTACATATTGTAGTTATGTTTATATACATATCCAGCCCTCAAAAGCACAGGCTGGGTATCTCTCCTGTGGCAGCAAACAGCATATGCTGCTGTAACCCGAGCGCAGGGGCTGTTTCTCCTGGAACTTCAATGTGCATCCGAGTAAAGGTGACCGGGTATCTGAGATGGGAGTGCATATGCGCACACACCAGCACTAACTCATACATTTTTACTGTGAGAACATTCAGTTGTTGGGTGACTGAGAACTGAAAAAACTGGCATATTAATGTTTAATAAGTGGCTAAAGCAACCTTAGAGATAGCCATTGCCATTAAATGTGTCACATGGACATTTTCCAGTCCTTATTCCTTAGAGCAAGATTGGAGGGGATACTAGGAAGGAGGGGATGGCAGTGACACATGATGTTAGAAATCATAAAGCCACACTCCGGTAAAGCACACGTACCGCACACGGTGGGGGGGGGCACGCTTTATTAGCGTCTACTGTGATGAGATATAATATTTGTGTGTGTGTGTATCAAGAATGCCGAGTTTCAAATGAAATAGAAAAGCTGAGTGTGGCTTGAAGAAAAGGAATCCATGACTATGTCTTAGACCCCAATGATGCCAGAGTTGAATCTCTCTAGTCTAGACATCTGGCCATCCCCTGACCATGATGCAACCACCGGGACTGTTCTTGGACCACACGGTAGTCTGGCTTACCCAATGCGTGTGGTTTTGGGAAGAGCACCACCCTGCAAAGTCTGCTCTGGGAGTAGCTATAATTAGTGTTGCTCAGAAGCCATAGGGATAGCCCTCATTCGCACAGAAGGAAGAAAAACAGAGAAAGTAGTCTCTAGAAACTATTCGCTGCGGTAGGTATCACAAAGGAGGGGACAAGAGGCCTGGGGGGGCGCCCACAGTTTTCCGGAGGACCAGCAGGTTGTCACAGAGCTGCTGACGAGCTTGACCCCACCAATCTGCCTGTGGTGATGTCCAAGGACGCCATTCCTGGTTTGCATCCTTCAGTTCCCCACCCAACAGGCTGGGGAGAAAGTGCCAGGGGGCAGGCTGCACTTCAAGAGAGGACTCCGCTTCACACCCTGCTCTGGCCCACGGCATCTCTGGGAAGCCGTCAGGGAGGTTCAAATAGCCCACCCACTGAGGAAAGTCCGAGGAAGTGGGCTGGCAAACTCTGCAAGGAGGCAGTGACCTCTTTGACGCTTGGCTTCTACCAAGAGACATAAGTTTGTGTTCTCAACAGTCTTCTAAACGATCGTCTGTAACGATCAACCTTCTTGAATGAGGCATAGAATGATGGGTAGGTGCCCCAGCCAATTAGTCTTCATGTTTTGAGCATGTTTAGTTTCAGTCACTGCAGATGTTCATTCCAATTTGTGATTTAGTACTCAGTCCTCGTACAATTTAAGTAAATAAGTATGCAAAATGATTGCTACAGAAAGCACTTGATAAATTTGGGGAGGGGTGTTAATGCTGACTGTTCATAGTCATTCATTCTGACCGCTAATTATAACCGTCCTGTGAAGGTGCGCGGCTGTAGAAACAACCTTCTACTTGGTCTGTGACATGGCGATCGTGCAATCCGTCCTGGGGCAAGTGTGAAGAGAAGTCAAGGGATCAGAGCTTTTTGGGGAGGAGCAGCTTCAGGACAGCTTCCTGAAGAAACACGCCCACTCATGAACAAAGGAAGACAAGTGTGCAGCACCCCGAAAATGCCTACGGCACGATTTCACCACCCGAGTGCCTGTGCTGCGGGTGCGGTCGGGGTGCGCCCCAGGGGTTGGCTAAGGATATGCATGCCCACAGCAGGTCCTGTGACTGCATCATTCACGCAAAGTCCACTGGTATTCCAGTTTGTGCCCGAATGTCGGGTAGATGGGAGAAAACGTTGGCGCCAAATTCACCCTCTGAATGTGCTGGGAGAAAACGTTGGCGCCAAATTCACCCTCTGAATGTGCTGAATGTATTTATTATGATGAGACCCAAGGGTGAACGTCCTTCAGGAGCGGAGAACGCAGTCACATGTGGATACTGGAGAGGCCACGTTGGCTCATGGATGCTGAGGCTGAGAACACCACAGGCCGGGCCCCTAGACATCCACCAACTGGGTCCACATCACGCAACTCCTCTAAGTCTTCGGCTGTCGCCTTTGTGATTCGAAGTGGAGTCAGCCCTGCGGATTCCACAGAATGACAGAGCAGAGAGAAGACAGGTCTCACGCGCCATTTCAATCTCTTCAAATTAAAAAAAAAATCATTGCCCAGCAAGCTGTACTTACAGCATCGCTTCATAACCGCAAGGGGTTTCCCTGTAAATTTTTCATCGTCTGTAACATATGCTTTGGAGATTATTATTATTCTATCTGGCTTTAAATATATGCTAGATATGGACTGTATTAATTAGAGATAATCCCCGTATGACAAACATGTTTTTCTAGAACTAATGACTTTTATGTCAGGTTGACAAGTATAATTAGGCAATAAATCCTCAATCATTCTGGTTCAAATGGCCACAGGGAAGATGGGGTCTCTGCCATCGTTGTCAATTGATGTATGAAACATGTGTGAGAGCTAGCTCCAGAGAGAGGAGGAGGCTAAAGGGATTCAGATTTGATTTTGCATGAAGACATTCCAGGAGCCATGTTTCAAACAAGTGCCTGAGCCATGACGACGAGGAGAAAGTTGCAAAGAGCCAAGCTGGATTTCATGGAAATAAACAGTATTTCACAGCACGACAACATGGTGAGCCTGCCTGAGGCGAGGGCTTTAAACCTGGCACTGGGCCAGGGCTGCCCTCGCCCCGGGCTGGCTCCCAAGTCTTTCAATACACCCAGCCAGAGAACTCAAAGCATGCCCATCACTGGGCTGGGGCGCAGACAGGCGTAGCTGCTCACCCCCAACCCGGCGCACACACATGCCACGCAGGCTAAGAACATTTCAGGAGAATGTGTTACGAAATTGGGTTCCCCTCTAATTACGGTGAAGATTGATTCAGTGGGGGCTCCAGTCACAGAGAGAAGCCCTCTTGGAGCAGTGGTTAAGTGCTTGGCTGTTAACAGAAGGGCTAGCAGTTCGAACCGAACAGCCTCTCCACACGCACAGTTGTGGTCGGCTCCTGCGGTACAGACTGCAGCCTGGCAAGCCTGCCAGACCATCGTGTTGTCTTACAGCCACTGCGAGTTGGGTTTGGCTCCACGGCAGTGGATATGCTTTGGGCTTCCAGGCACGGGAAACCGTGACTCAGATCCAGTTCTGAAAGCATGAATGCAAGGGGGCTGCAGTGGGGCAGGGCAAGAGCAGGCGTGCGTCCTTTCTGGACAGACGGTTCCTCAGACGCGCCCACCCACAACATGGGAGATGGCTCCTTGAAGGCAGGTGCTTTCGCCCAGAGAGTAGATGACTAGATGGTTCATGGCCTCCCTCAGGCTGGGTCTGAATGCTCACTCCTTCTCCTTGTGGCTGTGAGACCCTGGACGAGTTCTTTACGCGCTCTGGGCCTCAGCTTCCTCATCTGCACACGTGCTGGCCTGAGTCCCAAGGAAGGTCGCTGTGGAGGGCAGAAATGCTCTAGCGCAGTGTTCTCAACCTGTGGGTCGTGACCCCTTGGGAGGGGGGCTTCGAGCGACCCTTTCACAGGGGCTGCCCGATTCATAACAGTAGCAAAATGACAGTGATGAAGTAGCAACGACAATAATTTTATGGTTGGGGGTCACCACCACATGAGGAACTGTATGAAAGGGTCGTGGCATTAGGAAGGTTGAGAACCACTGATCTAGCGCCTTCTGGGTCCACGGGGTTGTTCACAAAGTGCTGCACAAGTACAAGGGTCATAGTCAAGCTTGTATCATTTATTGATTTCTAATTAATGAATGTGAACAGTTTTACCAAATCCTAGTACAGAGCTACCACATGAACGAAGATTCTGTTGAATTCCCTAGGTCGAACGGCCAAGGATACAAACAGGCTTGCTGCCAGACAGCGTGCATCAGAAAATGGATTAGCGCAGACATCGTCACACCCAACTCCCAGTTCATGCTGCGTACAATGCAATATTTAAGTCTGTCAAAGAGTTGTGTGCTCATCATTCCAATCAAGGTTAGAACATTTTCTTCATTCTTGTGCGTGTTACTAGCGCCCCATTTCCCCAGCATCCCCGCCATAACCCCAAGACGCTATTCATCTAGTGCTGCCTCCACAGGTTTGTTATCTTGAACTTCATATAAAGAAAAGCAATGAACTGGAAAACAATAACCAAAAAAACTCAGCAAGCACAACAGAACAAAACACCGAAGAACCTCAATCCAGAAGACAACAGAATGTAGTAAAAACTGGAACAAGCTGAATGGGCTAAAACCAAAAGCAAAAGATAAGATATGAAACTGTGCCCTAACAATAGCTGTAGGAATCCACATTCTGATCCACTGTCTTGGGGCTAAACTACTCATATCCTTGGTCAATGGACCTAGGGAATTCAATGGAGACTTAGTCCATGTACATGAGTATGTGTGTATGTGTGTGTGGCGGCGGGTGTATATAAATTGATTTGGAGCTTTTCAGAAACTAAGCTCTGATCCAGTCTCCCCCTCTGAGCTTGGATTTTATTTTTAATAATTCTTTGATCATGCTGGTTGGTGCGCTTTTTCCATGTAGATTTAACTCAGATGGCTTTATGTTTTAAGATAAGCCTTTAAGAAGCTGGATGCTATTCTTTCTTATAGCCAGGCACCATCTGATTTCTTCATCACAATTTGCTATTGCATCCATATCTTCAGTGATCTCTTCATGAGAGCAAGTATCGAGAAGGGCAACATAGTGGTTTTACTTTATTGTGTTATAGAAACTTTTGTGATGGGATCTCTGGGCAGTGCCCAGACACACACTCAATGACTTACTGAAAGGTTGGTGGTCCAAACCGTCTTGGATTGCCTCAAACAGACAATCTGCTTCCGAAAGGTCACAACCTTGACAAACCTCATGGAGTTCTACTGTGCACACGGGCAACTCGATGCAAACTAGCAACTACCAACAACAAAGCCAACCACAGGGTGCCCTTCTCTTTGGGCGTGAGTGTCAGCTCTTCTGACCACTAAGGGGGAAGCACCACACCCCACAAAGCACAACATGCTGATCTCACCAGCCAGATCCGGGCACTAGTTCCCATCAGTGACAACCTGTCTGTTTGCAATAACAAAGCTTATGCCACTTCTTGGTCTCAAGTTTCAAGTGGGAACTTCGAGCGGAGATGTTCTGGACGGGGACACCCCCACACTAGTGCTGTGTGAACAGGTGAGGACGAGCACAGGTGCCCCCCAGAAAGCTTCCTGTGTGGCAGGCCCGGAATCTCCCTGTCCAGCTGCGTCCACAGCACGTGCCAGCATCACCAGGGCCCTGGGAGCTGACCGCTCAAGGAAGCACTGACTCTTTCCCAGAGTCACCTGCGGAAGGGTGTGAGTGGGTGGCGGGGTGCACACTTGCACTTGCCTTGTTAAAAGCTGGTGAAAGTGACTCCAAACAGATTCATTCTTTAAAATAGCAGTGCACTTGCTTTTGGCCATGTTATGGCTCTCAATCCAAGCCGGTGTTTTTTGTGAAATGCCAAGTGTTTTAGAGAAAATGAAAACAATGATGGTGTTTCTCTGTGCTGTGTGTGATAGAACTACGAGACAGTGAGCAGAAACCCCACTGTAGTCTGACATCAGAACAGCGGTTAACTCTATAATCGATCAACAAACATTTCTTTAAAGATAAAGCATGAGCTTCTATCTGCTGGGACATTTAACATGTACTTCTCTAAATATTTACCGGGAGCTCTGGTGGTATAGTGGGTTAGGCGTTGAGCTCTAACCATAAGGTCAACAGTTCAAAACCAACAGCAGCAGACAAAGATGAGGCTCTATACTCCTATAAAGAGTTATACCCTCAGAAACCTATAGAGACAGTCTACCCTGACCTATAGGGTCACTATGAGTCAGAACTGAGAAGTATTTGTAGACCCGAAACTACTTGCAAAGTGAAAGGACAAGGAATCTAATTGGGGAGAGGGTGGGGGTGGGGGCGAGAGCTCTAGTAAATGTAAATTACTAATAACAATAAAACATCTGATAAATGACTACATTGATGAAACGAAATTCATAGTTTATTAATTCAGTCCACATTGTTGTTAGGTGCCATGTAGTCACTTCCCCAGCTACCCTGTTTCCCCGAAAGTAAGACATCCCCTGAAAATAAGATCTATTTACAGCTTTGCCTCTCACTGAAATATACAGCATCCCCCCCAAAATAAGGCCCCCCGAAGCTACCGTAACTCTGGACCTTAGCATCAGGCGCCGCCGCACAGCTCCCTGTTGGCCGCAGTGCAGGAGCAGACAGGAAGTGCAAGGTCTCTTTTAACAAAATAAACAATAAATGTGTACCGTATTCTTCTTCATGGAAAAATAAGATATCCCCTAAAAATAAGACCAAGGCATCTTTGGGAGCAAAAATTAATATAAGACACTGTCTTATTTTTGGGGAAAAGGGTACATACTTCTCTTTTAAGGATGCATTTTCCATGTAAAACAGAGAATGCCTGGACTTCAAAGAGCACAGGAAATGCCGCTCCCCCCCAATAAACTGTGGACGACAGCGAGTCAGTCGGACATGCAGAGCCCACGTTGTTGCCACAAGCAAGCAAACGTACAGATGCTAAAACTGAGTCTGAAGTAAGTTGATTTTCTACTAAAATACATGAGGCCCCACTATATTTTAAAATATAAGCCGGATTATCAATTGTTAAAATGATCCTTGAATACACAAGAGTGCAAGGATTAAAATTTACTCTTGGCCCAAATAAAATTAAATTAAATAAAAAACCCTACTGATTATAACAATAAAAGTAAAAGCTATTTTTAAAATGTTAAAAAACACAATGGGGGAGGGTTGTTTTCCATTTTCCCTCATTTTACTTGGATGTATTTATTTTTCAAAAGAATTGGCCTACATTTCAAATGGGTCCATCTGCTAGGGCTTCTCATTTTCTCTGTGGAATAAAACCAGTCGGGTAAGGCCACACACTAGCTATATAGAAGTAGGGAAAATTTTTATCTCAAAATACAACATTTATCTTGCCTGTTGGTATTTTCAAGATGTTGAACGTGCTGGAATCATGGAAATTCTAACCCTAACATACAATATTCTGAGTAAGGCAACAGCTCTCTCTCTCTGGTCGTACAAAGGGATTTGTATTAACACCGACACCAAGCTCATCAATGTTCCTAGTAGAAGAGTAGACATATTTAGATGTTCTGCCTCAAGACTTTTAAAAAGGCCAATTACTCTGTGAGTTCTTGGGTCATATTCTCGATCGATTTCTGGACTCAAAAAGTACTACAACTATCTAGACGGCTCGTTGTAAACCTCAGATGTTTTTTCTAAAACACCCAGAGTATAGTGCCTAACATAGAATTATTACTAGTCAGTTATTTTTATGGCTATCATATCCATAAACCTTATCAATTAACTTAACTTTTCATTTTGTGGCATTATTCAAGTTCATGAGGATTGTTGAGTTAAAGAATATTTTGAATTAGGTAAGATATGTACAAGATTAGTATGTACCTTCCGATCCATTCTTCCAACAGAACTCCCCCAAATCCTGCCCACCGCCGTCAAGTTGATTCCAATTCACAGCGACTGGATGGGACGGAGTAGACGCCTCTTTGGGTTTCTGCGCCTGCGCAGGACCAGGCCACCCCGTCTTTCCCCTACGGAGGATCTAGGGTTCCACGGATGGACCTTGTGGTCAGCAGCCCACATCAACCACCACACTGCCTGGGTTTCTTCCAGCACACTGCTTGTTTCTTAAGGATCCTTCCATACAGTGTGTGTGTGCTTATGATGCATCTATGTAAGAAATGATAAGTACGATACCATGTTCTGTTCCTGTTACTTTCATTTAGCAATGGAACGGTCTATGTCTTATATAGTACAGACTCATTCTTTTTTTATGTATTATGCTTATACCAGCTCAAATTTATATTAGTCCAATTTTCTTTTAAGTGTGCACTTATCAGAAAAGTACTTGTTAACACTCAAATATTCAGGACATAGAATTTTCATAAGCTCATTATTAAAGAAACTACCGGAAGGAAAACTTGAGCCAAACAGGAGTTTGACAGAGACTCTCACAAAGCAACTGGCAGTTACGCATTGAATTCACTTTTAATCTCCAGGACTAAACCAAGAGAGGAAATTACTGCCGGTGAATGTGATCAACGGACCTTGCAGAAATAACAGACATAGTAGAAGGCAGGAGAAGGGTGTGGTGGTGGAGAAAGGATGGGAGGGGGTGCATGCATCCCGGTAAGGCTGGATTTCAGAGGCAGGATAAGACGGGGCAGTCTGCTGCGGGAGACTGCGGACTCAGAAACCCGTGGGCAGCTCCACTCTGCCGAGAGGGGTGATGCTCGTTGAGACACACTTGATGGCACTGGTGTCGGGTTTTGGAAAGAAGTCTTAGATGACGCAATACTGGAGGAAAGGAGTCAAGGCGTCTTCGTATGGAAACTTCAAGCAACCCGTAGATTACAGGCTGCCTGTTCCCTTGAAGATTCACCACCCCAGAAACCCTAATGGGGTCGCTCGGAGTGAGGATCGACTCGGTGGCAGTACTTTGGAAGAGAAAAGTGATGCTGGTGAAATTCTGTCTCACATATTTTGGCATCTTAACAGCCCTTGGAGAAGGCCGTCGTGCTTGGTAAAGCAGAGGGACAGAAAAAAAGACAGACTCTCAACAAAAGGAATGGACACTGGCTGCAACAATGGAGTCAAATACAACAACGATTGAGGATAAACGAACACTCAATGATCCACTTAAACTGGGGAGGATGGTGCAGGGCAGGCCACTGTTTCGCCCAGTCCTACGGTGTCGCCAGGAGCTCTGGTGGCACGGTGGGTTCCACCAAGCTGCTGACCACGGGCCAGCATGTCCAAATCACCGGCTGTTGGGTAGGAAAAAGATGAAGCCGCCTACTCCTGCGAGGTTTCCCGTCTCAGAAACTCCTCGCAGAGGAGGTTCTACTCTGTGCGGGAGGTTGTTATGGCAGTGAGTTTGGGTTTTGGTTACATAGTGGCACAGGGGTGTAGTATTAAATTTAAAAAAATGACGCTGATGGAGGGTGAGGGGCCGGCCCCCACCCGCTGATACTACTATTAGTACTACTTCTACTCGGATTCAGTAATGCACAATTGTACGGTTGAGATATATAAGCATTATATTAAAGTCATTGGGAGCATGAGAGATAATACAATAATACAGTCAGGCATGTTACATAGTACCATCGCTCACCTCAGCCCAGCTTGGTGGTCCATGTGGAGAGAGGGGGAAGGGAAGGAGGGGAAGGGAACAAGGGAGAGGGGGAAGAGTCAGGGAGGTCAGAGTCCGAGGAATCCGAGAAGTCCCGCCTATATTGCTGACCCATTCTTCTATACCTTTTGGGGGCATGCCAGCCCACTAATTACAGGTAGAGACATACAGGAAGGGGCTGCACTATAGGTTACACAGCAACGAGAGGGTGGTCTAGGGGGTGGTCTCTGGGTTTACACCCATTATCAGTAGGGTGTAAACCCCTCCTACAGGAGCCTGTCCATTGTCTCCAGAGGCAGGGAGCAGGCCCACCCCTGTGGAGGGATGAGACAGCAGTCTGGCAACTGATTGCCTTCAGGGGGGGGAATGCCTGCGCATCTGACCTCCCCCCACACACGGGGTCCAAACTGACTGTGGCACCCAACAACAACAACAAGAAAAATGGATAAATGAAGTTACACATCACACTGCTTTCTCCTGCGGCTTTCCTACATTGAAACTTTTACATCCTGGCTGTATTTCGTGAGAACATTGTCCAGAGCACCACCAGGGGCATTGTGCGACATAAGAGCCAATGGGGTGCAATAATAGAAATGGGACATACGGTACAGGGGACAGGCTATCAGATCAACTTTAACACTAACAATACACCCTCCGGTTTTGTTTTTGAACCCTTATAAATTGGGTAAAATAGGAAAGCTTTTTCATTGTTAAATTTCTTTGTAGGATTACATTCTATGGGTAAGAATGATTTTATTTTCCACCATTATTAAATTTAGATTATATTCCGTGAGAAATTAAAAGCTGAAAGGAAAGCACACGGGACAAGGGACGTCTCAGAGCAAATAGTCTGACATGACAAATTTGTAGCTAATCCATTTGTACAGAACCAAAACATCAATAGGGAAGGTAAAACGGCTTGATACTGTATACACTGGGGAGACAGAGCCGATGTGATTATTAAGTCAACAGGATTATTACAATTGCTTGAAAGGCCCATCCGTGTGCTGAGGAACACCGTTTTAGTCTTTGGGTGGTCCTGTGGAGCTGAGCTCCTGAACTATAGCTCACAACTGCCAAGGGCCAAGGCTTTGTGATGATTCTCCCTCCCTAGCGGAGAGAAGGCAAGTGAAAGGAGTGACTTCTTCCCTAAAATAACCCAGTCCTGCCCTGTAACACTAAAACGTCAACAAACAAAACACACATGCTACTTTCTAGTAGATGAAGCCTCGCTGCATGGTCAGGCCTACGATGCCCCTACTGCAACGACTCTCAAGAGAAAAACTGCTCGCAGCAGACAAGTCTCATTGAAGGTGCTTGCAATGTCAGCCAAGATACTTGGTGGGGAGGGTAGTGGAGATTTCATTAGATTAGTACTCTACAGACATGAAATCTTCTGTCTGGATATAACCCTAGCTAAGAATAAGACTCAAAACAGATTTGTAAACTAAAATAAACCCCTGCACCTGAATCACCAGCTGAGTAATAATTTCTCCTACGCTGTGCATTGCACCTGACCCATAGAGACTCTGTGCACAACAGAGCGACACACTGCCGGCTCCTGCGCCGTCCTCCCACCTGTCCATCTGAGCCCATTGCTGCAGTCCCTCTGTCCATCCGTCTCCGGGAGGGGCTCCTTCCTCTTTGTCACCGACCGTCCACTTGACCAAGCGTTAGGTGCTTTTCCAGGGACCGGTCTCTTCTGACAACGTGTCCGAAGTACCTGAGGAGAAGTCTCGCCATCTTTGCTTCTAAGGAGCATTCTGGTGGTGTGTTTTTTTTTGCCAAGACAGGGTTGTTTGTCCTTCTGACAGTCCAGGAGACGTCAGTAATCTTCCCCGGCACCATAATCCAAATAGCCACTTTTTTTTTTTTAATAGTGGAAGGAGGTTTCTGTAGCAGTTAATGTTTCATGAGTGCAAGTGGAACTCTCTTTTGGAAACTTCTTAGAATCCATATCTACTTATATCTAGATCTATTTATAGAGAACATTCAGCACACATGGAGTGATGACAATTTAAAACTTAATTAAACTTCTTGAATATATTCCAACTACCATTAAATATTAATTCATACACTCACCCAGTTCTCGCTATTCTATTTTCTCCTGACAATTAATGGAAACTTATATTTGTTCATTTCAGCTGCTTTCTCTTTCTCTGAAATCGCATTAGAATGTAAGTTCCAAGAGGGAAGAAGCTCTTTCTATGATGTTGCGAGATTTTCTCTCCAGGACCTAGGATAGCTCTTGACATAGCTAATAAGCAGCTAACTTAAGAGAGGATTGTGTACATTGTTCTTTGACATTCAGTGGTACCTCTCAGTTGGTAGGATTTGTTAGGAAGCTAAGTTTGGTTAACTGGTGTTCTGTTTTACCCTTTGATGTCCACTATATGTTATTAAAATAGGGCCCTATATGTAAACAAGGAATCTTGGTGGCACAGTGGTTAGAGTTCAACTGCTAACCAGACGGTCTGTGGTTCAAAGGCCATGAGCAGCTCTATGGACAAAAAAAGTGGTAGCCTGTTTCTATAAAGATTATTGGCGTGGGAACCCTGGAGGGTCAGTTCTACTCTGTCCTATAGAGTGGCTATGAGATAGAATGCATTCCACACAAGGATAAGAAAAAGATAAACACTAAATTCAAACTGAAAGGGAAAACGGAATATTTTAATACTTAGCAAAATATGTAGTGTAAAATAACCCATGGTAACAGTAATAATAGTTAATAGGCAGCTGGCACCTTCTAGCAGCCTATAATTAGGAGGAATCTGAAGACGGAAGCCTATATACAGAAGACAGACGACATGCTCACAAAAGCTACGGTCTCAAAGGGCATGGCCTACATGGACTTGAGCACAATAGACAGGATACAGGCTTGTTGGAAATCTACTTGCATCAACATTTTTTGTTAAGAGCTACCTTTACACACACACACTTCGAAAACATTCATGGAAAAATCCCATCATCTTATAATTACATTTCCATTAACTTTTTAAAGCTCCCTTGTATGCTCATTCTCTCTCTCTCTCTCTCTCTCTCACACACACACACACACACACAAATAGCAGTGTTACAATCATAGAAACCTTTATTAGACAAAAATATAAAAATATGAAACAGCTGTTTCTTGACATATCTTCTATCAAGTCCATACATGCCCATGTAACCCACAGAATTCTGCACTTTGATTTATAATCACACCAAAATGACAGTTTGGGAACTTCAATGGACTCAAATTGTGTTCTTTGGGGATGTTGAGTTTAGGGGCACAACAAGAAGGCTCCAGGGGCAAGACCAAGGCTGTCGGGTGGCCAGGATAAGGTTTCCCACCACAATCTTTCTAGGACAGCAATGTCACCCTGGAATAATCTGGTGCACGCTCATGATGGAAAAACAATTAATCGGTGCAACTTTCCTAGCCTTTCCCTCATCAACATCGCTCTAAGTTTTCTTCCTTTTCTCATAATTTGGACGAAGTTCTACAGAGCAGCTCAGTTTTCACTGGGGTAACCCGTACACACACTTTGTTTCAGCTCATTGACTATCATGTTCACAGTGTCACATCACTTACTCGACCTCCTCCTGGTGTTTCCTATATTGATTTGTTTCACTCTTTTTGCTCCCAGAGAGACCATGATTGGTCCTGATGCCCCGTGAAGGCTCCAGCACGCAGGGCTGCATCGGGGTAGGTCCATGCAGGTTCTCCTCGGGGATGTCTTGCAGGTAGTGAGCCTTGTCAGCTGAAGCAGGGAACTGGCTAAGGCAGCTGCACCCTGGTGTGACCATCACCAAGCAAGAGACCCGAGAACTAGAAAGGCGAGGCTCACTGAGCCATTTATGCCTCTGCCCCTTCAGTTAACCCCACAGGTGTTTATTGGCTAGGTTGGCACAATAAACTAACTACCTCACTGACCAAAATTAACTCCATCATGACCACCAAGACACAGTTCATAAAATGCTACAGGTTAAATGTGCTGTCACATACATAATTTTATGTCTGTATTTTCTATGATTTCTTTCAAGCTTGTTGACTTGACAAGTGATTGGACAAGGCTAGAGTACGCTAGACCCTACAGGCACTCTAATAAAGACTTTGTTTAATTAACAAACACAGTGTGGGAACATCTTCGCTCTGGGAAATCTTACTCAAAAACAGGGCTATGTTCCATTCAATATAAAAAATATGTTTTAAAGCCTAAACAAACACTTAAAACAAAGTCTAGTTACTAAGATGTGGAGCGAGCTGCACCATGTCTGGTCCAGAGAGCACTCAGTGAGGGTCGATTGACTAAATCATCAAACCAAATATCCCCCTCTTCCAGCATTCTAGGTGGCTGAGATGTCATTACCGTGTGCTATTCTCAAACTAAATCAATTAAGAATTCTGAGCTCTAGTATATAATCCATCTATGCCTCATGATGGAAAAAACCCAGCATAATTATGATAAACAATCTGCAGAGTCTCAAGTTGTCATGTCAATCTAGACAAGACGACAAGATGAATATAAACTAAACCACGCATGTACCACACGTGGCTTCTCTTGATGTACAAACCCCCAGAGCCTAAACAACTTGTCCTGATGTGCTACGCTAGCTTTAAACAATGAACACACCCAAAATCACACATGTACTATCTCCTGCCACTTATGTGTTGAGGCCTCTTGTCAGGTGTGGGAGGTGTCAGAAAGGTGAGTTGGCTTGGCCTCATTCACAGAGGCTGCATGGCATGGTGGGATTCCAACAGGGCGGGGTGGGGGTGGGGAGGTGGGGGGGTGTCAAACAGGCTGTCGTCCTTACAACTCCCAGACACGCTGGTTCTGTGAATATAGGCAAGTCACTAACCATCCTGTGCGGCTAGTAATCAATTGTTGTCTGCTGGGCAGTCACTGGACTCAAAGCAACGCACATGGCAGACGAGGACTGCCGCCCTGGCTTCCTGAACTGCGATTGTGTGTAATGGGAGCAAACTGCCAGGGCATTCTGCCCACAGAGAAGCTGGCGCGTTAAATCACCAACTTTTCGGTGAGCAGCCCAGTGGTTGACCATTGTGCCCGCATAGCTCCGTGGGCACCAACTCATGGAGGTAATAATACTACGTGCAGGGACACAATGAAATGTCTGGGATTCTCAGGCCTATCCACAAATGTATTATGATCCCCACAGTTGAATACAGGTACACAACTTCCTGGTTTTCATGGTTCTCCGCCAAGATCCATTTGACATTAGTAATGATGTATATCCCTTGTTTCATGTCGTCTTCTGAATTGGGCTTGAATTTCTGGCAGCTCCTTGACAATGCACTGCTGCATATTGTGAATGGTCTTCAGCAAAATTTTACTTGCATGTGATATTAATGATATTGTTCTATAATTTATGCATTCTGCCGAGTCACCTTTCTTTGAAATGGGTACAAGTGTGGATCCCTTCTGGTGAGTTGACCAATCAGCTGTCTTCTAAGTTTCTTGGCACAGAGGAGTAAGTGCTTCCAGTGCCTCACGACGTCTGTTGGAATATTTCAACCGCGTTCCTTCACTTCCTGGAGCCTTGGTTTCAGCTAATGCCTCCCCGCAGCTGGGACCTCTTCCTTCCGTACTATCATTCTCGACCATACACTACCCTTTGAAATAGGTGAATGTTTACCAGTTCTTTTTGGTACAGTGACAGCGAATTCTTTCCACCTTCTTTTGGTGCTTACTGTATCGCTCGGTATTTTGCCCAAAGATTCTTTCAGTATTCCAACTTGAGGCTTGTGCTTTTTCACCCGTTCCTGCAGCCTGAGAGATGTTGAATGTGTTCTTCCCTTTTGCTTTCTTACCTTCAGGTCTTTGCATATTTCATTAGAATATTTTACTGTGTCTTGGAAGAGCTGCTCTTTGCAAATTTCTGTTCAGCTCTCTTCCCTCCTCATTTCTCCCACTTGCTTTAGCTGCTCAATTGTGACTAGCAAGTTTCAGAGTCTCTTCTGACACACATCTTGATTTATTCTTTTCTTTTTAAAGACCTTTGGCTTTCTTCATGTCTGATGTTCTTGATGTTATTCCATGGCTCATCAGGTCTTTTACCAATAATGTTCAATGGGTCAAAATATTTCTGAAATGATCTCGAAATTCATGTGACATATCAACATTCCTGAACATCAAATAGTCCATCTCCCACGTCTAATTCACTGGATTGCTGGGGATTAATTGATAAAAGTTACCTGATAATTGATAAAAGCGCTCAATCCCTAGTGTGAGAAGCCTGACAAAAACAATTATTATGTAGAAGTCCAGCCAAAATTGAGAGAAAAGGGGGAAATTTTTATTTTTTACTTAGTAATTAACCATACTTGTCAAGCCTACATTTAGAGGAAAACTGCTATCCTCTTACAAAATGTATGGCAAACATAAAACTATCCCACTGACAAGTCATTACCCTATAGATTTCAATTCTCAACTATTTGGTCTAGAGACTCAGTAAGGGCAATAACCAGCTCTGGTCGCTAGGTACCCAATACTGAACAGAGCCAGCTCCCTTCATTTAAGCCTCTCACTTGGCTGCCCACTTTGAGAGATGCGAGCCCCAATACTGTGGTTTGGGTTTAAAGACTCTAGTACTTGGCATCCAATTAGCCCTTTGTCCCACCTCCGGTTATATGGCAGCCACAACTTCTCCTTGTTTTCCAACCACCTGGTTCTTCCGTGCCTGCTCTGCCTGGGCTCACTCTTCCTCCCGGGTCCCACTTTTACCCACCCCTGAACAAAATCCTGACTCCTGTTTAAAGGCCATCTCTCACACGATGTTTTCTATGACTCTGTTACTCAGAATGAATTACCCCCTTTTGGGGGCAGATATGTAATTTCTCTGTGCTTCAATTCCTTCAGCTAAACAATGTTAATAATCTGCATACGTGAGGTGATGCATGCAATTGTTTCAATCTCAAACATTTAAAAAACTTAAAGACTAAATATGTGCATGAAACTTAACGTTCCTATTATTTGCCATATTTAATGAAGCCAGATTCTAGTTGGCTCATGTCATACTCATTGCATAATAAAAGTTACCTCTTTTGTGTTTGAATACGCATTTGAACCACTACTTTTTTTTTTTTTGAACCACTACTTTTTATGGTGCAAGCCAAGCTAATATTCTGGAACTATATCTTAACTGATTGCATTAACTCAGTGTTTTAAGATGCATTCAAAGAGTCATCATGGGCACCTGCTATGTGGCATCTTGTTGAACAGAATCAAAATAGCACTTGTACTTTTTTTTTAAGCAATGAAACTGTGGGCATTTTTAGATATTTCCCAAACTGTAGACATCTGCTGTTTATACTTCAAGTTTCCCCAAATAAAGAGTACAGTATCATCGTCCCAGACTAGAGAGCAGAGACTGCTCACTAAATGACTTCTCTCCTAACGAGATTTCACAAAGCAGCTGACAAGGAAGGCCGGGCCATTCTTGTACATATAATGGAAAGATAATTGCCTAGAATAGAGATATACCTGGTTGTATGCCGACATCTGAGTCACTTCCACCTGACAGGAGCCCTCTGGTGGCAACTGTGAAATTCTATACCAAACTTGTCTGAAGTCACACTTGAATCCATCATTTTCAAGAGGTAGGCCAG
>NW_022103915.1:50187733-50213948 GCF_000313985.2 Echinops telfairi
ATTTTGCCCTTCAGGATGCTTTTTGTTTGTTTGTTTCTCAAAGGCAATGCAGATGTCAACGGAACATGTAGGCGTCCCTAAGGATATCCAAAGTGCTGCTTCCACGTGGTGTGAATCAAACAGCACAAACTCTTGGGGATGGGAGAGCGAGATGGAAACACCACGTTCAGAAATATACAGACCTAGATAGAGGATATGCTGAGACTCGGTGGCTGCACATTTTAATATTTTTGTTTAATAAAGGTTTCTGTGATTTTTTTTACCAAAATTTTTTGATTTACCATCACATGTACAAGAATTTTTCCCGCAAGTACTACTTGTTGTAGCATGTAGCCTACAGATCCACAAATAAATAAAACATATGTAAGTTAACGGGATACGTAACTAGATGTAGTATACTTTGCATTTATAAAGAGAAAAGGAAATAACAACAGCTTTGAATTTTATGTGCATAATTTTCATTCTTGTTTTATTTTGTTCCACAAATCTCTGTGTGTTTATGTGGACATACTTATGTGGATGTATCAGGAGCTCTAGGAGCAAAGGCTGCGCAGCACAAGGTTGGCATTTGGAAACGACGGCCACTCCTCGGGAGGAGGAGGAGACTCTCTGCAGGTGTAAAGAGTTACAGCCCAGAAACGCACCCTCTGCTAGAGGGTGGCTGTGAGCCAGCATTGACTCAATGGCAGTGAGCTTGGCTTTAGTTGTCATGGATGTCTTTGTTGGCTTGTGTAGACGATGAGCAACTAACATGTGAGCTCTTCCTATGTACCAGAGACTAGTGTGCCTGCACTTTATAAAAACTAACCCATTCAATCCTTGTCGTGATGCAGATACATGCTCATTCTCCATTTTATTGATTGACGGATTGAGCAGAAAGGTAGAAAGGCAACCATGTATCACGTGACCAGCATGACCACTGAGCAAAGGAGGGTTTTCCTTATACAGTTTTGTACAGTTTAAATGTTTTCAGAAAACACGTGATATGATTTTCCTAATTCAAAAGAGAAAATCAATCATCTTAAGAATCAAGTGTGAAGTGCAGGCTAAGGGAACCGTGGGGCGGCAGGCAGTAAGTGTGAGTAAGGCCGTGCAGCCTGTCACCAGTAAACAGGAGACACACAGTACACTACTGTTTTTATATGCTAGTCAATGTTCAGTAAAACGTCTGTTATTTTAGTCAACATTGGCATTTTGATACGCGAAACTGCCTGGTTACTATCACTTTTAGAGACCAATGAAATAGTTCCCAGAGGAAGAAAATTTGTCTAGAGACCAGAATAACTAACCAACTTACAGCTAACTATCTCTGCAATCTCTCTAAACCTATGAGTGCATTCAATGGGCACATGGTATGCACACAGATGGCTAATTGCCATCAATAGTTTTATATATTGATCATCAATTTGAAATGCCAACAAAATGTACTGTTTTTACATTAGTCAGTATCTCATGTCAACACGATCTTTCATCTGCGTTCGATGCCACCTTTAGCTTGAGCTGGTTCCATATCTAAGCCAATTATGCTCATCTGCTTCAATTCAAATAAGCCAGGAAGCCCTGACCGTGCTTTCCAGCCTCCTGGGCGTGGCGGCACTGTCTTGTTCTGGTAGGTGCCAAAGATGTTTGCATTGAGGAAGGACCCAGCTATTAGCAAGAAACGCACGAGAGGCTTCTCTCAGAACCTACCAGACACTAACGCATGCTTAGTAGATGGAACACTGACGATGGGCAATGCCCACCTCTTGTTGTGTTGGCATTGGCCTGGTACTCTGTATCTATCCCAACATGGCAGTGCCCTTGATGAAGATGGGTGAGGAGCTCGTAATGAGCCAAAGCTTTGGTGATCAGAGAAATCATCAGCATCGGCATCTAACTTTAAACAAAGCTCAGCGCCTTGCTCCTGCCATTGGCCAGAGGCGATCACTTATGTTAGGAAAGATAAAGAGTTAGGTGTCATGCTGCTCGACCCTCAAGGCAATGGATTTCATTGGCAACAACAGGGCCATGAAGAAGTGTGTTCTCTCACTCCTATTGCCAAAGAAGGCTTGGCAGCCAGCAATCTTCAGTGTGAAGAGGCTGAGATGGTGACTTGCTGCACTTCTCTCTTCTCGGGGGCCGGGGGGAAATCTGTATGCCACGGCGGCGCCTTCATCCCCAGCTTGCTGGAAGCTGCGAAACGCAGATAAACAGTCACAAAACAACATCCCTCTTGCTGCAAACTCTGCCGAAGCAGCCCTGCCATGAGGAACGTCACAACCAGTTGATGGACCTTCGTGCTGGCAAAATAGACCCCCGGGCCCCTCTCTCCTTCTGAAGTAGAAGCTGTCACCGACGGAAGAACATCCAGCCTCTCTCGGGCACGCTACCCAGCACAGGTGAAGGGCTGCTTCTTGGTGTGCACACCCGTGAGTCCCACGAGTCGCAGCCGATTTATAGGCACACATGACCGCTCTTCCACACGGCAATCCACTGATATCACGCGACACATACCAGCAACCCTTTCATAAAGGAACTGGCCCAGAGCTCAGTCTTCTGTCCCTCTCAGCAGGTTTGCCATCAGCTTCCAGGCTGGCTTTCCACACTTCTCAGCAAATTTGCTCTTGCGACGACGACGAACGTGACTTTTTGGTCATCATGGGGGTTGGGTTTTCTTCTGGGAACTCAAAACAAAATCCATCAATTTCACCCTGGAAAAAAACGTTACTGTGGTCTTGAGACTGGCAGACCCAACTGGTTACTATGAGGCCACGGAAAATGTCTCCAAAGCTTTAAGGGTTCCATGACGCTAGTTGACAAAGCTTCCTAACAGGAAGCCCTGGAGACTGAACAAACAAATCACCTGTCAAGCAGAATCCAATTTTCCGAGTCGCTGTGGTACTTTCTACTTACAATTTTTCTTTTCTGCTACTTGAATGAAATTATCAGCCTGGCAGATTCACTGGTCCCTGGATATGAAGGTTCCCATTCTATACTTCCACTGGATTTCTGGTCTCTGTGTTTGCAAAGTTATTTTGAGCCGGGGTAGTTCATTTCTATTTCTGTCACTCTTTTTATACTTCAATGAGACCCATTTCTGAATTACTGATCTATTTCTGTGAACTGGATAAGGAACACAATACCATCATCATGAGCAAACATGCCAAGTGAACTAAGGTCAACAGTAACACACACGCAGTGTTTGAAGGGTTTTACATAAACGAAGTGCTTTCCTCTGCTAAACCACTTTATGAAGGAGGGGATTACTCCGGCCCCATTTACAGATGGGGAAACTGAATGTGATACCCCGGTTCAAGGGCCCAGAGGACCAGGGTCTGGAGGCTGGCAGTGCAGCTCGCAAGCCCGAGCTCTGCCCACACTCTGCTCTCCACGCGAGAAGAGATGGGAGGGTGGCATCATCATCTGCTAGGCGAGATGAGGGTACTGATGCCGCTCTCGCAGCCCTGCGGGTAATTCCCAAGGGCTGTCACAATGACTAAAAGCCCAAACCAAACCAAACCAAACCTGGTGCCATCAACTCATGACAACCCTACATCGGATTTCCAAGGCTGGAAATGGGTACATGTTCATGGGAGCAGAGAGCCTCAACTTTCTCCTACAGCGCAGCCAGCGGGTTTGAACCACTGGCCTTGTGGGCTAGCAGTCCAGTTTACCCAACAGGGTCACCGGGGTCAGCCTGCCCTAAGACGCCCAGTCAGGCACCTTCCTTCAATAGTCTTCCCAGCTCCCTTTAAGTCTTGTATTCGAGATGAGACCAGATATCACGGAGAAACTTTCTAGAGCAGCGGTTCCACACGTGTGAGTTGTGATCCCTTTGGGGTCAAATGACCCTTTCACAGGGGTCACACGATTCACAACAGTAGCAAACTGACAGTTATGAAGTAGCAATGAAAATACATTTACGGTTGGGGGTCACCACATGAGGAACTGTATTAAAGGGTTGCGGCACAAGGAAGGTTGAGCACCACTGTACAGGCCACTCTGGGCATCTACTAGCTAACAGAAGCTAACAGACTACGGCTCTTGAAAGGCCACATCGTTCTAAACGGCAGCTCTTACTGGTGGGCCTGAAGTCACAGCCTTCCTTGGTGGGCTGGTGCAATATTTATTATACACCTACTAAGCTCACTTAACTTCCCTGGGTTTTCTATTAACACTACTTTGAAAGCAATTATCTTATTTTTGTTGTTGAGACCGTGTACCCGTGCAACGATTTTTGTGTACAATTCAGTGGCATTGATTATATTCTTCAAGTGACACTATCACTTCCTTGTCATGCTCCTTTCCAGGGGCCTCCCTCGTTTTAAGAGACACTCATGGTTCCCTGAACATGCGAGCTTATCTTTGGATTTGCGGTCGTCAGTTTGAATCCCCAGCTCACTGCCACTGAGTTGATTCTGATCCACACCGACCCTATAGGACAGGGCAGAACTGTTCCTGTGGGTTCCTAACGGCTTTGAACTGCTGCAAAACCAGTTCATTGGGGGTGCATAAACCCACGACACCAGGGCTCCTCTCTGACTGCATATAGTCGTGGAAGAGGCAGCCCTCTGTGATGTACTCTGAACTGTTGTGGGGTTTAAATTAAATGTCAGGAGGTATTTTTTGTTAATTTCCTATTTTGCAAGGTGACACTTACCTTTCTCACACAGGCTCCACCCCCCAGCCTCACCTCCACCCCCAGCCCTGCCATCCTACCCTAATAATAAACATAAGTGGTCTCTTTATTGAATAGGTACTGTTTTCCTGGCTAAGACCATGCATAGAGGCATACAGCTGAGTCTGTAGTGCGCGATGAACAGATTTCCTTTGTTAATAACAACTTTGTCTTCCTCCAGTGAATGGCAGCTTTGGTTACGTTTGCTTTGTTGCTATTTGGCTAACCCCAATTCACCACCAAAGCCTTTCTTCACCATTACCATTTCTCCCGACAGAAACCACAGCACAGTCTCTTGGCGTGGTCCTTCCTGTCCCCACATCGCTCCCCAGAGCCTTTCCTTCCGCAGATGTCTCTGTGCAGCGGACCTCTGGACCGCGAGGGCCCTTCCATCGCCTTGGAAACTTGTTTGACTTTCCTCTTGCTCTGGACTTCTTGTTTCCTGGGTCACGTCGTTCTCTAATTTTACTTCCCTCTTTTGTTTTGCTTGGTAACTTTCTGTTCTGAATTAGGTGAAGGTTCACCGAGCGGATCACCAGTTCACGTTCCACCGCTTATGTTTTGGTTCAATTCATCCACGGCAATCTCCTCACTGTCCCCTCCCTTATCCCATGTCCCCCTGTGCTTCCGTTCCTCGTCTTCCTCTCCTACAGCGCTGCCCTTTGTCCTCGGCTACGTGCTCGCCTTTGGATGGGAAATGGCCGATGACTGACATGGAGCAGGAGCCCAGCTCCAGAGCTGAGTGGGTCCCAAGTAATCGCAACAGTCCTTGTGCCGTCGGTGCTCTGCTGCGCCCTGGTTGGCTCCGCCTTCCTGGTGACCCTTCCGTGAGGGGATGTCCCATTGTCCACAGATGGGCTTTGGGCCTCTGCACCGACACTCCTCATTCTCAAGAGTGCTTTTTTTAGTTTGGGGCCTTCTGGTGCCCGTTACCCGATTCCATTGACACCTCATGATTGCGCAGGCTGGTGTGACACACACAATATTCCTCTCCAGTCCTGGCTTTCAGTCCTGGCTAGAAGGGAGAACGCACACTGGTACTGCTAAGAGCTCAGGGCACACGGAACCCAGGTCAGATAAACCCCTCAGGAACAGAAATGGGAGTAGGGATACCAGGAGAGTAGGGGGAAGGTGGGAGGAGGGGAGGAAGCGGGAACCGATTGCAATGATCAATGTATAACCCCACCCCCAAGGGGGATGGACAACAGAAATGTGGGTGGAGGGAGACAGCGGTTTATGTAAGATATGAAAATAATAACAATTTATAACTTATCAAGGAGCCACAAGGGTAAAGTGGGGGGGGGGGCAAGAGGAACTGATACCAAGGGCTCAAAGAGAAGCAAATGTTTAGAAAATGATGATGGCAACATATGTACAAATATGCTTGATACAACTGTATTTTTGAAGATACACTAGTTTCTTGAGTATCTGTGTACACACATATGATCAACACGCTGCTTTCAGAACTGTTGTGTCCATGACAAGAAGAGAAACAGATGTCATCTATAAATATACTGTCCTTTGTATTAATAAAGAGACTCCAAAGTTGAAGCCTTGGTGGTGTATGGTTACGTGTTGGGCTGCAATTCACATGGTCGGCAGTTCAAAACTACCACCACCAGGTCCTCGGGAGAAAGACTGGGTAAACTGAACAAACAGTTAACAGTGTTGGAAACCTGTAGGCGGCTCTATGAGCCAGCATTGACTTGATGGCAGTGGGAATGCACACTCAACACACCACTCTTATTAATCCTTGAGGAGCCCTCGTGCTTTAGTTATGCACCCCGCTGCTAAGTGCAAGGTCAGCAGTTTGAAACTAGCAGCCACTCCGTGGGAGAAAGATAAGGCTTTCTACACTCATGAGTTAAATAGTCTACAAACTCACAGGGGCAATTCTACCTGTCCTCCGGGGTTGCTACGAGGTGGAGCAATGAGCGTGTTTGCTTTGTTGTTTTCAAGTTAAATGGCATGTGTCGGATGGGCCTCTCACACTTACACGATTACACTCACACGAATGCCTGCAATCGAGCTGGACAAGCCAGGTGGCCTCCTGAAAAGTCATTCAGAGTTTTAAAAACATCTCAGATCCTCTCTGCTCCAAAATTCTCTCTCTTTAATTTCAAAGAGAGAACCCAGAAATATTCCTCTCTTTCTCAAATACTGAAAACTGCAAAAAGCAAATAGTTTGTGGTTTTGAAACCGTGAAGACCAAGGCAAGGCATGAAAATTACTATAGTTTAAAAACTAATGTTTCTCATCAGTTTAGCCCATCTATGGAGAAGAAGTTATTCCTTTAAATAATATCTCTAGGTCACTAACAAATATCAGCACAATCTTCTCTGAAAAATAAGTGATAAGATTTTAGAGTTAATTCATGCTTCCAATCAAAACCAACAAGAAGACCATTTTTCAACATTAATAAGAAAGCATGTCTAATTTATTGCTTGAGTTGCTTTAATCAAGTAAGGTTTCAGATACCTTCCTAACTTGTTACTTTTCTTACCTTTCGATCTGCAAGCCCCCCCCCCCCTTTCTTCTCTAGTTCATTCAACTAATCCTTTCCTGCGAGCCTTAAAATGACTAACCCACAAAGGGCCGGCGAAGCTTCTTTGTTAAGCGTGTCCACTGGGACTGAACCTGCCACTTTCTTGGCTTTTCAGAGGACGGTCTCGCTGAAGAGCCAGTTTCACCAGTTCTCCTTAGAAGAGAGTCATTAGACTCCCGAGAACACATTTAGCCATGAAAGGAATGAAAATGAGTCTAGTGAGCCCCAGTCAAAAAGCAGGAAAGCCCACCGGGGAAAACTACTCATGAGGAGGGGAGGCCAGGGCTGCACTCTGAGAGAGGGAGAAAGTGATCGCAGAGATGGGCTCCTCCTGCGCAGTGCCGGCTGTCAGCGCAGCCTGCTGAAAAAACCCCCGGCACGCTGGACAAGGCTGGACACTGCGAGAGTTTGGATCCAGGATGTACTGTAAGAGTGAAATCAGCAGGCAATCTAATGAACGCAGCCAATGTGAAACAGCAATTGACTCCCAATGTTGGATAAAATGAGATTTTAAGAATTCTTATCTCTTCTTTTAAAGGTCGTCAACAACACTCCTTTGCTATAAAGCGTACTTTAGTCAAGGCCAATGTGCTGGCAAGGGGCAGATGCATTCAACAGATCAGGCCATTGTTCACTCCAGCTGGATAACTACACCCCCTTACTGGTCTGTCACTTTGTCGTGCCGTGGTCCTGTGGTGGCTGTGCTGCTGTGACGCTGGAAGCTGTGTGGTTGGCATGTTACTGCCAGCGGAGCCACTGGAAGTCAACAGGTGTCAGGAGGGCTTCCAGACTACGAACAGACTGTGAAGAAGGAGCAGGCTGTCCACGTCCGAGCAACCAGCCATTGAAACCTTGTGGGTGGCTTCAAACCCTGTTGAGATCCTGAAAGTCCTGAATAAAGGCAGGACGGGTCCGAGATCGCGCCAGAAGCTGAGCCGGGGGAAGGCACTCGCAGCTGCCTTCTCAAAGCCGTCGACCATGATGAAGAGGATGGAGTACAGCCGTCAGGACCTCCATCGCTGATGGGATAAGCCTCAACAGGGGAAGAAACAGCTGCAAACATCAATGGGAAGTTGTCGAAATGAAATGGAATGCATAGAGATTGATATTCGAGGTGGGAGCTGAAATAGACTGGTATTGGCCATTTTTAATCAAGAAAATCGTATGGCTGACTATGCTGGGAATGAGATTCAAGAGGGCTGGCGTTACAGTCATCGTCATAAAGCACCTTTCAAGATCTAGCTTTTTGCATTCAAGGAAATCTGATCAATACAACTATTATTCAAACGTATGCACCAATCAGTAAAGCTGCTGATGCAAACATTGGAAGAATTCTACCAATGTCTTCAGTATGAAACGGATTAAACATGCAGTCAAGATGCATTGGTAACTATCGGTGAATAGAACACAAACACTGAGAACAAAGAGGAAAGAATAGTTGGACAATATGGTCTTGGTGGAATAAGGTAGAACTGCCCCTGTGGATTTCTAAGACTTACAGGAGTAGAAAGTATCATTTTTCTCGTAGAGCAGCTGGTGGTTTCAAACTGCTGACCTTGTGGTTAGCAGTCCAATGTGTAACCACTATGCCACAGGGCTTCCTTAGCTGACCAAACCCCCAAGGATAACAAAGGGTGATGTCTGAAATCATACCCTCTAGTAAAGTAGTCTTAAAGACCCTCCCAAGGAAAAAGGGTGTGACTGGTCCACACCCTCTACTCAGGTCTGGACTTAATCCTGACTTACTCCTGTAATGGGAGTACTCCTCCCTCCCAAATGGGGTCATAGCCACAGACCCAGAGCTCAGAATCTGAGTGCATCACATACGAAATTATGGCTAGAAGGACCATATTACTTCATTGTAACGGCCCCCACCATCACCTCTCCACACCACAATTTGTGGATTCAGTTACCTGTGCAGAGCACAGGCATTTGGATCACCTCCCCCTTGTAGCTGTTGTAAATGGTGCTGCCAGACACTCAGGCTTAGGAACAACTGCAGATGGTGCAGGACTGGGCAGCGTGGAAAACAAGCCAACTCATCGCCCTGAGTTGCTCCTGATTCACAGCCATCCTGTATGCCACAGTGGAGCGTCCTCGCTACAACAGTGCCAAGGCAAATCCGTATGGAGCTACACAGCCACCTCTTCCTCTGGAGAAGCAGCCGGTGAGTTCAAACTGCTGACTTCTACATCAGCAGCTCTGTGCTTTAACCACTGTGCCACCAGGGCTCCAGTAAAACAAGCAAGAGCCTCTCCAAAGAGAAAAGGAAGTGGCGGGAAGGAAAAGGTCCATCTTGGATCTAGTGCTGGGACACTCAGTTAGGAATGCAGCCCTCTGATGCCCAAGCTCGAGTCTGGACAATAAAGCAACTTGCAAGTGGTCTGTGACCTAGGGGTGCCATCAGCATAGACTCATCGCCACCACCTGCATCCCCACTGCTCGAACCAGGCCACATGCAACCAGGCCTGGGTTTTATTTTTCAAATGTGACTTGAGTGTGCTAATTTTCCTTCAACTTCGTTTGAGTGAACATGCACAGAGCAAATTGGTTTTCCATTTAACAGTTCATAGCCACTGTGTTTCCTGGCACTGACTGCAGGCCCCACGGTGTAAAAGCACTTCTTCCCACATCCTCCCGGGGGGGTCCCATTTCCAGTCATCCTTTCTCCTGTCTCTTCTTACCTTCTAAGCCTCATCCTCCTGCAAATGCTACCCTTTTGCTCTCCTACGGTTGGTTGTGCTAATGCATCCAGACCTCCCGATGGCACTGTTAACTGACTGTCTGGCTCGAGAGTGGAGCCTTGGGTGAGTTCAGTTCTGGGTCAGAAGAGTGTCTAAGAGTCAGTCTCGAGAGTTCCACCAGTCTTTCTCAGAGCAGGAAGCCTGGTCTTGTTCATGAGGTTTTTTTGAGTTCTGCTCCACATTTTTCTACAACTCCCTCCAGGCATCTCTAGTGTTCGCCCTTCCAGAGTGGTCAGCAGTGGTGGTCAGGCACCATCTAGTTCGTCTGGTCTCAATGTGGTGGAGCCTGAGGTTTATGTGGTCCTTTGGATGAATGGTGAATTACTTATAGGTACCTTTAATTGCTTCACTATTCTTTGTTCCAGATGGAAATTTTTTTTGTTTATTACTTAATTCCCTATAATACATGAAAAATCCAAACCAAACTCACTGCCATCGAGTCAGTCTGACGCACAGGGACCCCTGTGGGTTTCCAGTACTGTAAGTGCTGACGGAATCAGATCGCCCAAGTCTTTCTCCCTCGGAGCTGCTGGTGGTGAACTGCCAACCATGTGGATGGCAGGCCAATGTGTAACCTCCACGTCACCAGGGCTCCTATAATACATGAAAGTCATTGAATATCTTTATCACTACTTGCAATGCCGGGTTAGCTGTGAATAAAAGCTACTAAATTTAGACACAGCATGTTTGGGGAAAACGTACAACTTTTTATAGTTATTAAAAACTAGAAGTCTTGTTCTTAAGTATTTTTAGTTTCACTTTTTTATCTAAGCCTTCTAATAATGTGTGATCAACCCGTGGCCATTCCATAGGTCCCAAAAAGGCATTACTAAGAGTGTGTACGTTGCTGAAAATGGAGAGTATAGATCAGAGATGTCACCAGACTGACTAGGCATAAAATAATGTCCCTGTTACCCATAAACCAAACTAGAAATGTTTAAATTTCAGTCTCCAGTTAATATGCTACATTCTCCATGCAACTATTATTTTCCTTGTGGTATTTTTAAACAAAAAGTTGTATGGGCTGGGCTGGGGGTAGGGGTGGTTAAAGGCCTTCTTTAATCAGATGAAATTATCCAAACATTGCATATGGACATTAAAGGCATTAATTACTTGGGGCTACCGGAAGCAATGACAAGGTGACTCTGTTTTTCAGTCCCAGTTCTGTCATGGCACAGACGCATTCACATTTCAGATCTGCATATCTGTTGAAAATTTCAAGAACACCTGAAGCTTTGTGCAAAGATTAAATCATGTCTTTATCCTTACATGTTAATGACCCAGCTTACAGGCTTAGTTAGCTAGTGCTGCTGTAACAGAACTGCCACATGTGGCTGGCTGCAACAAACAGATTTCGGGGCTCACAGTTAGATGGCTGGAAGTCCTGATTCAGGGGTGAGTTCTAGGGGGGGCTCCCTCCCTTTGTAAGCTCTGGGGGAAGGATCATTTCTGCTCCTTAGCCATCTTACTGTGTGGCCTGCCTCTCTCCCCCCCTTCTCTGCTTCCCGGTTTGCTTGTTCAATCTCTTTTATATCTCAAAAGGGTGAGTCACCCTCCACTAGTCTTGCCTCATTAACATAACACAGACAACTCATTTCCAACTGGGATTATAACCAGCTGTATTCAGGGTTAAAACAGGGAGGAAACACACCCAGGTAAAGGTGGGCCTGGAGGTCAAGGTCTATTAGGCACATCAGAGAGGAAGGCACTTCCACAGAGCTCTCACCCCCGGCCCGAATGCCCAGAGGCAGAGTCCCTTGAGCTGGTCTTGGGGGTTGACTTCAAAATGAAATAGAAACCATGAAGAGATAGCTCAGACACCACGTCACTGAAGCCACTAGAGCCCATCAGAGAGTCTGGTCTTGTGACTACCCAGCAGCAACTGGTGGGTCCAGTTTTATTCTTGCTCCCTCCAGCCTCTCAAATGGGCCCCCCCAACCCCCACCAAAAGGCTGGGCTGCCTGGGGCCAGAGGCCACAGGTGTCTCTTCTCGTCAGGAAATTTCTCAAACAAAGCTTGTTGGTATTGTATTTTAACAAGATAACCTTCTGTGGATGTGTGAGACTCTTAAAAGTCAATATATGAAGTATTTTATAAAAACAAACCCTCACTGCTATTGACTCACTTTCGATTTATCGCTGCCTTGTTTTGGGTTGCTGCGGCTATACACCTGTGTGGTCGCATAGAGCTTCATCTTTCTCCTGAGGATCAGCTGATGGGTTTGAACCTCTGACTTTGTGGTCAGCAGTCCAGCGCTTACCAGGCAGCACCACCAGGGCTCCCTATATAGAGTATAAATGAATCCTAGACAAGAAGACCTGGGCCCCACCTTCCACATCTTTGCTACCTTCTCTGGGTTTCCCTCTTACTCTATACACAATGCGGGCAGTGTCAGCGTCAGCCAGCCTGCCTTAATTGCTCATGTGCAAGTTGCCTTCACCCTAATTTGAAGTTCTTGGGTGGGGTGGGAGAAGAAGAGGCAGGCAGTTGACAGGATGGAGTGACACAGTGGCAGCACTGTAGTGGCACTGGGAGGATGGCATAGGACCGGGCATTGCTTCCGGCTCTGTGCATAGGACGGCTCTGAGTCAGAACCAGCTCTAATGACAACAGAGTCACCGGACAGTTAACTGATTACAAAGGGAAGAAGGACTTCACGATGATCTGGCAAATGCTACCTTAATCAAATGAGATAAATAAATAAAAGCACATAGCATGTGAAAGGGGCCAACTCACGTAGTATCCCACTTGTTTAAATGTAGTGAGAATTGCACAGCGCCATCTCTTGGCTGTCCAGCCAAAGAGACATGTCCCGAAGTTCGCAGAGCATTCTATGAAATAACTAGCACGTTCCTCCAACCGAGCCAAGCCCGTGCAGGTTAAGGGAAGACAGTGACACTGTTCCGGACTACAGGAGCACAGAGCCGCGCACACACACACAGCACCAGAGTCTGAGCCTTCCTAGGGCTAGTCGGTGAACCTTGGGGCTGCACATTAGGTTATGGGGAGGGGCATCAGGTTGGCTCTGCCTCAGAGCGACCCTCTGTCCAACAGAATGGGACTACTTCGCCCTGTGCCATCCTCACACTTACGTCTGAACCATCGAAGCACTCACCGTGTCAGTCCAGCCTGTCGAAGCTCTTCCCCTTGCCCCCGCCCCTACTTTATCCAGCACGATGACCTTCTCCTGGGACGGCTCTCGCCTGATGGTAAGGGTTAAGCATTCGACTGCTCACCAAAAGTTTGTGCTTCAAACCCACCAGCAAGTCTTTGGGAGAAAGATCTGGCAGTTTGTGCCCATACAGATTTATGTCCTTAGTGAGCTCTACGGGCAGGTCTAACTCTATCCTGTAGTGTCACTATGAATCAGAACCAACTTGAACCTTAGATAGTAGTCAGGCATCCCCCGTGAACTCCCTGAACTGGATGGTGGTTCTCATCTATAGCGAACGCATTCCACAGTCACCTGGCAGGTTGGCGCCTCATGACAGCAACTTCACCACAGTGGTTTAGGGGACACACATCTTTGTACTGTACCCAACCTATTGGCCATCGGTTGATTTTCTACTCACATAAGGTCCCTCTGGAACAGAGGGTTTCCAAGCCGGCTGTCTTCACAGAATCTGACTGCCACATCGCTGTCCCACAGATGGCAGGGAGGTGCAAGCTGCAGGCCTTTCGGCCTAGTGTGTGAATGCGGGCTCCCAGCGCTCCTCTGTCCCGCACCTGCAGTACCGCACCTGCAGGCTTTTTGTTAGACATTTTACAGAAGCAGTGTTACCTTAGTGTGTTTGGTATTGAACCTAGGTAGTTGGCTCTCATTTTACTATGGAATTTTTAGAATAATGGGATAGTTTTCTGCTCTTTTAAAATTCTGGCCCTATGCTTATTGGAAACCACTCCCTGGCGCGATGGGGTACACCTTTCCCCATGCCCATGGAGGTGCCGTGCTGGAAAGCTGCTGTAAGCCAGGCGAGCATTGAAAGATCATTGTACATTAGTCATTGCAACAGTCAGCATTTTAAATCAGCAGGAACCATTAACAGTCACTGTGGAACTTCAAGTGAGGGGGGGAGGGAGGTGAGAACATTTAAACCACTTGTCTTCCATGTACGTGTGTGGTGGGGGGAGTTGCACCTGAGAAGTGGCTGGTGGGTTTGAACCACCAACACTGTGGGTAGAATCCAACGCTTCTTACACAGCACCGCCAAGCTTCATATTCCCACAAATGAAGACGGAGCCCTTTGCCTGAAGCCGGGCCTTTCAAGTAAGCACTTCAACCCCCCAGGAATCATGCTGGGTACTATTGAACCCACTGTCATTTGTAAACTGAACTTTAAATTACACACACGCACACACACACACACACAAAACACACATACATTTTAAACACTATGCATACTGAACTTTAAATTATCTGTGCAGTTTAAAGCTCAGTTTAACAAATATTTTTGTATATTTATTTTTGCATATACACCCACAGACATATGAATTCCTTTGCTCTTCTTTTGAAATCCATGCGCCCCAGACCCCCACATCAAACCACCTTGTATTGCTCCAATCACCCCGGGCACCGCGGGCCCTTTGCTCCTCTATCCTGGTGCTATAAGAACATTTGACAAAATGAGGCGAGAGAAGGGAGGAAAACTGACAAACACAGAATTCTAGCAAACAGCGTTCAGTTCTTACAAACCTAAGAGTAACCCCAACGAAAACCAAACTCACCGCCACGGCGTCCACGCCGACCCACAGCGACCCTGATGACCAGCAACATTTCACAGGGGCGGAAAGCAGAGAGCTTTCTCTCGCGGAGTGGCTGAGTGTTTGAACTGCTGACCATGTGGTCAGTAGCCCAACGCATAACTCACTGCACCACTAGGGCTTAAAAGGTTAAAAACTGTAATTGGCTCTCAAGAACGTTAGTAACAATAAGGTGCCAAATAGTTTCAAGTTTGAAACGAAAGAGAAATAATCGTCATGGGAAGGCAGTTTACCAAAAAACCCCAAACGAGCTGCCATCGAGTCAACGCTAATCACAGCGACAGCCCGGTGGGGCTCTGAGACTGGAACTGTTTACAGGAGTGGAAAGCCAGTCTTTCTCCCAAGGAGCGGCTGACCACGTGGATCGCGCACAACCACTACACAACCAAGGGTCCTCGGAAACCACCTTCCAAACAGGCAGTTTTACAGCTAGATCCTACTGTCCCTCCAGCCAATCCTCCTCCGCATTCATGTTTTGCTTCTATGATTACGACCTCGCCTAACCGCAAGGGTGGTCTTCCTGGGCACCTGTGATCCTCCGGGGACCAGACGGTGTGGGAGGGAGAGTAGGCTTCTCTTCAGGGCTGGTTCCTGCCACCTGCGGGCGGGAGAAAACTCACTGGCAGAAACTCAGTGTTCTGGGGAGACAAATCACAGGGGAGCATGCCCAAGCACTAACATAAGTTTTACCACCGCCCCTCGTGTATTTCCTATACCCCGAGAGTCTTAGAAACAGGAAGAGGCTCTGTCCCATGATCCGCAGTTACAGAGTTAATACCAGTGACAGAAGTTGCTTCAGGTTCATGGACAGCAGATTCTCCCTGGTGGTGGTGAAGGGCAGCTGGTTGCGACTAGGTTTTACAGACACCTCTTCTTGGGGTTTTGGCCACAGACCTTCAGCTAGGGCTATGGTCATCAGTGGTCACTCACAGGACCCATTGCCTTCCATGCCTTGTGTAGAGCATTTAGCTGTCACCATTCCTGCCCTCCATTCAGAAACGATGCCCTTGAACATTTGCTCTGACCCATTTTCTCCTGCATCCATTCTCTGCCTGCTCTATGCCATCACTTCTGAAATACTGCTATGTCAGGCTGTGAGGGAGGGATGGAAATTCAGCCTATACTGAGCTCCCTCGGTCACACACCTGGCACTGGGCTGCCAGCGTGTGTGCCCCCTCCCACCCCCCCACCCCCCCGACCTTGCCCAACAGGGAGGCTTCTCTCAATGTTGCATAAAACCACCAGTCAATTGGGAAAGTCTGGTGCCCAGAGGAGTGTTTGCTTGCTCAGAGAGGACATAGGCTTCTCAGCTGTCTGCACAAAGCAAGCTAACTCGGCTTCCCACCTGATCCATAAGGTAGCTGCAGCATCTAACACCAAGTCTTTTCAAATTGCTTTCCACCGAGGCATTACCTATCATAAGGCAAGATGTCAGGTGAGTGTCTGCCACCGACAAACAGTTCCTCCTTGGAAGCCAAACAGTGATTTTAACCAAAGTAAATGAATAAATAATAGTACCGAGTGAGCTCCAACTAAGGCTGAGATGTTATTCTTCTTACGTTTGTACGGTAGTACACAATGCTGGGGCTACCCAGGGCCTCGGCTACTTTCTAATAGTGATGTGAAGGAGATCCGATTTGGATACACTGACAGAATGAAGTGAGAAGTTCCATCTTGCTTCTGATCCACCAATGGCAAGAACCATGGCTGGAATTTTCAAAACACGTATCACAGCCACACACACACACACACACACACACACACACACACACACACAGTATTTAGCCACACATATTCAGATCAATGAAAAGAACATCTTGCTGTGAAGATTGAATGAGGTGATAGAGAAACTTCTGGTATAAACATAGCACAGCCTTAGTAAACGTGAAAAAAAGCAAGGGTCTTGAAGAGGCAGGACAACTCGTTGAAAAGCAGTTTGGCAAAAAAACATAAACAAAAAAGCCAGTTTGGAACTAAAAGGATTAGCAGTCTAAGGGGGTGTTAGAGACACTGATATCGTATATTCTAGTCAACAGTAATTGCGCCTTAAGTTGGTGGCTCCTTGCTCTTATTTTCTACACAGGCGGGAAGGGGCAGGAGGCCCTTCACCGAGTTCTTTCCACAGCGGCCACTCATCCCCAGGGTGTGTGTGTGGGCTCACAACAATTATTAAAAAGGAAGGCCATCTGGCAGCAAGGCAGCCAGGCAATTGGTTTCAGGAAAGGACATGACCACCGAAAAGAAGGTTAGCATAAAATGTGGTGCTTACACCCCCAACGATCTCCATGAAGCTCATCTAGAACCTTTCATTGACAGATGGCTTCAGACAGCTGAAGGTTCCTTTCAGTAAAGTTCGGTTCGCTAACCTACAAAACAGAGAGGCGTGAAAAGTCCAGTCACTAAAACCCCCAGGCAGCATAATTCTCTTCGGGCCTCCAAAGCCAATGAGCCCAACAAGAGGCTGTTGAGATCCAAGAGGTTTTCATGAGCTGATTTGGGGAAGTTGCTCATAAGCCTTTATTCCTAGTCTATCTTAGTCGGGAAGTTCTGCTGAAACAGGTGCACCATGGGTGACCCTGTGATGCTTGAAATACTCGTGGCACAGCTTCTGGCACCACAGCAACCACAAGCTCCCGGAGCAGGACAAACTGCCAGGCAGACGGTGGTTACCAACCTCAGGTGTCCTCTAGGAAACGCAACTTCCGTTGAGATCACTTAGAAGGTGGGCCGTGGGGGCTTTGTTTCTCAAGTGTGTCACTCCTAGCGATGTGTACGTGGACTTTCTCAGGGCCTCACTGGCCACATGGTTGATCATCTCGGGATTCGTGCTTCACCTCTTTCCTGGCGACTGCAGCTAAGCGGATCCCAACTCCTGGCGCCCCTACAGGAGCGCTGAGGTCCCCACGCTGTCCTCTTTACTGCAGCACAGGGCCACCTCTTTGTTCCATGAAGAAACCGGAGGGGTCCCACCACCGCCATTTAGTTAGCAACAGAGCCCTTCACCCCTGCACCACGGGGACTCTAGTTCCTTCGAAGGCTAGGATGAGATTCGAACACTGTTTCTGCAAACTCTGGATAAAAAATGTAACACAAGCATAGCTGGAACTCTAAGGAGGTATATATTCCCCAGAAATCCTTCAAAGATTCTGGGTTCTAGGCATCCAAAGTTGATACCGTCTGGTAGGTAGGTGCCACCCTTCCTGCGCCCACCCCAGGCGGTGGCTCTCCCGCTACTGTCAGGAAAGCCAAACCTAACTCACCGCCCTGGAGCCAGTCCTGACTCATGGTGACCCTAGAGGGCAGGAGAACTGCCCCTGGAGTTTCCGCTCTTTCTGGGAGTAGAAAACCCTGTCTTTCTCCTGAAGAGCAGGCTGGTAGTTCTGAACTGCTGACCTTTGAGATCGCAGTCCAACGTATAACAACCACGCCACCAGACTGTCAAGAGGCCTGGCTTTTCAAACGCCCCCCCTGCATTGTCGCCAGCACCGTGCCTGGTGTCATAGCAGGGTCGCGTTGTCCTTTATACTGTTATACGCATAGAGGAGGACTCACAGCTGTGGGGACAGAGCTTCACAGATTGAACCACATGCTGGACCTCACTAATGTCACTAAAGGGCACAGGTGCCGTTGTTGGCGTGGCAAACGTTCTGTTCCACCTGTAGTGTTGTTATTATTATTTCAAATCAAAAGAGCCAGAGTGCCAAGTGATTCACGGGACAGACATGACTGGCTGCAGTTATCAGCCTTCTATACAGACAGCTAAATAAAGGTCAAAGCTCACGAAGTCTGCCGCTCCGTTCCTCCGTTCTTTCCCCCTTTTTTTGCAGTGGAAAATGCCGTCTTTTTCCTGCAGATAACCACGTCTTATACCTGTGTGTGTCAAAACGATCATTTGGTCTCCTGTGTTTTCAGCCAGATCATCATCTGTTCACTGAGCAGGAAAACCACGCCCTGACGATGTGCTCTCGCACAGAGGCAATTAATCTGGTTTTGAAGCCTCAGAGTCAAACCACTGTCCCCCCTGATGTGGCCCCTGCAGTCCCACTGGAGCTGGTGGCCCTACCCTGTCATGGGAAGTCGGCAGCTGGGACCCGTCCGCTGGGGGCCCTTGTCCACAAGCAAGCACAAGTAAGGAAAAGACTATAGCTCCATGCCTGCGGTCTGCAGATAAGCAACATGTTTGGTGCAGCAGGAAAATTCTCGGCGTCTGTCCTTAACTTATTGTTCACCTGGAATGCTTGTGATAGGATTCCCATGACAAGCATTCAGAGAGCAATAAACAGTGTTAGTGGAATACGGAAATTATCTATTCTGTGGAAAGCATTTTTTTTCTCATTCGCTGAATTTCTTAAAGGAAGCCTGTCTCTATTTAAAACCTAACAAGAGAGTCTTTCTATAAGGATGTCAGCTGACTCAAATCCTTTGTGTAACGTGGCAAAGTATAAACATGTGAAAATAAACAAGCAGGTCTAACCGGAAAATAGGAATAAAAGTCTCGCCACTTCTGAGTCTATTTCCACCTCAGTGTAATTACCCTGGGTCTAATGTCCTAATTTTAAAGCCATAGTCCTGGGAATGAGCTAACCAGCCAGTTAAGGATTGCCGCCTGCACCTGGAAGAAGCACACAGGAGGCCTCTCATGAGGGCCTGGCCGCTCAGAGGGCCTGCACTTTACCTCCGGGCAGCTCCTGACAGTTACCACCTGTTCAAGGTGAAGAGCAAGGCTGCTGCAGGACGGGAAAGCTGTGACTGTAAAGTAGGTGAAAGATGCAACAAACCCATCGCACGATGTCTCGGGGAGAGGAAAGGATGGGAAAGGGGGGAACCTAAGCATTTTGAAACAACTAGATGAACCTAAAAGTTAAGCACCAGTTTTAGCCTCAGGCCAGTCAGCATACACACAGAAGGTTGCTATGAGTTAGAATTGACTCGATGGCAGTGAATTAGGTTTGGCTTATGGCTAAGGTGACCAGATTTTAACATTGGGAAAGCAGGACACCATTGATAAAACTCATATCCTGGCGAAATAGCCACACGGCAGCCGAAAACCATATACCCTAGCTTGTCGTGCATTCTTTCCAAAAATCAGGACTTTTTAAAAATGCCGCGGGACGCGGGAAAAATTGTTAAAAATCAGGGCTGTCCCGCCAAAAGTGGGACGTCTGGTCACCTTACTTATGGCAGCACTGATAGAAGAACCTCTGGAGATTACAGGATATGTGAGCTGGCTTGTATTTGAAGACACCTTCAGCTCCCTAGGAAGGAGCCTGGGAGCACGTGGCTACGTGCTGGGCTGCTAACCTTGGAATCAGCAACACTCCCAGGGAGAAAGACGAGGCTTTTGACTCCTGTCCACAGTCAGTCTCCAAAACACACAGGGTGTTCCCACCCTGTCCTATGGGGTTGGCAGCGCCTTAGTGTCAGCGACTCGGGTTTGGGTTTCACTCCCTAGGACTGTCCCTTGTGAAGAAAAAGAAAGACGAAGGAGAAGAATGAGAATTTGATTTAGTCAAGCCCACGATGGGGCAAGAACTAGGCATGGGGTAAAATCCTGGCAGGGGCAGTGTGGGCATGGTGCCTGCTGATACAATATACACACAACATGACACGACCAACCCCTTGGTAGTTACTGTCGCTCTATGGCATTTGGGTAATGTTTGCTGTGTCTGTGGGCATGGTATACTGCAGGCAGATGATAGTCGCCGGCCAGAGAGCTCTAGCTTCCCGTTCCTAGTCTGTGATCCTCCTGGCAAATTAAATCAATCAATCAGTCTCTCATTCTCACACACACACACACACACACACACACACACACACACGCAAACACACAACACACCTTTCCTCTTTCGTAATGCATTATACGCACAAGGACAAAACAATACATCTTCATCTCTTGGGGGAAATAAAGGAAAACTTCTGGGAGATAGAAGAGCAGGCGGCAATAAATTAACCTTAAAGTCGGGCACAAAACACGAACTTGGAAACAACAGAAGGGTTTCCATCCGCCCTCAGGGATGTCAAAACCTGTGGACATCACAGCAGCAGCTATTGGGTTCCCAGTTCCCCAGACCAATCATTTTTCGTATCGCCAGACCCACCTGGACCTCCCCCCTTTGTGCTCTCAGACCATAAAGATGTAAATAAGAAGAAAATGAAATTCTGGGCTGATAATTTAAACACTAGACTGAATTTTGCATAAGTGAACGTCAGAAAGGGGGCGGGCAGACAGGAATCTGTGATGTGAGCTGTCCCACAATACTGAGGGGCGCCGTCTCAGAAAATAATGAGACAGCATGGCCGCTTGAACAGCCAAAGCAAGGGCAGGCCAGTATGTGTATTTATTAGGCTACTGGCTATGGAGTCAGACAGCACAAGTTCAAATGCCAGCTTTGTTACTCATTAGCTGTGACCATCTCCATGTTCCCACTACCTGTACAACAGGGCAAGTTAGAAATCCACCTGATAGGTGGATGTGAGGAATCATGCATTCCAAGGGTGAACACAGTGCTTGTCTAGCAAATGGCCCCTGAAATAAATAGTAGCTCTTTATGAGCAGGCTGGCCCTGGCCGGGGAGTGCAACAATGGTGGCGTGCTGCTGAAAAGCCCAGTGATGATGATGAAGAAGATGAAGACGACAAGGAATGGTAAGAGTGAACGGCCTGGGGCAAGAGCACCATGTTGGGCCAAGACAAATAAAAAGAACCCTGAGATGCCTGTCAACCTGTCCACCAACTCAAGGTCAGAATGCAAGCCAAGAAATAATGGCCTTTTTCACAATCATCCTCCCTGCTGCCAGACCACTGTCTCCCCGTATCATAGAAGTGGGCCTGCTCCCTGCTGCTGGGGACAATGGACAGGCTCCTGTGGGCAGAGTTCACATCCTACTGACAATGGTCTCTATCAGCTGGGCCAGGAACAAGCCAAACTGGCTCTGTGATATTCAAAGTTAGGCTGCCATCCTGTATCTAAGACCCGCCCATCTTGCCCCACGTGTGCGTGCGTGTGTGTGTGTGTGTGTGTGTGTGTGTGTGTGTGTGTGTGTGTCCCCAATCCCTCCTCTTCCTATTGCCTGGCTACCACTAGATCACCCCCTCCCATCACTGTAAAACCTATAGCACAACCCTTTCCTGTGACGTGTGTCTTCACCTGTAATTAGGGGGCTTGCATGTCCCCAGAGAGGATAAAAGCTTGGGAAGCATTAAAGTTTCTCTCTCTCCCTCCACGTGGACCACCAAGCTGGGCTGAGGTGAGCAATGCTACCATGAAATGTGTCTGACTCCATTTATTTCTTATATATCTCTTTTATCTCTCATGCTCTCTATAACTTTACTATAATATTTACTTATTATTGCTGTACAATTGTGCCTACCAAACCCGTAATAATTGTGTTAGGAGCTGCTTTCTCCTGGCAATTGTAGGCAATTTTTACTTTGTTTTTCACCCGTTGTAATGAATGCATGGCTAGCTTTCAGTGTGGATGGACACACTAGAAAGGGGATGAGGGAGGTGCTTTAATACCAATGCTCACCGTGGCATGTACCTGAGAGGTTTCCGGGTACAGCTAGGTGGGGGAAGAAGGGGTCTGGCCTCAGTTGTCATTCAAACGTGGCAGACTGACTTCCTAGCCAAGCAGGGAGTCCTCCCCTTTCCAAGCCAGAGTCCTCCTCCTTTGACCCTGGACATGGACTAAACTCATCTCTTAGGCCTGAAAGTGAGACAGCACTCGAGTCCCGTCCGCCCTCCCGGTCCTGGGTGCTCTCCCCTGGAAGCTGGAAAGGCCCCTGGGGCCTGCAGAGCAGAGAAGGGGAAGGAGCAGAGGGGGGCTGCGGACTTTTGGACGGGGCTGGGCTGCTTTACCGACAAGCCTCTCCAGGCCTCAGTTTCCCCATCTGTGAAAACAGGGGAAGCAGCTCGAATAGCCCTGCCAACAAGTGAAACTATCAAGCATCCAGGAAGGTACGGAAGTCTATTATTAGAAACTGCCACCCCTCTGGAAACCCTGTCCTTCCTGTCTCTAATGTTATGCCCCACGAGACTGAATGGGGACGCTGACAAAGTACTGAACAGCGGAGGACGTGTTTGGAGATGATTACATTCTTAAACTATTATACAGGTAAGCAAAATTATTCTTAGGGACATTGTAACAGTGCATGCTAATCAGCCGAGGAGTAGCAGTACGTGTGGCAGAGCCTGCAGCCTGCCTGGGAATGAATGCTCAAGGAAATGGAATGGGCTCCTTCAGGGGTGCCACAAAACTGGGCCGCCACCCCCATGCATCCTGATAGTGCGGGAGCTCCGGCCTGCTGGGCTCTGAATTAGGAGAGAATGATCACGACAAGGTGACAAAAGGCTTGTAGCCACCTAGTAGCGTTCCTGGAAGAACTATCATCAAACGAAGGAAAAGCTCACAGTGGCATGTACTCAGAGACATTGCAACTAAGAACCATCTAGCCGACAAAACCGACCCAAAGCTTGTGCAATGTCCACCCTACGGGAAGTTTGCAGGTCAAACCAGCCTGTATCAGAAACTGCTGGGCATGACGCTGTGTCTTTCCCAAAACACCAGGGCTGCCGGCGTATGCCACACTCGGTCATACCCGACTGACCTAGTGGAATCTAACTCTACAACTGGCACTGAAAGTAGACAACAAAACACAGGCACACACGCCGCCACAACCCAACAGGCCGTGGATTGCATCTCTAGGGCTTCGCCTGCCTTCACTCAGTCCTCCAGTTACACACACACACACACACACACACACACACACACACACACACAGATACACACAGCTCAGAACCAAATCAATGCTTAGTTATTTCAAAAGCCAGCAGTTCAAACCTCACCAGCTGCATCTTGAGAGAAAGATGAGGCTGTTTGTTCTCCAAGTTTACCGCCTCAAAAACCCTAGATAGAATTGCTCTAACTCTAAACCAACTCAATGACTTTCATTTGATTTTCTACAATACCGATTGCAACATTGATATGCATTTCTCATTTAAAAGGTAAAAATTCAGCATTAGCACAAATGTAATATACTTGCTTTCCAAACAGTTTTATTGACATATAATTCACACACCATACAGTGGCTTAAATGTATTAGAAAGAGTTGTGTAATCATGACCACAATCAATTTTAGAACATTTTCTTCATTTGTGAACCAATTATTTTTAGCTCCCCATTATCCCTGAGCCTCCCCAGCCCTTCCAATCCTAAGGAACTATTAATCTAGTCACTGCGGCTATAGATTTTACCTGCTCTGAATTTCATATAGAGAAAATCATACAAAAGACCCCAACAATGGCAACAAAAAAAACACACAGAAAAAATCTCAATCTAAGAGAATGCAGAGTAGAAGCTAGAACAAATTGAAAATGGGTCCAAAGGAAAAACAAAGGACAATATGTTACGTTTTAACCTAACCATATCTGCCGTACCCCACTACTCACATCCCTGGTCAATGATCCAAGGGAATTCAATTGGGGCGTACTCCACGTGGGGCCTCTGCAAACAGATTTAGGGTGATATGTATTTCCCACTTCAGAAGTAAAATTATAGCATTAGCACAAATGTAACATATTTTATATAGCATCATAACAACATGAAATATGATTTACTAAAAAAAACCAAACACTCCCAGGATTCTATGAGCCAGGACAGCGTCAACCCTCTACAGCTGCACCACGTGTGATCCAACCACTGTCTGAGGCTCACAGCCACCAGGAACCTAACTGCCACACCGCGGGTGATAGTGACAAGATCTGACAGGCTTAATTAAACAACAGTGAATTCAATTAAAAACTCCATTTCCAAACCTGGGCTGAATTTCAAGACTCCAATTCTTGCTTAAGACCCAGTTTATTCTGAAACTAAAATGCTCCTTAGCTCGTGTGTTTTGCTGTCAAAATGGAAAAGCTCAATTAAAAATATGATTCCAGTTTCACCGCCAACATGAGTTTTTAGCAACTGATCTAGGTTAATTTGCTTCTGGGTCACTTCTTCAAAGTCCTGGTTGGCAACTAATAACACTTTTCAAAAGGTATAAGTAAGCCTTAACATCTAGAAAACAAGCTGTTATTTCCTCTAACTTGTCTGTTGGGGAAACTCACAATCGTGTAATAAGAGCACTAAAGTATAATCATTAACAATGCAATCAACAGCATTTCCCTTTGGTCTGAGGTTTCCGCAGAGAGGGCATCTGGGGATAAAGGACCCTCCTAGACTGTTACTGTAGCAAATGCTCTCTCCGGAAATCCCTCTGTGCTCTGTGAAATGGGTTCATAGGCTGCAAGACTGATGAAAAGTCTATCTATCAATGGCAGAATGGCTTCCTACTTCTGAAGACGGGAAAGAGAACAATTTCAGTGGTTGAGTATTAACATGATGGGAACTGACAGAGTTCTATCTGGAAATCATCGACGTTATCAGCCGAGACGGTTACATAATCACACTTGCTTGGCTCCTGGATGGAATGTGCCAGCAGCACCCTGTCGCTAAGTGAAACAGCGGCCATTACTTACTGATGCAGCTTCATCGCAGATTACAGATCGACGGCATGCATTTGGAGTGACTACTGGCTCCCAAGTTTCAAAATCCAAGTCAGCATCACTAATTTTTAAAAATGTTTTTATTTTAAAGACTGTGTCAGGGGCAATGCTGACCCCATGTAGTCACTTCCATCTCCCGTCAAAGTTGGTCACCACTGCACAGTATCTGTTTGCCATCCTGGCCGTTTCCCCTGGGTTTTGAGTCTACCTGCTCGCAGCCCCTTGGTCAGGCCCCAGGAGCAGCACAGACTAGGTTCCAGGAAGCGAGGGTTGTGGGAAAGTGAGTCCCACCGACAGCTAGTTTCCTGGGGCAATGAAAAAAGTGATGTAACCCTAAAGTATGGTCTATTACATATACAGCAGCATTAGGAAAGGTCTGGACACTGAGGGAAGTTAACCAAACTGGAAATGGCACAAGCTGTCAATGTGGGGCAGTCACCATACCTGTGAAGCACTGTGGGGGCAGATGTCAGAAAGGACCTTGTTGGCTGCTCTCACTGTCACCCCAAATCTTCCCCCACAGCTCCTGCTGAGACTGCCTGCCCATGGAGAGCAGCGTTTCAAAACGGTGCTTTTCTGTGTCCCTCACTGTCTGCATAATCCTGCCAGCCCAAACTAAAATCTGTTCCCCAAAGTTGAGTGTCTGACTTCAGAACTCCAGACACTGAAGTGCCTGCAGTCCCCCCAACACTGCCCCTGGCAGATGGCAGGGCTGACTCCCAGCCCAGCGCCCTGAAGGCGACCTGCCTGGGAGCATCTCCTCTCCCTACCAAGAACCCAAACCAAGGAGGAGCTTTTTCCCAGAAACACTCAGGAGCAGGGGTGGACAGACTCAAACCCAAGAGATTCTGCAAAAGCACTATTTTACAAAAGCATGCAAATATATTTATATGTGACGATGGGGAAATAGATCTATGTGCCTATATTTATAGGTTTATTACTAAGGTAGCAGAAGGACATTG
>NW_022103915.1:50215101-50218028 GCF_000313985.2 Echinops telfairi
AAATGCATGCAATTGCTGATGGGTATTTCAGAACAATACCCCACACACCCTATCAGCCAGCAGCATCCAGAGATGAATTCAGAGAGGAAGAGGCATCATTTCCTATCCTGGACCCATTGCTGAGACTTATCAAAGTCTGGGCATGGGATTCATTGCCTTCTTAATGTCTCTACCCTGCCAATGCTTCCCAGTGGCAGACGCCCATCTTTGCTGGCATCTCTTCTCCCTGGGCTGCAGTAGTGGGAAAGACACATTTTCTGGCTCTGCGTCACAATTAATTTAAGAATATATTTCCCCGCGGGCCCCAATTTGGAATCTGTGAGTTTTACTGGATTATACCACAGTGGCATTAGGATAAGCCTTGTAAATGAGTCTTTAAAAATTACCACTGCACAAGGCACATATTATCGTTTGGAAAATTGATGCATCCCTCAGGAAAAACTAAGTGAATCAATAAGCCTCGCTGTTTGCTGGCATCTTCCTGTCCATTATCAATATTGCTCCCGCTGAGTTCCTCTCTGCCCCATCAATCCCCCTCCACACCCCCAGCACTGGCTCATCAACCTCAGCAAAAATGCCTTTTTACATGCTCCACCACCACCAAAGATGTTCCCTTCATCACCGGACCACCGGGAATCTTGGGGACAACGGTCCACAGATTGCTTCAAACCTTGGTTCTTTTGCAGACTTCTTTGCGGATTCTCTGAATCTTTGGGCATGTTTCCACTCGCTGGCTGATTCTCTGACTGTGGCTTGCACCCACCCCTCTGTGAAGCACACCCAGAGGGTTTGTCTCCAGCCTCCTTGCTCTGTTCTCACCCTCTCGGCCCTGGAAGTGTTTCTTCGCCAGCTCCCAGACAGTGGATTTCTTTCTGGGATTTCCTTCCACTTGTTGTGTGTGAAAGACTTTGCAGATCCCCGGTGGCATAGCGGGTTACGAGTTGGGCTGCAAACTTCAAGGTCCACAGTTCAAAACCACCAGCCACTCCTCGGGAGAAAGATAAGGCTTTCTACTCCTGTAAACAGCTACAGCCTAGGAAATCCATACGGGGTCGTTCTATTTTGTCCTACAGGGTCACCACGATTCATAATCGGATGGATGACACTGAATTTGTTTGGGGGCCCATGAGCAAAGCAGAAAGGAAGGAACCCTTACATGACACTACAAACTATAACTTAATCCACACTTGGAGGAAGGGAAAAGATGCATGTGTTTTTCCCAGGGCAGGGGTCTGTGTTCTCTACAACCAGATACTCGGGACGCTGGGCCTGCACTGGTTTCCAGTTTTAGGAATAATCTGGAAGATGGACTACAGATAATACTGGAGAATGAAGGGCTGGGCTGTCCCCCCGTAGGTCTGTGGGGAGACCCCTGCCATCCACTTTGGAGTCAGGGCTCCCTAAAAGGGCGCACGCAGCACGTGTAGACTGACAACTTCTTTCTGGTCACGGTCACATCAGCTTGGTGTAACGTCTTAGCCCGGGCTCGGATCGGTGCGTGTTCCCCTTCGACTGGGCCCTGGGGCAGCGTCCAAGAACACTCAGCGGCCGCGAAGGAGATGATGATGACGGAGCGATGCACATCTGAACTGCTCTCTGCCGTTGGCTCAGACATTCTCTGTGTGGGCTTTGCGGGAGCAGGAGGAGGCATTTCCAAGTGAGAAGCCCCTCCCTGAAGGGCAGGCCAGTAGCAGCAGCACTGACCCCAGTGGTTCCCTGGAAGGCCTGACACGGCCACCTTTCTTCATTCCACATGGTGTCTTCCTGGCGGCAGCGATGGGAGTCCCCGCCTCTGCAGACCCTGAGGGGCGCAGAGCTGTTCCACGATCAGAATCGACTCCACAGCAACCGCTGTGCTTGCTGGCTTCTCGTGGCTTCCTTGATGCCCCGCAGGATAGAGACATAGGTTACCAAAGCGCTTCTTCTGCCATTGCTTATAAATCCTACCAACATAGCATGTTCCAAAAAGATAAAAGGGGGCGGGGAGTGGGGGGAGTGAGGTAAGCCCAAATAGTTTCGGTAGTTACTTAGAAAGAAGCAATACCTACCCCCCAAAACACAAAGGCACTGTAGTTACTGAGAGCAAAAGGTTCCTTTTCCATTTCTTATGGAACGCCAAGTGGGACGATGTTCAGCCGTAGGTCAGACTGCGAGTGCCTCTACTTGGGCATCCCTGGGTCGTATAATCCTTAACACACTTGGCTGTCAACCACAAGGTTAGAGGTTCAAATCTACCTAGAGGGGCCCTGGTAAAAAGATCTGGCAATTTATTTCCAAAACCAAATCAGCCACTGGAAACCCTATGGGGACAGTTCTACTATGTCTGACATCTGTGGGGTGGCCATGACCAGAGTTCACCCATAGGCTTGCTACTTACTGAGTATGGGGTCCTATGATTGAAGATTTTGACCCACGGAGCGATGTGCCTGACCCCCCATGTCCTGCCACCGTGGTATGTGATCTCAACACACGGGGTGGCCAGATGGACTCTCGGCCAGTCAGTTATAAGACCTCACTCACTGCGAAGCTTTTCATTCCATTCACCTCCCCTGTCTACCTGCCCACTTCCAAAGCCATTCTCTGGGCCTCATAGCTGCTTCCCATCTGGAGATCTTTTTTTTTTATTATAATTTTTTTTGGGGGGGCTCTTACAACTCTTGTTACAATCCATACATCAATTGTATCTGACATATCCGTACATACATTCCATCACTCGTTTCTAGACATTTACTTTCCATTGAGCCCTTGGGATCGGTTCCTCTTTGATTCCCTCCCTCCTGCTCCCCCCACCCCTTGTGGCTACTTGACATATTGTATATTGTTAATTACTTTAAAATCTCTTCCCCTCTGGTTTCTGTTGTTCTTCCCCTGGGATGGGGGGGTGTGGTTATGTGCCATTCATTGTGATCTGTGTCCTCCTCTCTCCC
>NW_022103915.1:50218175-50236899 GCF_000313985.2 Echinops telfairi
ACCTATGTACATGCTCCCGTCTAGTCTAGATTGGGAAGCGGCACTGGGGTCATGATGGGGGGGGGCGGGGCGTGACGGTGAGGAGGCCTCAAGGGATCACAGGTATATTGCTCTACTCTGATTACTAGTCTACTGCACCCTGATTGACTCAACCCCTCCCTGCGACCCCTCTGTGGGGGGTGTTCCGTTGTCCATAGATGGGCTTTGGGTCTCCGCTCCAACCCCCTTCCATCTGGAAATCTTACAGTGCAACCTACCCAATAGCGAACTCCTGTTTCAACTCTTTTGCTTGTAATTCCAGAACATCTGTTTCTGCAACTTATCTAGCTTCCTGGAACTCTGACCTTCACCTTCTTTCAAGCAGACTCTAGCATCTTTTTATTTGACGTTAAGAAAACACACAGAGTAAGACGCTGTCCACCACTCGCCATGGCCATGCTGGCTGGTTGTGGAGTCCACTGTTGTCTGGCGTTAATCTATCTCAGGGAGGGTTAGCCGCGTTTTTGCTGACCGTCCATTTTACCAGTCACTGTGTCCACTCAGAAAGAGTCCCAGTGGGCTGCTGACTGGAAGGTGAGCAGTTTGAAACCACCAGGCACTCCTTGGGAGAAAGATGAGGCTTTCTACTCCAGTAAAGAGTGACAGTCTTATAAATCCACTGGGGACGTCTACCCTGCCCTAATGGGTCGCCTTAAATAAGAGTGGACTCAATGACCGGGAGGTTTGGTTTTGGTCTTTGTTTCAATGTCCTATTCCAAGGAGCCCTGACGGCAGTACAAGGTCTTTAGTTCATGGCGTAAAAGGAGGTGGTCTGTGCCCACATGGGGCAGCGAGCTTTCGGAAATGGCAAGTCATTCTCACCTGGCACACAGCCGCTCCCTGTGAGGACAGGGCCGACAAGTATAATGGCGTCAATGGCAGTGGCCTTGGAATTTCAAAAGTACTGGACAGAATCCCCTATCACCATACACAGGTTGGGAAACTGACACAACCCTCAACACGGGCAGGAAACCGAGACCGTGTGCTCGGAGAGAGGAGGGCAGTCCAGGACGCTGCAGGGCCAGCGATCCGGTCCAGATTTCCATGACGTTTTAAGAGGGGAATCTGCTCAGGCTGTGTATTCTAGGAAGGCCTCTAATGGATGCTTACACCTCGCTTCCCGCAGGCAGGCAGGCCTTGGCCGACCGAGCCGAAAGGACGACCCTGACCAGCCTGAGGGATGTGAACCATGAGGAAGCTCTTAAAAGGGAGAATGGTGCCGGAAGGGGACAGGTGGAAGAGAGATTTCTGTGAACTGAACATCACGTTTGAGACATTCTCTTTGAAGGGACACGAAAGATTGGAACAGGAGGGCCAGCAGTCGAATGTAAGGTTTTGCTTTCCTCCAGTGAACCCCGTAAACAAACCACAATGGATCGGTTTTGACCACCAACCAAACGGAAGTCGTCTGAGGTGCTGACCCTCTCTAATCAGCAAACGAGGAGGTTTCCAGGAGCGACCGTGGGTTCTAATTAGGTCACCTTCCTCCGGCGAGTCCCCTAGTAAACAGGTGTGCCACGTCTGCGCTCAGCTCAGCCTCCGCAAGAGCGAGCACGCTTCCTGCTGGGGCACTCTTGCTCAAAGCGAACTTGTCCTGGGTAGTGAGCGGTGGTCTGATCCTGCTCCCACATAATGGCTCCTGACTATTCCACCGCAGGGAGACCAAACAGAAAGGGAGCTCTCCAATTACCACCCCCCACCCACCCCCGAAAACACCCAGGACGCTTGCATGAGTCTTTTAATGCAATCACATTCACGAGGGCTCCCCTCTCCCCGTGACTTTCTAACCCCCAGCCTGAGTCCAGCATGGCGTGCGGCTCTAGCCTGCCTGGCTGGGGAAGGGCCGGGGGGCTTCGCAGCAGCTCCTCCGAGTCCGGAGTTGTGTGCATCCCATGGCCGAGGCCCCACGGCAAGGCCTCTTCAAAGTGCAAAATGTCGTTGCTTTCAAAACCACCGAACGCTTTCATTTTTCAAACGAGCACGTCAGTTGTCTAGGACTTCGCTGCCTTCGCCCATGCTTCCAAGCTTTCCCTCCTTCCTCCTGTTCCGACAAAAGAGGATTTCTACGTCTTCGGGCAAATCCTAACAAGCTCAGACCACCGCCTTAGGTCTTCTCCAGGATCCTGCCCAATCAATTAGCACCCTACCCCCCAACAAGCTCATGCCCTTGAGCCTTTAAACAGGATCACGTTGCTGCCATATTACAAAATATGAGGAGCCCTTTCTGGAGCCCACTCTCCTAGCAGTATTGCCTTTCGTTTCCACATTCAATCATGCCAGCAAATCCGGGGAGCATGCCAGTCCTCCCTGCTGGGCCTCTGGAAGCCTCTGAATCTGCTGCCCCTTCTTTGGCCTTGACGTTCCTTCAGGTTTCCTTCCTCTCTGCTGGACCCTTCTCTTCACAGACCCCTTTCTCTACCAGACCCTTCAGCACTGCCTCTGACCTCTATGCCAGCCGTCTCTTCTCAGTCCCAAAGTCCTGCCATGAGCTTATTCTCCTCTTCTTCAACTGGCCATTTTCCCTCCAACAACTTCCTAACCTTGCTCCAAACCTCACTTGTTAGCTCCAGATGCATATGGCCTGCAGCTATACTACAGGGGTTTGATTCTCCCGCAGAGTAACCTACTAAGCAGGGCAGGGCGGCCCCTCACTGAATTCTTAGTTAAATATTCCTAAACGGCTGCTCAATGGACCACTGCACACCTGAGCTGCCCACGAAGACAGAGGCATGCTTTAACTGTTTTTTGGCAATTTGAGCTACTGCTTTGTCGTTAAGAACATTTAACATAAAGCAAATAATGCCCAGAAAAAGTTACAGTCATACACACACACACACACACACACACACACACACCGTTTATGCGTGTGTTATACATGTTACACACACACACACACACACACATCTGAGCTGTGAGACACACCCGGCATCCCTGTTGAAGATGTTCCCACCCCTCCCCCTTGATCCTCACAAGGCCTGGTCCCAAAGCCCTTTACCCTCATCTCGGTGCCCAGATCAACGGGCAGTTGACCCAATGGGCAAATGGACAACCCTACAAGGCCAACCCAGAACTGATGAAATACTAATTAAAAACTGATGAAAAGGGTTCCCATTTAAAACTCAGGTACACATGAATGCAGAAAGGGGGGCTTAAGCTAGATCTTAGCTTCATGATGACTCCCCCAACCACTATTGAACTAGAGCCTGGATCTCAACAAACATCGATCAACTATCCTAGAGTAAAAAGTTATACAAATTGAAGAGCACACCCACCTGCTGATTTCAAAACATCTTAAACCTACAGAAAGGCAGACAGTTGCATAATGAACACCCTAAAACTCGTTTTTATAATTAACTTTTGCTACAATTACTTTTCTTTTTCTCCCCTCCTCCACCCATCCATCCCTCACCCCTCTACCATGAGCATGTATGTTATGTGTGTGTGTATGTAGGAACCTTGGTGACACAGAGTCATACGCATCAGGCTGCTAACTGAGAGGTCAGTAGTTCAAACCCACCAGTCACTGAAAAAGAAAGAGAGGCAGCATGCTTCTGAGATTTCCAGCTGTGAACACTCTACAGAGCAGTTCCACTCTGTCCAATAGTCAGAACCGTACTCGATGGCAGTGACGTGTGTGTGTGTGTGTGTGTGTGTATGTGTGTGTGTGTGAATAGAGTGAGAACCGTACTGGATTGCAATGATGTGTGTGTGTGTGTTAACAGAGTCAGAACCATACTCAATGGCAATGGTGTGTGTGTGTAGATGCATATAAAACACACTTTGGGGGCTTAACTACTTCAGAGTAAATTGTAGGCATTATGACACTTCACCCCTAGATATTTCCAGTCTCCTATCTAACCGAAATCCTATAACCACACTCAAGCAATTAGCCTTTATACTACCATTATCTTTAATAGCCATTTTTTTTTTTTTTTTAAAGAAACCCAGGAGCCAAGGAGTTGGCCCACATTGCATCCAGTGTCCCGGTCTCTTTGATCCTCTTTAATATAGAACTGTTCTCTTTCCCACTTCGGGATTTTCCGGTTTTGGTCTTTCTGATCGTTTAAGTCCAAGCCCGGTGTTCGGCTCTGGCATTGCTTAGCTGTTTCTCAATGCCATGACTGAAGTCAAACTATTATCAACGATATTTCACAGATGATGTACGCGCACTTCCCTCTATACCACCCCTCAGTAGACAACATCGCTGGTCACCCTTGATTTTCCTGCCCTCACCAAGCCACACACTGGATTCCAGAGGGCCGCCTGTGTGAACACACGTCTCTGCATCAGCAGGCTCTGAAGGAAAGGCCCAGGCAGACAGGAGGCGGGCAGAGCCAGCAGGATGCTGGCTGGAAGCGCTGTTCCAAGCACCAAGTTCTGAGAGGGTCAGTGAGGCGGCCTGAGGGTGGTCTCCACGAAGAACAGAAGGGACAGATAACTGACCGACCACGCTGGCTGAAGAGGACAGCTGACTTACACGTCTACAGGAGAGAGGCGGTATCATATTACACAAAAATGGGGAACTAAGCAAAACAGAAAAAAGCAATTATTAACTACAGGGTTACTTTTATATTTAGGACAAACTTTCTGAAGCTATATTTTTACTGAAGGGGTGATGTCCTAACTACTTTTCCCTTCCATTTTTGCAAGTATGGTACAATCAATCATCCCTGTTGATATGTCAGGGCAATAGGCGACTCACTCTTTGTAAAAATACTTCCTGTGGTCCTATGTGCTTCCAAACTGACTCACACACTGCGGTGTCTGAAGACTTCTGCCCTGTCACCCACGAATGTGTGACATTGGCATATGACTTCACAGGTCTTTGTACTTCAGTTGCCTCGCTCATAAGACAGGGATCAGAACTCAGTCCACTGGGCTGTAAGGTGAAGACGACGAAACACATATCAAGTGTCTCAACAATACTAGTATACAGTAAGCGCTCGATACACTTTTTGTGGACATGATAGATAGCATCAGTATTACTCTAAGCCTGTGAAAAGAGGGCTGTTGACACTTGAAATGTCTTTTCATCAATGAGGATGCTACCTAGTAACACAGTTTGACCCTTGTAGCAAAGGGTATATACTGATTGACCAGGGGTTGGCTGTAAACCGTTAGCTTGCTAAATTCTTAAATTTTCTTAATGGCACCTCAGTTAACCATGGTAAAGCTGAGCCACTCACAAAGACGGCAGAGAGTTCACCGCTCAAAAGTGTCACTTCACCACAGTCTGAGTATCACTCGGACGAGAACCTAGGAGAATCGATGGGCTTCAAGTGGACTTTGACAATTCACTGCAACCGAATAACACAGAAAGAAGTCATCTTTTTTTACCCCCTTAAAAAATGTCATGTCTAGAAAACAGCACCACTGCTGTTGAATCGACTCCAAGTTGCAATGAGCCCACAGGGTGGGGCAGAATTTCCCCAGAAGGTTTCCACAGCTTGATGTCTTTACAGAAGCAGACCGCCACACCTTTGCTCCTTAGAACAGCTGGTCAGTTCAAGCTGCCCATCTGTCGGTGCTGTAAACCATGCACCGCCAAGGTTCCTCAAAGCTCATGGCCATTGAGTCAATACAACTCATAGCAACCCTACAGGACAGGGTAGAACTGCCTCCTGTGAGCTTCCAAGACTGTAACTGTTTACAGGCGTTCCCTCTCTCTCCCTCAGAACACGACAGTGGTTTCAAAGGGCAGATCTTGTGGATCATAGCCCAACAGGTAACACGATACCACCAGGGCTGCGCTGAGAAGCTCGTAGGTCCTTAATCAATGTCGGATGACTGAATGCAGAATCCTCTGAACACGGGAACCTGAATTTGAAAGTAGTCCTTCCTGGATAAGTCCGGGTAAAAGACGATCTTAAAGTCAAGAAACGCTGGCGACCAGTCACAGGTTCCCCCCTATCTTTCTGTATCTGCTCCACTTCTCCTGAGCAACACGCTCCTGGAGAAAAACAAACAGCAAATCCAGACTCATTCTTTGCGCCTTAAGTCATGGTGAGAGGCAGCGGGCAGAGAGGCACATTGACAGCGTCCTCGCCGAGGCTCCGAGAGGGGGGTCATGTATCTGGAGTCACATCGGTGGGAGTGGGCTCCAGACCTCTGACTTCACAGGCCCCAAATCTCCCTGGGGTCTGCATGTCAGGAACAAGAACCCGTGTTATTTTAATTGGTGGCTTATGCCTTGATCAGAAGTCTTTTACTATGAAAGATGATGATGTGGCCTCCTTTTTGATCCCAAGACGAGGCCTGTGAAAGTTGAGCATATTTCGTAAATCTGTAGGCTGATTCATTGAATCAGGATCACCCATGGCTGCTGGGCCAGGCAAAATCTGGGAGTCAAATAATCAGAATATTTGTTTGAAAAGCAAATACAAGATTACTAATGGAAACAGCAGTGGTTCCTCTACTGAAGCCCACCAATCTGTGAAAATTCAGACTAACTATGAGTCAGAATCAACCCGATGGCAGTGAGATTTGAGGTCACAAGAACTTTTCATTAAAGATCTGAGGCAGTCACTCAGCCACTCCTTTTAAGATTTTCCCAGAGACTATGTATTTACCTACAACACCCCCAAAACCTACCGTCTAGCCATTCAATACACAGTAAAGGATTTGGGGTTAAGGGATGTTTACGTTGATTGTTTACGCATCTTTCAACAAGATTCCCTTCCTTCTTTGTTCCATTTCCAGCTCCAGATTGCACCCCAGAGACTAGAGGTGGCCGTGCAGAATGTAGTGGTTATGAAACTGGGGTGGGCAGGCGAAGCCCTCTCTTGTACAAACAACAGGCGGAGCAGCACTAACTGGCTTCTATTAGAGTCCCAGCAGAAGAGAACATGGATATGTGGAGATGCTCAGAGCAAAGAGCCCTGGGTTCAAGTTCTCTGCTGTGTGCTCCTGGGGAGAAGACTTATTCACCCTGCGCCTCAGATACTTTCTCTGAAAAAAATGGCGAGCGGTTCTAACCGGTGGGAAATTAGGAAAGATCTGAACGGCTCTTAGCACAAGTCCTGGCAGACAATACACACTGTATTTGAGGCTCCTTACTACTGAGGCAATGCAACCCATCACTAGTAAGGGCAGAGGGCCAAATGTGCACCCTGTTTGCCTCCAAGGACGACAAGTATTTGCCAAATGAACCATGACTTAGATTACCAGGAACATAAACATACATGTGCAGGTCTTGGATGTGAGCTTTCAACTTATTAACCACTTAACTGGTGACAGAAAGAAAAACCAAAGCATGAAACAGATGAATTGTCTACCATTTCTACCCGGTGTTGTGGCTGGTGCAGTGATTCTTATGTAAAGGGACAGAAGGGAAAGGCAGGCACATTCAGTCACCATCAAGCCAGCAAAGATGTCCTGAGCATCATCTGTGTATGCGCTATGAATAAGACAGAACCCGAAGCATGCCGTAATTAACGCTCTGGATCTAAATTACGTGTAAACACTGAACAATAGCTAGGAGACTGGCTTCTCATGTATGGTCATATATTTCAATTTACCAGAACAATTATTACTTGTCCGTGCCATCACTGGGGTTTGGGTTTAAATCAAAACCAATATATCAAACTGGCAATTTAAGTTAATTACTCACAATGGGCTTTTTATTCTATTTGCCAGTCAAAAGCCTTGGTTCATTACCAACGACAGCCTGAGAAATCAACAGGAAAAAGCAAACTCACTACCACCGAGTCAATGCTGACTCACAGCGACCCAACAGGACAGAGTAGACCTGCCTGTTCCCATGGATGTCCAAGACGCATTTTTAGCAAGAAGAGCCATGAAACCATAGTTGGTGAATGGCTGTTGCTGACTCGATTCCGATTCACACTGGCCCTACAGGACCCGTGGGGTTTCCTGGGCTGTCATCTCGACCAGGTAGATTTCTAGGTCTTTTATTTCAAAGCATGGCTGGTGGGTTCTAAACGCCAAACTTGCAGTTAAAGCAACACTGCACTGCCAGCAGGGCTTCTTAAGAAAACACTGTGCACATTTAATTCCTATTACTTGAAATATAGCTTTCCATTTTATTAGCTAGATAATAAAGAGTGGGCTTTAATTAAGGTTTGAAGTTGACCATCTGCGATCAGCTGGACCCGTCCTTTCGTCCTCGTAGTTCTTGGCTCTTAAACGGGGCTTGCCTCAGCAGCAGGGTATGAAGAGGACGGCCCGGGCGAAGCCCTCTCTTGCACAAACAAGGCAGAGCGGCACTACACGGCTTCTATTCGAGTCCCAGCAGAAGAGGAAGAAGTCGTTTCCAAACATGGATATGTGGGGATTCTCAGAGCAATCGCTCAAGATGATTCACAAACAGCATGTGATTACTCTTCTGAGAATGGGCTTGGGCAGCAAGATAGAAACTTTTGGTTCACACATGACAATACGAAAATTTGATTTAGCTTGAAGAATTAGTGTGGGTGGAGAAGAGAAAGATCTGAGCTAAAATTACTAAAAATAAACAACAGTAGGAAAAATACATAAAGTAAAAAAAGCTGGCTCTTCGTAACTATAAGCAAAATAAAAGACAGGAAGCAAAATGAGAGAGGGAAAAATACAACTTAGAAATAGAAATGAAGTTATGACTGCACATATAGGAATGATTAAAATAAATATGAAGGGGCTTCAAAAAGTTAATGGAAAAATTGAGTTAAATGACAATAAAAGCCCCTACATGCAGTAGATAGCTTTGCCTTTAAAACTGAAGCAAAGGGAAGATTTCCCAACAACATTTAAAAACTACCAAAATTGGCTAATGCATACATTGAAAGCAAAAACCAATAATGACAAACAGTATTATATACAAATCACTAACACTTTTTAACTGGCAAAAAATTACCTCTATGAAATACCACTTTAAAAATAGATCAATACAGAGATTGTGTTAATGGGTATGAAGATTCAGTACTACAGTATTTTTTTTCCAATTTAACCTATAAAATTTATTCAATTCCTATAAAAATTCCAACATGCGTTTCAATGATATTTGGTTCTAAACTTCATATGAAAGAGAAAAACGCCAATTCTCTCCTGCAAAGTGGTGTGAATTGCCTTACCAGACATTGGAATTTAAGATAAAGGTCTAGTCATTCAAATGCCGTGGCAGTGGCCTAGGGATAAACACACCAATGGAAGAGAACAGCAAGTCAAATGTCTGGGTCAACATATTTATGCAGGAACTTTGCACATGACTGAAAGAGGTATTACAAGTTCATGGAGGGGGTGAACGATTCAACAAATAGTGCTGAGAAAATTGGTCATCTACATGCAAACAAGACCAGTTAATATGACTATTTAAATTTACTCACCAAATACTAGTGCACAAAATAAAGAAATTTAAAGATCTTTAAGCCAATGTCTACAGTCTTGACAGTGATAAAACATGCAAACAAGATGCACTGATAATTCCTGGTGACTGGAATCTGAAAACTGGACGCAAAGAAGAATCAGCAGGTGGCAAACATGGTCTTGATGAGAGAAAACCAAAGCCAAGCTCAATGTCATCGAGTCAATGCCACTTCATAGCGACCCTGTAGATTAGGGTAGACCTGCCCCTGTGGATTCCCAAGACGGCAGCGCTTTACAGGAGACAGCCTCGTCTTTCTCCTGAGGAGCAGCTGGTTGTTTTGAACTGCTGGCCTTGCGGTTAGCAGCCCAAAGCATAACTACTATGTCACCAGGGATCCTTTGATGCTAGAAACTACATGATAGAATTTGCCAACAACAACAGTTTGTGAATTGCAAATACCATCTTTTAAAACAAGTATTATACCGTTGTACTTCACTGGGTGGAATAAACAAATCTAAGGTCAGCTACAGCTATGGAAAGAGACTTGGAGGAAGGAAGATCATTAGCCTTAGAACAATGCTAGGGCCAACTGCAGCCATCAACAGCTCACCGGCACATACAAATTGAAGCTAAACATTGTTTTTAAATAGGTCCACAAGAAACAAATATGATGTTGCTCATTTAATGTAAAGACCATCTCAAGAACAGACTTGCTGTATTGAACATGAATGATGAGTTGTGGATAATATCAAGAGCCTCTTGCATAAAGAAAGCAAAAGGTCATTTTAAAAGACAGGAAAGAAGGACAAGGGCAAAACGCATGTCAGAGAGCCTCTACTCTGAAAGGTAGAAGAGCTAAAGTGAACAGAAGAAATGGTGACATGGAAGAGTTGAAGAGAAGATTTCAAAGAGAAGGTCAAGAAGACATAGGACTGTAATGAACTGTGCAAGGGTCTGCAGTTGGATACCCAAAAGGGAAGCGGGCATGCTTGGCATTTCTAGCTTAAAGAACTGAATTAAAAAATGCTAGCCTCAAGTTGCCATATTGAAGGATTTTATAGACAAAACATTGAACAATGGAGGAAACATAAAAGAAGATGTTAGGAATATATACAGATTCACTGTACAAAAAAGAACTGATGGACATTCAGTCGTATCAGGACCCAAACCCATGTGAGAGAGTAGATGCCATGGAACAGACTAAAACTGCTCCTTATAGGTTCCAAGTTTACAGGAACTAATACTCTCACCTTTCTCCCTTGAACTCCATTAGTGCATTTGAACAGCTGACCTCCTGGTTAGCAGCCCACAATGCCGCCAGAGTGCTGTGCCCTATCAGGAGGTAGCACATAATTGATTGAAAATACTGTGACTTGGGTCAGACACACTTTAGTCCTCAAAGTACTACTTTTGCTCTTTGCTATAAGCATTTATATTCTATAGAATCCATTTCATTAATTCATGGGACCTTGTTTTTTATTAATACTTTTATTGGGGGCTCTTACATCTCTTACCACAATCCATACATTCTTCCAGTGTGTCAAGCACATTTGCACATATGCTGCCATCATCATATTCAAAGCATTCTCTTTCCACATGAGCCCCTGATATCCGCTCCCTGTTTCTTTCCCCTCCCTCCCCCGCCCCTCACAAACCCTTGATAAGTTATAATTATTTTTTTCCATAGCTTACATCGTCCTCAATCGCCCCCTCACTCACTTTTCTATTATTCGTCCCCCTGGGAGGGGGTTCTAGATTGATCCTTGTGATCGGTTCCCCCTTTTGAGCCCCCACCCTCCCCTAATCCTCCTGGTATCTCTACTCCCCTTGTTGGTCCTGAGGGGGTTATCTATGCTGGATTCCCTGTGTTTTGGACTCTTAGCTGTAGCAGTGTGCATGTTCTAGTCGAAACCAATTTGTAAGCTGGAACTGAGGTCATGATAGTGGGGGGAAGGAAGCATCAAAGAATCAAAGCATCAACTAGAGGAAAGTTGTGTGTTTCATTGGTGCTATACTGCACCCTGACCAGCTCATCTCTTCCCTGTGACCCCCTCTGTGAGGGGATGTCCAACTGTATACAGATGGCATTGGATCTCCACTCCATGCCCACCTACCCCCATTCACCTTGGGTATGGTTTTATTCTGGGTCTTAGATGCCTGATACCTGATCCCATCGACACCTAAGGATCACACAGGCTGGTATGCTTCTTCCATGTGGGCTTTGTTGCTCCTGAGCTAGATGGCCGCTTGTTTGCCTTCAAGCCTTTAAGACCCCAGATGCTATATCTTTCGATAGCCAGGCACCATCAGCTTTCTTTGCCACACTTACTTATGCACCCATTTGGTCTTCAGCGATCATGTCAGGAGGGTGAGCATCAGAGAATGCCGGCTGGTTAGAAAAAAGTGTTCTTGTGTTAAGGGAGTACTTGAGTCGAGGACCAATGTCCCCCTGCAACCTTAATTCTCAACATATAGATATGAGTACATAGTTCTATTCCCCTCTCATGATATATATTTACATTTGTACATGCCTGTATTTAGGCCTCTATAAAAATCCTTTTCCTCCTGGTTCTTTCCTCTATTTCCTTTTTACTTCCCTCTTGTCCCACCATCATGTTCGGTCTTCATTCGGGTATAGTAATTCTTCACCGATACACTGCCCTCGATTCAAAAAGATTTCTGCTACAAAAGACCTCTCTAAGAGAGCAATCGAAATAGTTGGAGGCAGCTACCTGGCCAAAAGAGTTGAAGAGACCCACGTGTGTGGCCAGCCTAACAATGAATTCAAAAGCATGTGGTTATCACTGTGCCACGTCATTAATATCACATGAAAGTAAAATTCGAAGATACTTGAAAAATCCGTTGCAGTAGAACATTGACAACAAACTGCTGGAAATTCAAACCACATTCAGAAAAGGGCATGGAACAAGGGAAATCATTCCGGATGGCAGAGGTATCCTGGCCGAAAGCAGCAAATGCCAGAGAGATGTTTGCCAGTATTTTATTGACTATGCAAAGGCACTCGAGTGTGTGGGTTGTAAATTATGGGTAACACTGAGAAGAATGGGAGTTCCTGAACATGCGGTTGTGTTCGTGTGGAACCAATGCACAGAACAAGGGGCACGTGTTTCAACAGGAAATGCTGCCTGGTTTCAAATCATGAAAGGCATGTGTCAGTGTTACCCTTTCACTGTACTCATTCCATCTGTATGCTAAGCTAACAGTCCGAGGAGCTGGACACTATGCAGAGTTTAGCATTAAGGTTAGAGGAAGGTTTATTAATTGCATGTGATACATGCAGATGACACAACTTTGCTTGTTACAGACAAAGCGAACTTGAGCACTTTCTAATGAAAGTCAGAGAGTACAGCCTTCACCAGGGAGTAAACAAAAATCCTCATAACTGGTCCAATAAGCAGCATCATGATGAATGCAGAAAATATTCAAGTTGTGAAGAATTTCATTTTGTGTGGATTAACAATCAGTGCCTAGGGAAGCAGCAGCCAAGAAGTCAAATAACCTATTGCACTGGGCAAAAGATTTCTGCGACAACAGGCCCCTCTAAAGCATTAATAGCAGAGAGTGAAAGTAGCACCGTGCGGACTGAAGTGTGTCTGACCAGGCCACCGTATTTTCAGTCATCTCGGGTGCACATGAGAAGCTGGCCAATAAAAAGACCAAAGACCCAGGAACGCCTTTGAGTCGCGGCGCTGGCGGGAGTACTGAGGGTGAACAAGTCCGCTGTGCAGAGCCACAGCCAGATGTCCTCAGAAGGGGAGACGGTAAGACTTCATGTCACAAACACTGCTCGGTGTCAGGAAGGAACCGTTTCTGGGAAAAGACCACATGCTTAGCAATGAACAGCCAGTGAAACGGTGAAAGACCTTCAATGAAATGTCTCCACACTGTCTGCAATCAACAGAAACATTAAGAAAGAAAACCGGGTCTAAACACAAAAAATAAAACCCTAAGAGCAGTTGAATAAACTAGCAAAGCAGATATATAAGCCTTGAGGCAGCTGAATATTTTTTAAGCAGAACCAACAGCTTTGGAAGGACGTTGTTGCTCGGTGCCATTGCGTGGGTTCTCACTCCTGGTGCCCCCTACGGGGAACAGATGGAAAGACCGCCCCGTCCGCACAAACGTTCTTATGCCCGAGCCGACTGCGGCAGTCACTGCATCAACCCATCTTATGGAGCGCCTTCCTGTCTGTCGTTGTCCCTCGACCTTCCCAAGCACGATGTCCTCCTCTCGGCACTGGTCTCTCCTGACATGTCCAAAGCTCGGGAGGCAAAATCTCACCAGTCTGGCCTCTAGGGAGCATTCTGAATGTACTTCTTCTCAGACTGGGTTGTTGGCTCGTTTGTCAGTCTGTGATGCTTCCCATCTTCCTCCCCAGCACCCTCCTCCTTCTTTCTCAGGCCCCCGTAGCTGAGGTCCCCTGGTACATGCACAGGAGGCGACCGAAAACACCATGGCGTGCGTCAGGGGCGCCCTAGGCCTCAGAGCAACCTCTTGCTTTTCAACACGTTAAAGAGATCTCAGGCGGCCGATTTACCCAATGCAATGCCTGATGGGGTTCTTGACTGCTGCTTCCAAGAGCACTGATTGTGGAGCCAAACAAGATGTACTCCTTGAGAACGTTGAGCATTTATCCAGGCCATTATGGTTGAATGATCAACTCCACTCACGTCACGATGGTCAGCTCTATGTTGAGAAGTCTTACAGTGAGGGCCTTCTCAACGGAGGGGCTCCTCTTCTGGCACTATTTCTGACAGCGTTCTGCTTCTGTTCATTAGACTTTCACTGTCTGGCAATGCTTCAATGATCTACATAAGGCTTTAATAAACTAATTCCTCTGAAGAGAGCAACCTATTCCTGTCCCATAGTTTGTCCTTAATCTGGAAGTTCTGCTAATATCTGTTCACTTTGGGTGACCCTGCTGGTTATTTGAAATACCAGTGACATAGCTTCCAGCATCATAGCAACACCGAGACATCACAGTATGACACACTGAGGGACAAGTGGTGGTTAGGAATCATATATGAAAAAATGTCAAGTAAGGTGAGGTAATTAATTGTGCCAACCTGGCCGATAAACACATATGGGGTTAATTGAAGGGTGGAGGGATAAATGGCTCAGTGAGCCTCGCCTTTCTAGTTCTTGGGTCTCTTGCTTTGTGATGGTCGGACCAGGGTGCAGCTGCCTTAGTCAGTTCTCTGCTTCAGCTGGCAAGGCTCACTTTCTGCAAGACATCTCCGAAGAGAAGCCGCATGGACCTACCCTGATGCAGCCCTGGGTGCTGGAGCAGCCGTGTGGAGACCCCTGCCAGCGCTGAGATGCTTACACGTTCACTGACTCAGCTTTCCTCCTGCAGTCGGCGTCAACGTGTGTGTTTTGTGAGATGGAGGAGGACTTTGTGGATTGGTGTGGGGCATATGGGTTAATGTTGGACTTGTGGGTTTGGGCGGCACTGGGTTGGGATGTCTTCTTGATGTGCACTTAACCTTTATATAAAACTCTCTCTTATACATGAGTTTCTATGGATTTGTTTCTCTAAAGTACCCAGACTAACACATAAGGCTACATCAAAGTTTAAACACTTCAAATAAGACAGAAGACACAAGAAGTTAAAAGACAAAGGAAATCATCTGCTATTTATACACACACATATATATCTACCAAACTCCACCAGCACTGAGTTGATCCCAACTCATAATGACTCTATAGAATGCGGAGAGCTGCTCTAGAAGGTTCCCAGGGCTGAAGCAAGCAGTGCCATCTTTCCCGGAACAGGCAGCCCATCTTTCTCGCAATAAGCAGCTGCTGGGTTTGAACCACTGACCTTGCAGTTAGCAGCCCAATGCCTAACCCACAGCACCACCAGGGCTCCCTATAAAAAAAAAAGAGATTCTACAAATTGAAAAACAAAACAAATCTAGTTTTAAAATAGGCAAGGGATCCTTAATACACAAAGATACTTAGTAAATGCCAGGAAATTGACAGAGATTCCATTCTTAACCTACTAGATGAGAAAACATTAAGCCAACCAACATTAACATTTTTGACATATAAATGAAACAATGGGTTTAAGAAGCACAGTAGGTGACATAATAAAAGGTATTTTTGTTGGTCATTTTTCAGAGAGGCAGGAGGCAGTGCAGTCCGGGAGAGGACAAGCACTCTGTGAGGAGGAACGGGAAGCAAGGCTGAAGCAGGCTTTCCCTTACAGCCACCTCTGGGATGAGTCCACACGGTTCGTCTGGACCAGAGATTACAGTTTCCAAAACAACGATTAGCAAGCCAGAGACAGTGACATAATTACAGCCTCACACCAGACATCAAGAACTGACATTTTTCTGTGGCTCCAGTTGTTCAGTAAACATACATTCAGAATAACATCCTTCAAAATTAAATGCCAAACACATTAGTTTCGAGGTTTACAATTTGTGCGCACACACAGACATGCCTTGGACAGAAGCAGCTAAACAATATCTGCTCCTTTATCCACAGGGAGTAGGTTCCAAGACTCCCAGTGGATGCCTGAAACCCAAGGATTGTATCAAATCCTTGATACGCTCACGCACGAACTTCTCATGCACTGACTCTCTCAGCAGCTGACATTTTAAATTAAGAACAGTAGTAAAAATCCCATCTATATTGGGCATTAACGACATACAACTGGCAATAGTGAATGCCAAGGTGCCAGGGGAGAGTAATGTTGGCAGTGGTGGTTAATGTTATGTGTCAATATAGCTGGGCCATAATTGCCAGTGGCTTGGCAGTTATGTACTGATGTAAGCATTCACCCTTTGTGGTCTGATGTAATCATCCTCCCTTTGTGGCTTTTACCTACCTCCACCTCATGGAGAGGCTTCGGTTTTGCCTGGATTCCAGAATCACTGTGCCCGGCGCGAGAGGAGCCCAGGTGTTTCTCCTGCGCCCAAGATGTGCCCATGTGCCTTCTCCCTCTGCCCCTGGTGCAGGCCTGGGAGAGCCTGGAGGAGGCTGAGTACCGGCGGGAGCTGGCCCTGAGGAACGAGCTGATTTTCAAATCAGAGCCTAGTCTTTGTAGTCTAACCATGTCAGGACACGAGGAGCTGGTGTCTTAACCTACACACTCATAGCACGGGGACTCAGGACAAGCCACTGGACACAGCAAGCTAAGCCACAGCAAGCTGTTCACCCCAAGATTGTATTGTGCTACTCTGAATGCAACCATTTTCAGAACTCAGCTGACCAGGGGATAACTGTAAGCATTTTAAGCGGAGAAATCACTCCTATGGAATCTGTTGCTTCTGCTTAGCTTTTCAAATGTACTTGGAATTAATTCTATTTATATTATCCTGGAAGTTGTACTTAAAAAATCTCTGTCATACATTTTAGGTGTATCTGTACTCTTATCATGTCAAGAAGAACAAAAACCTAACTCCATCAGAGGGGTGTTTCCCCTGATAATCATAAATGACATCTGGAGTCAAATAAGAGATGCAGGCTGTCGATCGAGAAGGTACATGTGGAAATCATGCAAGAAGCATGCCCACACTGGGCCGGAGAACTAACTGTACACGCGAACCACAGCCTCTAACCACAATGGTGTCCATGACTGCCAGCGGGCAGACTGCATTGCTTGGCATCTGATTTCTATTTAAAGATCAAGAAGGTCTCCGGGTTGCAGTCACTGAAAAATCTCAGCAACAGCTTATGCTGTAACAAAACCACCAGGAGAGAAAGTTCCTTCTGATGAGCAGTCTGGCCTGCCTATAGAGAAGGCGTGGTGTTCCAGAGGAAAGCTACCCCCACAGGTATCGTTAGGGCCAAGTTTTGTAAACGGAAATGTCTCCGCGGCCTCTAAAGTCTCTCGCTAAATTGCCAAAAGGCCTTTGCACATGGCCACTCTGCTTTATGGGCAGTAAAATGCCCAACTTCCCTTCAGAGCTTCCTCAGTGAACAGATGCTGTTGAAAACGGCTTCCGCCTCAAAGCAGCTGTGAGGCCAGCTTCAGAGGCCCTCCTCCCAAAGCGCTGCCAGGGGCTGTAGGCACAGCTCTCCTCGGGCCTTTCCAGCGTTTGTCCCCCAGCCCCTCCCAGCTCCCAACCAAGAGACAAGGAAATGAGGAGCTGGTAAGGATCAACAATAAAGACAGGGCACCACCGGAACACAGCAGGAAATGAAGACAGGGCCACAGCGTGTTGAGAAACACAATTCGGAGCGGGGAGGTTCCTTTTACAAAGCTGGTGTTAGGGATTGAACTGTGTTCTCCACAAAGGTGTGAAGTTGGAGCCCCTGGTATCTGTGAGTGCCCTTGTTTAAAAACAGGGTCTTCGGAGACCCTATCAGTTAACACGAGGTCACACTGGAGTCTCCTAATCCAACCTAGAAGTGCTGTCCTTGTGAAGAGAGTAGGGACCAGGTACAATGGGAAAATGGCCATGGGAATATGGCAGCAGAGGCTAGAGATTCCCATAAACCAAGGAGCACCCAGGAATACCAGCCACCAGCAGAAGCTAAGAAAGACACAGAAAAGATCCGCCCTTGGCTACCTCCAAAGGAAATCTGCATGGCGAATCCCCTGATTTTGAACACCTCACCTCCAGAACTGTGGGACATGAAGCTTCTGTTCTTACAGGTCATCCACTTTGTGGTACTTTATTATGGCCCCACTAGGACACGGAGACAGAGGGTTACAGAGAAGGCCAAAGCACAACTATGTTCATTGTCTCGACTTAATTTACTTACTCACCTGGCTCCCACGCATCCTTCCATCTGTAGAGGCCTTAAAACGTTTTATGAAAAGCTGTAGACATATGTGTTCAGGAAACACATGAAGTTAATGAGCATCCCATTTATGGTTTTAGGTTTAATTCCCATCAGTGGAAGTGTACTCTCCTGCATTCAATAGGGTGGTTGCTGTCTACAGCGCATGCTGGGATATTTACATGGCACACCGATGGCTCTTAAATTCAAATGACAGGGGCCAACTTGACTTGATGGCCACTGATCACAGGGCAGCTCCTGAAACATCATGATCCCTGTACTCTCCACTGACTGAATTCTGAACCACAGAAAAGGGGCACCGGTAGGGAAGAAGTGCTGCAAGGGACCAGGGTCGCTCTGAAAACCGTGTGCCCTATCTTGCACACACCTGAGAATCACCTAAAGTAGGTTGTCCGTGTGCCCAATTGATGAGTGGAGTGGCAGCAGTGAGGTGAAACCGCTCACATGATCTGAAATCATGGGTAGCATGATGGTCACATGTCATAGGCATGACCAAACTATGGGCTGGAATGAAGAGAATGTTATCAGGGGCTCATCCACAAGCCCAGCGGTTCTCAACCTTCCTAATGCTGCGACCCTTTCATACAGTTCCTCATGCTGTGGTGA
>NW_022103915.1:50238292-50272069 GCF_000313985.2 Echinops telfairi
CTTTACCAATGTTAAAATCCGGTCACCTTACCTAAAGCACAACCACTAGGTCACCACCAGGGAGCCTAGGAAGGGCTCCTCTTCTCGTGGCCCCTCTGGTGCCGTGAGATTCGTCAGAGGCAGCAAGGACCCATCTGGGGGAGTCTCTATCCTACGACAATTTTCAGGTAGCACAAACAGTAATTTTCAGAACTTTTCCATTGGAGCTGTGATACCAAAACAGACTGCAAAGAAGTGTTGGCTCTGGTTACTACGTTAGAAAAAAATTACGAAACTTTGTTTTTGTTTAATGGAAGGTGTTTTCGTTTTTAAAACATGGAATTGATGGAATTCCACCTAGTCTTTTATTACACCGATGCCTTGGTACTATTACCGATTTCTTGTTTTTCAGTATTTTCTAAACTGGGTCATATTGAACTAGTGGTAAAAGAAGGAAAGATGCTTAAGGATTTAAGGAATATTGTTTAGCGTTTGAGTTTTTCAACCATTGATGGCTTGGCTTGGCTAACTCTTTGCCATGAGGACTGGCCTGCTACTGGAGAGATAATGCCATTGATTCTGACTTGATGACAGTGGATTTGGTTTTGATTTTAGCAGCATTCTTGGCCTCTACCTACTAAATACCAGTGACTCTACCCCCCATCGTGACAACCAAAAACCATCTCCAGGCAATGCCCAGTATCCCCTGGAGGTGGTGCTCCAGGCAAAAATCACCTCTGGTTAAGGTCTACTGATTCGGACTCTTGAACTCTGGATTCAATGTGAGTTTCATTGAGTATACCAGTGCCCACTTACTTGAGCTGAAATGGCAACTCTTCTCTGGCCAAGAAACCATCTCACTTCTTTCTGTTAAGTAGGGGGAAATAATACTGCCTAACTCAGGTTGGAATGAATGAATGAGTAAGTAACAGTTCTTCAGTTTAAGATGGAACCTGGCCCATGGTCCAAAAACTCACTGCCATCAATTCAATTTCAATTCATATACCCTTTAGCACGGGGTAGAACTGCCCAGTGGGTTCTCGAGAATGTAACTCTCCTGGAGTAGAAAGCCTCATTTTTCTCTTGTGGACCCAGCTGGTGGCTTTGAACTGCTGACCTCCTGGATAACAGCCTTAAATGTAACCATGACGACACCAGGGGGCTCCCCTTCGTTGATTTGGGCTGCGATCCTCCAGGTCCAAGGTGAAAGCCACCACCGGCTCCTGGAGAAAAACAGGGCTTTCTACTCCCGTAAACACTTACAGTCCCGGAAAGCGACAGGGCTGTTTTACCGGGTCCTGTAGGGTCACTACGAGTCGGTGTGGGCTCGATTGCAGCGACAGTGACATGATCATGATGACTACTTTCGAGAATTTTAAGTGTCATGTGTCATTTTTCCCCATTGTGTCACGGAAATGGAACCTATGGGGATATCAAAAGTGGGCAGGTTCTTCAGCAAATCTACTGCTCATTCTTCAGGGCCTGCATCGCTTTGTCCTCTGGCAGGCAAAGTGGCAAAGGGATTTGCTCCCAGAGTCTCCCGACAAGTTCCCTTTCCTTCAGAAATTTGATGTAGCTTAGCAAAAAAACTGTTGCTTTACATCAGGCTGTGGAGATAGAGGGGCGTGCTTTACAAATTAATTTCCGATACGGGGCTCATCTGCCTTTGGCCCGGATTAAGAAGGCTGGAAACAGTTTGGGGCTCAGTTGCCTGCGCCTCTTTTTATCCAAGCCGGATGGAGGCGCAAGTCAAAACCACAGGGTCCCAGTCCAGGCAGAGGGAAGTGGGAGCCCCCGCCTGGGAGTAGGGGGCTGTGGGACACCGATTTCCCCCATTGCCCCAGTCATGACACGCTGGAAGCTACCTCCTCCTTCAATTTCACCCATCAGCTGACCCTACAAGGGCAGATTCGCCTTGACTGGGGAGTGGTGAGGAGTTTCACAGAATAAAGAACCCAGGAGCGGGAGATAGGAATGGGGGCTGAAGTCCTGGGTGGGGGGAGGAGAAGGAGCAGCGGAGGTGTGTGCCCCTCAAATCCGAATGAAAAAGCAAAGGGAGAGTGAGTTGCAAATATGTATTATGTGGAGTCGAGCACACACCAAAACAGACATGCAGTCATTTAAACCAGCAAAACGACTCCCATCCTGTTAAATGAGAGTGAATCTCACTCACTAGATTATAGGCTGGGAAAAACCACAATATGACAAGCTCAAGGATGTTAGTAAGTGCTTTTAAAAGAGTGATTGTGCATCTATCAAAGTCACAGTTTCGATTTTTTAAAATACGAACTTTTATTTTTAGAAATATTTAACGTACACATGTGAGATTTAAGAAATAAGTTTGCCCTACTTTTTTGTAAAAGAAAACCAAAAATCCAAACTGACTGTTGAGTCAGAGCCAGCTGGTCCGGGAGACAGGCTGGGCTGCGATCTAGGTTGCAGTCTGAACCCACCAGCCATTCCAGGGAGACAGACGGAGCTTTCTACTCCCGGGCAGTCAGTGTTGGAAACTCACAGGGCACTTTTACCCTGCCCTGCAGGGCCACTAGGACACTGTCAATACAAGAGTGTATAACTTGCTCTTGATTATGGATGGCCCCCACCCCACCCGCCACCCCCCAGAATGGTGCATTAGGAAGATTTCTACTTGCACTCACTCACTGGTTTTCTCCAGTGAGAAAATAATTCCTAGAGTTATAGCCCCTTTTCTAGGACGTCTTAGATAGCTTGACGCCCGTTTCTGTGAATCTTGTGGTTGTTAGCGTCTTTATTTGGTTTGAGAATAAAACATTCTTTTACTGCTGTGCTATTTTGTTTCTTAAAAAACTATTTATGAATTCTGTGAACTGATAGGTGGTGAACAAACGACTAAACCCCACTGCCATTAAGCCAATTCTGACTCATCACAAGCCTGTAGGACAAATGAGAACCGCTCCGTGGGGTTTTCAAGGCTGTAAATGTGTGGGAGCAGGGAGCCTCATCTTTCTAACACGGAACAGCCGGTGGGTCTGAACCACCGGCTTTGTGATGAGCAGCCCATTGTGCCTCCCCAGTTCCCAGGTGGTAAAGGCTGAGTAGAGAGGGCTGTTATTGCCCGAGCTATGAAATGCCTGCTTTCCCACTGTGCTGGTGGCATTTTACCAACGGGACTCTGTCTCTGTCCTCACGAGAATAGTACCTCTGTTCCAGCCTCCTCTACTCTCTATACATACATCTAAATCTACATCTAGATAGATAGATGGATGAGAGAGACAGACAGACAGATACTCGGGCTACTCGATTTTACAACTGTGGAATCTGAGGACCATTTGGCAAGCAGGTCCCCAGCTGGACCACCGAGTAAGACTTTCAGAAGAGGAAGCAACACACCACAACGTTCAGAAGTTAGCATAGAATTAAAAGCTCTTCCTTCCAAGATTCAGTTCTGTCGAATCGTTCCTGATGCAGCAGGCTAACCAGCTTTCTAAGTAAAGAGACATTTCTCATTCGCGCAGCAAGCAGCTGGGTTTTAAACTCGTGCAAGCTGTACACGTGAATGTTGTTAGCCCATAAGGACTTTCGCATCCTAAAGTAAAATAGCTAACCCTTTATAATACCTTTCATAATTTCCAAAACTCAGCCGAGGTTTTAGTTACTTAAAAAGACCTCTGAAAAAAAAAAAAGACCCCTGAAGCCCAAACTTGAAAACATAAACAAAATGAAGCCCCAGACAATGGAAGACTAAATAGCAATGATCCAATGATCCCTATACCCACTTTGGGAGAGTTCACAGACCAATACAACAACGAGGGAAAGGAGTTTGGAAACAAAAAAGTGCATCATGGGTCACATTTCACATAGTCAGCAATGAGAGACCTAGCCTGTGGTCTAGGTACGGATGACGGCTACTGCTTACTGCTTGGTGTCGGGGGGATACCAGAAAGGTGGCATAAGGCGGGGGTCATTGGGGTGCTGGTAATGAATGCTCTCTTTTTGATTTATGTACTTTAAAGGAAGTTTTCTTAAACTAAAGAAGGTAGGGTAAGATCTCTTTCCCAGAATTCCCATTCTTCTGTATTGTAAGAGAATAACCTCCATTCTACCTGGCTTATAAGCCTTAAATACCAATGGATTTAGAAGTTTAAAAATATGTTAGGAGTATGATCTTAGTTTGAAGAGTAAGATAAAAATGGATTTTTATACTGCTGATATTCATTGTAACAATTTTCAACTCAGCACTACAGAAAAACATTAAAAAAACGAATCCTTGTGAACCAAAGATTCAGCACTGAATTGAAAAATACGGAAAACACAGGATAAAAGAAACACTGGCAAGCTACAAATGCACGAGGAACCAAAACCGAGGTAGGCCAGAGGCGTTTTCACATCAGGTTCCCTCTTGAGCACTACAGTAGGGAAGTGCATCCTCGAGTGAGGCCGAACACCGGTTTTCAACGTTGGCCGGCTCAATTATTCAGAAACAGTTCATGAATACATCTTCGCAGACGCTATTCGGAAAAAGACGATAAAAGTAAATTGTGCAGCTTACTGAGGAAACTAAATTCCCGTTATAAAATGCCGTTTTAATTTTTAGTCAGTGTATTTGACCTAGAATTTTTAAAATATAATCAAACTGCCAATAATTAAGACAGATGTTAAGTTGCATCCCCATCCTGAGCCCACTTATAACTTCTGTTAGCAGGTAATTTATTCTTCTCAGAGAAACCAACCGCTAATGATATTAGGTAACATTAATCAAGTGCTACCATGGATCGGGCATCTGCTATCCTGTGAGTGCACTGCTTCAAGAATTGCTTTAGTTAATCCTCAAAAGCCAGGAGGCTGACTGCACTGCTACATGCAAATGCAGACTGACAGTCCCTGGAAAAGAATTACACTTCTCAACTTGGTAAAGCACAGCAGAGCCCTGAAAGCATGCCCCCCCCCTCAAATCTCTGAGGCGTACATCAAGAAGGGGCTCTGTCAGCCTGGGACCGTGACTCTCCCCAAGGAACACAGTCCCCCGGCTCGACAGGAGATGCAAATGTAAAATAAAGTTCTGCTTCCGAAAATCCATGGAGATTTAGGGGTTGTCGGCTACTGCAGGCTAAACCAATGCTGACTAACAGAAACTTCTGTTTCAGAAAAATGAAAGGATAAATATTTTGTCCAGAGCCAAATAGAAGAAAGATAAGAATTCAAGAAGTCTAAGCTTCAAAGTCCCTGCTTTTATCCAACCTGGTTTTCATAGTAAAAAAAGACAATCAGTTGTTTTCCCTTAACATTCACACAGAACAAATGTGATTCCCGATATTTAAAAAAAAAAAAAAAAAGAACCGCACACAATTTTTGTGCAAAGGTAGGTATCAAGATGTTACTTACAATAGAGAAAATTTGGAAATGAACTGAATTTCCAAAAATAGTTGATGAGGCAAATTTTCATGCATTACCATAATGAAGTGGTCCGCAACAATTACAAATGCCGTTTGCAAGGGTCTTTCCCTTTAACAATGGGGATATGCCACAATAGGTGGGGGAAAGGAGGCAAGGCAATACACACAGTATAATCCCAATTCTACAATCACCTCACGCCCAAATTACCAAATGTGCTTAAAACTCTACAATGATTTGTATGCATGACTGTCGGTTTACAGAACACCAACACGTCAGTCAATGATTGGCTCACTGGAACAAGAAGCCTGTTCAGCCCACACGCAAGGCAATAACAATGTGGGGTTAAGAGACAGCCCCTGTCTTCGAGGAGCTTCTGTCTGGACAGTAAGACAGGTAAGCCTCTAGCAATTCAAACAGCATCAGAGCACTTGTCGGAAAACACAAAATAGACAAAAGGTGTTTTAGGAGCTCTGAAAGAACTTCTCACAGAAGCTTGCTGGGAGGGACACGCCTGGGAAACTATTTAGAAGGAAAGGACATTTGGGCATGTTCAAAGGGATAGTGGGAGCAAAGGTTGGCATACGAGGCCAGGACATATTCTAAGGAATAAGAACATCATGGGCAAAGGTGCCAAGACAAAGAGAAACACAGCCACCTGGGGAAGCTAACTTGCACGGTCAAGGTGTAGTGTAGAGGAGAGGAGAGAGGGCTCACCTTGGAGCCGATTCAGGATCCACACGGACCAGGTGGGGACCCAGGTCCCCCTCACTCTAGCTGTGGGGAGACCATGCTAGATGGTCCAGGGGAGAAATGCTGCCGAGGGCTTCCTGGTCAGAATCTTTATACGGGAAGGGGATCACCACTCCTAATATTTTTCAAAACAAAAATTATAAGCAGTCTCTGCTGAAACAGAAAACAAAAATGTTAATTCTTGGTATTAACAGTAGAAAAGGAAAATGAAGACTAAATGCCTGGTGCTAGAAACCAATGGGGCGTTCTTTTGCCCTGTCCATCAAGCAGCCAAGTAGATGATCAAGCCTCAAAGAACAGAAGAGGAGAGAAATAACCCTGTGATTACTCTGTACACAAGAACATTATTGCTGGGCTTGAGAGGAAGAACAACGTGTGCCAAGGTTAAGTGGGGGGAAGGCAGTGTCGATATTCCTGAACTATCTACTATCCGTCTAGTATTTTCCGAAATTAACGCTTCTCTGAAGTGCTGGCAGACTTTCTGGAAGTATTCACCGAGGGCACTGTGAGTCAGACATCAAAACCTGGCTGTAAGTATTCTGCTACTATAGTAAAGCCTACTTTAAATATTCTCACTTTTACAAATCTGTGCGAGAAGTGACGATCATGTGTCGGTACAACCAATGCTGCCTGGCTGAACCACCAAAAGGGCAACGTGTTACTCGTGTCCTTTGAAACAACAGAAAAGAAGTATCTGAACAAGAACGCCCAGGTGTACTCTGCGAAACACAGAAGATAACGACACCAAAAAAGGGGAGGATAGCATCGCAGAAATTACTGTAATTACACTACTTTCAATGGCCAAATGATTTTTTTAAGTTTGTAAAAATTTAAATGTAAACATAAAAAATATATATTATTTACAGAAATACCAGATGGTAGAAAATGAAAGATAACAGAATTTTTCCCTGAACTTCATTAAGCTCACTTGTACTGGGTTAATAACAAATTAATGTTCAAATTCATAAAGTAAAATAATCACCTAATTCTAGGCATGTATTCATGACAAGGGTGATAATATCTAATAAACCAAAATGGTAGGTAAATCTGTAACTCAAAAAACTTTAAACATTCTCATTCTCTAAGTAACAAAAACTGTACCTAAATGATGTACATTACAGCACCAATCAGTCATCAAATCATGCTAATCACTTCAAAGTCAACTGTTAATTGCTAGAAATTACTGGTGTGATCCTTGATTTGATGTAACTGTCACAATCTAAGCGAAGCATGTCTCAGGTATGAGTTGATACAGGAAATCAGACTCTTCCAGTAACTTTACTTCGTTCAACGTAAATGTGTCCACTGATTGTGGGCATGTTGATGTTGTCATAACCCAGCCCTGTTCACAGTAAGTCTTCTGTTGTGACTGTTGTTGGGTGTCATCCTTGTCAACTCTGACATGGAGCAATCCCTTGAGCAGCAGCAAATCACTGACCGGCTCTGAGCCATCACCACACCCGTGTTTGGGGGCGCCCATGGCTGCGGCCACTGTGTCCGCTCGTCTCTCTGAGGACCTGCCTCTTTCACTGACGTCACCAAACAGGTGAAGTCCCCACTCCAGGGGCTCTTCTCTCCTGATAGCACTGTCCAAAGCCCCCTCCTGTTTTAAGAAGAGCAATCCTTCCAACACAGATTTGTTCTTCTGGCAGCCCATATTGTGGCATCCAATAGTCTTTGCCAACCCCATAATTAGCTTGTGGAAACCCTTCATTGATAGTCTGTCAATTCCTGGAGCCTTGCTTTTCACGAACGCCTCCAGGTGCAGCTTAGACCTCTTCCTTCTTCCTCTTTTGAGGCCTGTTGTACGGGGGCTCAGTCTCTTAGTCATAGAATCCTTCAATAGTGCAACGTTAGGTTTGACTGTGTCCTTCAGTCCTTTCAGCCTGTGATATGCTGAGCGCCTCCTTTGGTCCATTTTCAAACCCTGTCCAGCTGCTGCACATTTCGTTTGGGAGACTTTAACTTCTCAAGGTACCCTTTGAAATGTTCTACTCAGCTCTTGGACTTCATCATTTCTTCCATTTGCTTTAGCTCCTCTGCGTTCAAGGGTGAGTTTCAGTCTCTTCTGACATCCACTTTCTTTCCTTCCTCCGTCTTTTTAATGACCCATTACTTTTTTAATGTTCGATGTTCTTGATGCCATCCACAGCTCAGCAAGTCTTCTGTGTGTCTAATCTGTTCTTCAAATGTTCTCAAAATTCAGGTGGGCTAGATTAAAGATCATTATTTTGGCGTTAGCGGACTTTTCTTCAACTTCCACAGGAACTTACATGTGATGATTTGATGGTGTGTTCGCTAGTTAGCCTTTGCCTTGTTTTGGCTGCTGTTTTGAACTCTACGTGCTCTCTTCCCACAGATGTAATCCATTTGATTTTTGTGTATTCCGTCTGCAAAAGACCACATGGATAGGAGCCGCTTATGTTGTTGAAAAGACATGAATGGATGAATGAGAATGAATAAATGAAGTCATGGTCTTACTAAGTTTTATCATGTGCTCTCCAACTTAGTTTCTATATGCAAGGCCATCCTTTCCAACTACTATACCTTCCTCTGTTTCCAACTTTTGCATTCCCATCACCAATAATCATCAAACATCTTGATTGTAAGCTTGATCAATGTCAGACCAAGGACGCTGTAGATCTCTTCAATTTCTGCATCACGAGCATTAGTGGTTGGTGCATACATTTGAATAACAGTTGTTTAATTGAATGTCCTTATAGCATATAGATATTATCCTATCACAGTGAGCACTGGGCTTCAAGGCGGATCTTGAAATGTTCTTGTGGACAATGAATGCGACATCATTTCTCTTGAATGTTGCATTCCCAGTCTAGGGAACCACATGATTTTCTGCTTCACAATGGCCACAAAAATACCTAGGATATTAAACTTGATGTGTCTCACTTCATTTCTTTTATTTCAAATTTTCCTGGGCTCACACTTTGTACAGTGCATGCCTGTTTATTAATGATGCTCCCGCAGTGTGTCTTTTCTTTTTGACTGGGGCCCCAACAGCAAATGGAGGTCCCCAGAGATTTATTCCATCTTCAGCGTTATGGGCGACTCTACTTTGAGAAGGCGTATTTTAAGTGCCTTCCAACTTGAAGGGGCTACATTCGACAATGTCTTGATGTAAGGTTTTCAGCCGCTAAGCTGCCAGAAGCAGGCAGCCTACGACTTCTACTGCCTTCTATGATTTTTGTTTTGAATCAAAATTACCTGCCTTAAGAATACTGACTTCTTTTATATTCACTCTTTCTATTACCATCTAAGCCAGCGGTTCTCAACCCCTTTGGGGGTCGATCATAACAGTAGAAAAATGACAGTGAGGAAGTAGGAGTGAAAATAATTTGATGGTTGAGGGGTCAGGACAACAGGAGGAACTGTACGAAAGGGTTGTGCCGTGAGAAAGGCTGAGAACCACTGATCTAAGCCATGGGAATCACTCCTTGATTTGTCATGTTTAATTAACTGGCTCATATTTATACAATTGTATTCCTTCAAAACTCAAAATTCTAGAAAGACAAATGATGTCATTTAAGTTAAAATTTCAATTAGCCAAGTCCTAAGAATGAATAAATTTAAAAGGTTTTATTGAATTTCCACTGTATTCTTTCAGATTTGTCAACAAGTGTTGAGTGGGGATGGAATTGGGTAGATAACTTAATAGTTTCTCTCTTGGAATTAATATTTTAGTTGCAAATGTCTTGTTTCCAAAATAGCCTCTGATGCACTATCGTAGATTTCTATATTCAACATTGTACGTTCTACCACTTACTATTTGTCAAAAATAATCTCCCTAAAAGTTTTCTTTTTGTTTGGTTTTCACAAAGCCAACAGAAATTCTAACAAGGTTAGAATGCCATTGATTAAACATTTTATTGTCTAAAGGCTATTCCTGCGGCAGGTGCACCCCTGCCAAGAGGCGGAGTGCTCAGAGCGGAAGGACGGGCAGGCGCATCCACTCTTCGGGGTCTCAGATCTGCAATGCCAGCTGAAGGGGACTCTCCTCCTTACTGAGAGTCCAGAGTCACAAGTGTGAGGGATGACAGACTGCTGTCAACTTCAGTCACACAGGTTTTGCCAAGTGCCACCACATACATGTTAGAAGCCAACACTGGAGCAGAAGGTAAGGAGAACACCACCCTGGCAATCTGAAAAGCAGCGAAGTGAGTGGCAAGAAGGGGAAACCAATCACAATGATCGATGTATCACCGCCCCCACCCCCAGGGGGACGAACAACAGAAATGTGGGTGAAGGGAGACAATGGTCGGTGTAAGATATGAAGATAATAATACTTCATAAATTATCAACGGTTCATGAGGGAGGGGGGGTGATGAGGAAGGGAGGGACAATTAAGGAGCTGATACCAAGGGCTCAAGTAGAAAGAAGATGTTTTGAAAAGGATGATGGCAACATATGCCCAAATGTGCTTGACACAATGGATGGATGGATGGATGGATGGATGGATGGATGGATGGATGGATGGATGGATGGATGGATTATGCTAAGAACACGAAAAGCCCCCAGTAAAATGATTTAAAGAAAGGAAGGCACTCCACCATGGCCAGGGAGAGGCCCAGGACCAGGGACTGGGGCAGACGGGGTGCCAAAAGCAGCCAGAATAGGGGCATCTGGGGTCGAGACAACAAGTAACTGGAAGCCAAGTGGGCTGGCCATCCTGGCAGACATGGGTGGCACAGGGTGATAGAGGACTGGGTGTGTTGTCCTCATCAGGGAATAAATCCCGTGGAGGTGTACAGATACAAGGATAATGAACTGGTGGCTCAGAGGAGGGGATCAACCCCATCCGCGGGCAGTCTGGGAGGCCAGGCGGTCGGGTGCTGAAGGGCCACAGCCTTAAAAACCCTGTGGGCAGTTCTATGCCGCACCCACGGGGCTGCTGTCAGTTGAACCGTAACAGCAGCAATCATGAGTTCGAGTTTGCTGTCAGAGTCTGTGACCCTGTGACAATGGGCTGGCCTCTGCTTCATGTCAGTGGGAAAGTGGGACACAGGTGACACTATGAGCCTTGGGATGGAAATGATCCCTGTCGTGGATGCTTTATCTGGTTTGTAGAAGGGTGGGAGAATAGGAGATTGGAGTAGGGATTGACCAAATCCTTTTAGTTCCACGGACTGAAAGACAGGGAAGAGATGAGTCCATTCGGAAAATAACCAGTACGTTAGGAGATAGTAGGCTGAATCACTGGGAGATGTATTTTGAAGAAAACGTAGTAAAAGCCTGGGTCACTCCGTCGTCTGTGGGGTGGTTCTTCTGTCACACGGGTAGCTGTGATTGAGAACTGGCTCGATGGCCCCTAACAACAAACACCATCGTGCTAGTCGGTCTGTGTAGCCAAATAAGTTTTCCCGTCAAAGTTTTGAAATAAAATCTGAGATTAAAAAGATCCCCATGAGAGAAAGGGAAGATAAAAATCAACCAACGGGCAAAAACACAAGAACACATCAACACATCGATCTCATCACAACACTGTTGACACTCGTGCCATGTCTGAAAACACTGACCTTGGTATCCCCCCGAACCAAGTACTTTTGGATCATAAAACATTCTCAGAAAATGTTCATGGCCTTCCAAGATTCTGCTGCTATTTCATCTCCTCCTTTCCTCAGGATTGTTCTAAGGCTGGGTTCCCGCTGTTTTCCTTAAAAAGCACCCTTCCCCTTTTCTCTCCTCTCCCTAAACATGTTAGATGGTTTCCCTGGCTCTGGTCAGGAACTCAGCCGCGAGATAGTGTTCTCTACTTTCCGGTTTTCCTCGGGGTTCAGTCTTTCCCCATCGCACCTTTTCCTCCTTTGAACAAGGCTCTCCTAACAAATACAAGCAGGCAGACTCTTCTGACACTGCTTCAAAGACAATAGGAAATTGTGAATAAAATTTCAATAAAAGTGATCTATTTTCCTAAGACCAAGTAAAAATATCAAGGTCTCTCCATGAAAGGCATTCATTTGTATTTAAACCAAGGTTTTTAATATCAGTGGGGATCAAGTACATTTTATTTATTCCAGATGGCCCAAGCTCATTACAGTAAATAAACATGCCCAGCCAGCAGCCCGTATAAAATACTCCAAGTAGATGTAATTATTTCAAGAAAAAGAAAACTGTTATACATTAAGACATATATTTAATTGAAAGAAAAACTGTCATAAATCTGATAGATAAAATTCATGAACCAGATTGCAAATTGGCGTTTTCCTCTTGCTTAGATGTCAGAAAATACATAAAATAATCATTAAAGAGTGAGCCTTTTATTCTCTTTAAATTTATGAGCCTGGAAATATGTATACAAAAAAATGTTTTAATACCACATAGCTCTTGGCACTTCAGATCTAAGAATCACACAACTTCAATTCCATGTATGTGCTGATTCTGTGTTAACACATGATTAACAGAAGGAAAATAACAAAGCTTGATAAGACTTATATCCAGAAAACATCAATATCAACTTTAGGATAGCATTTCTCTTTCAGCCAGCATTGAGATAAGAAGCTGGTTCCATTCTATGCTATAGCACTGGTTTACTACAGGTGGGAAGGGGTCTAGGAGCAGAGGGATTCTGCCCCCTGCCAGGGCACAGTTAACAGTGTCTGGAGACAATAGGTGTATGTATGCACTACACTGCGACTGCAGGTCACAGTACAGCCCCCAGAGCAGAGCACACCCAAGCCCTAGTGGGTGAGCCACCCTGTCCACAAAAAGAAGCCGAAACAAAAGCGAGGCTTTCAAGGCATAAAGGAGAGTCACTGTTTGCCACCTACCTTGGATGCCTGGGGCGTTGAGATCACGTGGACGGTGCTGGGTTTGACCCCGTTCGCCTTGGGCCTTTTATAGAGAGCAAATCTGCTTTTCCTCCGTCCGCGGTCTCCATTCGGTAAAGCACCATTGTACCTACGAGCAGAGATGAACGAGGGAGGTCAGGTATTTGTCAATTTCCAGCTTTGAACGAATAAAGGTTTGGGTGAAATAAGGGGAGAGAAGGAAGATCATGAAAGAATCACCGCGAGACCCCCACAACCAGGCGAAAGAGCCGACTTCGGCCGGAGTGAAATCACTAGCACTTCCAGAAACGGAGTTTAAGAGCGAGGTCCAGGTAACTGTAGGTTTCCTATGCAATAAAGTCAGACACCTCAAGGTTTTTTTGGTACAAGGCAGTGTATAAATAAGCAAAAGTGTATTCTGCAGAGGCCAGATTAGTGCTGTTTCCATTCTGTAAGCATCCTTCTAATGGGCCCTGGAGAAACAGGCAAGAAATATTTTTAAATGAACTAGTGAGAAAACAACGTACTAATTAAACCTCATCACTCACTCTCCTATCATGTTAATGTTACCTGTAGGGTTTTTATTTGTAAGATGACCAAATTGAATTGTTTGCTTTCTTAAAAGTTCGGAATTCAGGACATTGATTCCCTCCATTTGAATGCTACATTGTCATGCTAACAACAAACAAAAACAGTTTGCAAAAATTAAATGATAACCATGACTCTACCTAAAGGGGGTGGGGGGGGTGCCCATAAAAAAGACACAGAAGTACAATGATCCGTTTTAGTCCATAAACTGTCAAATTACTGAAAAAGCCACCTGGAAGACATAAAACGCCCTTCAGCAAACGTCCTGTATTTACTAACACCGGTGGTTAAAAGAACGGCGGGAATACAGTTAGCTTTCCAATTTTCGACTTATTTGTTAGCGCTGGGTGTTCCCTTTCCCAGGCTGCCATATGGACCCGGCTCTTCCCTCTCTCCACCTTGACAGAGACTCCCTTCGAGAACCAACCTGCACACAGACTGGCAATCATGAAATGTTACAAGGATAAACAACAATTCCACGGCTCCTTCAAAACCCTGGAGCTGGGAACCAGCTGTCTGGCTGGCAGCTTGTTCCCCTGCCCTGCGTGTCTCTCAGCGGACCCCCAGCCTCCCATGCTTCTGCAAGGCCAGCGCCAGAACAGTCACTGTGGAAACCAGGGGGCTTTGTGCGTCTGGTTTTCATTTTAGTAGCAACGCGGTGAGGATGGATTTAAATTATCACCCAGAGTTACTCCTGCTGTGTTTATAATCTCTTTCCATTTCCATCACAAAAGAATATTAGCTAGCCAGACAGGTTTCTTTGCTAGAAGAAAGAAATAACATATTTTTCTCAGGCGAAATCAGAACAATGTACATAATTTTCTTAAACACACATGGAATCGCTACAGTAAATTACCCATGAGTAATAACAAAAACAGAAAAATGTAACCACACTTTAATAGATTTCCATAACGTTTAAAGCAAGGTGGGTATTTTACATCAAGAGGAACGCAGATGGGTGGAAAAAGCCCGGGCTCTCAACACCTTAGAGGAGGCGGTCCACTCCCGGGCCTCGTGGCAATGCGCACACATCCTGGCTGTGGTTCCCAGGCCCCCACCGCTGTTCTGCACCTTTCTCCTAAATATGCTGTTCTCATCTAGTCTATTCCAACTCACGGGGAGCCCCACCTGCGCAGAGTGGAACTGCTCCCCCGAGTTTTCAGGTCAGTGGCCTTCAGGACCGAGGGCCAGGCTTGGCTCCTCAATGCTCCTCGGGGCGGGCTCTCACTGCTGCCCTGCGCGGCTGTCGAATGCATCGGGATGAGTTCTCTCAGCTACCCATGGAAAATGGGATCCCGTCTGGGGAGAGTAGGACGGACACTGTGGGAGCATCTGCTCAGGTCAGCGTTCCACCTGGAATCCATCCCTTCGCTTCAAAGAGGAGCCCCCAGCACCACACTTGCATGGAGCTGACTAGCCAGGGCTGGACCCCAACTCGGGCTAGCCAATGGCATTCACATCCCTGAAAATTCAAACTTGGGACCTAGGGAGGAGCTGCCAATCTCTGGCGGAACTCTGGCGTGTAGGGATATCTCCGTCTTTCAGGTAAAGCATGAGGCTGATGAACAGAGACAAGGAGAAGAGCTGGGAAAGGGGTCCTTGGAGGCCTCCATCGGCCCAGCTGGGCCCTGGCTGGGGGGGGTGGGGGGTGTTCTGCTTCTTATACCCAAAAGGCTTATCTAATATAAGGAACGGAAGGGAAGGGACCGCCTCCCCAAACGTCAACCATAGTATATGCAGACATTTTAAATTGCCTGAGTGTAGATGCACAGGTATCAAGGTTAAGCAAGGAATATGCTGGTCTCCCTGAAGGCTGCCTATTTGCTTGATACATCTAAGTGATGGTCAGGGAAGGGAAAAAAAACCCTACTGGAACTAATTAAGGTTGACAGTGGAAAGAGCAGTGTGAAGACCAGACAAGCTTCTTACTAGGTAAGCTATGTGGCCATCATTCCATATTTACCAGGCCAAGTAGCTGGTCAGTATCGCCTGCCCTGCCTTCACCGATCTCTCTCCTTAAAAGGAGAGACACCACGGCAAGTGCGATACACATGAGGGTGTTCTGGTGGCACTGCAGGGAAAGCACACAGTGCCAATGACCGTGAAGCTGGCACAGGCCCAGCAACATGTCATTCTGTTACATGGGCGTTCGTCATGGGTGGGGGTGACTTGACGGTAACTCACCAGAAGATGCACTAGGAGCTTGTATCTGGAGAGGACACAGCTTCCCCGGCCTCACAGTCTGGGCAGTCCGACTAAGTGGGAGGTACAAAGTGACTGCAGGTACAGAAAGGCCAGGGGGGTGACGGGTGGCTAGGTATGGCTAAAGCTTGAAGTGCGAGTGGAGAGGATGCAGAGGGAAAGGAAGCTAAAAAGTAGAGAGGGACCAGATTCGCATCGCCTACTAATAAGGAGATAAGGAGCATAAGATTCTGCCCCAAGGAGAACGGGGGTCTGGTACGATATAAGCCAAGAACTGGTAAAAGGTCTCCCAGGGCAGTACATGCAGGATAGAAGAGAGAGGGTATCCAGGCCAAAGGCCAGGGGCTCCAATACAAGACGGAACACACAGAGGGGGAAGGTGGTGCATGTCAGGGTGGATCCCCCCAAAGATATGTCCATGTCCTGAAATGCTGGAATATGACCCTTATCTTGGGGGGCAGGGTGGGGTGAGGGGTGGAATGGGATGGCGTGCAGGATCTCAAGATGAGAGCATCCTGGAAGGTCCGGGTGGGCTCAGCATTCATGTGGGCACGGTCATATGAGAGGCATGCAGTGGAGAAACACACACAGAGGAAGGAGGAGATGGCCAAGGGGCAAGCGGGCAGAGACGGAAGTGGGCAACCATGCACCCAGCAGTGCCTGGAGCCACCAGAAGCTGCACCAGGCAGGGAGCGCGGCAGAGGGAACGTGGCCCTTGGACATCTTGATTTCAGACTGCTGGTCGCCCGGACGGAGAGATTTCTGTGGCTTCAAGGTACCACATCTCGGTCACTTGCAGCAGCGGCCACAGGAAACAAACGCAAGGAGAAACCATGAAAGCTGAACCAAAGCAGCAAAGATGGAGAGGAGGAAGACGAGACGAGCGAAACATGTGGAGAGCTGTTTTCCCTACTAAGTGAGACTATCAGATGACCTGTCAATCATTACAAAGGGCTGGCTGCCCAAGTTCAAGAGCTCTTGATGTGATCCCTGAGGCTGCTAACCAGAAGGTCCGTGGTGCAAACCCACCAGCCACGTGGAGGCAGAAGCAGGAGGCAGTCCGCTTCCGTGACTTTCGACCCCAGACGGCCCGGTGAGCAGCTCTTCTCTGTCCAGGGTGTCATTGGGAACAAAACCACAGCACTGCATTTATACAAGGCTCAAGTAATGCCTGGCGCGACTCTCATGGAAGTCCTTAACTTTCAAAGACAAAAATCAACAGCAGCTGCAGGCCTGCCTGGATGTGCAGGTTGAGGGACCGAGAAAGGGCAACCAGTGTGGTGACACTATTGAAAGTGGGACCAGGAACTACAGGGACATGTGAGGGCAGGGCCTGTATAGGAGCAAAATAGACACCTCTGGTGCTCTGCTCACACAGGGGGCGTCAGCCTTTCACCAGACATGCGGGGGCCCTCTGGACTCCTGCAGACACCCCTGGGGTAGAAGATGCCCAGCCAATCACTGCACTAACTCCTGACCCACAAAATCAGGAGACAAAGGGACTTATCTTTTTAAGTCAATAGGCTGTAAGGGTGTTGGTTACACGAGGGTACGTGCAAAAGGAACGGTGGTAGGGCTCTGGTTCACATACACTCACTCACTCACTCTGCCATCAAGGGGACTTCAGCTCACGGCGACCCTGTAGGACAACGATGAAAGGTGGCCCCTGTGGGTTTCTGAGCCTGTACCTTTATGGGATTGGAAAGTCTCATCTTTCTCTCTCAGAGTGGTCGGTAGATTAGAACTGCTGACCTTCTGGTTAGCAATCCAGCTCATAACCACTTCACTGTATGCACAGCTTGATTCCAAACAAAAGGTGTTTATGTAGGTGTCTGCAATCAGTAGATGGTTGCAGACAAGTTCTCTCCATTATACATTTGTCTCAGTTTCATTGGGAGTGCCTTCCTGCCTACGTCCATCCTCCCTCACCCCCTTCAGCCCCCAAGGATATTTTTTGTGCCATGGAAAATAGGATTTTGAGGTAAGGACTATCAAATGATTAATAGAACTCCAGTGGACATCCTCCCAAATCATTGAAGCTTTGCAACTGTTTAAATGAACACTACCCCACACAAAACCACGGTCTTTAGAGGGATCAAGTATTTTAAAGACGATCAGGCAGACTTCAAAGATGGATTCAAGGCAGCGAGGTCACATCAGAAGATGGTGGCATTTTTTGAGGAGGGGGGGAGGGTTCCGAAGAGCTAATCTTGATGGCTTTTCTCAAAGGGCACAAGATGACCAGGGGGGCTGTAATAAAAACACTTAAGAAAAGTGGTGAGATAAAGGCCAGGAATGTTGCAACTAAGGGAAATTTTCCATCATGACGAAGTGCCTGCTCTTTCTTTGCGGATAATATGGACTGTCCTATGAAAAACTCATGAGGAACCCTTTTCCATCCACTCAACTGTCCTGAGCTTCAGTCGCCAGGCTTTTTTTCTGTTCCCAAAACACTGAAGGAAAGATGATTTGCATCCCTTGGGGGTGGCAACGGTGCTGTCTCGATGTGGTGTGGATCGAAGGGCACAGAAGTCCTCAGAGAAGGATCACAGATATGAAAGCAACTCCCGTCCAGACCAAAGCGGGGGAGAAAGTCACAGACGCATGGAGACAGGCAGTCCAGCAGACCCTCGAACATTGGCCTCCGTGATCCTGAGAGCAGAAAAAGCAGATGGTGCCCGGCCACCAGGACCACCTGCTCTGAGAGGGATCCTGTGAGAGGTCCTGGATGGAAGGGGGGCGGGGGGGAACAAAACTCAAAATCATTAAGACAAAACAACAGCTCTACTGGTCAGCAAGAGACTGTTGGAACCACCAGGACTTTGTCACTGTTCAGGTCTGGACCTGAATGGATCCTTTTTCATCTCTTAAAGGGAACAATAACACTAGTGAGGTATGCGCATCTTGGATGAGGAACCATCTGAGATCCAAAGGGCAGAGCTGACCCAAGGACAAAGTTCAGAAGGGTCAGGAACAGAGGATGAATAAAACAGGAAACACAAGGAGGAAGTGGGGTGAGCGATGGTTAGGGTAGAGATGGCAATCAGTGACATGAAACAAATGTGTATGGATGCATGTGGACAGAAAACAGATGTTCTCTGTAAACTTTCTCCCAATTCATAGTAAAATTTAAAAAAACTAGTCTACATACTTTGTTGGAGAATATGTTGACAAACAACAGCTTCATACTTTTGGTACTTCAGTTTAATAAATGTCTCTGTGATTCTGCTGTCATCATTTCTCACTGCCTTGCCTAAAGTATTAGATCGCTTTGGGACAACAACACTCCATGGCCAGTCTTCCTGGTGCCCTGGGTCTAGATTTCTCACCGGCGCCAAATACTGCCACCTCCTCTGGAAGACTAACACTGGACTTCCCCTCTTCCCGCCTCCCTCTTCCCCCTTAGCTGTGAAGTCCAAGAAAGCATGGTTGCCTGTGTCTCCACCACCTGACATGGCAAACTGGGGCCTGCCCAAGAAGCACTAGGGACATCCAGGCAACTAAATGGCAGAAAGCAAAAACCAACCACTGCATCGAGTCCGTCTGACTCAACTGAGATTCTACACCGGGTTTCTGAGACTGTAAATCTTTATGGAGGCAGACAGCCTCATCTTTATCCTGTGGAGCAGCTGGTAGGTTTGAACAGCTGACTTGTGGTTAGCAGACAACTCCACAGCCCCAAAATGGCAGGACTCTTTTGATGGGATACAGACCATCCATCAAGATGAAATTCTGCTTTGGTAGGAAAAAAGCTGTTGTTCCACAAAAGAAGGTCAGTATGCTCTGTGGCTGGCAAGCCTCTCAGCCAGTAAGTTGGTAGAAATGAAACTTCCGAGTGTTGCTGGCACACCTGTTTCAGCGGCTACACAAAGCACTCCACCCCCGCCAACCGTCTCTCAAGCTTCCCTTTCTCCTCCTTCTGGAGTCTAAAGAACACGCACATCATTACTCAGGGTGTGATGAGAATTTACCTCTTCACACAGGCAGAGGAGTAACGAATTCAACCGCTGCAAAGAGCAATGGGAGAGCATGTGCAACAGAGCGCTTAAAGTAATGTATGTTTGGGGGTGATGATTTTATTTGTTCAATTTTAAAAGGTAAGAGTTCACCTGTTAGTGTTGCTTTCATAACCTTTACTAAACACCTACTATGTGCCTGAAAGCCCTTGAGAGAGGGGTTCTGACTCCCATTTGACTGATTCCAGGATTCCCTGGCTAAGAAAGGGCAAGCCTGGAATCCAAACCTAGTTCTGCCTGGCTCCAAAGTCCAAATTCTTTCCAGTCCAGGCACCGCTCGCTGGCCATTTTCAAACCCAAGGCACTTCTGGCAGACGGCAGAGAGACAGACTGGAGGCGATGCCTGCCACCCACAGATGCATCAGCCAGGAGGGATTGTCTGCAGGAAGCTGCAGTGAGCAAGGGGGTATCGGGACGCCGGGTCACAGTTGGGAGAGAGTCTGTTGGATCTTCACTAGCCTGAAATCACCTGGCAGCAGTGCATCAGCCGGGGTGAAGAGGAGAGGGGTTATTCCCCAAGTGGGGGCAGCCCCAGCCTCCAGTGATGGCGCTGCAGGGGTGGCCCGCATCCTCATCACACAAGGAAGGCCCTTCCTGCCTCGAGAGCAATATCTCTGTCCCCTGTGCCAAGAAATCACAATCAAGTTCTATTACCAATGGAGACTGCGTACTGTACTACAGGACAGCAGGACTGGAGATGAAAAGATTGGATTGAAGGCAGGATTCAGCTCCTGCTAGGTGGTACCTGTCCTGAGGGTGTTCGCAGGGGCTCCGTGAATGCACTACTGTGTGTAAGAAAATGCAAGGAAACCATCGGGTTCAATCATGAAGTCCACTTCCCCTGTTATTTAATTTCTCTCCTCTCGGCCTGGATGGCCCCATCTAACTTAACAGTAAAGCTGGGCACGAGCCTGTCAAATCTGCACCCAGAAATGCTGCATGCGTTTCGCCTCCAAAAGCAAAGCGCAGGCTTTGATCTGCAGCCGGAGAACTAGCTCGTCCTGGTGGTACCCAGGCCCGGCCAGTCCTCTGGGAGATGACTGCTGAGCCTTGAAGACATCACTTTGCTTTCGCTCACGCCTCTGCTGCTCTTTCCCAAACCTGCTGCTACGGAGTCAATTCTGACTCACAGTGAGCCGGCCCCAGGTGGGTCAGAGTAGAGCTGCACGCCACAGGGTTTTTAACCCAGCGAAGTGGATTGCCAGGCCTTTACGCCACGGTGCCACTGGGTGCATCCAAGGGGGTCAGTTTTTTGGTTAGGAGTCAAGTGCAAGGTCTTTTTCCCACCTGGGCCCTTTCTCATTTCTAGCACTTAGTTTTACTTTCCATCAGCCTCCCCCACCCCTGCTGCCTTAAAAGCCCCTTGATGGTTTTTTAAGGGGAAATGGATCCTGCACTACTGGTCTGTCTTGAGGTTGTCTCCTTTAGAAGCAGCAGAAGCGAGGACGCAGAAGCTGGAGCCCCATTCTGGTCCCTGCCTTCTAGCGGCTTGTGCACGCTTGGGCAAGTCACACTCCCAGTCTGACCTCTAGCTTCTCACCGGAGGAGAGGGTAATGCCAGCAACCTCCGGGGTTGCTGTGAAGAATAAATGTGAGGGCAGAGGTGACAGAATCCATTAAAGCTCCTGACATTGGGCTGCTGCTTGAGGGAGCCTCAAGGAACCTGGATTTGCCTTGTTAAATAGGATGCTCCCGTCTTCAGTCTCCATATGGAACCCAAGTGTCTTGAAAAGAGTTTGGGAACCTCTTTTTTAAACTGGATCTGTAACTCTGTTGCTATCTTCCTTGGGATGTAGTCCGTTCCCGGGGGAGCTGAAGCCAGAATGATCATCACACTCCTCGGACAATTATCATTATTTCAGAACAGCGTGGTGGCTGTTGTACCCTCTTGAAGAAACATCCAGAGAGCATCCAGTCCAGGCGGCGTAAGGAAAACGGAAGGCCGACTTGAGTTCTCTCACACGGGGCTGGTAGAGAGGACTAGATGCAGGCGGTGCCCTTTCATGAAGTCCCCCAGCCTGAGTTACACATGCCGGAGGACATGCCCACGCACAGACCTTCAAGGACACCAGGCGCTGTCCTAATTTACTTCCCAGTAGCATAGTTCAGTGTCATAACTGTTACCTTTTCTGTCCTCTTTTCCCGACACCTAGCCTTGCCGGACACACAGCCATGCATCTGTTCAGATCCACCCAGTAGCACCGTGGAATAAAGGCCTGGCAATCCACTTCCCTAGGTTAAAAACCTTGTGGAGCGCAGCTCTATTCTGACACACCTGGGGCCGAGTCCCTCTGCTGCCCCCCTCCCTCGCCCCCCACCACTCCTTGGACCAGGATTCTGACTCCACTGAGAAGGGTGAGGGGGGGCTCGCCATACCCCGCCCTGATTCCCAGCACGTCTTCCCTGCCTCCCTCCAGGGACGCGCTGGCAACACAAAAGGGCAGGCTGAAATTGTGACCTTCTATGCAAGTTCCTTCTGTGTTGCATCTGTGAGCTTTTAGAGGCCTGTCTATCGTTTTTAACTTTAATTTTATTTATTGACTAACTCTGTGGAGAGCCTTCTGTGCAGCAGGCTCTATATTAAATGCTGTCATCTCCGCTTCAGAGATAAGCGGCATGAGCAGAATGAGGTTAAAGGACGGGCCGAAGTCACACATCAAGGTGGGAGGGAGCCCAGACAGTATCCGAGAGCGGCAGCCTGCTCCCAAGTACTCCCCAGCCCAGACAGCCCTGGCGACATTCGAGTTCAGCTACAGAGGAAGCCTCCCAAGAAATCCACGGGTTAAAATCAAACCCTATCCCTCAGTGCCCCCATAGGAGATTCCCAGGAAAGGAAGCTTAAGGAATGGGTGGCAAGGAAAAGAGAAAGCGCCCGATGGGGCCGGTCTGCCGAGTAGCAACAAGTAAAGAAAACCAAACAGATTACTTCAAGGTAATTCTAAATGAACATTGTTCACAGCAATAATATTCTCCCTGGTGGGTTTTTTAAATTCACAACTAAGACAGGGAAACAATAGTGTATAAATCTGAAGAGATTGTCATTCAAATGTTCTAACATCTTTCTATTGCCCAGGTTAAGAGGGCAAATGTCATTTATCTTTGATAAGCTATGGATGCATGTTTTATATCTTAAAAAAAAACACAACTCACTGCCATCGTGACTCCCTATGGGTTCTGTGTCTGTAACTGTTTACCTGAGTAAAATGCCCAATCTTTCTCTCACAGAGCTGCTGGTGGCTTTGAACTGGTGACCATGCGGATCGCAGCCCCACATATAACCACTATACCACCAGAGTTCCTACTGAAAGTACCCAATAAAGTAATAAAGCTAGTGGGAGAAACAGGAATGACAAACTACAAATCAATTCAAAAGAAAAGGAAATAGAATCATAAGCAATAAGCAAAGGGGCAGCAAACTGAAATACAATAACAGATTTGAAGAGCTATATACCAATAGTTACATTAAATGTAACGATCTAAAGATGATTGGACTTAAAAAAAAACTCCAAGAACTACATCAAAACAAAACTGAAAAAAATGGAAAAATCTGCATTACCATGCAAACACGAACTGGAAGAAGGTTATCAAGCAAAAAGTGCTTCTCACAAGATGAAAAGTGGATTTCATAAAAAGGAAAGGTTCAATTCAGCAAAACCAAACTCATCATGGCCAAGTCCTTGCTGACGCACAGCAACCTTTCAAGCCGGGGCAGAACCGCCCCGGGGCGTTAACTAGAAAACACCTAGGAACCCGGCTTAAGATGGTGAAGCAGCACAGGGACACGCCTGTAAGAGCCTAATCCACAACCATAGGACTCGCCACTGCGAGTCCATTCTGACCCAGGGAACCCGCGGAACAAGGTAAACAGCCCGGCCAGCTTCTGAGGCCAGACCTCGTTACAGGAGTAGAAGGCCTGGTCTTCTCCTGGGGAGCAGCTGGCTGTCTTTGTGATCACTGCCCAATGCATAACCAGTATGAAGAAGCCACCAGGGTTTCTTAACGCACTGTGGTGATTTTAGTGCACCTCCCGCTATAATTAAAAGGAGTCGTATACAATAGTAAGTATGGGAGTACCCCAGAGATATCGGGGGTCTGGTTCCAGGCCACCACAATAACATACAGCAAAGCCAGCACACCGATTTCTGGTTTCTTGGTGCACAGAAAAGTGATGTTTACACTTTTAAATGTTATGTTTACACTGTGCTAGCATCTACGAAGTGTGCAACAGCATGATAAAGAAGTGTGAAATATTGAGAAAATTACCAACATGGGAAAGGCATTTATGTAGCGAGTGCATGCTATTGGGAAAATGGCATCCACAGACTTGCTCAACACCGAATTGCCACCAACTTGCAATTTGTAAATAAAACCAAGTACCACGAAGCACAATAAAATAAAACATAACGCCTGCGGCGGGTGAGCTGTACCACGTGATTAAGAAACCTGACCTAGTGCAGAGAACTCTGAACTCAATACACATCACAGCCTAATTCCAACAACTGATCATATGTAAGGACCATAAGGCAAAATCTCAACAACTAGCAAGGCTGAAATCACACACAGCATGTTCTCTGATCACACTGCAATTGTGTTAGAAACCATAACCAATATTCCCTTTGGGAAACTGAAAATGGGGGGCGGGGGGGTAATCATTCCGTTATATATAAAATGCCTTCCAAATGTTGTGCTGGTCTGTGGGGTCTCGTATGTGTCATATCATCTCACATTTCCAATCCCGGCCTAAAATAGAAAGTGAAATAAAGCAGGAAATAGTTGATCAGGTTAAAGTTTGAAGGAAGTACGATCACTGTGAGCTCCACACCAATATGGATGCACATTCACAGTGGAACCAGCATCCGAAAGTGGCCTTTCATGGCTCTTCAATCTCAAGACTTCATCTCCAAGTTTGCAAGTGGACCGTTGCCTTGCCAGGGGTTTGTTCTGGAACCAGCACAAAGGCTCGAGCTTGAGTCCCAGCATGGCTTCCTCTGACGTGTGACTAAGGAGGTGCTCCTACAGGCTTGACTGCCGGCCTGGTCGACTGGTGTTCTGTGGTGTTGCCATCTTTACTCCCTGCTTTTAGACACCGCTACAGTTTCAAAAAGAAAACAAAACCTTAAATCTTTATGGCAGTTGAGATGAGGCAGCTCTATTTTTCGAGTTGCTCTTTTCCTTATCTTGAGGTTTTCTCATACCAAAATATTTCCCAAGGCTAAGTACGCATTAAAATGTTCTTTTAATCAGCAGCACATTACTTTACCCATTACCAGATTTTATGTGCTTCTTCCAGGGTTTCTACGCCCCACGCTCTCATGCAACAGCCAAAGGAAATGGGAAGAAGGGCAGTGAGAGACTAGAACCTGGCTGTGCTTCCATCCCATACATGATGTGGCACATGGAACCCTAACTTCCCGGGCTACTTCCCCCACTAAGTTGGAAGGGATGGCAGTCTCTGCACTGGGGTCTGGTGTCCCAGTAGCATAGTGGTTATGCATTTGGCAGAGAAAGATGAGGCTTTCTACTCCTGTAAAGGTGCACAACCCTGGAAGCCCACAGGGGCAATTCTATACTGTCCCACAGGGTCACGATGAATCGGAATCCCCATGATGGCAGTGAGTGAGTTTGGGTTCTGGTGCAGTGGGGTGCTGGGAGGTCAGGCCAAGGGTGACTGAAGCTCAGATTGCCAGCCTCATTGACCCACCCCTGCCCTGAGCCCTAGGGGCCATCAACCTCCTATCTTTCCTAGACTCTTGAGGTTCAAGCCTCCCTCTTTCCTCCGCAGGAGCCAACGACAAAAATGCGAGACAAATCTAGTTTACCAGAAAAGCAAAGACACTGTTGATTAAAGGAACAGTATTACTATTGAAAATGGAGCAATTTGCTTCTTTGTAGTCGCTCTCCTCTCCTTACTTCAAATAGAGGTCGTTGAATTAAACAGGTGCTTTCTCAAAATTTTAAACTCTTGGATCTTTGGTTTCTGAGTATTGCTCCAGGTCCAACCGCTGAGGTCCGGCCCCCGGCCCCCGGCCCCCGGCCCCCGCCCCATCTCCTTGAGCCCTTGAAGATCAGCAAAGTACAAGGAATAGGGAATGCTACTTAACGCTACTCTTAAACATGTAAGGCTACTTTTTCTTTCTGCGTTGCCTCCAGTGGTCCAAAATATCTCTGATTAAGTAGGTATTAATATAACACTAGTGCTTTCTATCAAAGAATCTATTTTCTGCCCCATGGGTGACAACTATCTTTTAAGTATTACCCTGCAGTAATTTTTGATTATAACAAGAGAAAATATCACACCAAGAAAGGAAAAAAAACATGTAGCAAGAGATGAATCTGATACAAGATTTGATTTTGACTTGGTTCCGTGTTTACAAGGTAAAAAATCGTCATTCTCTCTTATCCCTGAGTTAGTACCATCTTGCATCCCATACTTCCTCATATGTTCCTTCAATAAAGGAATTTTAAAAAGCCGATTAAACCCCAACTGTGGCATACTGATTACGAGCTGGGCTCCGAAGGGCAAGCTCTACAGTTCGAAACCACCAGCTGCTCCATGGGAGAGAGACTGGGCTTTCTACTCCCGTAAAGAGTGACAGTCTCAGAGACCTGCAGGGGCAGATCTAACCTGTCCTATAGGGTGGTTTTGAGTCAGCATCGACTGGGTGGCAGTGGGATTAGGTGTTTTGTTTTTAATCCCTTTATAAATCGCATTAACGTTTGCCTATGTTAGCCCCTCTAAATCAAACCCATTGTATCCGTCCGCAGTAGTCAGTACACTCAATTATTGAGCCCATGACTTCACCCTTCCCTGAAAGCTACCCTCTGCCACAGAACTTCAATGTTCTAGGTGGCAGTTTGCCCTTGGACTTTGGGGAGGGGTAGTAGTTACATAATCTGGTGTCAACCTGCGAAGGGGTCAAGTCTAGCCTGTCAATCAGGTCACAGCTTGATGACCTTATTTGGAGGTGCTACGGAGATAAATAGCTCGCTGGAGACCAAATAGACACAGACTCTCTGCTTCACCTTCCTGCCAACTACACACATGGAGCTACGCTAGAGCCCTGGAGCTGGGGGACCCACGTGGACACCCCTGCCAGTGTTGAGATGGTTCCACCACCACTGGATCCACAAGACTTTCCACCCACTGGCCTGCGATCCTCCTACATTAGACATCATTGCATGTGTTGCGTGAGTCATAAGGGGAACTTATAGATTGGTATCAGACATACAGGCTAGTATCAGACTTATGAACTTGATCTGGACTGGGCTGGGATGTTTCCTTAGTATACAATTACTCTTTTATATAAAGTTCTCTATTACACACGAGTGTCCATGAATTTGTTTCTCTGTCAATCTGGACTAACACAGATGGGTCATGTGATTTGCTTTGGCCAGGGCAATGTTAACAAATGAAGGCAAGCAGGGGTTACTGAAGTGCTGGCCCCGAGGGTTAGAATGTCCTCAGATTCCTCTGCTCTGGCCATAAGGAGCGTATGCCTCAGCCGGCTTGCTCGTCCAAGGAGGATGGGATACACCTGGAGGAAACCCAGGCCCCATGAATGTAGGTGAAGTAACTGCACACCACAGCCTAGAAGAGGCACCACAGCCCACCCACAGACTCATAGGGACACACTGTGGCTCTAAGCCACTGAGTCTGGGGATGATCTGCTACCACGGCGCCACAGGGTAACCATGAACTGATACCCTGTGTGTCTAAGTCAAATTAACTTAGAAAGCTCCCTCAGTAGCTGAAGATTGTGGTTGAGTATGTACCACATTCACATATCCTGTGATTGACGGTGTTCCCCGGCTGAAAGTCTTATGTACCAAGAGCACTCAATCGCAGAGTAAAGCCCCAAATCAGGGATCAATTCCACTGTGCCCTTTTAAAAATTAGCTACAAGAGGATTTTACAACATGCATAGGTGGGATACAGAGGTTCAAGTCCGCAGGTCTTGATGGAGGCTGACGGCCTCTCTGACCCGTGTAGCTGCGGAAGCTGATGAACAGGAGGCAGGAGGAAAGCAGAGGACCACTGGTTGGTGGGTAAAAAGTAGCAAGGTCGGCAGTCCACCCGTGGGTCAGCAGACAACGAAACCGGAGATCCACAAACCAGACGCAGGGTCTAACCCCAGTACAAGGTGAAGGGGCAAAAGAGCTGGCTCTGTTCAGGCTCTCACCCCACACCCCCAAGGAGGTGTCATCAGACCTGATAGGTGTGATTGATGGTAGCTTCACCAGGTATGTCTAGTTGACATAAACCGTAATCATCACAGACGGTTTCAAATCAAGAAGCTGATCGACTCAACTCACTGCCGTTGAGTCCATGCCAAGTCATCGTAGCCCTGGAGGACATGGCTGAACACCCATTGTGGGTTTCTGAGACTCTAACTCTTCAGGGAGTAGAAAGTCCTGTCTCCTGAGGAGCAGCTGGTGGTTTCGAACTAACCTTGAAATTAGCACCCAAAAATGGGGGTGGGGGTAAATTACTTCTCTAAGGGTTGGGGGTAAGTATTAAAGCTAGATCGATGTTGGAGTGGAGACCCAAAGCCCATCTGTAAACAAATGAACATCCCCCCACAGAAGGGTTATGAGGCAGGGACAATTCAACCAGGGTGCAGTATAGCACGGACGAAACACACATCATTCCTCTGGTTCCTGAATGCCCCCACCCCACCATGACCCAGCTCTACCTTACAAATCTAGATAGATACATATCTGAACGCACACTGGTACAGTTAAGAGTTCCTGACACATGGGATTCAGGACAGATAAAACCCTCAGGAGCAGTAGTGGCAGTGGCGATATCAAGAGGATTGGGGAATCGGGTTGGGGGGGAAGAGGGAACCCATCACAAGGTTGGATATACAGCCCACCCGCCAGGGGGATGAATAACAGAAATGTGGGCGAAGGGAGACAATGGACAGTGTAAGACACGAAATAACAACAATAATATATAATTGATAAGGATTCACGAGGGTGAGAGGGTGGGAGAGGGAGGGGAAAAAAGAAGAGCTGATACCAAGGGTTCAAGTAGAAAGAAAATGTTTTGGAAATGTTGATGGCAACCTATGTACAAGTGTGCTTAATACAATTGAATGATGGGGTGTTACATGATTTGTAAGAGCCCCCCAATAAAATGATTAGAAAAAATAGTATTAAAACAAGCACTGGAATCTCTGTTCTCATAACTTATCATAACAATTCCTAAGTAATGAAATAATTATTACTAATCTCATTTCCTTTTTTAAAGAAAATCTCATGTCATACCTCTCTGTCTACTGCTGAAAGAATTCACACAACTGTGTGCTTACTTGAAACTTTAAATGTACGCACAGAGAATTCTAAGAGATCCCTAGAAATATGGATGTGCTGCAGCAAGGAAATCCAACAAAGAGCATCTCTGGGTGACATGCTAACGACTTAGTGACTGACTCCCTAAGGAGACACTCCGTTGGTGTTGTATGCTACAATCAACACTCCAGACAATCTCTCACAGAGCTGTACTAACTCTGTTACATTTCCAAAGACAGAATCACTTTGGGGCCCTAGGGGCAGCGATTTTACACCAAATGTAAATACTTGGTAATGAAGCAACGCTGCTGGGCTCACTCTTTTCCATGCAACCTTCCTGACCACGACTTTTATATTTTCAGGACACTTTCTCATAGCAGCTGGTCTATCACCTGAGAACGTATAACACATTTGAATTTATACAAAACCAAATGTGTTTTTATGAAAATGTCAGCACTCCATCAAAGCTGTATTTCAACAGCAGCAGCAATGTGGTAGGGTGTTTCTGGTCAGTTATGCAAGAGTGGTTCCAAGGTCCCCTGCAATAAATGGCCTTTCTAACAGCCAACCTCTCCCGTGTTACAGAAGCAAACTCCTGAAAATTCATTCTGATTTGGATCAGTGTCCCACCAACTACCACAGGGGTGGCAGTGGGGTCCTCTCGCATTTTCTATGAAATGGCGTTGATTTGTAAATTACCATTCATATTTTTCTTACAGGGAAAGTAGGTGTTACTCAGCAGGCATGCCCTTGGCAATGCACACAACGTGAATGTGTGCAGCACAAGAGGGGGCTCCAAAAAGCCAGTGGAACAACCTTGAGACCAGAAGCACTGGAGGGTGCCTGGCCACCACGACTACCTGCTCTGAAAAGGTTCCCATCAGAAGGCCGCGGTTGGAATGTAGAACAGAGCAGAAAGTCATAAAAGAGACCTGGCTTACTGGTCAGATGGACTGCGGGAGCACCAAAGAGTCTGGAATTTGCCCTTCAGGTCTAAACTGAACTCATCCCCATCTGAGACTAATGAACCATGTACGATCAAAAGAGAGGGTTCGGAAAAGGAGGGGGATGCAAACAGGAACCGCAGGTGGGGGGAGAAGTGGGGGTACACGGCGGGGGTGGCAATGGATGAGCTGAGACTAAGTATGAATGAAATGTTGAATGTGGAAGCGATCGTCTACTCTGTAAACCTTCGCCCAACTCACAACAGAGAGTTTTGTAAGTTTGTGAGAAAATGGGCTTAAGAAAACAGAATTTTCCCGCAAACTTTTCCAGCTCCTTTTTATTATAAATAATTCAAGAACCAGAATGTATCAGGCTTTCCTTCCAAATCCTCAGTTTTCCATTTTCAAACCCTAGAAATAGAAGGACATTCTCCTTTCCAGCCACATTCAGAAAGGCACACAGTTCGTGAGCTACAGCCGGTCTGACGATAAACTGATTCTTTGTACGGAGCTGCACCGTCCAATAGGGTAGACATCCTCCAGTTTCCCATTGAACACATGGTGAGTCCATGCGTGACAGGTTAGAACTGTGCTCGATTGGGTTTTGCAAGGGCTGAGTGTTGAGACGTGGACTGCCAGGTCTTTCTTCAGAGGCACTGCTAGGATATGTGAGTCTCCAATCTTTTGTTTAGTAGCAAAGCATTAGCCATAAAGAGGAACTCACACTAAAATTGTTTTCTTCTCACATTGAAACCATAACCACCACAGGTAGCTAACTGCTACAATATTAGATAGCACCAGTCAAGACCTTTTCGTAACGGCAAGATGTCAACTAGAAAATACCCGGTAGGGATGATCAAGCACAAAACAAATTAAGGAACTTCTTTTTTCAGGTCAATCAATAGTACACTCAGTCCTCACTTTATTGACATAGTTAGGTTCCAAAACCCAGCTCACTCTGTGAAAATAGAGGATGATCACATCAGAACACAAAATGGAAAATGATCACATCATTACATAACTGCCAGATTACTTCATCACCAAGGAACCGCCAAACCACTGAGACGCATAACCTTAGCCATCACTACCACTCAGATCTGGCGTTTATTAACACCTGTATGTTGTTAAGTAAAAAAAAAAATCAGCAAATTTTTTATACCATTTTCACAAATGTTAAATGCTGGATAATAAGATAACTGCTAAGTGAGAGGAGGTGTAATGTCAATACCAGGATCCTGAATCCTAGTTCAATTCTGTCCTCAGGACTTCTAGATTTTGATAGGTTTTAGAAACATTATGCTTCTGAAAGAGCTGCTTGGACTGAGACCAGGGATTGGAAGGCATTCTTAAACTTCTTCTTTCTACTTGAAGATGATGGTTTCTATCTGATAACTACAAGAACTATTCTAAAGCCATCTGTAGGGAAAGGAAGCACTCTGGCATCCAACTGTATTTTAATTGGAACCAAAGCATGAGCTCTCGGGACGTCTTTTGGAATCTGCACTTCAAGTTACTAGCAAAGTGATTCATCTATGAAAATTCATTTAATAAGCAACTTCCAAATTTAGACTTATTACTGAAACTAAAAAGGCATTTGATAAAATTCATTCCAGATTGTTTTTAAGAGCCAGGAATGAAAGAACACTTCTTTCAGGTCATCGCTTTTAAGGCACACCCATAGAGATATTTGAATTGAAAACAAGAATAAGATGAGGATGTCCACAACTACCATTTTTATTAAATACTACCCTGGAAGTTCTAGACTAAATAATAAGACGGAAATAGAAATAAGGAGTATTGACGGTTGGAAAAGGAGATGCAAAACTTGGGTTGATGCTGCAATAATTAATACATTACTTGAGCACCCAAAAATGCAAACTGCTGCCACAGAAGCAGCCCCCAGAATTGGAGCCTTGCGTATATCAGAAAGGCGTGGGCCATGCAGACAGTGCTGCTAATCAGCAGGGAAAGGCTGACGACTGAGGCCACTGACAAGCCATCCTGAAAGAAAAAGGTGTGCGCATCACCTACGTGGCACCACGAAATAAATCCCCAAGCACTGCAAAGAGCCCTGGAAAAGGTCCTAAGACTAAACAAGAAATCAAAACCGATCATTTAGTCATCCCAGAATCATAGTAATGTCCTAAACATAAAGGAAACTTTTTAAAATTACAAAGACTCCTACCTTTGAATATGTAAATATATGTAAAATCGGATACTTTGGCATATCCAGAATTAGAAGATCACATTGTCCAACAAAAGTAAAATTACATCGCAATGATATGACAGTACCTTAATATCTTTAATAGATACCTGTTTCAAGGGAGAAAGGAACACGGAACAAATCCCCATACGTACATAAACAGGCCATTAACAGAAAAAATAGTGCTGGTTAGTGAACGCAGGGAAAAAATGTTCACTCTCACCAGAAATCAAATAAATGCAAATTATAGCACGATTCCATTATTTGCCTATAAAATTACCGACTCTGCTCAAATGACACAGTTTATACAACCGGTGAGAATGTTAATTGGTACAATCTCCCTACAAAATAATTTAGCTACATGTATTAGAATAACAAAAGCACTCATGCTCTTTGACATAGTAATTCTAATTCAAGATAGTTATCCTAAGGACATAATTTTGAAATAGGACTCAAGTTGTATGTGTAAACATGTTAATTATGTCATCTTTTTATAATAGCAAAAGACCACAAATAACCTGAATGCTCAAAAATAGATGAAGTAGTTCTTGCAATTATGAAATTATATTTACCAAGAACTCTTAATAACAATGAAAAGATGCGACGTTATGGAAATCAGAGAATACAAAATACACACAGTTATCATCGCAAATGTGTGCACAATACTTAAGAGGCACTGCAAAACTAACCACACCGAAATTTTAATAATAGTTATCTCCAGAAAGTAGAAATTGTGTGATATAATATTTATACTTTTCTGTACCTTATACAGGTCTGTATTTACGTATGTATCAGTTAAATAGTATTTTGTTTTTTGTGATGGTTTTTTGCTGTGTCTGTTCAGCATCTCAAATCCATTGTGGTGGCTCCAGACTTGTAGAAGCATGGGGCTTTTTAAGAGGCAAAACTAAAAGGATGGGAAGGGAAGTACTTGTTTCCTAGAATGGCTAGTTTGGTTGTTGTTACCGGTGCTGGATGGAAGGAATGATGTGCTACAGCTGAAGGAAAACCTGCCTCTGGAGGGACCTGGGGAGAACTTGGCTGAGGGGCCGGTGCCTTCCGGATCTATCCCGACAGAGTCCCCGGGTCTATGTACATGAACAGACACAGTCCACAGGGGAGAAGGGATTACTGTGTTTGAGTATGATTCAAAAGGTTGAGGATTATATCCTTGTTTGGCTTCACAACTGAGACTCAATATTTCTACCTTTTATTGTATTGTAGGAAATCAACCATGGTTACAAGACATTAATCATGATCCCAAGAACTTGTTAAGTCTGCCTTGAGTCTGCATTTTACTGGGGCTTGAGTAAAGGCTTTTTGGGTGAAGACAAGGTAGAGTGGGGGACTTAGAAAGAAAGCGTGAGCCCCACCCAGAATGGCTGAGAGAACAGGAGGTTTACATTCAAGGGTGGACCTGCAGAGGCAGAGACTGGTGTTTCCATTTTTTGAGCAAGCAATTTGCCATTGGATGCATCGATGCAAGAACGTTGTGTGCCCAGCAGAAAAAGCCCCCCATTTAGGAATGAACGTTAAAGGAAGCCAGTGAGTTTGGGGTGCTCCTGGATCCAATCACTGAGTGGAAGTGGAGGAAACGGAGAAGGGAAGAGACAAGCTGATTTGAACTTGCTCCCTTGGTACCCATT
>NW_022103915.1:50273295-50284791 GCF_000313985.2 Echinops telfairi
TTCGATGATCTCCAAAAGGAGGGGGCATTCTCATCATGTCTGTTGTTCCCATTAATCTAGCTCCCCTGCCCTCTTCTAGTCTCATCTTTGTTTGTCAAGTAATTGTGAAACCTCCCTGCCCCCAGCCCCCACTCGACTGTGGCTCAACCTTCAGTCGAAGAACAGACTGGTCTAGCTGGTGAGCAATAAGCACCAAGAAGGTATGCATAGTTAGAGTAATGAACCATAAAAAAAAATAATAATCTCAAGTTCACTGCCTTTGAGCTGATGCCAACTCATAGCCGCCCATAGGGCTGTAACTCTTGAAGGGAGTCAAACGGCCTATCTTTCCCCGAAGGAGCAACTGGTGGTTTTGAACTGCTGGCCCTGCAGACCTCAGGCCAACGTGTCACGATAGGAGATCAAAAGAGCAACATTTGCCCAGGAATAAAGCTCAGAAGGCAGGAAGGGGTAGGAAACCAGGATGGATGGAAATCGTCAACAGTGGGGAGAAATGGGCCAAGTCCAGTTACTTGTGGGATTTGCAATTGTTGTCACAAAACAAAATGTGTATGAACTATTGACTTGAAAACCAATTGGATCTTGAACTCTCACCAAATCAGTTTTTATAAATTAAAAAATAACTGAACTGTTTGGTTTCTTATTTTTCTAAAAGAACCACAGTACTTCCAGGGCTCGCCTGAGCACATCCTTCAGCTATGCACCCGCTCTCCCTCCTCTGCTGCGTCCCTTCCTCGTTAACATACTAACTCTTAAGTAATCTTTCTAGATGCGGTCGTCACTTTGATCCCCGAGCGAGTTCTCTGGAGAGAATGCTCAAAACATGTCTGCACACTTTGTACTCATTTAGATAAACTATTTTGTTTTATGGAGATGTCTGGGCGTGTTTTTCGTTAGCAGTTTAGATGGTCTCAGGGCAGTTTAGATGATGCAGGGGTTCGCCCAGCCCCCATGGTTCCAGAGAATCTGGGGTTCATAAGAGTTCTGTTTGACATTCTGTTCAGCATTTTTCCCCTTTTGAACAGGATTTGGATTTGTTTACAGAATCTGTGATCAAAATATTCAATAATTATATCTGGATATCATTCTCTTCTGGTCTGTGGCAAAGGACCACAGAGGCGATTCACCACATTTCCTCCGTCGATGCCTGCCTCTCCTTCCAATGTGTTTCCTGGCACATGGACACCAACTGCCCTACCTCGGATGCCCACGGGCAAGCTTTGAAGGCCACAGGCACTCCACCATAAACATATCCAATTCACTGATCCAAACCAAAACCAAAACCCACTGCCGGCGAGTCGATGTTGATTCACGGTGACCCAACAGGACAGGGGGGAACTGCTCCTGTTGGTTTCCCAGGTGGTGATTCTTTACAGGAGTAGAAAGCCCCATCTTTCTGCCGTGGCACGGCTGGTGATTTTGAACTGCTGACTTTTGGGTTAATACCCAACGCATAACCGACTATGCCACCAGGGCTCTGTAACTGGAATGCTAACGCTGTAAAATAAGAAACCAAATCCCATGAAGTTTTTGATTATCCATAAACTATCTTCAGCAGCTTTTTTTCCTTTTCTGGTCATTGTTGTAAATCTATCTACCACCTAACTTCCGCCAATTCAGTTTTTGACAGATGTATACAACTTATTGGCATCAATTACATCAGTAGGCAACCCTATCCTTAATCAATTTTTCTGCCATCATAACTCCCTTTTCCCCCTCCCTCCTGCCTCTGGTAACCACTTTGGTTATAAGACATTTTGGGCTACACAATTGCCTTTTCTCTTCTTCTATATGAGTGAGACCATCCAATACCTGTCCTCTGGGCATTGCTTTGTTTCACTCGGCAGAGTATCGTCTAGCTCCATCCATACCGGAGCACGTAGGAAGACTTCATTTCTTCTTCTCCTGGTTGAATAGCACTGTTGGCATGACCGTACCACACCTTGTTTATCCAGTCAGCTGCCGGTGGGCATGTACATGGATTCTACATTGTGGCTATTGGGAATAGTGCAGCCATCAATCTAGTGCACAAGTCTACATTTGAGGCCTGCTTTCAAGGTTTTGGGGGCATATGCCTAGACGCTGAATTCCTGGGTAGTGTATTAATTCTGATGAACATCAGAGCCTGCGGCCTGAAGGATGGCGTGCACACCAATACGAAAAGCTCTGGAGTGTCAGAAGGATGAGCACAGACAGCAGCCTTTGAAGAAGTATCGACAGAATGCTCCTGGCTAGCCCCATGCCTTTTGAGCATGTTGTCGAGGGACAGCCTCTGGAGAAGGCCATCCTGCGTGATCACGTGGAGGGTAAGGAAAAGGAGGACGTTCCTGGACCAGCAGTCCTGACGCGGTGGTGGTAACAACGGGGTCCAAGGGAGAAACAGATACTAGTGGTGCCAGACCAGGCAGGGGTTCATTCTGCTGAACAGAGGGTGACTGTGGTGCGCAGAACAGGTCTCAACAGCACCTGAGAGCAGCTGCAGGGCAGTTCTGTTTGTAGTTCGCCGAGGAGCTACCTTGCCCTTGCCCAAGCCGGCGGTACCATGCTGCAGCCCCACAAGCAAAGGAGAGCTCCAATTCCCCACACCCTCACCACCGTTGTTTTCAGGGCGTGAGCTAGCTCCCCTCTGCTAGTTGTGATTGGCAGCCCTCTGAGGGCGAATGGCGTTGAGCAGGACTTCCTATGTCTGGTGGCCGTTGCATCGTCTCTGTGGTGAAGGATCTGTTTGAGTCCTCTGCTCACTTTGTGACTGGGTGGCACACCTCCCTCAGACACAGCATGGGGGTTCAGCTGCAGACGACGGCAACAAAACAAATACTGTCATAAATCGAGTCGTGTGAATTGCTAGTTTGCTAGTGTATTTAAGTTCCGTTTGCCCTACATTGTACTCTATTAAGTATGCAGTATCATCGACCAAATTTGAAATATTCTGAGAATGGCCAAAACGTGATAGAGACTTGAAGTGAGTACAAGGTGTTGGGAAAATGGCACCCACAGCCTGCGTGGTGCAGCACTGCCAGGCACCTCCAGTTTATTTTTTATCTCTTAAATCCAATACCTGCGAAGCACAAGCAATGGAAGTGCAATAAAACAAGGCAAGTCTTTCTCTGTCTTGGTGGTGTTAAACTGTCGACGCTTTATATGTAAATTTCCACTATTAGTTTCTTGCCAAAGACAGGCTTTCCACATTGAGCATACACGGTTTGTTTTTTTAATCAGAATTAAGCCGTCTTAAAAGTGTGTTATTTTGTTAAGCAGGGTATCCAGTGGAATAGTATTCCTCAGTGTGGCCTGAAACAAGGCCGAGAACTAGAGTCAACTCTTAGGGTGGGAAGAGAACTCAAATTATGATCAGTTCAAGGGCAGAACGTGTCTAAATTGTTGAGCGGCTGCATTCACAACCACCACTCGTGCAGGTGGGCTCTACTCCCTGACACCCAGAGAGAACAGGGGATTTTAGGAAGCACAAACAGAGATACTATTCAACAGAGAACCAAGTCAAGAAGCTGTCACTCTATGAAAAACTCTTTGCGCTCAATCATTCTTGAACATGTATGTTTCTCAACATCCACAATACATTCTCCGAAATAGGATGTTCTTTGATTTGGACACTGCACGGACGACATATTAAAAACTAGGGGAGCCCAGTCCCAGTTGTCTTCATTGCCTCTACTGCCCAGGCTGCTGCTACGGGCAGAGGCACAAGAAGTAGCTGATGGGGAGGGATTGGGATTGGTGGGAGCAGGAGTGAGTGAGGAGGGAGTAGATCATGTGCGGCTTCCCCCACCCCCACCCCGTTTGTCCCTCTGCACAGCAGGAGGAGCCCAGGCCCAGCAGCCCCCATGCCACTGTGCACCTGCTCAGAGACAAAGGCTCTGTTGCATCTGTTTGTATCCCACATGTGGGTCAGTGGTACAGGAGTCTGTGCTTTAGTCTTGAAGGCCATGGGGGTGGCGGACGGGGGGCAGGGTGGCCCGCAGGGGGAGAGGAAACTTGTTTAGCCTTTTAAAAGTTAAAAAAAAAAAACCAGGTCCACGGGTCGGAACAGATGTTAAGTGACATCTCCCAGTACTTTCCTTCTTACAATTAGAGGGTAAGAAACTCCTAAATGTTCAGCTTCTCCACAGATATTCTTGGCACAAATATAACCAACTCTTGTACTCAAAATTTCCTCAAAAATGTAACTAATGCAATTTCTCATTCCAAAAACAACTCCACCGCCATCAAGTCCATTTCCAAGGCTATTAATATTTACAGAGGCCAATGCCGCATCTTTCTCCTGCGGAACAGCTGAGGGCTTTGAACCACTGACCTCTTGGGTTAGCGGCAGAGGCAGAGCTCTTGACCACCCACATATACCACCAGGGCTCCAATCTGAACGCACGATTAGTGTCTAGGGCTGAAAGACACAGGGTCAGTTGTTTGCATGTGAAGCGTTTATTTCTGGATGAAGTCCTGGAAGAGGAGAATTCTCAGCAGCACTCTCAGGCAATGCCACACGTCCATTCCTCCCCCGTGAGATGGCGTCCGCTTCTGATAGAGCTCTCTTCCTCCAGGAACAGGCTTTACATTTGCACCTTACTCTGGTGGCAAAGAGGAGTGGGAGATCACAAGCAACGCATGGAATCAGAAAGCAAGATCGGTCTCACACTTGGGAGGGAGATCGGGCTTCTCATTCTGTCAAACTGGAATGAATGTACAGAGCCCTACTTTCCAGAACAATGACAGCAGTACTATGCAAACTTTTCCAACAAAACGAAAGTTCCATTCAAAATTAGTTTGGATGGTGTGTTAGTCAGGGTTGACTAGAGAAACCAATCCAGGGTGATACTCATATAAGAAAGAGCTTTATATACAAGAGCAATTGAATCTTAAGACAATATCCCAGCCCAGTCCAGATCTAGTCCATAAATCCAATATTAGGCCATCTGTCCCATACCAATCTCTAAATTCCTCTTCAGGCTCGCACAACACATGCAATGAAGCTGAATGAAGGAAGATCACAGGCCAGTGGGTGGAAAATCTTGTGGATCCAGGGGCAGTAGAAGCATCTCTGCGCTAGCAGGGGTCTTCATATGGCTCCTTCAGCTCCAGGGCTCTGGCTGCCTCAGTGTAGCTCCATCAGGCTCGTCGTCAGTAATGTCTCCCAGGAAGTGAACGTGTGTCCCGCCTCCAGTGAGCTATTTATCTCCTTAGTGCCTCCAAATGAGGTCATCAGGCTGCGACCTGATGGACAAGCTAAACTCCACCCCTTCACTCTTACCTCTCAAGTTGACACTTGATTATGTAACTATCACAGATGGTAAAGAAAGCCAATTGAACCCTTTTTTCCCCCCGCTACCATCCTTCTCAAAACCTTTCCTATAAACTAGTATGGTCTCTGAATCTCAGAGTGGAAGTCAGAGGGCACAGCGATTCCCAAATTTACTACTACCATCAGGGCACGCGTATGTTCATTTCCCGGAACCGTGTTCTCAGCAGCAGGGTTTGAGAACTGCCAAGCGAAGTTGGAATCCAAATAAAGGTGAGTCAAAAAGTAATGTTCTAAGATCACAGAGACCTTTAGTGAACGAATACATAAAAATGTGAAGTGCTGACTTCTTGGCATAGCCTCCAAGAAGGTCTCTCCACTGCTGAGGGTGGTATTTTCATTTCTCACCTTTCCACGAAGCCCTCTGGCTGCTTCAGTTCATACCACATCAAAGTGACACTCTGGGCATCTTCCAGGGACCCAAACCATGGCGTACAAGGACTACAAGGGCAAGGGCAGGGCTGCAGGGTGGGTGGGGCAAGATTTGCGAACAAAACTATTCTAGTACGGCCTCTGCTCCCCTTGGAGAGTGAGCAGGAGGCCTTGCTGTGATGGGAGAACAATCCCTGGCTGCAACTTCCCAGGCCGCTCTCTCAGCAAGGCAGTTTTCCAGGGTTGCAACACTTCTTAATAGGCTCCCATGATTCTCCTGTGTCCTTCAAGAAAATATCAAGATGATCTCTTGGGAGTCCCCCAAATGCCCCCACTCCCTAAAGGATAACCTTCTGACCTGACCTGCCTGCCTTGAATTTACCTGGTTTAACAGATCCCACCAGAAACCACTATTTTGACTGGCCCATTCAAGCAAAGACACCCCAACACGATCAAATCAAGCGTATTATTGAGAAAACTTGTCTGCAGCCATCACTGGCCGGACACACATTTGAATAGAGTTCGTTTGGAATAAACTATGTAGAGTTGACACCCTAGTAGCAATACTTTGGGACTTGTCCTCATATACAAGGTGGCTTCCAAAACTTCATGGAAAGATTCTATTATCTTTTTATTCCATTTTTCCATGACCTTTTTGAAGCCCCTCCCATGTGTTACGTGCCCATGTGTGTGTGCTGCATATATGTGTGTGTGTGTCTTTGCTATCCGTGATGTAATGTTAAGCAATAAGATTCTTTTTCACACAGTCTATCAATTTCTTAAAAGTTAATCTGAAGGGAAATTGAAAACAAAATACATTTCTTTCATTCTTGTTTTCTAAATATTCCTTTATTTCCTCAAAGACGCATTTAATTTCCTTGCACAAAGATATGTCAATATTCTGATAAAACACAAATGTAATGTTCTGGTAAGCACGCTTTGCTGCTTTCTTGGAAGACACATTTAGAAATGTAATCATGGTTGCAAAGCAGTAACTTACTCCACATGGTAAAAAGACAGGGGCGTATCTTAATATGCCTAATGCCTCATTTCTTAGTATACACAGAGTAATATCAGCACCGGGTCCTGTGCAACAGATAACAGAAAATGAAACTTACTTCATACACAAAGAATTTTTCATTCTTGGGTAACTGTTAATATCTCCAGTATTTCTTCAATGGATGCTACGTTAGTGTTTTTCTCAATACAGACTATGCGGGAGAAAGATTGGGCTTTCTACTTCGTGAACAGCTTCAGTCTTGGAAAGACCACAGATGGTGGCTACGAGTCCGCATGGACTCAATGGCAGTGAGCTTGGTTTGGGATTATATTAGTATGATAGTATTACCCAGGTTAGTAGTTTTGTACGTGGATTCTAGATTGTGTCCACATGTCAGTTAATTTTATTTAAGAAACTCGGGACTCCGTAGGTAAATGCTAAACGGTTCAAATATAACTTGAGTACCCTCACTTTTGGGAGCCGTCTGGGACTCGAGTTCCCACTGACTGTTTACCAGGAAGTGTGCGTCATACCTGTGTGAGCATCATCCCCTGTGTTCACACCATAGCAAGAAACTGCTGACCCTTCTGGCTGGAGCTGCTGCAACAGTAGACGTGGATGGATGAAGCAGATCTCTCAAAATTGTCCGGCGACCTGTTACTTATGAATGCATTCCTGACCCAGAAATCATTCACCATTCATCAATCATCATATCCGGTTGTATACTGGGCAAATATACAACTGTCGTATATTGAGCACGATACAATATTGGGTATATTGTATAGTGACAGACTTGACAGCCCACCTCCACCTCTCATTTATTGGAAAGAATCAATCTACTATCAAGAGAACCATTGAGATACAGAGTTTCAATTACATGAAAGGGTACAGTATGGTAGATGTGATGGAAGGTGTTGAAGCAGTAGAGGCCGCATAGCTTAAACAACCTTGCCCTTGGATGCCCATGTCACCTTGCGTGTGGGCACCCACATGCCCTGCGTGAACCTTGTTTCCAGTTGGTACGTACTTGTGCACTGGAGGCGTTATGAGTTTCACTGGGCCTCCTGCCAGTTCCCTTCCACTCCGTTGCTCGCTTTTCTTGTGTCCTGTCCACTTGGCATCAGTGGGTCTGTGGTTTGCACAGCGGGTGCTCCTACTTTGTTGAGGCTCCAAGCGTGTGCTTGTCATGCTTATTTGGTAATCTGTCCCTGGGGAGACTAACCCCCGGGAGTACTCACATGAAGAGACTCCGGGTTATTCAAAGGCTGTGTGAATGCCTGCCTTGGACCGCTCAGTATCATGAGACAGGAAGAGCTATCAAATATCAGCCATATTCTGGAGCTGTCTTTGTGAATAGCAGCTTACCTTTATTTTGGTATGGTCCAAAACTTTGTTTGCTTTCTTAAGGCAGCTCTACTTATCCTTTATTTGCTAATACGATAGATCTCACAGCTTTGGTCCACATAATAGCTGAAAATTACCAAATGCTTACTTGATATCATTCTAAGAACTTTTTATACCTATTAGTTTATTTAGTGCTCTTAACAGTGCCTATGCAGGAGGACCTATTAATACTTTCATCTAATAGATAAGAAACCAAAGCAATGTTTAAGTAATTTGTCCAAGACTAGAGAGCTATAAGGTAGCAGAGTTTGGATAAACCCCAGAAGACCTGACTTCAGGTACCAGTTGGATTGGAATACTCTGGTGTCTACGGTGTAATCTAGTTTATGAAGCGTGTTTAACAAGTCCAGTCCCTTGAGAAACATTCATCTCTTACAATTACAGCGAGTGTTGGACTAAAAGGTATGCTGTCGCCAGTAAGCTCTACACTGCTAGCCACAAGGTTGGAAGTTCAAACACATCAGCAGCTCCGCAGGAGGAAGACGAGGCTATGTGATCTCGGAAAGATTTACAGCTTCGGAATTCCTACACGGGATAGAATCAATTTGATGGTAGTGGGTTTGGGGTTTTGGTTGATTGGTTGGATGGTGGTAGTCAAACAGGTGGGGCAAACATTGGGCTGCTAACCACAAGGTAAGAGGTTTGACTCACTAGCCTTTCTGCAGAAGGAAGATGAGAACACCGCCTGTTCTTCTCAAGATTCACAGCCTCAGAAACCCACTGTGAGCTGGAATCGACTTGATGGCAGTGGGTTAGTGATGGGTGCCAAGTACTAAAGGAGCAGCAAGGCTGAAGTACCAAAGGACCCTAGGGTGACCGTGAATGTCTGCAGAAGAGAGGGCTCTAGCGCGAAGCATCAGAAGGAGAGCAGCGGTGCCATGGACCCAGGAGGACGAGGAAAAGAAGCCTCCATCCCAGGCCCTGCGGCAACTAAACTCCTGCGGCTGCGGGAGTCACTTCGCAGACGCCCCACCAGGCACAGTGGCTGGTGTAGTCGGGCAGCACATCAGAAGCCCGGCTGGGAGGGTCTGGTTGGCTTTGTCTCATTTGTAGCTTTTCCCTTTCCAAATTGTAAGTGCCAAGCCGGACAGGGCTGTTTGAACCTCCCATTTCCTTAAACTCCTCAAGTCTAACAGGTAAAGCCACGGAATCTCCTTACACTTCAGCCTTCCTCAGGGCCAGATCCTGTCAGTCAGATGGAAACAGCCAGGAGGGGAAGCCAGCTCCACACGGGCCGGCCGCCCTGTCGTGGCAGTCTGCCTGATGTGCCCTTAGAATAAGGTGACCAGACGCCCCATTTTTGGCAGGGCAGTACCGATTGTTGGCGTTTTAAAAATGTCCCGATATTTGGAAAGAATGTACGACAAGCTAGGGAATGGTCTATTTGGTCCATATAGACCAAATTTTTAATCAAGAACACCCTCCCAATCCCCCGGTCAATGGTGTCCCGCTTTAAATCTGGTCACCTTAAGAAGGCCCGGATGATACAGCTGTTCACGCTCCATGCCCCCAGGACAGGGCGCAGCTTACCCCCACCTGAGGCACCTCAGAAGACACACCTGACCATCTGCTCCCCGAAGGTCACAGTCTCAAAGAATCGATGAGCAGTCCACTCTGCACACAGGGACCCACGGGCCTCAGGATCCACTTGGCAGGGGACTGAATCTGAGGTTACATTTGGTTTCAGATAGGAAAATAATAATAATTTATAATTTACCAAGGGTTCACCAGGGTGGGAGGGTGGGAAAGAGGGAAAAAAGAGGAGCTGATACCAAGGACTCAAATAGAAAAGGTTTTGAAAATGATGATGGCAACATATGTACAAATTTGCTTCATAAAACTTATGTATGGATTGTATAAGACCTGTAAGAGACCCCAATAAGATGATTTATTTGAAAACAAAATTCATGAACAACTAAAAAAAGGGGTTTCGAGTCTTTTAAACCAGTGTCCACAACCTAGCCCTTTTAACTATCTGATAACCCTTCGACAGCTGAGAATCATAGAAATTCAGAACTGTAAGAGGTTTTCCAAGAGCCCTGGTGGTATAGTGGTTACATGTTGGGCTTCAGGCTGCAAGGTCGGCAGTTCAAAACCACCAGCAACTTCTTGGGAGAAAGACTGGGTTTTCTACATCCCCAAACAGTTACAGTTTCAGACACTCACAGGAGGTCGCTCAGAGTCAGCACTGACTGGTGGCAAGGAACTTGTTTCTGTTTTGACAAATACCTCTAAACACACGTATGCAGACAGTGCCATGTTTTTATCAACGTGAAGAATCCAAAATTCATCCACAAATAAAGACTCTACTACTTGTTCTACTCAGTAGAGTGTCAAATATAACTTGAAAAACAATTACCTTACACTGAATATGGAATATATTTCAAATAGTAAATCTGTAAGCATAAGTGTAATCGATAATGAGAACAATCATGGGATTAACAGCATCAATCAAATTACATGGGATTCATTACAACACATTCTCATTCTCAAACTCTGTTTAAATTAATTCTGTTACTTTGGTCTGTATTTCAGGAAATGATTCCTTTCAACCTGGCTGCTTGGCAGTTAACGCTGGTTCTTAGTGTTAATCACTAGACATGCTTGGCAGTTATGGGGTGCTTTCTGGCAGGGACTTAATCCCCTACCATTTCCTCCTGAAACGATTTTGCTTTTGAGGAGATCAAAACACTAGGTTTTATTTACCCTTATACTTGCCTTGAGAAGGAGACAAGCACGTGCAATGAAATCACTGAGGACTTAGCTATTAAAGTTTTCCCGTACCAATGTTGACAGTGCCCATGCCACAGGCTTCTAGAACAGTCTTCAATCCTGTGCACACTGTGGCTGCAGCAGGCACAGAAAGTTAGGGAGATACAAAGGTTAAGTGCCCCCCTTCTCAAATGGATGGTGGTAGCCAAAATTGTGACCACCGCATATAAAATATTTAACCATAAAAAGATGAAATGCGGGGTGGGGAAAAGACATTGTCTGCAAGTTCCTCATTTTTTAATAATCATTGGATGTGTGGCTTAAGGTGTATCTAGTTAGTTCATAGGGAGCCCTGGTGGCATAAGGCTTACACGTTGGGCTGCTAACCACAAGGTCAGCTGCTCAAAACCACCAGCCACTCCGCAGGAGAAAGACCAGGCTTTCTACTCTCATAAAGAGCTACAGTGTCAGCGACGTCCCCTCACTGACGCACAGCGCTACAGGGGGCAACACTGGAGACAGTGTGGGAATTGTGACCGGCCCAGGGAGAAACAAGAAGGGAGCACAACAGAGCAGCAAGGGAGCAAAGCAATGAAGTCCCCGAGGATCCCAAACATAGGCTTCAGGTGCAGGGCTTGGCACCCATCAGACTCGATCGGAAAACATTCATCAAGGTCAACAGGCAGACCTGGAACTA
>NW_022103915.1:50286134-50287804 GCF_000313985.2 Echinops telfairi
CTTCTACGCTCTTCTACAGGGTCACCAGGAGTCAGAATGGACTCGGTGGTAGTGAGTTTGGCTGAGTTTGGGAGTTAGTTCAGTGTGGCGTCTAATTTCCCAACTCTTGTTTTGGTTGGTTTTTTGGGTTTTTTTAAATGACTCTGGTTTAAATGTTTAATTTATCTTCAGAGAAGGATCCATATAGATGAGTATGAAGTCTGGAATAAACGTTTAAACCCTAGTATAGCGGGTCTGGCTAACAGACAAGCATAAACAACTTTCTGAGCATGAGCAATCTTAATAAAGCAGTACTGCCTCTTGTGATGCTCTTTGAGTCCGTGGTTCTGCGTCTAAGAGAAAGACGCATACGATGTGCTCTGAGGACACAAGACGAGGAGAAGAAGGAACCTGGGTAGTAGAAAAGGGCAGAGACGGGCAGGGTCTCCAAGCAACAGCGCAGTATCTGTAAAACCTGGAAGCTCGAGTCGCCCAGGAGGTCATAGGGTGACTGTAGATAGGGCTCCCGAGAAAGGAAGGCCCCCTGCAGGAAAGAGTGGTTAGACTTCAACAAGGAAGTCCCACTCCTGTTCAGGAGCATGACGCACACACACACACACACACACACAATTTTTCACATACACGGTAACAGGAGCACATAAATTGCCTTCCGTTGTTAATAGGTGCCTCCAGTGGCATTGTAAAGGAGAGAACAGATTAAAAGAGCAAGGCAGTGAGGAGGTGAGTCGGGGCACTGGGAGGTGTGGTGATAAGGAGTAACAAAAACACTCGCTGCCATCGAGGCGATTTCTAAATCATAGCGCCCTTGTAAGGGCAGACTAGAACTGCCCCTGTGCGTTTCTCAGACGGCAACTCTTTATGAGAGCACAAAGCCTCATCTTCCTCCTGCCTCGGGAGCAGCTCCTGGTTTCTCACTGCTGACCCTGTGGTTGACAGCCCAACCTGTAACACACTACAGTACCAGGGCTCCTGATGAGGAGAGTGAGGAGGTAAGGAGAGGAGAAGGGGAACCGGCCACTCACCTCAGGCAGTGAGGAGGTGAAAGCCGTTGGCTGGCTGAGTGGGAGGGACTAAGAAGGGGACAAGGCTGTCCTCTGACTCAGGCCACCCATGCTGTCTCTGGTCCCATTTCCCTGTAGAGCTCAGCCAAGAAGTATTCACGGCTGATGCACCAGGCATGGCTGGTGCTTGGGTTTCCTGAATAAGCAAAGCAGATGAGTATCTCTGCTGTGGTCAAACTAGAGTCTGTGCAGGGGAGGCAGGCACTAAGCATTAAGCACACAAACAAATACACTGCACGGGAGGGCAGAAGGCGGTCGGTCCGTGCCAGGGAAAGCAAGGAAGTCAGAGGTGGATCAGCAAGGTGGGAGAAATGCACTGTGGTAAGAAGGCGCTCAGGAGGGTGGGCCTCAAAGGGAGCGTGATGTTTGACTGCTCCGGTGCCTCTGGTTGACACCAGGACAGGTACTTCTCAAATATTAATTAGTCTAGACTTCTACATTAGGACATGCTTTCTCGCTGCTGTGGCCTCTCGGGAAAGGCGCACAGCTCATGGGATGCCTTGTGTAACTGCAGGCGCCAGGCCTATCGGTCTCCCCGTGCTGAGCTAATGGGCTGCTATGAAATCATACACCTAGAAACTCGCCCCGGACATCAGGCAAGCTTTGAGA
>NW_022103915.1:50287977-50288851 GCF_000313985.2 Echinops telfairi
ACACCCCAGAAAGCCCTGCACCCTGCGCTGAGGTGTGTTCAGGGATAGATGAGAAGCAGCTGCCGCTGTTATTTCCCAGTGGGGGCGGAAGCCAACCATCCTGAAGAGCACCCCTGCGCTGGCCTCGCCGGTGGCTCATAGAGATGAAGCTGTCCAGCGCTGGGGCTCTGGAGGAGCAGAGGAGAACACTCTGCAAGGCATGCTACAGGACGAAGAGAGATGGTGCCTGGTTCTCACGCCCATCTCCAGTGTGAGCTTCTGTCGATCATTGCGGTTGGAAGAAGAATACAGGAAGCGACCGCCAGTGGTGAGGACAGCAACGAGAACTCATATTGGAAGTAAAGAGGAGAATTAAAAAAATAGTGACCCACACGATGGCATGGGGAGGGGACGGGGCAGCAGGGGAATGGGGGGCGTGGAAGGAGCTAGGCTGACTTCCAGGTTCTGGTTTGAATGGCTTTCAGAGTGCCAGTTAGCCAGAAAGGGAGAGAAAGAGGGATAATGACCTTAATGCTGAACTTCATATTGTAACCAAAAGGCCTGGTGCTCCCTGCCCTCCTCAGCTAATGCTACTAAAACACCAAGCCCAAATCCATCTGTTCCTAGGCTGTTTACACCCCGAACATCCAGTCCTGCAACAACCCGAATTCCAGCACAGCTTGTCAAATTAACAGTGCCGTGGTCAAAATACCACTCGAGTAATAATATAATCATATCCTTGTCTTCCTTTTCAACACACACCTGAACCACATACCTCATATTATCTGCTCCTCCTCTGCCTGTATATTTATGGGTTTTCCCCCAAAACGTTCTAAAACCTGGGCCAGAGAACTCCATCCCAAGATAGATAGCCATGGGGTTTTGTTTAAGCCCA
>NW_022103915.1:50288951-50303244 GCF_000313985.2 Echinops telfairi
CGCTATGTCCAGACTCCGGAACCTGGCAGATAGTCACGCAAAATCGGAGCTCGTTGAAAGTATCGGAATCTGTGTTAGAATCAAGCAAAAAGCCAGGCAGTGGGGTGCTGGGCTAAGGACAGCTCACCAAGTGCACAACAAAGACACCCCCCTTCCCACCGGGGGCCTTGCAGTTCTCCTTCCCTAAGTCCTGCCTGGACATGCTGCCGCATTCCCAAACTGTAACTGCCAATGCCATGGCTGCGTGCCAACGCGACAATCCTCACCACCATCGAGAATTCCGGTAACATGTCTTTGGAAACCGGTTTGGCAGTTACAAACATACACTCATCATAGCATCAAGCCAAACCCAGCACCGTCGAGTCAACAGGGACTCATAGTGTCCCTCTACAGGTTTCTGAGGCTGTAAACATTTACAGTCATAGAAAGCTTCACCTTTCTTCTGCAGAACAGCTGGTGGGTTTGAACCACTGACCTTGTGGCTCACAGGGCACTGCTTTTCCAACAGCAACGCCACTACTGAGTATCCATCAGAGCATAATAAAAACGTGTATCCTACAAAGGCCTGCAAGCAAATGTTCCTGAAAGCATTGTTCAAAACAGGCAAAAAGTCAAAATGCCCATGACCTAATGAATGGGTAAACAAAATACATCATCTATGAGTATTTTGTTGTTGTGGGGTGCTGCTGAGTTGGTCCAGACTCATAGCAACCCTATGAACAAAACCAATGAGTTGTTCTATTTGGACACATTGCTACAGCCACTGAGTCGATCCATCTCCTTAGCAGTCTTCCTCTATTTCACTGGCATTCCAACAATACAATTGGGGGGAAAAAATGTTAGGAACAAAAATAATAATACAATTTATAGGATTTGACCATAGAAAACACATGCCAGGAACTTCAAAAAGAGTATGTTAAGTGAAAGAAGCCAAATACAATGGATATGTAGTAGGTGACCTTGTGGATGTGTAGTTTCTCTACAAAGCAAACTCAAAGGCACAGAAAGACGGTCAGCATTGCCAAAAGCTGGGGTGAGGAGATGGGCTTCCCGACAAGCCGACGTGAGGAAACACTCTCAGGTGGTGAAAGTGTTCTAAAACTGAACAATGATCCCAATTCATTAAACCAATGAACTGTACACTGAAATGAGTAAACTGCATGGTACATAAATGAAACCTCAAAAATGCTACACAACAGCCAAAAGGCTATACACTCATCAACAAAGAAATGAGGACCTCTGTCGCAGAAAGTTTAGGGCTGTGTGGTAGCCACATCATTTCTTATCAAGTAGGCTATAGGGGTGGCTCTAGCCTGTCAACCAGGGCACCGCCTAATTGACACCTCCTGGTGGGCATGGCCTTCTCCTGAGGATTCTGGGAGTTTTCCTCTCTTCCTCCCTGGAGGCGGCACACACTCCCTCTGCTTTACATTCCTGTGGACAAACCACATGGAGTTATGCTGATGACAGCCAGACCCCTAAAGTTGGAAGAGCCAGGTGGAGACCCACAGCAGTGTTGAGATACTTCCTCCGCCACTGGATCCACAAGACTTCCCACTCCTTGGCCTGTGAGCTTCCTGCAGTTGGCGTCATGGTATGTGTTGCATGAGTCCGAAGAGGAATTTATAGACCGGTATCAGACATAGGAGCTAAGAGCAGACTTATGGACTTGATCTGGACTGGACTGGGCTGGGGTGTTTTCTTAATATATAATTATTCTTTGGCATAAAGCTCTCTTTTACACACACCTGTTTGTCCCTGGATTTGTTTCTTTAGTCAACACGGGCTAACACAGGCTGTAATACAAGACGATGTATCCCTACGAGGTAAGAATTCCATAGAAAGAATTCTGGTACAGTGTTGCCTTCTACTTTGAAAGTGCTCCTTTATAGTGATGTACCAGCAGTACAAGTACAATCATACAAAGCTCAGCAAACTACCCAAGCCTGCAGGCCTCGTGACTTTGTGCATGTGATTAGTTCTGCCTGAAATCCCTAAACCTCTTGTCAACCTGGCAAATTCCTTTCTATCCTTCAAGTGCCACCTAAACTCCAACACCTTCTTCTAACATCCCACTGCACCTTGTACACCACCTACTTCTAGCAACGCAGCGAGCACACCAGATGGTGATCACATGTTTACACATCTGTCTCTCTATTGAAACAATGTTTCTCCAATGGGAAATCGTGGGTGTATTGCTGCCGGGTCCACAGTCTGTCTCCTCCTCATTCAGAGTCCCAGTCTGTACTGCATTTTAAAATCCTGATGCATGTTACAGTCACAAAGGGGCAAACGATCACCGTTTTTAAGCGTCTCCCCCTAAAAAGAAACGGGCGGCAGTGCAGACCTACTAAGCAGATGCCTCCTTTGGAGTAGCAAAGGCCAACTGAGACTACACTGGCACTCGACAAGGTCATGGTCTTGTGTAGTTCCCACGCAGAATTCCCAAGAGGGTGGGGGAGCGGGGCGGGTAGACTGAGTCATCAGAGGCCAGTTGAGCTGAACCCAAAAACCTTGGCCGGCATAAACCAATGAAATATTTGTCCTCTCAAATGGTGCTTTCAGTTTAAGCAAATCATCGTCGGCCACATTACATTAACACAGGTAAGTTGGGCTTCAATGGTATAGAGATTTTATATTTCATGGCATATTGGTTTTACTATATAATTATAAAAGAGATGTAAACATAAGGTAATTATCCCTAGTTACATGCTTTTGTGCGCTGAAGCAATATTGTGACAAAAACAATACCAGTCAACATTGAGGAGCCCAGAGAATGTTGTTTTTCATCGAAAAGAACCATGAATTCCTCAACTTGGAGAGTAAACATCTTTTCTTTCTAGCCTAAGCGTATGGCACCTAACAAACATTAACAAAAGATGGTTAAGTAAATGAGTCCAAAATAGCAACACTGTAAGCTGCTACTAGCTCCTGGACTATGGCACCTCTCAAAGGTATAAAACCAAACCAGCAGTCCCCGTGGGAGGGTGGGGCGAGGGCAAGAAAGCAGACATTCGGAGAGAGGAATCAATTTCGGTCTTTTACTTTAAGAGATTATTTTTTAATTTAAAAACTATTTCCAGGATTTATCTTCCAGTGTGTCTTTTTACTTCCGAAGTGAATCCCTCCTCTCCTTCCCTCTTCTGTCTGAATGGAAACATTAGCCGAAAGGAAAATTGACAATAAAGAAATATGAGGGTAGGTAGCTTTCTCAGTTTGTGCATTCAATAGCTAGTCACTGGGCCAGGGAGCGTACCACATGTTGAGGATAGAGGGAGACTGAGCGCAGCTCCGCGAGGAGGACAAACCACAAATAAGGTAAAGGGAGAGTCACCATCACATCTATAAATTTTACAGGAAAAAATCCATGGTGCTTACGAAACAAATAGATGCCATATTCCACCTGCTTCTCACGGAAGTATGGGCTAGCGTGCCAGTGGTGTCAACCAGACTAGACGATAGCACGACTGATTCAAACAAACACTAAAGGAGGCTTTACTGTGAAGGTATTTTTGCAGATGTGACTAAAGTCCATGGTTAAAAAAACAACAACCATAAACCCAATTACTGCCATCAAGTCAATTCTGATGCAAATCAACCCTGTAAGAACAAGTAGAACTGCCCTTGTGAATTTCCAAGACTGCAACTCTTTCTAGGACTAGAAAGCCTCATCTTTCTCCCTTGGAACGGCTGGTGGTTTCAAACTGCTGACCTTGTGGTTAGCAGTCCAACTTGTAGTCTTCTCTAAGTAGGGGGACGATATTGGATAATCTCATTGGTTGTAAGGACTAGAGCAGAGATGTAGCCATGGAGAAAAACTCCCAGGTGTGCCCACGGCTTCCTTTGTACTGAGAGTTCCAGCCTGCGCTGCCTGATGGCCCAGCATAAAATCCCAGACTTGCCTGACCAGTCCCTAAAACTATAGTCCAATACGATAAATCTTTCAATGTCTATCACTGATTCAGTTTCTGATTGAGCACAGTACACAAGGATTGGGAAAAATTGGTAAGAATACTGTAGGTAGTAATTAGTAATATTCTTTAGATAGGTTTCTTATTGCTTAAAAAAGAAAATACATTGGATAAGTCTGCTGCAGTGGTTCCCACCCTTCCTAATACAGTTCCTCATGTTGTGGTGACCCCCCCAATCATAAAATTATATTCGTTGCTACTTCATAACTGTCATTTTGCTACTGTTATGAATTGGGAAGCCCCTGTAAAAGGGTCATTCAACCCCCAAAGAGGTCATGACCCACAGGTTGAGAACCGCTGCTTTAGAGTGTCGAAAAGTGAGATTATTACTTTGAGGACTGCGGTGTACCTAACCCAGTCCATGATAGTTTCAATTCCCTCATCTCTACGTGAAAGTTGGACCCTGAATAAGTGAGACTGAAGAAGAATTGATGCATTTGAATTGCAGTATTAGTAACCAGAAAATATTGAAAGTACCATGGTCGGCCAAAAGGACCAACAAATCTGTCTTGGAGCCAGAATTCTCCTTAGAAACAAGGATGGCAAGACTTCATCTCACCTGCTTTGGACACGTTATCAGGAGAGACCAGTCCCCGGAGAAGGACATCCTGCTTGGAAGAGTGGTGGGGCGGTGAAGAAGAGGAAAGCCTTCAATGAGAGGGACTGACACAGAGACTGCAGCCTGAGCTCAAGCAAAGCAGGGGTGGTGAGAATGGCGCAGGACTGGGTGTATTTCCTTCCTTTGTTCACAGCGTTGCTATGAGTCAGAACTGACTGGACGACACTTAACAACAACAAAGAGAAGCCAAAAAAAAAAAAGGGAAGGCTAGAACAAACCTGGTAGCGTTGGGTTATAATCCCAGGCATCATTAGAAACTCAGTTTGCATGTGTTGTAGGTGTGTAAACACACACATATGTATTTATACCTACAGCAGATAGACATCGAAACAAACACTGATGGTGTATGCCAAGTCCAGACTGGTATGTGTGCACATTGTTTCCTAGCTCTGTCTGTGTGGAGGCCTAAGAGCATTGACACTCAGATAGCGAGAAGCTCACCTAACATCTAGACTTTGGTTTCTACGTATCATTTTCTTAAAAAACAGCAGCCAAGGCTCCTTTAAAAAGTGTTGATGCCACACACACACAAAAAAGAAGAAAAGTGTTGATGCCAGAACTAATAAAGGCAAAATACAAAATGAGTCTAAAACAGCAGAAATAAAGAATGTGCTCACAAAAGGATCTAATAAACCAAACCCACTGCCACTGTGTTGACTCAAAGCAACCGGACAGAGGGCTTCCAAGACTGCCAATTTTTAGGGGGCCAGTCTCATCTTCTCCCCCAAAGCAGGTGGTGAGTGAACTGCCAACCTTAAGGTGAGCAGCCCAATGCCTCCCCACAACACAATCAGGATTCCTTCAAAAAGGTAAGGCATGTCAAGATGGCATAGCCATCAGGCGGAAGATGCTCACAACAGTCAGAGCTGGGTCACATGTTAGCAGGAAATAAATAACAACTGTTGTGGGTTAACAGCCTCATGTTAATTGTATAAAGATCTAAATGGAGAATGGGCAGCTCTTTCTTCCAAAATTCCAATTCATCAATGCAAAAGGGGTGACGGAAATACAAAATCACCATTCAGTTAACATAGTAATAACTTACAAGCAAAACCCACTGGCAGATGATAAAATCAGTAAGAAAATGTTGAAGGAAAACCATACTGAGTCTCAATGTCTCCTCCAAGATATTTACAAATTATTAAGGGAAGATTATCAACTTTTCAGAGTAAAAATTCCACAAACATCACCTTAACTAAGTTATTAAGGAGAGAGACACTTAAATCATCACATTACCCACCCCCCATGGGATACATTAAGGAGGATATATTACTTCTGTAGCATTTTTGGCAAAAAAGCAAAGCTTCCACCTAATCAATGAGAACACATCAGATCAACCCATGTTGAGAGGCAGGCTACAGAACAGTAAAGCACTCCCCTCGCTAACCAAAGGGCTAGAGGTGTGAATTCACCCAGAGATGGCTGAGAAGAGAAACGTAGTAACTCACTTCCGAGAGGTCACAGATACTGAGAGCCCGATGGAGCACAGTTCTACTCTGAAACTCTGGACAACTGCTTGTTCTTACTCATCCAGAGAATGGAGCAAGATCATAAAGATGGAGGAACTATAACCGAACGGACAAGGCTGACGAGATAGGACAGCCGATGCAAGGGGAGTCCGGGCTGGACCCTAGAATAGACGCAGGTGGGACATCGGAGGACAATCACTGACAGCACCCTTGACACAAGCGCCCCTTCGTTCTGATAGTTGTCAGCGTGTTGCGAGGTGCCGTCAGGTCCTTTCCGATGAAGAAAGACTCTGTGTACAACAGGATCCTGCACCATCCTCACAGTTGTGCTTCTCCGGGGACTGGTCTCTCGTAGCAACATGTCCAAAGTGTATGAGACGAAGCCTGGCCACCCTTGCCTCTGGGGAGCATGGCGGCCTTGTGCTTCCGAGACAGATGTTTGTGCTTTGGGAATTCCACAGGACTTTCGATGTTATCTCACCGGGTTGGGGACAGTATCCCAGAAAACTTCACTAGCAACATTGGCCTTTAAGATGAACCATGTGCCCTACAGATTCATAAATGGGCAATGTTGTCGTGATTTGTTTCCTTTAAAGGCAACTTGGGTTTGTCTTAAATTTAAAGGATGAGCAAGAAATGGAAAGGCAAGCTGAGACCAGTGTCAATATGTGGAGTTCTGCTCGTGAGCCAACTACCCAAGGCTACTATGGAGAAATGGACGAGTTCACATCATGGTAAATCACAGAACACTGCTCATTAGGAACCTCCAGAATGGGAAAGGATCGGAGTTATGCTAATATTCGGATGCATCCTACCTTTGCTTAAGTTATGCTATGCCTTTGTACCACACTGCAAAGCATTGTCCTTGCAATGAAGTACTTTAAATTCAAGAAACAAATTATCTCCTAAAACCTGTAAGGCAAATTCCACTTCACAAAAATCTTAATGTACAAAAGAGGAAACAGGTATGTATGGTCTAAACGGCCCTTTACATGACAGCCAGCCCTGCCTGCCGGGGCCTCTAAATACTTTCCTAAAGCCAGCAACACTGAAGGTCGCAAATGTTAAAATTTGCCCTAACAGCATCTATTCCTACATTTAGTTTCCCCTGATCTTTACAAATAGTAGACAAGGTGATGTTTGAGAAACACTTTAAATTGATTACAGTTATACTTTACCTTATCCAAACCAAGCCAAACTTACTGCCATCAAATCAATGCTGACTCAAACAACCACTGGTGGGTTTCCAAAGCTAACTATTTACGGGAGTAGAAAGCCCAGTCTTTCTCCCGCAGAGCTCCTGGTAGTTTCTAACTGCTGACCATGTGGATCACAGCCCAACTCGTAACCACTACACCATCAGGGTTCCTTTACCTTATCCAAGGTAATCTCAAATTCCAAAGGTAAAAGTCCAGTGCTCAACCTCATGGTTTGTGTTAGACAGGGTTCTCTAGAGAGATAAAACCAGATTGCTGATAATTTTATAAATTTATTTATAAAGATAGTTAGATATATAGCACAAGAAATGAACTGTTAAATTATATACAGATAGATAAATATATAGTACAAGAAATGAACAGTTAAATTATAAAGTAGTACAAATGGCTCAGTGCAACTTACTCCTGTGAGAGTTGTGAGACACTAGCAGTCCTTCAAGTCTTGAGGGCTGCCAGGTCTTCCTCTATAGAGAGAGCTAGGCTAAATCAGCACAGCAGCAAACTGCAAGGCAGGTCACTAACTGTCAGCCAGGTCACCAACCATCAGTCCCCAGCTCCAGAGATATACATTCCAATCGTGTAGTCTTAAAGGGACCTCAACTTACAGCGACACAGTCCACAGGCTAGGCGTCCCACAGGTAGTGTAGCCTGTAAATTGCGGCACAGAACCAGCAAGGCAGCCGCACACTGGTCCGATGATCAAAGAGCGAGAGACAAGAAAGACGAGGCTCACTGAGCCATTTATCTCTCTGCCCTTCAATTAATCCCACTTGTGTTTATCGGCCAGGCTGGCACAATAAACAATCTCATGGTTCAAGCCGTTACACCAGCCTTTTGAAGCCCAATCAGATATTTGGTGACTGCAATAACTTCCACATGCACCACCCAGCAAACCTCCCAAGGTCAAGGCAACTGTCCTCATTTTCTTGGTCTTCTCTCCTGGGTCCATGGATGAACATGCCATAGTCCTATGCGACCAGGTCAACTGTCCCCTTACGCGCTAGTTCCCATGGGTTCTGGTGCTTGCATCTTCAAGTCTTCCCCGCCTTAGGTCTGATTCTCTTCAATGATCCCCCAATTTCATTAAGAACACACCAAGCACCTCCCTTGACCCAACATCCCTTTCTAGAGCTTGCCCTCTCTTGTGACTCCTATACAGTACCATCCCTGCCACGAGTCTTCTGTTACTCTCCTCCCATAAGCTTGGTCATTCCTCGGTGGTGTTCCTCCCTGCTGCAATCCCTCTTGAGAAGCATCCCCAATGACCGCTGTGTCACCAAGTCCAATGGCTAGGGCTCAGTCCTCCCCTTTCCAGACCTATCAGAAACATTTGGCAGAACAGACCCCGGCCTCTCCTGAATCGCTGTTTCCATTTGGTTTCTAGGATGACTGCTCGGTGCTACTGCTATCTCACTGGTCTCTTTTCTCAGACTCCGTGGGTTCTTCCCCTTCCCAAACGCGAAATACCAGGTGACCACCACTCGATGCCCAGGGCACTTTCCTCTCAACCCTGAGTCCCGGCCTCCCAGCTTCATGAGCATAACTCAGCATCATCTATACCCAGCCAGCACCAGCCCAATTTCAGACAAGCCTATCCAACTGTCCACTGACTTTCTCCACTTAGACCTCTGAAAGGCATCTCAAACTCCACTGGCCCAGGACAGACCTGAATCCCCACCTCAATCCTACTCTTTATGCACTTGACCTTCGACAATTTAATGGCACCTCTCCCCATCCACACCTATACAGGGACCAATCAATCACAGAGCCACCCTTGGCTGCTCCCTCATCTATGCCACACACTCAGTACACAGGCAAATCGTGTCCATGCTGCCTTTCAAGGTTATCCGGACTCAAAGCACTTCTCACCATCCCTGCCATGGTCACACCCGGCCCAGGCAAACACCATGGATCAGGGCACCGTGGCAGCATCCTAACTAGCCCCAGATCGCTCTTCATACCTGACCCCCAAAGTCATTTCTCTGCACTGTAGCAGAGTGATGCTTTTCGGATATAAGCCTATCTCCTGTTCACAACTGTCTTATCATCTCACTCAAAACTAAGGCTGAAGTCTCACCCCACCTTCAAGGTCAGACATGCCCCCCTGCCCCCTTCACACCTGCTCTTCTCCTCGTTCACCAGTCACACTGGCTCCCTTGCAGTCCTGCCCCCATGCCAAGTCCACTCCTGCTTCAGCACGTGTTTCCCTATCTGCCTAGCTGCTCCTCCCCAAGGCCACTCCTTTTGGTCTCACGTCCTTACAGAGAGGCGTCCCTGACTACCCTTCCTAACATCCCTCACCCTCTCTCCCCTTAAACCCACCTGATTTTCTTGCAGACACGTGTCCCTCTACCTGGAGCTATACAAGTATGTGTGTGTGGCTGTGTACACTTTCTCCACACCAGAACGTGGGTGGGCTCGGTTTGGGTCACTGAGTAATCCCATTACCAAGAACTTTCTCTAGCACATGGAAGTTCCCACTATTTGCTAGATGAATAAATGAATGTGCAGGAGATGCTATAGATTCCAGTTTCAGCACAGTGCTACACAGAAACTAAAGTTGAGTACTTCTGAGAAAGCAATTTGCCAGGATAAGCGTGCAGCCGCTGTGTCTCTTGAAAGGCATGTTTATGCTGCTTTGTGGACAAAATGTAAACTGGTACCATCCTTTTGGAAAGCAATTTATTGGTAGGAAAGAAAAGGCATAAAAATGCTCGTGCCCTTTTTTCTCAGTAATTCCTTTTCTGGAAATGTGTTTTAAATAATTTTTCCTAAATGCTAAAGATGTTTTCTACACAAAGGTGTTCTCTAAAGCATTATCAGTAACTGGAAATAAACCCAAATACCCCCCCAAAATAGGGAATTAAGCTAAGAAAAAAAGCAAACTGCAAATAAAACATCCATCCGATGGAACATTTGGCAATTCAATCATTCAAAGCCATTTTGAGAAACTTTCTTTCAGCCAGACATGATGCTAGGAACGCATTTGAAATGATGGGTTTTAGTACTGACTTCAGCAGTAGGTGTACAAAAATGGGAAGAATATAGAAATTACCCCTGCACAAAAATGACACAAAAGAATTATGGCTTTTACTAAAGATGTCCGATAATGTTGTGAAGGTATGATACTGTGAAGTTACAGGGCAAGAGAACTCAAACAGCTGCAGGGAAACAAACAACAAGACAAAAGTCAAATTATACACACGGAGAACAATGAAATGCAAAGAAATACACCAATATTAAAATAACTATCCTGAGCTGGTGAAGCCCTGGACAATATGAGTTGCCCTACTTTGCCACAGTTTCTGAGCATTCTTTAGTAAACATGTACATTCCACACAGGATAAAACTGTAATTTCTTTTCAAACCTTCACTGTTGGTTTGATACCAAGTTCTTAGTTTCCTCAATTTCGGTCGGCCCAAATTTCAATCTAATAACATTACTGAGCCCGGACATTAAGTAAAAACTGGGAGGCGGGGGAATGTTTATTTGAAAAGTTTGGAAATTCTCTTTTCTGCTGTCACTACATTTGGAGAGGTTGACAAGCACGTCTTGAAGAGATATGATCATTTTACCGAGCACTGTGCTGTAACGGCGTGTAAACATTTAGTGTAATACCGACTCCTCACTTATCAACTACCTCTTTACACGATAGTTCTCATTTACTGAAATAGTAAACAAAATCTATTTTGTGATGGACAGTGTACATCTAGCTGTCAGGGAACAGTAATGCTGGCTGTGATGGTGAGACTGCGCATCAACCTGATGGGGCCATCATTCTCAGGGAGTTGGCAGTTTCATAATGAGGTAATCTGGCAGTTACGCAATGATACAATGTAGCAGTTATATAATAATGTAATCATTTTCCACCCTGTGATCTGATATAGTCACCCTCCTTATTTTTGCACATAATATCAATTTTTGCATAACCACCTGGTCTTAACCTAACCATGTCAGTAAGTAAGGAGTGGAAAATGCTGCAGCGGATGTGACATGGATGACCTCCTTGCCCAACTTTACCAGGTGGGCGGGGAATATGTTTTATCAGTATGAACCCAGAGTTGGGTGCTATCGGATGGAGGACAGACTACCTCCTCTCTATCACCATTGAGCCACATAGTACCAGCCATCCCTCCCACGTAACTCGTTGCAACTGGCTGCACAGAGCTCACTACTCTGAGGCTTATTGGAGAAGTAACAGGTGGCAACTTAGGATCTGGAATGACCAGGATACAGTTGGTTGCTCAGGGCAGTTTCTCGGCCATGCCCACAGACAAGCATCTTCCTGGACCTTGGTTCCTTCCGACCTCTGGGGCCAGCCAGCACAGCCTCTGCCCTGTTCAATCAAGTGTTACAAAGCCCTTTCTCTCTACACCCCCTCCACCAGTAAGCTTTGCTCTAACGGCTCTCAGTTCTCTTTAGCTTCTTATGTTGTCAAGCCTAGCTCCATCGGCAAGTGCCCAGAGGCACTTCACTCAGCCAGGAAGCTTCTGCCCAAGTGCACTCAGCTCTCAAGCTCCGTGAGCTGGGAAGTCCACTGTGCCATCTTCTATTGATCTCCTGGTCCTGCTGCCCCCCCTGCAGCTATTTCTTTACCATTTCTTCTCACCATCTCTCCTCCATCCCCAGGGTTGTAGCTCTCACTGGCTCCTGGGTCTAGGAGGTTCTCAGCACAGGGACCTCAGTTCTAAAGGAACTCCATTCCCAGCTCTTCTTTTAAGATGGTTCTGATGACTCTGTGTCTAACTGTGGGGTGGCTCACTTAAGCCCAGAAAGATAGCAAACTGACCATACCTTCGTGTGGGTTCTATGCACCTTATTTACATGGTTCCATCCCCACAAGGTTACCAGGCACCTTATTTGCATGATCAAAGTTACCCAGTCTCCTTAGTGGGCCACAATTACCTATTGGCATAGTCCTACTCAGTCAGTTGGTGGCATGAAAGGCTATATTAAAACAATCCATAACAGTGCAAATAGACTTGACTTAAAAACGTTTGCACGTAACTTTTTTTTTCCTTTCAAAAGAGGAGCCATTTGCAAAGCTGCCTTCAGTTGAATGTTGTTTCTTTTTAGATCTCTCAGTAAAAGTGTAAGGATGGTGTGAACAGCCCCTTTCTCCTCTATCTTTCAGCGGGGGCAGCGGAGGAGAATCACACTCCTCAGTGCAAGGCCAATCCCTATGAGACAAGTCAGACACACCTCCACCCTCCAAGCTTCGTATCATTACTGACACCAGCTGTCCCTCCCAATGTCTTGTTTCTCTGTTGGGCTCACAAATTCATTCCAATGGCCACACAGAACCCACAGACTGTAGTCAGGTTTATGGAGCTTATTAGGAACATTAACAAGTTATCATTCAAAATCAGAAATGACCACAATACAGTTTTTCCCTTCAGAAACACTTCTCAGCCATGCCCAAAGGAACACCACACTCCGATCGTAGGCCTTTTAGCCATGTGGTTTCTTGACCTCTAACCTGCTCAGGTGCCCCAAAGGCAAGCAACTCCATCATCAGCTCAGTCCAAAGACACTCTGCTCTAGCTCTTGGGTCAGAAAGCCCAGCTCTCCTAAAGAGAGCTTTCCTCTTTCTACTCTCAGCCTTACTCACTCCCTGGGCCAGGAAGCCCACCGCTGTCTCCTGCCCTTCCTCTCACTGCCTTTGCGGCTGCCATTCCTCGGATGCTGGATCCAGGACTTCCACTATGCAGGAATCTTAGGGTCCAGAGTATGTGTTCCACACCTGGCTCTTCTTTCTTGATGGCTGAGATTCACACACACACACACACACACACACACACACACACACACCTTTCTGCTTCTGAAATGGCTTCTGTTACAGCCAGCAGGATGACAGCAAACTGACCACTCCCTTCATTAGCTCTCCCTACACCTTATTTGCACAGCCCCACTCTGGCATTTGACGGCAGTTACAAATATTATGGCTAGAGGTCATATTAAATAATTCACTGCACCACAAAATGTAAAATAAAATCTAAAAATACATTGGTATTGTATCATTGTTGCTTTCAGTAATTTTGAAAATAGATTCATTCACCCCTAACAAGAATATATGTATGTAAGTGGGTCTCATTTAAAACACCGGTTTTAAATTCTTTTAAATGGGTTTGTAACTAGGATTTGGGGGAACGAGTTTGCCTGTGCTTATTAGTGTTTTAAGGGGAAGGAAAGGATGTTCACAGAAAAGATGATGCATCCTTCTGTAAAATTATCAGTTTTTCAGGTACCAGCACACTCCCCGGAGGCACGCAACCCTGAATTATGCACACTGATCTAGACAAATTCAACAGGACATTTTCATTTCACTCAGACATGTGCAAAGGAAGGACAAGCACCAGACAGGTCCATTTCCAGACAATTAATCATTTGTTACTGAGGGAAGCCAATTTAAACTGCAATGAAATGCCTAACCGATGACAACCTTCGAACCCTAAAATCTCACCTCCTTCTTTTCCTGGAGAAATTGGTTTGCACCAACCTTCTCAAAGGAGTCCCGTTTTTGTCAGCCAGAAAGGGGCACTGCTGCCTGGGAGTGGGGTGTGGCAGGGTTATTACCGGGACTTCCCAGGTTTTCTGTTTCTCACCTGGGCTTCTGCATTTCCTTAAAGTTGTTTACAGCCAAGAAGAGCCCCCACCCCAAGGCACTCTGAAGCAAAGGGCAGTAAACCAGATAATACATAGACAAAATGAGCAAACGTGAGCCGAAGGTTTAAAAACCTGACCCAGAACGCAAAGGTGCCGAAAGAAGAGTTAACAACAGGAAAGGTAGGGAAAGAAACGAGAAGGAGTAGCCAGGGAGGGACCCAGCCACTCGGTTCACTGTAAAATAAATTTTAAGAGCTCTAGAAACGAGAATGAAGGAACCCTGATGGACCCATGGTTAAGCGCCCGGCTGCTGACCTAAAGGCTGGTGGTTCAAACCCACCTGGCACTGCATGGGAGAAAGACCTTACAGGTTACAGCCAATTAAACCCTAGGAGTCACTGTGAGTCGGA
>NW_022103915.1:50303771-50305346 GCF_000313985.2 Echinops telfairi
CTGAGGATTCTGGGAACTCCTGCCTTTGCTCCTTGGAGGTGGGAGAGGCGCTCTCTCTCTCTCTCTCTCTCTCTCTCTCTCTCTCTCTCTCTCTCGTTCTCGCTCTGCTCACTCCCCACAAGACATCCCTGCAGAGAATACACATGGAGAGAGGCTGATGGCACCAGATCTCTGGAGCTGGATGAGCCCACGTGGAGACTCCTGCCAGCACTGAGATGCTTACAATGCCACTGGATCCACAGACTTCCCATCCACTGGCCTGTGATCTTCCGGCATCCGGTGTCATTGCATGTGTTTCGTGAGTCTGAAGAGGACTTTATAGATGGGTATCGGACATATGGACTTGATCTGAACTGGGCTGGGATGTTTTTCAATGTTCAACTGCTCTTGTCTATAAAGCTCTTACTTATATACACGAGTGTCCATGGATTTGTTTCTCTGGTCTACCCGGACTCACACAGGACTGAAGACAATTAAATCTGAGACTAACAAATAGACAACCCGGCACTTCTTAGCCCTACACACTATAGTCAGCAGTCCCCCATCTCTCTCTCCTCACCCCTCCTAGTCTGCCTTCCCTGGACCATCTGCCTCCTCCCCATCCTCATTACCATACCCAGGGCCAAGCCAAGCCAAAGGAATGGGTATGGCCTGCCCTATCATCCAAGGTGTCCGGGAAGGAAGGCAAGCAGTTACATAATGACAGATTCTGAGGAGTCCACCTCCACCCAGCTGCCCTGCAACTGTGCTGCCGGCATGCTCCGGCTCCCTGTCAGCTGGGCCAGCTTGAAGTCCCCGTCACCCCCATTCTTCCCACCGTCTCCCCACATGTTCGTCAACTCTGTCAGCAGGAACGGGAAAGCCAGGCTGGGCAAAGGCGCCTGAGAAAACATACACACCAACAACAGGGGTGGAATCACTGTTTCCACATGAACTCAAAGCACTTCCATAACCACGCTCCGGGGACGTCAACCGCCAAGTGCAACGAATGAACAATGGATGTTACAGATTGATGGCAGACTGAAAACAACCTGCTCGCTCTATGTTTTCGTCATGCGACACGTCAGTGCCAGTCAGGAAGAGAATGAATGCTTGGTGGACCAAACCTTTAAATTTTCAAAAGCCCATCATTGTTCAAACATCCTTTAACAATAAGATCCGGCTGTCCCTTGCATGTGTCAGAGAGACCATTTCACAGTGTTTCTGAGAGTCAGAATTTATAAACGGAAACTTGGCAAATAATGCCATCGCCTAAGATGCAGGCAGCTGCCGTGCCTGACATTGCCTCGCCAGGAAATAACCAGCCGTGACCAAAGGCTGAAAAGGAACCACGGGGTCACCTGGCAGTTGGAGTTCGTGAAAAAGTTGCGGGGCGTTCCAGCGAGGAAATGCCTGAGTCTTGAAAAAGGCCTTCTCTATTTGACGGGGTCAGGAAGGGACCCCCAGTTTAACAGGAGCTTCGCGTCCAAACCGAATACGAAAATACACCACCTGTCCTGACAGTAAATGCGGGCACAGGTTCTAGAGACTACCCCAGAAGTCACTTCCACCCCTCAGGAAAAACAAAGAACAAAA
>NW_022103915.1:50306951-50330893 GCF_000313985.2 Echinops telfairi
AAAATAGAGGGGCAGCAGAAAAGAAGGCGGCCCTCACTCAATCAGAGGGATTGACACAACGGCAGCAACAATGTTTCTCAACTATAACAACCACTGTGAGGTTGGACACAGGACGGCAGCGCTTCCTTCTAGTCGCGCATAGGGCTGCGAAGAGTCAGACGAGACTGCAAGGCACCTGACAACCAGTTCTTCTTCGTATGAGACTCCTAAAGAGACTGCCAAGGTGAACTGTTAGAACCTCCGCGAAAGAAATCATCCCAGACTACACACCTGGGAGGAGGAGACCGGGTAAGAGAGTGGGAAGAAAGACACACATTCAGCTTCATTGTGAGACCACTGCCAGGAGTCCTGTACAAATGCCATGCCTTCTGCATCAATTAAAACACTTGGCATCCAATAAAGTACACTAATAAATTACATCAGAGGATGTAGCAATTATCAAGGTCAGTGGGCTGAGGGAGTCAATTAGTATTCTTATTCTTAAACAAAAGGCATCCCTCAATGAACAGCTCTAGACAACAATACATCCTACATGGCATCTCTAGTTTTGTTCCTGGTCTAATTGTCCTTGTTTGAAACCCGGGCCGAGACTCCTTGTCAATAGCCCAGCGCATAAAAGAAACCGCCGGCTTAAACGGTTAAAAATATAATCTGACAGTCGGTAGCGGTGCGTCTAAATTACATGCTCCACAGAGGCTCCGAGCAAACATGTTTATTTTGTTGCCACATGATCTAAATCCAGAGCTTCAAGGCTCGGCCCAGAGTGCTTCCGATGAAACTGTGTGCCTCCCCACTCCACAACCCCCACTTTGGCGACTCAGAATGCACGGGAACCCACGGACGCGCCCACCGAGAGAAACGCCGCCCTACCCTAACCTGGACCTCATCCAGTTTCCTGGAGAAATAAGGCGTACATCCCGATAGAGAGAACCTGTTTGAAAGAGCTTTTCGGAGGATTCCCTTGGATCCTACTTCTTTCTCTCCCTTGTTTAAATGTACAGTGATTTCCAAGGGCCCCGGCTGTTCAGCAGGACCAATGAGGCTTTTAGCCCATCAAAAGCTGACTCAGGTGGACCACGTCTACTGTGCTCGGAATAGCAGACACGGGAACTGCGTGTAACTTCTTAAAAGCACTCGCTGAAGTGTCTTCTGCTTGATCACCAGTTAACCTCCAACTCCCATTATCCATCAGTATATTACTAAGGAAGCGTTTTTGATTCACTGCTTCCTGGACAAGGAGTCCCTGAGTGACCAAAAAACAACAACAGTTAAGTCAGAGGTTCGCAACCTGTGCGACCCCTTTGGGGGGGACAAACTTCTGTCTCACAGGGGTTGCCGAAGTAACAATGAAAATAATTTTATAGTTGGGGGGTCACCACAACATGAGGAACTGTATTGAAGGGCCATGGCATCAGGAAGGTTGAGAAGCACCGAGTTAGGTGTTCAGCTGTAAGCTGAAAGGGCGGTGGGTTCACACTCACCCAGAAGCACCTCAGAAGAAAGGCCTGGTGATCTACTTCTAAAGGGTCAGCTATGGAATGTGCTACGGCACACAATTCTACTCTAACACACCTCGGGTGGTCACTCGGAGGAGCTGGCTCAAGGCTGGCCTGGTCTGGTCTGAATGGATGGCGCCTTCGTGGTTACCGACCTGCTGACTTCCGTTGTTGTTGTCAAGTGCTATCCAGCTGGTTGCACCCTCTGCACAACAGAAGGCAGGCGCCGCCCGGTCCCGCGCCATCCTCTCAATGGTTGCTGTGCTTGAACCCATTGTTGCAGCCCCCGGGTCAGTCCATCTCCTGACCCTCTACTTTACCAAACGTGATCCCCTTCTCCAGAGGTGGCTCTCTCCGGACATGTCCAAAGCATGTGAGACGAAGGCTCGTCATCCTTGCCAATAAGGAGCCCTCCGGCCGTACATCTTCCAAGCCAGATTTGTTTGTCCTTCTGGTAGTGTACAAAACATGCAGCGAGTGCTAGCTCCATCCTTGAAAATATACTCTATTAGAAAAATAAAGGGTTTAGTCCTCATGCTAATAGTCACCCTGTGAATATTTTCAATAGACAGACCCAGAATGTCAACTTTTAGAGAGGTCTCCCTTTAAAAAGATCAACAGTAAGAAATTCACTCATCGACCACTCACTTTCCTCCACCATCCCTGAGGGCATTTCTCATCTTGGGGAAATGTCAGCCGTGTCCAGGTAGGTATCTTATTGAGGGCAGGTGGTCACATTGCACCGGAAAGAAACTCTACAGGCAAAAGTCATGGTCCAACACTCGCCGCCTTAAGACGGGTTTTATTATAATCCAGTCGCAGCTAAACCAACGAGTTCATTAAGCCACTTGGCAAACCTACAATTCACAAAGCATTTGGACTACAGCTTATTCCCGAAGCTGCGTGCCCACACCCCGCGGAGCAGGGCATCTGCCCTTGGCTGACTGACTAGTGGTGAGGTGGTGATTTGTGTCTGTGTGAGTCTGCGCCAAAGACTGCGGCACCGGGCTTGCTCAGACAGCACTGCGCGTCAGGGCCTTGTCTCAGAATAGTTTCTGCCACTATGGTGCTCTCTAATGTGTACATAACTTTCTTTAATACCACCACATTTCCTTTTATTTGTTATAAATCCTGTGAATAACCTGAATCTCAGACATTTCATTATCTACTATGGTTCCTATAAGAACTGGATGGGGAATGGAAGGAGTCGAACATTCATTTGAAGATGCTACACACCGAGGGCAGATGTGATAGGTAGGTTTGTTGTGCAAACATGGCCAATGAACACGTGAGATTAGTTGTAGGGCGGAGAGATAAATGGTTCGGCGAGCCTCGCCTCTCTCTTGCTCTTTGATCGTCGGACGAGTGTGCGGCTGCCTTGCTTGGTCTGTGCCTCCATTTGCAAGCTACACTATCTGTGGGATGCCTACCTGTGGCTTGTGTGGCTGTAACTTGAGCTTCCTTCAAGACCTGCTTTGCCACGCTATTGGAAGAGACATCTCTTGAGCTGGGGACTGTCGGAGCCTGTCACCTGGCTGACTGTTGGTGACCTGCTTGCTGTCTGCTGCCTGTGGCCGCATAGCCTGCATTGCTCCACAGAGGACGACCCCGCGGCCCTCAGGACTCGAAGGACTGCCAGTGTACTAGCTGTCTCACGGGAGTGAGTTGCACTGAGCCATTTGTACTGCTTTATAGATTAGTTAACTGTTTATTTCTTATGTGATCTATCTATGTGAACATATACAAAATGATTAGTGTCCTGGTTTTGTTTCTCTAGAGAACCCTGTCTAACACAGCAGAGGAGGGAAAGGGGTTGGAAACGGGTGGAAAACACGAGGGAAGAAAACTGGTTTCTAGTTCCCTGCTACACACACACATTTTAGAGACAAGCTCATGTGATGGGAGCTTAAAAAGGTGGGGTGTGGGGGTGGGAAGAAAGGGCAAAAATACACTCAAGTCAGCTTTCCGAGTACTCCCGCCATCTGTCTTCAAGTACATAACAAGCTGCACTCAACGTAGTATCAAGTACGCGTGCACCAACATGAAAAAAGAAAAAGAATACACTACAATGGGCTTAACAAGAAACATCATCGATGTGGGTGTGTGTCTGTATGTACACACCTGGGTGTATGAGAGTACGTCAAAACGTATTGCTAGGGCTGGAATTCATATGTGCTGGAGTATATTCCAAATAAAACTTGTTTCGACATGTTTTCTGCAATCCGTGGGTGGCTGCAGACCAGTTCTCTCCGCCAGCCACTTGTTTCAGGCTCCTGAAGGTACCTTCCCAAGAGGTCCAGTGAAAACCACCTTTCTGGTGGATGTACTGGGCCAGTTAAACTCAAGGCAGAGAAGTCGGCTCAGAAGGTAATAGCAACTGCTTGTTTGTTTGAAGGGGGGTGGTGCAAAAGGATAATCCTCAAAGGAAAATCATGGGAGCTTCGTATGAAAACATGTACACAAAAATGGGAAAAGGCACTAGTGAGGGAAAAGCCAGGAGAGTTGCACCAAGAAAGTTTCCCACCACGATATACCTGTTCCTTCTTGGAGGGTAACGAGGGCTGATCCTGAGAACTTCTCTGTGACTCTTGACCCCATCCACGCTACAACCCTAATCCCACCCCCTCAGACTTCCTTTTGGTTACAAACCTCACGGAACATTTAAAAAGAACACGAGTTGAGTCCCTCTGGTTGTGGTGTGGAGCGAAGACACAGAGTTCTCCAGGGAAGGCTGAGCGAGACAGAGCGCCACCTTCGCCACCTGCAGAAGTCTACAGACCTGGATGGAGGATTGATTAAGGGCAACATATCAACAAATCGCCTCGCGTTTTTATATTTTTGCTTAGGTTTCTGTGGCTTTGTAGCAATACTCTGGGTGTATTGTTTGTGTGCGATAAGCATGGAGTTCTCCAAGAATCAAAGCATAGAAGCTGAAAATGAAAACATACACAAACCAAGTCCGCATGCACAATTGCCAAGAGCCAGCTGGGGCAGAATCAGGAAAAAATGGTGAAAAGGATATTAATCTGTGACATCGGAGTGGAAGATAAGAAACCAGAGCAACTAATTTGGAGTCAAAATAAAGCTCGATCACTGTGAAGATATGTCTGGGCTTGTTGATTTTCCTGGGAGATCTTTTAATAACACATCCAAGAAAGAGATCACTGGTGGCTGCTGAGAGCTGTCAGAGCCAGGCCACGTCCCTTTTCCAGTTCACTTTAACGTCTTCTCTTTCCTAAGTTTAGAATAAAGACTCAAAAAAAAATCCCACCGCCACTCGATTCCAACTCACAGTGACCTTACAGGGCAGAGTAGAACTGCCCTGTGGGTTCCTGAGACTGACTGGATTCAGGAATAGACTCATCTTCTTTCTGGCGTGGTTGGTGGGTTCGAACCCCTGAGCTTGTGGTTAGCAGCTCAGTGTGTAACCTGCACCACCAGAGTTCCTTAGCGTTTAGGGAACAAATACAAAAATCCACTACCATCCCATTTTAGGACCAAAGAATCAACCCTCACTGGGCAGCTACCACAGTGAAGGGCTCAAGAAACGTTACCATTGACTACGGAGACACAAACAGGAGAATACTTTCAGAATGCTCGTCAGAGCTTACCAATAAACTAAATACCGTTTAGAAAATAAGTTGCACATCCTTGCACTCTGGGACAGACAGCAGAAGAAATGGGGTAAGAAGTCGTTTATATTGTTGTTTTTGTGTGCAGAGTTATGACCCATAGCAACCTTCTAGGAAGGCATGATGCTGCCCCATCAGGTGTCCCAGGTTGCAATCTCTACAGCAGGGATCGAAGCATCCAGCCCACAGGCCGTATAAGGCACGAGAAATCATCAGTACCACCCAACATCACACGTCTCACCAAAGACGAGTTCCGGCCATCACCCTAAAAACCAAGCCGTCACCATGCCAATTCTGACTTATAGCCTCCCTAGAGGACAGGTTAGAGCTGCCGCTGAGAGTGTCCGAGAAGGTAACTCTTTACAGGGGTTGCCGTTCTCCTGGGAAGGGCTGGTGCTTTCACGCTGTTCATTGTTTGACCGAACGTAGCAGGCGGACTTTTAAATCGATCAGTTTGCATGGACCAGGACCACCAACGGAGCCCGAAATATCCCCCTGGCCCTTGGCGCCCCACCCCTGCTTTTCCAGGGCAGGCTTTGCTCCCACAGAGCTCTGCTTCAGGGCCATCTCCTGACCGTTTGCAGAGCAGCTGAGAGCTGACGCGCTGCCCAGCAGGTGCAAGCACTTGGCCACATGACTGACCATTCACAAAATGCCAGGTAGTCCACCGGATGCCAGGACAGAGTGGGGCTGAGTGAGACAGAGGCTCTGCCTGCCCACTGCCACTGCACCCTCATAGAACTTTCTTCCCCCTTCATGCTTGATGGTTCTGCACAGACAGTTCCCGCTGAAGGTGCCCTGTAACGAGGGGACAATTATAGGAGCAGAGCGGACCGAACACAAGGAATGAACGATGGCCTACAGCAGTGGTTCTCAGCCTTCCTCGGGCCGCGACCCTTTCATTCAGCTCCTCATGTTGGGTGGTGACACCCAACCATAAAAGTATTTTCGTTGCTACTTCTTCACTGTAATTTTGCTACTGTTAGGAATCGGGCCACCCCTGTGAAAGGGTCTGTTAGGAATCGGGCCACCCCTGTGAAAGGGTCGTTAGACCCCCCAAAGGGGTTGTGACCCATAGCTCCTGGTTGGAGGCGAGAGTAGGCATCGGGACGGGCATCATTGCTCAGAGGTGAGGGCACCTGAGCTAAACCCTAACAGGTGAGGTGAGGCAGGGAGAGGAGACAGTGTAGAAAAATGCTTAACTACACGGGTTCACAAGGGCTCGATTGGGCAAAATGTAGAATTTGAGGGTCCTAAAAAGCCCTTAAGAAGTGAGTTTTCAGAAGCTATGGGCTGAGCACACTGGCTTTTCAAAGGTCTTTTAAAGATCTCCAATAAGGGGGTATTGCCCGCCACAAACCCACAGTGCTCCCATGATCCCGTTAGAACAGACAGATGCCCCCGCAATCACCCTGCAATGCCTCATGCAACACCTCAGAGAGGAGAGCTGATGTCGAATAGCCTGCTGGGGAGGAGAGACCTGGTGCTGTAGGGGTCACACATGGGGCTGCCAACTGTAGGGGCTGCAGTTTGACACCACCAGCTGCTCAGAGAGACAAAGATGAGGCTTTGTACTTCCGTAAAAAGTTACCGTCTTGGAAACCCACAGGGGCAGTTCTACCATGCTCTCTAGAGCAGTGGTTCTCAACCTGTGGGTCGTGACCCCTTTGGAGGTCAAAGGACCTTTTCACAGGGGTCGCCCGATTCCTAACAGTAGCAAAATTACAGTGATAAAGTAGCAATGAAAATAATTTTACGTTTCTGGGGGTGGGGGGGTCAGCGCAACACGAGGAGCTGTATGACAGGGTCCCGACGTGAGGAAGGTGGAGAAGCCCTGGTCTGTACGGTTGTTCTAAGAGGGCATCAACTTGACGGTAGTGGTGCACCTTGTTGCTTTAATGTATACCTGCTCTGATCAAGGGGAGGGGAAACATATTTGGCTTCCTTTAACCTTTGTTCTATCATTAATCAAATCCTCTTAAGATGAGAGCTAATACTTTTTAAAAAGCACAGATACTATACATAAAATGAAGTATATAAAAATGTGTGAGGACGCAACGAAAAATGGATGAGCAAAAGTAATTGTAAAACATCATGACTGAATTGTCCTCCGTTTTTCAAAACATCCTTATAGCACTGTTTACATACCATCTTTTTTGCATATACCTTTTTAAAAATAATGCCGTATTGGAGGCCTACAAATTGCCGGCAAAGGCGTCCATTTACAAATGATCGGTGCGGGCACGCTCCATGGGAAGGGGTGATGATTGTGTCACCCCCGGAGAGAACATCTGGCGTGTGGTTTGACCTCGGAGAAACGGGGCTGGGCAATTTCACAAGCAGAAGCCCAGAGCGGATGATTCACGGCAAGCAGCGCGGGGAGTACTCAAGTGGCCACAGAGAGCCCAGTAGACGGAGCCGGAGGCCTCTCAAGTGAGCCGGAAGGGCTGCAGGAAGCCCTGCTCCTGAGGGAGCCATGCTCCATCGTGGGAGTCGGATCGGAATGGAGGTGACAGGAAAGCAGGCAGGCATATCCTCTGACCATTTCCTGCCGCAGGAACATAAAGGGAAATGGGAGCAGGTCCAGGCCGAGCTAGCAGGGGGGCGGGCGCAGGGCGCCCAGCAGCAGGCCTGCCAGCCCACACCTTGTCCAGCCGGCCAGCACTTCCATGGTTAAAATCACAACTCCCCTAAGGCTCAAGCCCTGTGACCTTCCTGGAAACCAGGCGTGGCAGGGTCTCTTCAGTCTTGGGAGGCCCCGGGAACATTTGAATAGAACATGTTACATGTGGAGACCTGGCTCAAATCTCCACCCCAGCCCTTAAGAAGCACCAAGGCCCCTCGGCCTCTGGGCCTCGGCCGCCTCAGGCGTGCAATGGAGAAGGGCAGCATCGCCTTGAGGTTTGTTCTAATCAAGGCCCCAGCATGCGGCAGCGCTTCCAGAGCCCCTTGCGTGAACTTGAAGTTGAGTAAATCGTAGTCGGGAAGCTCATGGGGAGGCCAGACTTCCTTTAAAACAGCAAAAGAATATGGAAAAAAATAATCTATAACTTATCAAGGGTTTGTGAGGGAGGGTGAGAGGAGGGAGGGGGAAGAAATGGGGAGCTGATATCAGGGGCTCAAATGGGAAGAGAAGCATTGAAAATGATGATGGCAGCAGATGTGCAAATGTGCTTGACACATCGGAGGAATATATAAGAGATGTAAGCCCTAAATAAATTTTTTAAAAAGCAAAAGAAAAGCCAATGACCCTTGCCACTGAGTGGGCTACTGCAGCATGACCTTGTGCAACGTGACCTTGTGCGTGTCCCGGTAGAACCGCACCCCAGAGCTTTGCCGTGGTTGGCTGTTCTAAATCAGGCTGCCAGGCGTTTCTTCCAAGGCACCTCTGGGTGGAGCTTGAGCCTCCAACCTTCTGGTTTAGTAGCCCAGCCTTAACCCTTTGCATGACCCAGAGACTGTCCCAAACCTCCCACGTGGCTTGTGTCTGAAGAAGGGGATTAGGAAGAAGGGTTGGCTTTCAGTGGCTTTGCCACCACAGTTAAACTATACGTGGCACGACCTAGCGGCAGTCTGCCACCTTCTACAACCAACGCAGAGCTTCACATCAGGCTCAGACTTTCCTACGAACACGCCCCCAACGTGAGCTTCTAACAATCAAGGGTGGTAGCCACGGACTGGGAAGGATGGCAAATTATTAACACGATCAAGATTTATGTCTTTTCTCTCCTACCTCGGAGCTGCTTTTTAAGGCATATATATTTAAAGCAGCAGCGCACGGGCAGATAATCATTATAAGACAATAATTCCATCGGAGGGCATTCTGGTGTGTGTAAACCACTCAGGTTTCCCCCCGGTGCCGTTTATTACATTATAGCAGAATCTCCTGATTGAATTACATCCCTGCAGAGCTGCCAAGTCCGTGTTTCCCTCCGAGAACATCGCATGCTGCTTTTCAAGACACCGTGTTTGTCCTTTGGTGCCCCACGGTCGGATCGCTCAGGCTGCAGGTTTCCTAGTAACACTCTGGCAGAGATCCTGGGTTATACGCACCTCATCACGTATGTAGCAAAAAAGAGAGACTGACCTGTCTTTGCAGGAAGGTTGACGCTGTGCAGCACAGAGATATGCCAGTTTCCAAAGGGTCTAAGTCAACTGAGCTTCACCAAGGCCTTGGTATCTGATCTAAGTCAGCATGGAGAATCACCATCAGGCACTTTTCCAGGTCTGCTAGTTTCCTACCCTCTTGGGATTCACTTAAACTAGTACTGTTGCTGGAACTGTTTGTGCAGAGATGGGGAGAAGGTAAGAAGTTCCTCTCCCCCAAATCAATACTAACAAGAAGCTCAAGAGGCAGGAAAAGAGAAATCAACCTGCCATGACATTTATATCCAAAGATAGAGCATTAACTTAAGAGAAAATGGGCCTGAAGCCCCCTTTCCGAGCTACCTACACAACACAGAGAGTAACCATAATTACTACCAACAACAGCCAACAATAAAGAACTACTCAACAGGGGCTGAACAGATCCCACACCACCCCTATTAGAGAGTGTTTCTGGAGGGAGGCAACATGACTCAATGTATCTCCTTAAGGCGGGAGACGTGAACTTTGAACACATATGGGTTTAGACGTAGACCTTCCTTGAAGCATCAATCCAGCTGTATTCAGGTGAATACGGCCTGGACAGGTAGGATGAGGATTCAGGTTTTCATTTCATAGACATCACACAGCAATTTTTTGAAAATGCACAGACCAGCAACTGTAAGCAGGCAAAGTGTATGTGTAAGTAGGAAATTCCCCCAAAAGTGTTACGTAAGTTGTAAGAAAATTTTTTACAAAGTTAACCTTACTGGCAACGTCATTAAATTAGCAAAGTTTTGTTTTACTGTGTTTCATAAGAATGGTGGTGCTGCTGGTGGTGGTGATGCCACCAGTTGATTTCCACTCACAGCGACCTAAGGGCAGAGAAGAACAGGAATCACCTTATGGCATCCGGAGTGGAGGAATGCTCCTATCAGCCTGCGAAATGCAGGTGGCACAGCCTTGCATGCTGGAAGGGAGGAGGACTTGAAGCACGTGCTGATGAAGATCCAGGATGGCAGTCTTCAGTCTGGATGACAACCAGTGTAAAGAAGACCAAAATCCTCACAACTGCGCCAATCCGTAACATGATACGCGGAGAAAAGACTGAAGTTGTCAGGGATTTTGTACTTGTGTGGCTCCACAACCGATGCTCTTGGAAGCCGCAGTCAAGAGATCAAAAGAGGCATTGCACTGGGTGATAAACATGCTGCCAAAGACCTCTTTAAAGTATTAAAAAGCAAGGTTACTTACTTTGCGGACTATGGTGCACCTGACCCAAATCATGGTCTTTTCCACGGCCTCAGATGCATATGAAAGTTGGACACTGAATAAGGAAGACCAAAGCAGAATTGATGCACTTGCACTGGGTGTTGGAGAAGGGTATCGAAAGTACCCTGGACGGCCAAAAGAACAAACATATCTGTCTTGGAAGAAGTAGCCAGAATGCTCCTTAGAGGTAAAGATGGAGCGGCTTCGTCTTCACGTGTTTTGGACAAGCTGTCAGGAGAGACCAGTCCCTGGAGAAGGTCACCATGCTTCAGAAAATAGTGGGGCAGTGAGAAAGAGGAGGCCCTCCACAAGTGGCTGGACAATGGGCTCAAATTTAGGGACAGTTGCGAGGCAGGTGCAGGACAGGGCAGGGCTTTGTTCTGCAGTATGTAGGGTCTGAACTAACTCACCAGCACCTCACAACAACAACAACAACAACCATCTTTTCAGGGGCAGATTCCTAGGTCTTTTCTCCTACAGAGCTGCTCATGGCATCCAACCCTGTACCTTTCGGTCAGCAGTCAGGCCTTGCGTGGCAGACTTTAGGAACAAGGGTGCTGGAGTCAGAATCCCGTGGGCTCACAGAACTCTGTCACAGGGCACTCCTGTGGTCCTGGACGAGCTTCTCAGCCACTGATTCTGTCAGCCTCACCTGATGGACACTTTGCACGGGGTCTGGCTAACCACTTGCTGGAGGCTAAATACCACTGTGATGACCTTCGAGCCAGGCCCCCCTCCCACAAAGAAAGAAAGCGCAGGCCACTTGTAAGGATGCTCTGGCCAGCACTTCCTCAGCTCTGCAGGGGAAGAGAGAAAAGCTCAGGACCTGACAGTTACTCTTTTAAGAACGAACTTAAGCCGCAGGCTTCTGGCCAGGAAATTCAAAAGGAATGGAGCCTTGAAGAAGAAAGAGGCAGGGGTTGAGACCCCGAGCAACGGGCCAAGTGGGACCAGCGAACACAGCCCGTACCTACTGCAAAGATAGCAAGAACACATAACTGCTCTTCACTCAAGAGGCTGGCCGGCAGGGCTGCTCTGTGGGCAGAATGCCAGGTTCATGTGTGTTCCCACACTTCTGATCAGCAAGGGCCAGAGAACCAAGACCTTCGGAGGGCAAAGGCCAGGCTTAGAGAGGAAATAAGGGTCAAGGGGAAGAGACAGGTATTCCTTCCACCCAGTGATCCAGGCATGGGGGACTGAAAGGTTGCAGGTGACCAGAGCTCTCAGCCCAAGGGACAAAGCAGGCCACCATGTCCTGGGTGTTCTGTGAAAACAAGGCTCCAGAAGATGGCTAAGCGCACACAAGAGGTGTTAGCCACTGGGTGATCTGAGAGTGAGCGCCACCCAAGTCGCTCCTTGGCTCCCGCGCACATTTACGAAGCAGCTACCAAGTGCACAACTCTACCCGGTGCTCTACCATTGCATGGAGGCAGCTATACCAACAGGCAGGATGGGACAGCAGAGCCAAGGCTGACTCTCAGTGACCCCTCTGTGGGTTTCCGACACTGTACCTGTTTATGGGAGTAGAAAGCCCAGGCTTTCTCCCTTGGAGCTGCTGGGGGTGTCGAATTGTCAACCATGGGGATCAATTCCCAATGCTACACCAGGGCTCTGACCCATTACTTACGAGTCAATTCCAATTCCAGCAACCCTCTAGGATAGAGTAGTTTCTGAGGCTGTAAATCATTACAGGAGCAGACAGCCTCCTCTTTCTCCCTCAGAGCAGCTGGTGGATTCAAACTACTTTTGGCCTTCCAGATAGCAATCCACTGCATAACTCAATACACTACCAGGGCTCCTGGGTCATGGAATAACCCCTCAATGTATTAACATGGCCACCCACTCCTGGAGACCCACGTGTTTCCAGGACTGACCCAGCCCTGCCTCTCCAGTCTCTCTCTCACTGCACTGAAAACCCGTAATTTCATGCCTTCAGGAACTCTCTAGGCAGGCCCCCGGTAGCACTTGGCCAACTCCTACTCCCTCTTCCATCTCAGCGTAGCTGGGTCCTCCCCAGCCCTCACACACTACTTCTGTCTTCCCATCTCATAAAACCCTATGCTTCTGGACAGCACTCTGGCCAAGTTTAATTTGTTGAAAGTCCGATAAACCAGAAGAGCTGACAGCAGGAACTGCTCAGGCTACTCGCTGTGTCCATAGCATGAGTTATTTGCTGACTGGCTGAGAACACTCCACGTTTTCAACCTCATGTCCTTCCCTAAACGCTTGGGTTTCTCTCTCAATCCCTCAAGTTCCAAACACCCCCTTACCATGCTTCCACCCCCACCTGCTTCCTCAGGGGAGAATGCCCTCTCTCACTCTCACCCTTCAAAAGGCTAATCTTCTAGGAAACTTTCCCCCATCTCCAAGCAACACACAGGAAATGCTCCAGGTCAGCGCAACATACATGTCCCCCTGAAGCCCAGACGCTGCCCCTGGTGGGAAGAGTGGCCTTAGACAAGTCACTAGGCTGAAGCCTCATGGTCCAAATCATAAACGCGGATTCCTGCGGCTGACAGAGCAAAGTGCTGAGCAGAGCCTGACACACAAGCATCTGGTTTTTTGAGCCCCACCACCACCACCCACCTCAAGCACCCCTTCCTCTACTCCTGGCTTGAGTTACTACTAATTGATCTGTTTTGTGGGATCAAGACAGGGCTTTCTATTCCTGTGAGGTGTGAACAGTCTCGACCATTCACAGGGGAATTTCTACCCTGTCTTAAATAGTGGTTATAAGTTGGAATCAAGTCAATGGCAACGAGTTTGGTAGTTCTGTGTGGGCCATTATATTGTATATCCTAGACATGTCCTTCCTTATATGGGTTCCACTACCCCTGGTCCTCTAACATGAAATCAGCATCCTCAAAGCAGCAATAACCTTGAGGTGGTCCAAGGTGAGCTCCAAGTAATACCAGGTGGGCTCTCCGCCTACAGTTCTTCCCCCCCCCCACCCCCACTGCGCACGGTGCAGGCAGTTTGGCAGCTGTGGCAGCTTTTTGTACTGCCTCCAATTCTACAGAGACTGTACTGCTCCAGAGTCCTGGTTCACCCAGCTAGACTGTGTCATGCCTAGGTGACCTCCTGCCTTTGCTTGATGGAAGTGGTGTCTACAGCAGGGAGGAGACATGTCAAGTCTCTTGGGAACTGGGCTTCCTTCTCACTGCTGATGCTCACAGGTAAAACCACTGTCAACGAGCTCTTCATCCCGTCATTGTACCGCAAACCACAGAGTTAAGACAGTTTCCTTGTCCATTCACCACCCTGTGCCTACAGGGTGCTAGTTTAGATCCCCTCCCATGGTGCAGTGAATTGCTTCATTTGGCCCTTTTAGCTACTGTCTTTGTAACTGAGTTGCTGATGGATCTCCAGGGGCGCTGGATAGCTTGATGACAGTGCGCATAAGGTGCAAGACACCCAAGTGGAGGGGACACCATGCAAATAAGGTGTATGGCACACTGACGAGGAAGATGGTAAGTCTTGCCATCCCACGAGGCTATGAGCCATTGCAAAGGTGGGAAGGAAGTTCTTACGCCCACCGAGAAGAGCTAGGAATGAGAGCGTCCTTTCCTTCAGACCCAGGGCCCCTGTGCCGAGAACCACTGCAATCCAGCAGACAGAGACAGAGACTGCAGACAGCCAGAGTCTGAGAACAGCAGTGGCAGGAGAGGCAAGGGAGCAGCCCAAGGCAGAAGAGGGGGCTTCAGGCCCACAGAGTGAGAAGGCCGAGTGTTTTCAGGCAAAAGTCTTGCTGGTGGAGTGGGGTGTCTTGGGGCACTTGGTGGAGCTGGGTCTGCAGATCCACAACATGTATCAGCGGGGCTAAAAAACCTCTCTACCTCAGCGCTGAGTGGGCAGAGGCCAAGGGGCTACAAAGCAAAGAGGCTGTGGGCACTGCTGAAAAGGGGCTGTCCTGAATGAAGAACTGTATCCTGAGTCATTTCTGATGCTGAATTGTAACCCGATACTTCCCTAATAAACCCCATAATCATGTAGTCTGAGTTTGCATGGCCACTGCAACAAATTACAGGATACACGCATGTGTAAGCCAGGTTTTTCAGCACATTTTTAATGCAGTTTTGGTGATAAAATTAGGTGCCTCGGCTGATATTCGGGTTGGCTTCTACTGGAGTATATACGGTAAGCCAGCCAGCACAGAAGCAGAAAGCACAGTGGGAAGGGCGGTTGGTGTCAGACTGGTTAAGAAGGTTGGAAGATTGACACATACGTAACCTTTCTGGCCTCACGGGAATCAGTTGATCTAGACCCTTCTGCTCCCCCCACCTCCTCAAGTTAGAGGAGGTCAGTCACCACCCCCACATCTTGTTTTAAGTCCCCAACTCAGAGCTCTGTTACCTCCTATCATTTCACATCAAGTGACCTTAAACAACTGAAAAATCTGTGCCATGCATTAGTGGCCCCCAAGAAAGCAGCTTGTGTCCCAGTCTACCGAAAATATGGTGGCACTTCAACCGCCATGCTCTCAACAGATTTCTGGAGATGACGGATTATGGAGATTAAAAATGCCAGAAGAATCGTAGATGACTTGTATGTCATAATGTTATTCCACAAGAAGGTCTGTTAAGCTAACTTTTCAGATAATAAGACTATTTAGTTTGGGGGATAATGTATCCCAAAAGCTGAAATTGTACTCATTAAAGCAATCAGTATTCTGAAGGAAAGAAAACCAACAACCCAACCCAAAACTTGGTTACTTTATTTGGTATTTGTTTACCAAATCTACAGCAAACTGGATGAAAATGAAGTACGGAGGACTTTCAGTTATCTATTGATACATAACCAAATGCAGCGGCTCAATGCCGCCACCACCGGTTAGTGGCTCACGGTTCTTTAATCTGGGCAGTCCTGCTGCAGCCCGGGGAGTGGCGGGAGCTGCCAGGCCGCTTTATTCCTCCTTTTCCAATGTCTTTTTCAGAGAGGCCCTAAGTAAGTTTTCTCTTCCCTTGAAAAGGGAGAAATAGGTCAAATGCATCTGAGGACCTATGGAATACAGAAGGAGCTGGACTGCTAGCCACATTAAGGTGACCAGATTTGAACATTGGTAAAGCGGGACACCATTGATAAAACTCATATCCTGGCGAAATAGCCACATAGCAGCCAAAAACTGTATACCCTAGCTTGTCATGCATCCTTTCCAAAAATCGGGACTCGGGAAAAATTATTAAAAAGCAGACATCTGGTCACCTGAGGCATGAGGAAGGTTGCGAACCACTGGTCTAGAAGCTAAAGTTACAACTGCCTGCTTTAGTTTGAGTCTGTTAAAACAGTACTAATTAGAATGGAAGTGCAAAGCTTGCAGTAATGATTTCTTATCCTAAAAACAGATTCTGCCTGAGCAGAAAAAGCAGAGAACAAGCCGAGTTAAGAGGCGCCTGAGAGCAGCAAGATTCATGTAGACGGCTGGGAAGAAAACTTCAATGGAGAATGACTGGCAGCAGCCTCAAACCGGCTGCTGAAAATACCCCTGATGCATATTTATTAGCTTTGTCATCCGACAGGCTTGTATTCTGCCGTCTGTCCAGCCGTCATTAAGAGGCATTAACGACCACAGCCTCTCAACGCCACCGTGGCCCACTGCAATGCAGCTCGGAGCAGCTGGTGGGATTGGAACAGATGGCCTGCCTCCCTTCAAGGCAGAACTTTCTGCAGGTGACAAGAAGACTGCTGGGTGAGTGACAAAAAGAAAACAAACCACCCTTGAAACTGGACTATCTGGTATCCATCAAGCCCCCGAGTCGCGTCTCAGGGAGATGCTCATTGGGGCCCTGAAGGTGGAGGGCGGTAGGGCTGCTAACAAAGCTGCAGCTGGGCCCCCAGGTCAGCAGGGTCCTTCCAAGTGGAGCTGGGCTCACAGAGGCCCTGCCAGGAGGGGCCGGTGTCCCGGAAAGCCCTCCCTTCCCGACACCCAGTCAGAGCCTACTGCACCCCACATAAGGGGTGCTTAGCTCTTCCCCGTGGATGCAAGTGGGGGGTCCTGCCTGCTAGGGGCAAACTCAGAGGGCAGACCCCTGGGACCTGAGGCACGGCAGAGGGAATCCTGTCCTCGTCTGTTGCTGGCAGGTGCCCTCCAGACTTAGAGCGACCCCATGCACATGAGACCCCAATGCCGCCCAGACCCTGTGCCACCCTCCCAACGCTTCTCCCGTGTGCGCCCGCTGCTGCAGCTACGTGCCACTTCATCGCCTCCTCTTTTTCGCTGCGCCTCGACTGGACACGTTTCTGTCAAGGGCCCTTACATGTGTGCACACACCGATTTGCTCTTTGGTAAATGGTTCGCATTCTCTGCCTCTTTCACTAATGGAACACTCCAGAAGCTTTTGGCTGTCAGAGCAGAATCCACTCAAGGTAGAGTAAGCAAGCACCTGTCTTTTTAAACGTATCCGTTGAAGACGGTGGAGGCTCTCCAGTGCAATATAAGTATGTTCCCCACTTTTCCCGAGCACCTCACCCGACAGCCCCCCGCAGGCTGATCCTGCTTGGTGGTCTTCAGAGCACAATGCAGAACTAAGCTTGGCTACCGGTTTGCTTGCTCCACTGCCACTGCGCATCTCTCCCGTCAAAAGGCAAGCTGCGTGCTGGTGGGGAGGGTGTCTAGCTCATAATCCTTAGTGCAGCCCTGTGCCCAGAGCAGTGTTGGTACTCGATAAATGCATTTTTTAAAAAAACAGTTCCATGATTAAATTGGTTCTGTTGTACGTCGGTTCACTGTGAGTTGCAACTGGCCCCTAACAACAACAACAACAACAGTGAGTGGTAATCACACAGAACTCAGCGCAAGGCATGCCGCCAACTCCAAGCTGGAAGCAAGACAGCTGCTCTCTGGCTCCGTTCACACTCTCTTGGCCTTACCGCTCCAGCCTCAGCTTCTCCCTCCATCCCTGCTGGCCCCTCCTTGGCAGAAGGGTGCGCTCCACTCCCATCCCCCAGCTGAAGACCCTGCTCCAGTGGCCCAGCCCTTAAGACAAAGTCCCCAACCCTCAGAGATCTGCCCCCAGCTGCATCCCCAACCTCTTCTCCCCCATCACTGGGCTCCACCTCTCTTCTCTAGCCACCAGGCGTCTTCCTTTCCTCAGGGGATCCCTGAGCACTCACTCACCTCTGGGTCTTCTCAGGGCAGCTCTCCCCTCCTGCCCCAGGCCACCCTCACCTAGCCCCACCCTTGCAAACACTCCTGATTGCTTTCCATCCCCCCAGCGGGGCTGTAACCTCCCCAAAGACAGGGACTGTGTCTGTCTGGTTCTCCACTGCATCCTTTCGTGCTGAGCTCAGCATCTGACGTACAGTAGATGCTCAGTTATTGGAGAAATTAATACATGAACAGAAGGTCAGCAGCACCGGATACTCTGCAGATTACAGCAATGAGAGATAGGCTACAGGCTGCGCACAATTCATGAGGGCAGGGAACCATCTGCTTTGACCACACTGCATCCCCGGGTCTGGAAAAACTGACACCCAATAAATATTTGTTGAATGAATAAACTCCTGGCTTGCCCAGTATCCCTCCACCCCTGTCTCTCCCAGTAGAGAAAATATACCAGAATGCAAGTGAGGGACAAATACCGGCATTACTAAAGGGCCCCTTTAAGTGATCAGAAGACTCATACGGCCCCCGCGGCATCCCTTATCACAAGTTCCTGCCCACACACCTCCACAATGACCGGTCTCCCACGGGCAGAGTTGAGACAGAAGTTGCCAGTGGCTGATGTAGACACAGCTTAGGAATACGAAGCACTTTCCGCTCTTTATTACTTTATTTTCCAGAAGATGAAGGTGGCAATAGGCACAGTACTAATAAAGGAATCATTCAGATCCTCACTTTTTTTTGGACAAATAAACTTCAACACAGCCTGAGAGAACCCTTAATTTTGAGAGACATTAAAAATCCCTGTCCACTGCTAGTTTCCTTCTTTACCAAGCAACAAGGTACACAATGTTGTCTAAGCTCTACAGCTAGTTAGACAGGCCATACTCACTGCAGGGAGGCCTTGCTACTGATCCCAGAACAGGAGACAAAAACCAGCTGGCCCGACATAACAATGCTGGTCTCCTGCAAGTCACTAGGGAATGTTTTTGTTTCTTTGGTCCTTTGTGTGTAGGTAGGAGCCCTGGTGGCACAGTGGTTACATGTTGGGCTGCTAACCACAAGGTCAGCAGTTCGAAACCACCAGCCACTCTGAGGGAGAAAGAAGAGGTCATCTACTCCCAGGAAGAATTCACGGTCTTGGAAAACCACAGGGGCAGTTCTACCCCGTTCTTATAACAGGAATCAGAATCGACTTGATGGCAGAGAGCTTACTTTGGTTTGCGTTCTGTTGGTGGTTGCAGGCAGGTATGTTATCTGGTAAAGTCGCCGGGGGCCTGAACGAACCTGGTTTTCATTCTGTTCACACGAACCCTCCCCAAACAGTAGTGACAAGAGGAAGTGCCCACCAAAGGAAAAGGCCGAATGAAGGTCCCCCTCTTGGCAGGTTGAAGAAACCAAGAAAGCCACACAAGAAACCACAAAGTGGAGCCAGCCGCATGCTCCACACAAGACAGACATCAGTACAGGAAAGCCGAGCAGCCCATAGCCAGGCTCAGCCTGACCCTCGGCAGACTGAAGAGTCAGACACTGCAGCCACACATTCTCGACAAAGACCGGGCTTTCTACTCCCTTGAAGAATTACAGCCTAGGAAACCCACAGGGACAGTTCTACCCTGTCCTATGGGGTCCCTATGAGTCAGCATGGACTGGACGGCAGGGAGAGTCCACACACACACACACACACACACACACACACACACACACACACACACACACCAACTCTTTAGATCACCCCACCCGCTGTGTGACAGTACAGATTTTTTTTTTTTAAGTTCAAAGGCCTCTTTAGTCTATAAAGAATATTGGCGTTTGATGTCTTGGGCCCAAATTAGAGAGGAGGACAAGAGAAGAAAAAGTGTTAGGGGGTAGTTTAAAGCACAGTCTTACAGCCAGGGGAGGAGTGCATCAAAAGCAAACTACCAAGGTGCAAACTGAAAAGGAGTACAAAACGTGGAGCTTTTGCTTGGGTTTGATTCTTGAGGAAAGACCACAAATGCTCCAAGCAGGAGCGTTCCTGGTCTTATCTGAGAAAGTTACAACATGCAGGGAAAACCCATATGACCTGACCTTGAATCTGCAGACCTTGATCGCGGCCACTAATTACAATACTTCCTTTTTCCAATCCTGTTCATGAGCAAGCCTTCACTCAGAGGTTCTTAGCCTTCTCTTTTTCCCTTATTTTTAAATTTGGTTCCACTGATCCTTCCGGCATTCTGGTGGCATCCATTGAGACTTTCTCAGAAAAGTGCTCTTAAATATGTCAAATAAAACACAAAGGATGGCAAGTGACATCAATTACACACAGCAGTCACGTCAGAGCCTCCCTGTCATTGAGCCAATGCCTACTCATAGTGACCAATCGGACTAGGAGAACTGCCCCTGTGGGTTGCTGAGATGGTAACTCTTTACTGGAGAGGAAAGCCCAGTCTTTCTCCTGAAGAGTGGTCAAAATAGTTGTTCTTCCGTGATCTATTAACACCTGAAGTGGTCAAAATAGTTGTTCAACCATGACCTAGTAACACCTGTCGTTTTGTTGTGGTTAAATGCCATGGAGTTGGTTCCAATGCATGGGATCACAGTGCAAAAGTCTGCCTGGGCCTGCTCCCCCTTCCTGTTCCCTCCCACCTCAGAGACTCCTCCTTCAGCATCACATTGGACAAGTCTGCTGTGCTTTATGCCACCTTCCTTGGATGATCTCCAGAAGTCGACTGCCAGGCCTTTCTCGTCTGTCTTAGTCTATTTGCTCCAGTGAAACCTGCCACCATGGATGACCCTGCTTATTTGTATGTCACCTCACTGGGCACACGGCTTCCATCAGAACCAGATGAAAGCCACCAGAGTATAACAAATTAATAGAATGGTGAGGGAGTGTATATATATATATATATATATATATATATATATGATGTGTTTGTATATATATGTGTGTATATATTTCTATAATAAAACACTGAGATATTTGCCCAATTCTGATGTGATATGAAACCATTTATCATTTTTATTAACCACACAGTCACAGGCACTGTCTGTACTACTGGGATTCCTTGACTACACTTAAAACTGAATGAGATGCTAAATTTCAGTTTGAGGGTCCTAAAAAAAAAATTTTTTTTTCTTTTTCTCCCAGTCAAGTTCATCAAGTCCATCTGTGGGTGCAAAGCTAAGAGTCCTTGGTAGAAAGAGCCAATAAAAAATACATTTTGTGAAACAGCCCATGAAAATCCAGCCTTGCAAAATGCATGATCTATTTAGCTGTGAGCTGAGGAGCGCAGAGAGTAAGCAGTAGTTCCCGAAGACACCTGACAGGTCATCAGTCAGCAAGGAGAGCGAGCAGAGCTTCGGGCCTCAGACTGCATCCAGAAAGGCGCCCCAGAGCCCCTCAGGCAAGTTACGGAGAAACTGCCAGACCCTGCCCAGAAGTGAACCAACGGAAAGCCCAGTGACAGTTCATGCTCCCAGCTCCTCCTGAATCAACTCTGAGCTTGGCAAACCTCCTTCCTTCCTGAGGCCTAGTCCCTGTCAGGAAAAGAAAGGGGATGGAGCACACACCACCATCTCCTTCTTCTCCTCCTCAAAGATGATCTCTGCGGGCTGACGATTTCAACCTCTTTCGCTTCATTTCGAAAGATCACTGCCCAGCTCAACCTTGAAATAGAACATTTTACCAAGTTGGAATGCACTCGCAACACAGTCAAATGTATGTGTACAATTAAAACTTACCCCAAAAAAGCCCCAGCCTGTCTGCTTTGCAAATACCTACTTGATATAAGACCATTACAGCACTGGCCTTTTCTGCTACTGAAGGGCAGTAAACATTCCCCCTTTGAATTCTGCCACCAATCACCTCAATAGTAGGTAAAGTCAACATGGGCCGGGCTCCTTAGAATATGGCAGCTGTACATTCTTCTGCCATTGAGCTAGTGCACCGTAATTCTAAGGAAGGGCCCTTGAAGACCACCTGACTCAATCACAGTTTACTACCGATAAAGACACAAGACTGTGGAAAGGGCCCAGTCAGAATCACGCCACCAGTAGGCAAAAGAGGGGAATTTGAATCCAGGTCTCTTGACTAAGTTCATGTTCTTCACACTGCGGCCCAGTGCCGTGACAGTTATCCAACTCTGAAATCAAAGTCGTTTAAAGTAATAGCAAAAAAGACCCCGTAGCAACACCAACCCTTTTTCTTTGCCTTCATTTAAGGGGCACAACATAGCATTGTTTCAGTGGCTCGTCACTCACCTGCCAAGACTGATGGCCTTACCCCTAACCACTTGGCAATCACTGCTAAAAGATCACTACCTGTACTTATGCCCGACATGACCAGGCATGCAAAGTTGATGTTAATTTCACTGGACTTACAAGACAGTTGTGTTAAGAAAGAGAGCCTGGTGTCAAATCCTTATGGTGGGACATGAATTAATAAGGGCCTCTCTAAAGTCTACCTAGCAAATCACTGGTTTACCCACATCCTTCAATATTGTTCAATATTCTTCAATACTGCTCAAGAACCAGCAGTTTGCTCTCAAGAACAAGACTATCATTCTTTTTAACTCTCCAGAAACCAGACTCGGATGGGTTCAGCAATCTAGTCTCAAATCACATTCTGCTTCTTCAAAAAGACCTTCCCTGACCTCTTAACTGAAGAAAGCAACACCAAGCCAAAGCAGTCATTCTTTTCAGTTAACTAATTTCCTTCTGGAACTTGGCAGCAACTGAAAGGGTCATTTATTATTCATTTGTCTACATGCTTACATCTGTTCATGGCCCTCAAGCACTCAAATGAAGGCTCTCGGCCACTCACAGCAGGATCCCCAATGCCAACCTGGGCTGACACACAGTAGGTGCACATAGCATAGCAGCATGCCTGGCCCCAGATCCTCTGACATCTTGGTTTCTCCGGACCGTCTCCGTAAAGGATCCGTAAAGGCACATGCATTCACATCGCCCACTTTTAGAGCGCAGAGCTTCTGATACTGGGACAGCCCATGCTTTCAATCCTGCTCCTGGCTCCGGAACGCCCTGCACTTCCAGCTATGAACACAAAAACCTCTCCAGGCCCACTCATACACGGCTTTTCTGAAACATCTCAGCAGTCATTTCCTCATAAGGAAATAATGAAATAAAGTCCTGGCATCAGTTAATCTCCCATGTCGAGTCCACAGAATTAAACATACTTTGAAGCCAGCCACAGACACAAAACTAAATCCTACACCATTAGACGGGGCTGACGTTACATAAGGCAGACTGAACTTCAGCTATAGTCCCGGTCCCATCTCCCTCCTTCCAATGAATCTTGACATTTGTCTTTTTAAGTGCAAATCTGATGATGCTGGTCAAAACATTAAAACAGAACAAGAACACTCATTGGCAGACCACCTTCAAAGTAGATGATGAGACATCTAATCATGTGCCAGTTAATGCCGAAGAGAGTGGGGGGAGGGCTGCAAACTTTGGGGTGGTACTGTCTTGAAAGTGCGCTCAGATATTCCTCCCTCTCTTTTAAAATTGTTTTTAGTCGGCACTCAGCAAAAGGTATTCAGCTATCAAAACACGTTTTTCAAAGTTCCTGGAGTTTTTCCACGCCAATAACTCTTGCCTATCAGCAGCACCCAGGGCGCTCAGAATACAAGTGTCTCAACACAGTAGGGCAAAAGCGCAGGTTCCCCAAAGCAACGCATCCCCCGCCCCCACAAAAAAATAATCCTTTCTCCTCAGACGTCAAACCTAAGGTTTTCCCAGAGTCTCCTACCTAAGCCCCCTTTCCCATCCCACTCCCCTTTCACTGCCCACATCACCCAACTTTCATCTGGGGAAGCCTCTCCCCTGGCCTATTAAGAGTAAACAATAGAAATGTCACAAGGAAACTCGGGAAGTAGATGAAGTCTCTAATTGCTGCCGTTTAACGACGGTAGATAATTACTATCTTCAAAACGTGGTTTGCACAAGAAAGGGAGCCTAGTCGGGTGAAGCCCGGGAGCTCCCCCGCGCTACCCTCACCGCCAGGAGGGCATCCGTGAGGCTGAGGCCCGGGACGGAGGGACAGCGGGGAGGATGCAGTCCCTTCCCACTCGGGTGCCCAGGCCCAGGCCCTGCCCCCCACCGGGCACTCCCGGCGGAGAAAGGCAGAGGGCCGGCCAGCAAGCCGGGTCACAGACAGTTCACTGCCCTCCGGCTGCGGCAGCCCGAGGCGGTCACCATAACGATATGCAAAGCGCTGCCCGAGGAGGACGCCCGCCTAGCCGAGTGACTGGCCACCGCGGCGGCCGGGGCCCGCAGCACCATGCGCAGTCCTGGGGCCCGAGGCTCACAGGTCACCGGGGCAGGGGCCCCTGGCCAGGCCAGCCTCGAGGCGCGGCC
>NW_022103915.1:50331994-50334259 GCF_000313985.2 Echinops telfairi
GGCCCCGTGTTATGTAAACAGAGAGTAAAAGGGAAGGGAAGTTCTTAAAGGGACAGCTCTGTTTTTGTTTTGTTTTGTCTGGGGGGGTGTTGTTATGTTATGTTATAGTTTGCCTCCTTCCCCAAACTTCCACGGGCGAGCTCGACCCTCGCCGCCGAGTTCCCCAGGCACGTCGCGCAGGATATGCCCAGGTGCAGCGGTCAAGATCGCCGAGCCGAGCTTCCGTTGCTCGGTGTGCTTAGATGGAGGAGATAAGGGGCTTCCTCAGGTCATTGCGGGGCTTCACACCTGTGTAGGTGTTGCACACGCGCACCAGGGAGCCTCCTCTTCCCAACTAAGCCCTTCCCAGCTTGCAGGTGTCCGGAAGCTCGGCCGCCTTTGCGAATCAGCATCGACGGACCTAGGAGCCCAGCCGGGCGGCGGGTGGTTGACCGGTGGGACTGCTAACTGGGAGACCAGCTGTGCCTGAGCCCGGGCCACTGCACGGGCCCTTCTACTCTGATCAACACCGGTGGTCTTGGAAACACACAGGGGCAGTTCTACCCGGCCCTTCGGGTCAGTATCCACTCCATGGCAGTGGGTTTGGTTTGGTTTGGTTTGGGTGAGTGAAGAAGCCAGTCCATTGCCCTGGGTGAAGCCATTTGGATGTTTGTTTGGGGCTGCTAACCCTAAGGTCAGTGGTTTGAAGCTACCAGCAGTTCTGAGGGAGAAAAATGAGGCTTTCTACTCCTGTTGAGATTTACAGCCCTCGGAAACCCGCAGGGGCAGTTTTACTCTGCCATATAGGGTCTCTGAGTCAGAATCTATCGAATGGAGATGAGTTTGGGTTGACGAAGGGATTTAAGAGGAAGCTACCTGGGTGAACTCTTATTTTATTAAGAGATCCATTATTAATACCATGAATTCATCAATACACTGTGTTTACTTTTGAAGCTCTTCTAAATAGTTAACTCTCTGGGCTTTAAAATATTTTAGAGCATTGATGTTTTACTGACTGCTGGTGTTCATCGTCCGGATTTTTCTGTTTTAACATTTATTAAGCGCTCATAACATTGTAGAAGCCCTGCATCTTACTGCCAGCCACTGCCTCTCTGAACTGTTCAATAGTTAAAGAAACAAGCACTGTGGAAGCTACCTTAAGCAGAAACAGTGACGGATTGGCTTTGACCCTAAGTAAAGGGCTAGGAAAAAAGTAATTGCATCCGTTACGTCCCATGCTGCTGTTGAACACCGTGTGTGTTACATTCTCTGACAGGTTATTACTGTACTGACAAGATGCTTCGGGTATTGCGACTTCAGTCAGGAACTGGTTTTATGTTTTTAATTGAGGCTTTGGTTAGAAATAGGAAAAGAAAAATAGCTCTAAGTAACTAAAGCCAGTCCAATGCTAAACTTAAAAAAAGATGAAAGCATCAAATGAACTCCATGATTCGACTGTAAATCGTGTGGGCATTTTTGTCTATGTCTTCTGCTATGATTTTCACCAACAATTCTTTACTAAAGGACTCGTCCTCATGGCCAGTGTCCCGGTGTGGATTTCTGCTTGATTGACACTGTCTCCATCTGCTCTGTGGCTCCAGCTTACCATGGCCAAGTGTGACTTGGAAGGTCTGTCAGAGACGCCCTGCACTTGCGCAGTCCCCTGTTATTATGGTACCTGGCTGTCACCCTATCTCCTCTAGGCCTATTCGGTTACTGCTACTGCTCTCTAGGCTACAATTACCGCCTCTCTCTGCGCGCTGTGCTTCTGTGCAGTGCATCACCCTGCTCTGGCTCCATTTCCTCCTTGCTGTGCTCTGCATCTGCTCTCCAGAGGGTGGAAACAAATATTTATTAACCTCCTACTAAGTTCCAAACACTTCGCTGAGCCTTTCCCTTGAGATGCCCCAGTCTTCTAAGGTCCTCCATGCTAGCTAACTGTCCGCAGGAACCTCTGACTTCAGGACATGTATCTCTCCCTTTTGACGCTCCCTCCATGTCTGTGAGCCTGTCGATAGTGCTTAATCGGGTCTGTGTTTGAGTTCTTAGATAAAGCCTGGTTTCAAGTGAGTTTATGTCGACTGCCCCTTTTTTTGATCCTAGGCAGCTCTGAGCCAGATTTGTTTTGTGAGTCATTTTTGAGCCCCAGAAGCTGAAACCTATAAGAGCAATTCTGTGGAGCAGGGTCAGGAATGCAAAGGTATGTGTGGAGGGGGTAGGGGTTGGGGGGAGACAGGCAATGAAACTTCAGAGGGCAAAAGGGTTGAGTGGGGACTGTGGCAAATT
>NW_022103915.1:50335360-50336737 GCF_000313985.2 Echinops telfairi
CATGCCATCACTTAGGCTATCATAGCCATATGTTTATTACACAAATAAATAATGTAAAGCTTTTATTTGATTTTTCTCCCTGCTCAGTCTACCTATATTAAGTTAGGATGAAATGACTTAGTGAAAAAGCTTATGTTAGTTTTCAACACAGCTGTGATAGATAGATAAAAAACAGAGCCCTGGTATCTTAGTGGGTTACACATTGGGCTGCTAACTACAAGGTCTACAGTTCAAATCCACCAGCCACTCAATGGTGATGAGGCTTTCTACTCCCATAAGCAATTCCAGTCCCAGCAACCCCAGGGGCAGTTCTACTCCGTCCTGTGGGGTCACTAGAAGTTGGTGTGGACTCAGTGGCAGTGAGTGAGGTTCAACAGAAATCAGTCAAATACATTCCAGCTTTTCCAGGCGGAAGGGTCTCACTTTTAGTCCATTTACATTCTATCTTATAGCAATATGCAAAAATATGTAAATAGACAAATAGTAAGAAGGAGCTTTCAGAAGTATGTTTAGACAAGTTGAAGACATACTGTTTTGCATGGAATCATACATTGCATTTGGTTTTAAAACTGTATCTTTTTCTAATTGAAAAGCAAGATGAGATCTTTGTCCCAAAAATGTGAAAAATCTTTTTAAAGAGTAAGATTTTAGAAAATCTTATTTTGGATCATCCATAATCTTAATGCCCAGAAACAACCCGATTTATCATTTTTTTTTATTTCCTTCATGTTTTCAACTTTTTGACCTAGATAATAATAGGCACAATCACTTTCTAAGGCAGCTTGTTATTCCTGACTTTTCCCATTTGATATTATTTTGTGAGTTGTTTTCTCATCATTAGAACTTCATAAACATTTGTTGTTATTTTGTCACCTATGGCAAAATTCATTAGCCATTCACCTCACATGGAACATTGGGAAGGTTTCTAAGTTTTGAACTTATGAATGATAGCATACTTACATTGATATACCATGTGACAACAGATTTCTATAAGTGAAATCATTGCGGCAAGGGGAGTACATTTTGAAAGCACTTTACTACATATTTCCAAAGCATTCTTCAAACCGGTTCTGCCTGTCCCGTTTGTACTGTAACTAGCCTGACTCAAGGAACTATCTCCAGCATTTTTTAATCTTTCCTGAATTGACAGGTGATCATATTTTTATTTGCGTTTCTTTGATTGCTGTTGGGAGCTGCATTTACTTTGTTATAGCTAAGTGATTAGGTCGATGAAATCTTTGTTGTTTTTATTAAAAAAGCCAGTCCAACAGAATACACCTCACCAGGACCTGTGAAGTTGATGTATTAAATCTAAGTGAATTATTAAATATTTATTCCTACTATTTCCCAATGTGTTCGTTTCAGACAATCTAGTCA
>NW_022103915.1:50342340-50355171 GCF_000313985.2 Echinops telfairi
GAGGCTATAGAGCCTTATGGAAGCATACAGCCTCATCTTTCTCCCTTGGATTGGCTGGTGAGTGTAAACCACCAACCTTGTCGTTAGCAATCCAACACTTAGCTTATAGTGCCACCAAACTCCAAGTTCACTGCCACTGAGTCAATTCTGACTCATATTGACCATATGAAACATGGTATAACTGCCCCTGTGAGTAGAAAGTCTTGTCTTTCAACTGAGAAGTTGGCTGGTGGCTTTGAACTGCTGATATTCCTTTTAGCAGCCCAATGTGTAAGTGCTATGCCACGGGGGCGCCATAAATATTAATTCAGGGCCTCTTATTTTCAAGGCAAGATTCCTTGGATTGGGGCTTGGCTGTTAGCTAAAAGGGTGGTGGATTCAAGCCACCTTAGAGCTGCCTGGTGATCTGCTTCCAATAGTCATGGTCATTGAAAGCCCTGTGGAGCACAGATCTGCTCTGACACGTGGATGGGATTGCCAGGAGGCAGAGCCAACTCTGACCAATGTTATGGATTGAATTGTGCCCCCCTCAAAAAAATGTATCGACTTGGCTAGGTTATGATTCTCAGTGTTATAGGATTACTCTCCTTTTTGTGATCTGATGTAATTATCCTACATGTCATACATCCTCACCCCTATGCTACTGAGGAGGCAGAACTAGAGACCATTATTTTAAGAAGACATGATGCAATCTATGGGATTAGGAAGAGCCAGGAGTCGAGTGCACCCTTTGGTGGGAACCTCCCAGTTCCAGGAGAAGACAGAAGCCAAGACATGTGGAGATCTTCAAAGAATGCCAGACCCACAGATGCTGAAAGGAGACTGCGGCCTTCTGCCTAAACTATGAGCTGACATAAAGAAAAAGCTTTTTCCTCTTCAGACACCTGGCTTCTCAAGTCCGAGCTAATAGATTTGTGTTTATTGAGGTCATCTACTCAGGATATTCCTGGTCCAGCGGCACTAGATACCTAAGACTACCCTGGAGGCAGCTGGCAGGGGAAGCATGTAAGGCATCGTGATAGAGCAAGTGGGTGAAAAAGTGGGAAACCAGAAGTCAGAGGGGCTCATACGTTGGGGGTGAAAGTCCTAATGCCCAAACCAGGGACAAAGCTAAGCCACTCAGGAGGATGTGGGACTCGGCTGCTGGAGTCCACACAGCCTCTAGCTTCTCTGCTAGTTGTAAAAGGATTCCGTTGTGGCAACTAGAACCTTGAAGTCGAAATAGGGCATCAACGGAAATGAGAATGCTTTCAAAACTAGCGGGCGCCCGACAACATCATCAGGGAGCTGGATCTACAAATTGTATCTGCTATTGCAATCCTCTCCAGCTAGTTTAGAAGTGTTCATTCTACCTTAAAGTATTCCAGAGCCTCTCGCGCTACTATTATCTTTTCAAAATCTCTTCGTTTACAACCATTATCACTGTGCCTATGAAGCAATTGTGCTTTTTGAGCTGCAAAAGCAACACATAATTGCAGAATGACCTAGTCTCTCCTGCCACGTGTGCCGGACCAAACTAAAAGTTCAAGGGCAAGCCGACACACACACAGCTCAGCACAGATGGGACTGACCCTCCCGGTCAACAATTAAAGTGGGAACAAGCACCCAATGAAAGGTAGCCGCTAGAACTACTGCTGAAGCAAAATAATGAAACAAAATGATGTTTGATTTGGTTTTGATTTTTTTTTTTTCATTCCTGTTGGAGGCGCTTAAACCAAGGTTGCAGCTTTATCGCATTAATGGGGGAAATTAAACGTGTTAAAACCACAAAGTCACAACTGCTAATTCACAAAATACCCAGTTGCTTGGTCAATTTCAGTTCCTATTAACCTTTCTCTTGGCTTGGTCACTGGACAATTATAGGAGGGGTTTCCTCTCTCGAGTTCCATCCGTCAGGGATCCAAGATGGTTGTGATTGGCTAAAGTCAGTATGTCAGAAACATGTGCTGTGGACCAGAAGCAGGTCGCAGGCATGGGCAAAAAGGATGAAGGACCTTCACTAAGCTCCAAGACTTAACATTTTAAAGACATACTCATTTATAAGAAAAATCCAACCAAATTCACTTCCTCTGGGTAATGATGGACATTTCCTTAACTGTGTCCTATTCTGAATCCAGACCAGTAGATACTTAAAGTTAGAAAGAAAGGGGAAAAAAGCTGGGTGAGGTGGGGTAGAAGTAGGCTCAAAAACAGACTTCCTTTCTTTCTCTTCATCCTCTATATATTTTAAAATTTGTAATCTTTCTGGCATTGTTCACAGACTTACCATATGTTTGCTACTATACATCAGTTTTCCATAGAGAAGTTTCATACTATTAAAATCATGTGAATAGGAAGTTGAAATTTCCATAACTCAAAGCATATTATTCTGGTCGTAATTAGAGAGTTTGTAAAGCAAACTTCAGAGGATATTGATTGTATCAATCATCTGTTACCTACAAAACATAATGTCCTAAGATGTGCAGTTGTGGCTTACAAAGACAACGATGTGCGTTGGTCATGAGCCCGTGTGTTGGTCATCTGAGCAGAGCTCAGCTGAGATGCTCTGCTCCATGTGGTTGTGGCTAGATTCATTTGGCTGGTTAACTAGGAATGTGGTGGGGCCCAGATATCCTCACTCATATGTTTGGGACCTCAACTGGGATGGTTGCAACAACTCCCATAACTGGGCATTTCTCTCTCTCTTCCTCCCTTCACCTTTCCCTCTCTCTAAATGTAATCTCTCTCTTCCTGACGGTTCAGCCTCACAGGAGCCTGCAGAGCTGGTTTAAAGGCTGGGATACCAAAAGCTGAAAGGTAAAGCTATACGTTCAAGGCCATGTGCGCCAGTGCTACCTAGAAGTGCAGGGTTACCACAATACACATCTAAAGCCATGATTTGATTTTAGGACTGGACAGTAGACAAAAGCTGGAAGAATAGCAACATGACTATTAAAAAAAAACACTAAACCTCACTGGCATCGAGTCAATGCTGACTCATAGTGACCGAGTCACTACGTGTGGGTTTCCAAACCCACTATGTGCTGAGCTGTGTGTAGGTTTCCAAATCCACTATGTGCTGAACTGTGTGTAGGTTTCCAGACCCACTATGTGCTGAGCTGTGTGTGGGTTTCCAAAACTGAAACTTTATAGGAGTAGAAAGCCCAGTCTTTTTCCCTCGGAGCTACTGGTGGTTTTGAACTGCTGACCATGCGGATCACAGCCCAACACATAACCACGACACCACCAAGGCTCCTCCAGATGACTATTCGTGAGGGTGGAAAAACTGTTAGGAAACTGCTACATGGGGTGTGCAAGGGGCACATGACATCATTCACTGCACTGCAGCATCCATAAAGCCATTGTCACCGTCAAGATCATAAACACTTAAAATCACTCCCAAAAGTTGCTTCTTAGCCCTCAGTCATCTCTTTCTCAATCCCATCCTCAGGAAGACACTGGCATGGTTCATCACAATAGATGAGTGTCCAGTTTTGAGGAAGATGAGATTTCTTTCCATTCTACTGCCCAGGCCTTCACTGTCATCCCACGACTGCCTGTGCCTGTGGCCAACCCCTGAGGTCAACGGTTCTCCACCTTCCTGATGCTGCAGCCCTTTCATACAGTTCCTCTTGATGTGCTGACCCCCCACCATAAAAGTGTTTTCGTTGCTACTTCATAACTGTAAATTTGTTACTGTTATGAATTAGGCGACCCCTGTGAAAGGTTTATTTGACCCCCAAAGGGGTCATGACCCACTGGTTGAGAACTGCTGCTCTAGGCCAAGCTGCAAGGACAAGCAACGCCAGCCAGCCAGCCAGCAAAAGGTAACTGATGCTGTGCAGTTGATTCTCCAGATTTTGATTCCTCCTCTCAATATGCCTGTTGTTTAGACCTTTATGAACATTCGTGTATTTTATCCCCAGAGGTTGTAGTTTTAATTAGAGGTGGAGTGGGCTTGTTTCTGGTGCCATGCCAGAACCATGAAGGCATGGTACCAGCTTAAACCTAAAAGGATAGAGACCATTCAGAAATGATGACTTTCAGTGGGCAGGAAGTGGGTTAATACAGCTGTTCAGTGATAAGCATGGGTCCTTTCCATGGTAAAGATAAAAGTCCCTCAGAGGAAAATGCCAGGGACGGAGAGCAAGGGAATAATACATCTAGTGATCTTGGAATCTTCCCAATCCATAAAATGAAAAGATTTGTCATTATACGCACATTGGGATTTCAGAATCGCTATTGGGGCAAAGGCTGCGATGAGAGTAACTGAAAAGGTATTGTTACTAAGGTCCGGGGCACCCATGCACGGGGTTATTCCAAACATCTTTAACCATTTCTCTGAGGTCAACGCCTGGCTGCAGGCTCTCACTTGTCTTAGTGTAGCTGGGTTGCCTTGAAGAAGAAAAAGAAAGAAAGGTCCCATCAAAACAGTGGCTTCTCGGGGGATCTGCTGGTCAGTCAAATTCATGACAGCAACTCAGAAGGGTATGCTGACTGTTTGGGGAGATTCCAAAGGGCCAATCTTGATAGATTTTCTCAAAGAATATAGGATGTCATGGGTATTTATTAGGAAGAAGTTTTAAGAAAACAGAACTCCCTTGGTGCAAAAAAGATCAGGAAAATTGCATCAAGGAACTTTTTTTTCTCATTCTGATGCTGGACCTACACATTCTTCAAGGGCAGAAAGACCTGAGCTAGGAGAACTTCATTGGGAAATTTTACCCCATCAACCAACCCTCTAGCCCCAATTTTTCCCCTTCAGGCATCTCTTTGTTCCTTGCATTCAAAGAACATTTCAAAGGCACACGATTTGAGTTCTCTAGGATGTCAAAACTGCCATCATGACATGGTATGAATTATAGAATGCAGAAATCTTCAGGAAAAGGATAGAGAGATGGACATGCCACCTTCAGAAGTGTGTAGACCTAGAAGGGGGATATGTCAAGAACCAAGAGCTTTATGTTTTTATCTTTTTGTTTAATAACGATCTCCTTTATTCTGTAGCAATGCTTTTGGACTTACTTTTGTCTGTGGCATGCCCCCCCCCTTCCCGTTTTGAATGAAAGCATGTACTAAAGTGATCTCGTCTGTCTCATCATTTTATGTAAGCTGTAGGGGAGGGCCACAGAAACTGATACTTTGGTTTAAGACTTTGCAGAGCAAGAAGAGCTGAACTTAAGAAATTGTTCCTGAAAGGTCTTAGAATCATCTGGACCCGCTAGATTTGGGAGATCTTGGACTTGAGGCTTGATATTGTGTTAGATGTTAATTTGGGGCATTTGGAAGAGATAAGAATATTTTGCACCTGGCCCCAAATCAAACTCACTGCCATCAAGTCCATGATGACTCATAGTTACCCTACAGGACAAGATTGAACTGCCCCTGTGAGTTTCTAAGACTGTAACTCTTTACCAAAGCAGAAAGCCCTGTCATTCTCTCACAAAACGGCTGGTGGGTTCACACTGCTGAACCTGGGATTGCAGTCCATCTCAAACCACTGTGCCACAGGGCTCCGACCACTCATGGCAGAGACATGAATTATTAGGCAGAGCTGTGTCCATGGTCAATTGCTACATAGCAAGTCCGAATGAAGCCTGCTTCTCAAGATCCACATCCTTAAATATTATCCTCCCACACTGTCTCATGGCTGGTGATGTGACTTCAGCAAATGGGACAAGAGCAGAAGAGGGAAGTCACTCACTTAGTGGGACTTGCCTCCCTGGAATGTTTCTACTATAATGTGAAGAAGCTCAGCCTCGCTTCCTGGAGGATGAGTGATGGAATGGAAGCACCCTAGCCAATAACCAGTACCAACTTTTACACGTGGGTTGTGACCTTTCCCTCCATCTCTCTAGGCCTACCTCGTCTTCTCTCCCCATCATCTGAGACTGTCAGATGATCGCAGCTCCATGACTTGTTCCAAGCAAGATCAGCAGCAACCCCGCAGAGCCCGGCACCGTTTGCTGACCCACAGAATTGTTTTAAGACACTAGAATAACTGAAACAAGCTACCACCCTTTTAAGTAGTCTTATTTAAGAGTCTTTGGTTGCAAGTACCAGAAATGCATTCAAACTCTGCCTTGAATAAACATTAGTAGTTTATAAGAAGGGTATATATGTGGGAGGATCCCTGGTGGTGTTGTGGCTGTTAACCACAAGGTCGGCAGTTCCAATCCACCAGCTGCTCTTCAGCAGAAAGACTGGGCTTTCTACTCCTGTAAAGGGCTACATTATTGGACACCCATGGGGCAGGTGCGTCGATGAGTTGGCATCGGCTCAATGGCGGTGGGTTTGGTTTTTATATAGGTAGCGTGTGGGAAAGAAACATAGTTCAGCTGGGCTTTATCAAAGAGAACCAGAAAGCGGAGAATCAGATGAACTACGATAGCAGTTGATCTGTCTGTTTTTTTCTGACAGAGCAGGAACTCTCTGGGATTTTATTTTATTGCTTCTCTGTACGCATTTGCTTTCATCTTCTCTCCTTTCAGCAATGCCTTGTCTGTTTCTCCACACCTCTAACACAGGCCCCATCCCATAGCTTCTGAGTTTACATGTTCTCAGGTCATGTGATTTATGAAAACTCGCTAGCCTCTCTCAATCCCAATTCTGTATTTTAGAGCATTTGGTTGGCTTTGCTTGAGCCAAGGGACCACTCCTGGCCCCTTCGGCTGTGGTCCAGGGACAGGGTCATGCAGTTCAAACACAGCTGCTAGGGAAGCCGTTATTAGAGGGGGCATGGCGTAGGCAGGGAAACACCTCCAAATTGCCCACTACAATTATCGTTCCAGGGGAGAAAAAACAGGCGCATTGGCGTGTAAAAGAAAACATTTAAGTATAGATATATTTAGTACTCTGTGTGGGATAAAAATGGTTAAGAAATGCAGAGTCAAAGAAAACACATTCGCTAACGGAAGAACGAAACAGGGCAGGGGCCAAGGAGATCAATGGAGATGGGGAAGTGCACTCTAGGTAAGATCTTTGAGGAGTTTAAGATGCAAGATGCATGCTTTGAACTTGAAGGAGAGCGGTCATGTGAAAGTTGTTGAGACCACAGCGGAGGAACTAAAAAAAAAACAAAAAACTAGGAGGGAAATTGACATTTGTTCACTTAAAATAAAGGCTAAGTGATAGTCAACTATATGCCAGATCCGGCACTGGCCCCTGTGATTATTTTCAAAGTACAGTTCTAAAACTTCTGCAGGGCATACACTACCTGGAAGGTTGCCGAAGGATTCTGTTATTGCAGATGGAAGGATAACAAAGAGTAGCTCTCTCTCTCTCTCTCTCTCTCTCACACACACACACACACACACAACAAAAATGACAAATTCAAGAGGAACATCATCTTGCACACAGATATTAATTTTTTTATTCCTTTGTTTGCTCCATGTATAATCGAAGAGAAAGTCTAAATTTTAAAAAATCTGAAGTTGAAAAGAATCTGATTTTACTTGGATCAACAATCAACTCCATGGAAGAAAGAGTCAACAAATCTAGTCAGGTATTGCATCGGAGAAATCTGCTGCAGAAGACCTCTTTCATGTTCTATCAAGCAAAGATGGCATGCTGACAGCTAAGGCATGTCTATCAGTCTGGGTACTTTAGAGAAACAAATCTACAGAAACTCATGTATAAGAGAGAGTTTTATATAAAGGGTAAGTGCACATCAAGATAACATCCCAACCCAGTGCTGCCCAAGCCCACAAGTCCAACATTAGCCCATTTGTCTGACACCAATGCACAAAGTCCTCCTCCATGTCACAAAACACACACGTTGACACCGACTGCAGGAGGAAAGCCAAATCAGTGAGCATGTGAGCATCTCAGCGCTGGCAGGGGTCTCCACACAGCTGCCCCAGCACCCAGGGCTGCATTAGGGTAGGTCCATGTGGCTTCTCCTCGGGGATGTCTTGCAGGAAGTGAGCCTTGCCAACTGAAGCAGGGAACTGGCTAAGGCAGCTGCACCCTGGTCCGACCATCAGAAAGCAAGAGACCCGAGAACTAGAAAGGCATTTGTTGGCCAGGTTGGCACAATGAACTACCTCAGCGTCTGACTCAATCTTGGTGCTTTCAATGGCCTCATGTGCACACAACAGCGAGGCCAAGAAAAAGAGCGACCGAGGAAGAATGGATGCATCTGAATGTAGAGTTGGCAAGGAACACTGGCTAGGTCGTGAACTGTGAGAAGAACATCGCGACCCTGTAGGGCAGAGTGGGAGAAAGACAGGACTTTCTACGGGGCAGTTCTACCCTGTCCGATAGGGTCACTGTGAGCCAACCAACTCCATGGCTGTGAGCTTGGTTTGGGGTTTTGAGTAGAACCAGCCCGGTGGGTTTCTGGGACTATCCATCTCTCCGGGAGTAGGAAACCCCACCTTTGTCCTGAGAAACCGTGTGCCTGATCCTGTGACTAGCAGCCCAACGTGTGACTCACGACAGCAGCAGGCGTTGGGCTGGGTTTGGAGTTTACCAGAAGCAAGAACAACTCAGCCCTGGAAGAAAGAGAAGGGGGTGCCTCATCAAAGTGCGGGGGACACGATGCCCGCTTGCTTTCTTGGAACGTGTCGTCAAGCAAGACCAAGGATGACAAAGGGTATCGGCTTGTGCTTCGTAGGGAGTGAGCAGGAGGGAGGGAAACCCTCGATGAGGTGGCCAGAGACGGCTGTCTCAAACACCTCCCCAGTCGTGACAAGGGCGAGGGCTGGGCAAGGGCTCCTCCTGTTACACTCAGACGCAAGACCGCTGCGAGTTGGGGCAGACCGGATGGCAGCTGACATTCCACGCTCTTCACGGAGGTACCAAGAGGCTGGTTTTCCTGCAGTGCTAGAGAAGAGCCAGGGACAAACAGGAATTTGTGCTCCTTCTGACTTGTGGCTGGTCACCATAAGACCTTCGACAAGTCAGTGTCACTCCATCCTTCCTTATTTCTATCCTTTTTATTTTTTTGATCATTTTATTGGGGGCTCGTACCACTCTTATCACAACCCACACATCCATCCATTGTGCCAAGCACATTTGTACATTTGTTGCCATCATCATTCTCAAAACATTTGCTTTCTACTTGAGCCCTTGGTATCAGCTCCTCATTTTTCCCTCCCTACCTGTCCCTCCTCCTTCACGAACCCTTGATAATTTAGAAATTATTATTATTTTGTCATGTCTTATACTGTCCGACTTCTCCCTTCACCCACTTATTTCCATTCTTAAAGTGCTCCAAACCAACCCAGTGCTACAGCATACAACTCTTCCCTAGGGTTTCTGAGGCTATAGATCTTTATGGGGAAGATAACCTCAGCCAAGTGATTGGTGGATTCAAACTGCCAACCTTTCTATTAGCAGTCTAATGCTTAACTCACTGGGACACCGAGGCTTCTCTTAAAGTACTTACCCTCTGTGTTTCTGAGACTATAACTGTATGTGAGTAGAAAACTTCATCTTTCCTTTGTGGAGTGACCAGTGGTTTAGAACTGCTGACCTTGAAGTTAGCAGCACAACATGTGTAACTCACTACACCACCGGGGCTCCTATGCGATCTGAAAAGTGTCTTTGAAAAGAAGGAAACGTAGGCACAGAATAAATAAAAATCTCTTTATTTGCGGAAGACATAAACCCGATATATAGAAAACCACAAAGATTCAATTAAACTATTGCTTCAACTAATTGAAAATTTTGGCAGCATGGCAGCAAGATCAATAAACAGAAGTCAGTCAGATGCTTGTAGATTAAAGATGTTGATACAGGAAAAGATCTCAAAAGAATAACACCATTTGCAATAAGCACACAGAAGATAAAATATTTAGGAATAAATTGTACCAGAGAAACAAAAGACTTATGCAAAGAAAACTACGAGATACTCCTTCAAGAAACTATAACGAACTTACACAAATAGAACAAGTTATCATGTTCCTGGATGGGCAGACTAAATTATTTAGAAAATGTCAACATTACCAAAATTACTTTACAAATTCAATGAAGATTCAAATTCCATCACAGCTTTTCAGAGAAATGGAAAAACTAGTTACAAACTTTATTTTTTTTTCTTTTTTTAACATTTTATTAGGGGCTCATACAACTGTCATCCCAATCCATACACACATCAATTGTGTAAAGCGCATTTGTACATCGTTTCTCAAAACATTTTCTCTCCATTTAAACCCCCGACATTAGGTCCTCATTTTTCCAGTTACAAACTTTATATGGAAAGGAAAGAAACCTAGGATAAACAAAACACTATTTAAAAAAACAAAAACAAGTAGGAGACCTTTCACTCTCAACCCTTAAAACCTACTATATGGTCACGGTGATCAAAACAGCCTGGTAGTGGTACAACAACAGATATGAAGAACAAAGGATTAGAAGTGAAAATCTAGAAATATAACCAAGAACCTATAGACGCCTATATTTTGATAAAAAAACTAAAACACATTAAATGGGCAAGAGACAGCCTTTTCAACAAATGGTGCTGGGAAAACTGGATCTTCACCCATAAGCATGAAACAAGACCCATACCTCACACTGTGTACAAAACCAAACTCCAGATGGATCAGAAGCCTGAATAGAAATCACACAATTATTAAGATCATCAGTGATAAAAATAGGGACAAACCTAAGAAGTCTAAGACAAGGCAAAAACACAACACTGAACATAATGAAGAATTTCCAAACAATAGAAGACAAAATAAAGAACTGGGACCTACTAAAAATATGACATTTATGCACAACAAGAGACTTCATCAAATGAGTCAAGAGCTAATCCACAGACTGGGGAAAAGATTCATTACTAATAAATCAGACAAAGAACTAATCTCCCAATTATGGAAAACTACAACATAATAACAATAAAAACACCATAATCCAGTAAACAGACACAAGACATGAATAGACAATTTACCAAAGACAACAGACAGGTGGCCAACAATCATATGAAGAAATGTTCACTATCATTAGCAATAAGAGAAACACAAATTAAAATAACAGTGAACTATCACCTCACGCCGATGCTTTTGGCAAAATTCAACAAAACAAAAAATAAGAAATCCTGGAGAGGATGTGGAGAGATAGGAATGCTTTTACATTGCTGAGAGGGCTGTACAATTAATTGTACCGCCATTCTAGGAATCAGTATGACACTTCCTTACACAATACAAATCCAAGTACTTATAATTCAATCATCTCTCTACTGGCTATATTCCCTAAAGAAATCATGAACATAACAGGAACAGACATATGTACACCTATGTTTAGTGCAGCAATTTCCACCATAGTGAAAACATGGAGACAACTCCAAACCCCATCTATAGAGGAATGGATAAATGAGCCCTGGTGCGCTCATAGCAGGAACTGACTTTTATGCATCGATAAAAAAACAATGAGAATTCTTTTAAACACCGCAAGGCATGGGCAAAACTAGAGAACATTGTTCTTAGCAAACTCAGTCAATCTTACAAGGATACATATTTAATGTCACCATTGTTATAAGGCATAATAAAGAAGAATAAATGTGGTTTGTACAGCATCAGATAAAACTTTGTCACTATGAGGAGGCCAGGGGTGAGGTGGGAACAGGGTGAGGGAAGAGACTGGGGGTGGGGGTAAAAAAAAAAAAAGGAGGGTTTAACAGGAAAAAAAATTAAAATTTTAAATTATTAATCATTTTATTGGGGGCTCGTACCACTCTTATCACAACCCACACATCCATCCATTGTGCCAAGCACATTTGTACATTTGTTGCCATCATCATTCTCAAAACATTTGCTTTCTACTTGAGCCCTTGGTATCAGCTCCTCATTTTTCCCTCCCTACCTGTCCCTCCTCCTTCACGAACCCTTGATAATTTAGAAATTATTATTATTTTGTCATGTCTTATACTGTCCGACTTCTCCCTTCACCCACTTATTTCCATTCTTAAAGTGCTCCAAACCAACCCAGTGCTACAGCATACAACTCTTCCCTAGGGTTTCTGAGGCTATAGATCTTTATGGGGAAGATAACCTCAGCCAAGTGATTGGTGGATTCAAACTGCCAACCTTTCTATTAGCAGTCTAATGCTTAACTCACTGGGACACCGAGGCTTCTCTTAAAGTACTTACCCTCTGTGTTTCTGAGACTATAACTGTATGTGAGTAGAAAACTTCATCTTTCCTTTGTGGAGTGACCAGTGGTTTAGAACTGCTGACCTTGAAGTTAGCAGCACAACATGTGTAACTCACTACACCACCGGGGCTCCTATGCGATCTGAAAAGTGTCTTTGAAAAGAAGGAAACGTAGGCACAGAATAAATAAAAATCTCTTTATTTGCGGAAGACATAAACCCGATATATAGAAAACCACAAAGATTCAATTAAACTATTGCTTCAACTAATTGAAAATTTTGGCAGCATGGCAGCAAGATCAATAAACAGAAGTCAGTCAGATGCTTGTAGATTAAAGATGTTGATACAGGAAAAGATCTCAAAAGAATAACACCATTTGCAATAAGCACACAGAAGATAAAATATTTAGGAATAAATTGTACCAGAGAAACAAAAGACTTATGCAAAGAAAACTACGAGATACTCCTTCAAGAAACTATAACGAACTTACACAAATAGAACAAGTTATCATGTTCCTGGATGGGCAGACTAAATTATTTAGAAAATGTCAACATTACCAAAATTACTTTACAAATTCAATGAAGATTCAAATTCCATCACAGCTTTTCAGAGAAATGGAAAAACTAGTTACAAACTTTATTTTTTTTTCTTTTTTTAACATTTTATTAGGGGCTCATACAACTGTCATCCCAATCCATACACACATCAATTGTGTAAAGCGCATTTGTACATCGTTTCTCAAAACATTTTCTCTCCA
>NW_022103915.1:50355271-50364875 GCF_000313985.2 Echinops telfairi
TCGCCTTCCCCTCCTGGTATTGCTGCTCTCAATCTGGGTCCTGAGGGTTCATCTGTCTGGGTTCCCTGGGGTCTCGGCTCTGATCTGTACCCGGTAAAAAGACAAACGAGCCCCCCAGACTCCTTACCCTCAGTGACAGCCTGAGTGACAGCAAAAGGAGGAAGGTCAAACGGAAGTGACTTGGAGGACTCGGTGACATACGTGTCATTTCAAACACATGGTGGTGGGGGGAATAGGAGGAAAACAGACACCCACAGAAGCACACGGGAAACGACACTGAGTGAAGTCGAATCCACAAGTCACGGGATGGGGTGAAAGCTGCAGGCCTGCCGGGCGTTGGAAGACGTGTGGAAGAGTCCCCCTGCTGGAGTGGGCAGTGAGCGCGTGGGTAGCCCTGCTGACACCCGGCCTTTGGCCTCCTAGGCTCTAGCACAGTGAACCTAAACACTTCTGTCCTTTCAAACGACCCGTTCTGTGGCATTCTGTGGTGCTCTCCTTAGGAACGTGGGACAAGCATTGATAACTGAAAGGCCTCAACTTGCTTTGTGTACAAAGTCTAAGAAAGTGCACTAAGTCTAAGACAGTCCACGAAGTCCAAGCCCGGGGCAACCCGTCCACCTTAAACAATTATATATTTGGTGCCATTTTGTTGTAGAAGAAAAAAGTCAAGTAGCCTGACCCTTCTAATCCACAGGTCATGAGCGAGTGCAAATGTCCGTTGTCCGCACAAGTCAAAAGAGGGCTGCACTAGATGTGAGCTATCTGGCACTAGAGTTGAGCCATCAGTCACATTGATGGGGCAGAGAAGAATGTACACATGTCTTTGGGTTTCAAATCAAATGGTTTCTTTCTTCCATGACAGCCTGAAGAAACTCTCTCGGACCCCTTCAGGAGCACAGCTGGCCTTGGAGACTTTGAAGGAGTCTTGGAGCTCAGAAAAATAATTAGAAAGCATTTTGCAGACACACAATCCTGCCTAAGCGCTTCATCATCAAAACGGGAAGGTTCAGTATCTATAAAAGTATAGCTAAAGACCAAGTAAAACACAGACCTTTTCAGAACAGGGCCCACTCACTTAGTGGCTTCAAAGGGCCAATGATATGTTCTAGAAAATGTCAGGCACCAAGTGGGTCATATTCTTAGAAAGAGAGGGGAAAGAATTCTTCCAGAATTAGAGCTTATTATCCAAAAGTAATATCCAGTTACACGTCCACCAAGAATTGATAAAGACAAACACAAATGTCACGCTATTAGTGCCCACCCTCCATCGTTGAACCAGGGGTCTCCACTGTTCCAAACCGGGCAGCTAGCTCCTCCAGTGCCACAGCACGGAGCGAGAAGGCTCCCTGGGGCACGCTCTCAGCCTCATGGCGGACTCCAGCCCAGAACCGCTCCCCGGTGAGAGAGCCGAGATCCATAAAGAGCAGGTAAGTGGAAGTCAGATGGATCTGGCTTTGAATGCCAGGGCCACGATTCTCTGCCCTGTGACACTGGAAAAGTTACTCGACGTCCCTGAACCTCACTTTTCTGTAAAATGGTGGCAACCATAGAGGGTTATGGTCAGAATGAAGAGACGCAATATGCGAGATGATGCCTCACCTGGGATAGGTAATCAATAAGATCGATCCCCCTTCCTTACGTACGACGTGAGGAAGAAGCCTTCCTTCACAGGTGGCTTTTCTGTTTCTGTCGGGTGACCGAGGCAGGTGAGGGGACTGGTTCAAGGCCAGGCAGAGGGAAGCAGATCTCAGCTCTGGTCTTTCTGCTTTCCAGCGTTGTTAACCGGGTCTAGTTGTTAACCTCTTTGTGCCTGAAGATGAACTCAATTGATAATACCGGCCAAGTGCTTGACACCCTGTCTGGCCCCGCGGGGGTAGTTAAGCTCTGGCTCCTATGATTCCGTTCATTGTTTCTCCCTGGAACCTGGGTAAGACAATACAGCCCCTCCATGGAGCTGGTTCTAAATGAAAAATTCCCTCTAATTGTGAACTGTTCTAGGACAGAAAAGAGACTCCAAATTTCAAATATAATTGATGGAGACATGCTTCTTTATTAAGTCTTAAACAGGTCAAAGACTAAAGATAAAGACAAATCGCCCAGATGAGGCGAGCCATCAGCACTAGGCCTTAATACTGTTCAAAGATTTACAGACCCTGAGCCACTTACATAGGACACAGAGTTCAAGGGAAACCGTCACAAATCACATCGTAGGGGTCCAGAAGTGGGAAAGGGCTCATGATTGGTTACAAGATGGGTTCAGGGCCCTCTAACCACTCATAACCATGCAGACCCTCGTACCCCAAACTCCCTCAAAGGCACACCTAGGTAAGTCCCTCCGGGCCAGACTGCTTCTCCCCAGACTGGCTAGGAGTCAATGGATACTGAGACTATGTGGAGAATGAAATATGGATTTAGGACTTTCACTTTAATAGCAACCTTCCACAAACCCAGTGCTCAGAATTGAAATCTCATACACAATTCATGCCTGGGATCACGTGTGTTTTGATCCCTTTTCTTCTGGCAGGTGTAGCAGCCCCGGTGGTGCAATGGTTAAGCTCAGTTGCTAACCCAAAGGCTGGTAGTTCAAACCCACCAGCCTCTCCACAAGAGAAAAGATCTGGTGGTCTCCTGCCCTAAGGATCCCAACCTAGCCATGATTTGGAATCTTGGCAACAGCACACAACAGCAATGGTAGATGAGGAGTCCCTGGGTGGCATAAGCAATTATGCCCTCAACTACTAGCCAAAACATTGACAGTTCAAACCTACCTAGAAGCACCTCAGAAGAGAGACCTGCTAATCAACTTCTCAGCGGTCGCAGCCTTGAGACCCCTCAGCATACAGTTCTCTTCTACCACATATGACAAAATAACATTCAAGTGATCATGGAATTTCCTACATGCTTTTTGAAGCCCCCCCCCCCCTTGGGGCACCCCTAGAGTAAGAATCAGCTCCACAGCCACTCCCAACAGCTATTATTTTCAGATCCTCACCGATGCCGTGGCTGACTGCAGCAACCAGGCCGGTCTCCCATGCTCGTCTGCACGGGCAGCTTATCAATCACCTCGAATCATTGTCGCCTTTTGACCACTATGTGACCAATAAAGGATGGTAGGGGTGATGCTGTGGGTTATAACGTGCCTTGCGACAGCTGCCTAATTTGCTGGGACACTTGTAATGGACCCCTGAAGCCATTGTGCTGGGAGGAGGCCAAGCCACATGGAGAAGCCCCTGATAGGGGCTCTTATCTGCAGCTCTGGTCTGTGCGCCCAGGCGTCAGAGCCACGAGGAAAGCAGCTGCCAGGACGCCAGCCTCCAGCCTTTGAGATGCTCCAACGTGGGGGTCTTCTGAGCTGAGAGTTCAGACATCGCAGCCGGCACATTCTCGGAGACCCCCAGGGCCTGATCCAAACTCTGGGCTCCCCTAATCCTGGAACGCATTAAAGTGAGGATTCCTTAAAGGCCCTTTATTTGGGGCCAGTTTGTATGTGTGACCAGAACCCGACCCTTTGTGGAAAAAAGACCATAATTTAAACTTCCTAGAGTTAAATTATTGTGAAGGGAAAATGACTTTTTGGAAGCATCGAAAGAAGTTAGTCCTCTTTCCAGACCACTTTTAATTAGGGGTTTGCCTTTTGTGTTTCTGAGGGCTTGGGATTGGTGTAGAAACTGCACGTCAAACACGGGCTGCGTGGCTTATCTCCTGCAGCACATAGACAATTGTTTGTTTGCTTTTCTAGAACCAGAGTTCCCAAGAAGGAATTCTTCCTTTGACAACTAGGGCAATAAGTCTCTCTGGTGTTTGCTGATTCTGAAATAGAAAGCAGCGAGAAGTGTGCTGACAGTTGTGTTCAATCTCTGCTGAGCAGTTTGGGTAGCGAGTGGTCTCAGACTCCGAATTATCCCAGCCTCGTGGCGGAGCGGGGACCGGGTCTCCTCCACCAGGCATCGACGTGTGGCTCTGAGAGCTTGTGAGCGGGCGCTGCGCTCTCTTGCAGGGTGGCTGTGGCAAGGCCGGTCTGACTTTTGCCAAGTTGGTGTACTTGTGGACAGGTAAAGATGCAGAGGGACAAAGACAGGGTTTGTTCTGTGTTCAATTAGCATAACAGAATCCCATTTCGTAAAGGACATTTTCCTGGCGACCACCATCCGCCTCCCTGCCCCATACCCCCAGGCTATCCTGACTTCAAGCCACATGTTCTAGTAAAAAACTGATCTTACACCTTTCCTCATCACCACTTGCACTACCTGCCTGCCAGGGGCTCTGTTTTCCTCACCAGCGTCCCAGAGAATCCCAACCAGGGCTTCCAGCCAGTTTATTCTGGTTTGACCCTCACTGAGAAGCATCCTGAAGAACAGCCTGGTATCTAGAAGAATTGCCATCGCCTGGGGAATCTTGCTAAGGAGCCCTGGTGGTTTAGGCGTTGGGCTGCTAACCACGAGGTCAGCTGCTTGAAGCCACCAGGTGCTGCTTGGGAGAAAGAGCAAGCTGTCTGCTCCCGTGAAGAATTACAGTCTCAGAAACTCACCGGGGGAGTTCTACCCTGTCCTATCGGGTCACTTGGGAAAGCAGAGGGGCAGCAAAAAAGAGGAAGGCCCTCACCGCGATGGATGGACACAGGGGATGCAACGACGGGCTCAGACGTAAGAACACTGGGGGTGGGGGGGTGCACGGGACGGGGCAGTGTTTCCTTCTGTTGTGCACTGGGCAGCCAGGAGTCAGAACCGATTTGATGGCACCTAACAACAACATGCAGCCAAACAGACTCTATGGCAGGGATTATTGATATGTCTATGCCCCGGTGGCACCGTCAGGTAAGCCTTGGGCTGCAAACTGCCAAGTTTGCAAAGTTATCTGAACCCACCAGTGCTCCCTGGGAGAAAGATCAAACTGCTTCTGTAAAGGTTTCCAGCCCAGAAACCCTCCCTAGGGCCACGATGAATTAGAATCGACTCAGTGGCAGTGGGTCTGGTTTGGAGCCGTGCAGTTGCAGCTTCCAGTAGGATTACCAGATGCTGTTTAGCACACTCTGACTCATGGGGTGCCCTATGTGTCAGGGTTGGCCTGTGCTGCGCAGGATTGTCAAGGACTGATTATTCTGAAGTCGAGCTCCAGGTTTTTCTTTCAAGGCACCTCCGGCTGTACTGTCCCTTCCACCCCTGTCAGTTAGCAGCCAAACTTGTTAATCACCTGCCCCACCCAGTGTTTCCTCCAGCCGGATTGCTAGCGAGTGAGCAAAGGTAGGCTAATGGATCACAGGTACACCCTTGCCTTGGTTCCTCACTGGAGAAGTATCAACACATGCAGACACTGCCCCATCTGCCCCATGGATTGCGAGCCGGGCAAATGTACACTTGTTCCGTAAGGAGACCAGGAGTTTGATCTCATGTTCATGTACCTCATGGGGCAGTGAGATGATTTTATATCCACATGAATTTTTAGGCAAGTGTAGGGGTAGAGTCCAACCTGTCAATCAGTTCACAGCCGACGATGCTTCCTTGGGGTTGTGCACTTCTTATAAGTGGAGAACAGGGAGCCCCTCTCTGCCCCTTTGCCTGCCTGCTTGCTGGGACTCGGCTGTGGACTCAGGGCTGTCAGCACACTGCCGTGTTTCCACGGTCTCTGCGTCCACAGGATCCACCAGCCTGTGATCTCCCTGCTTCCCGGCTCACCATTCTGCATCACCAGCATGGGGCTGCTTTGGTCTGAGGAGGGACTTAGGGACTCCCATCAGACTTACCGACTAGAGTTTGTACCGGGCTGGGATGCCTTCTTGATATATAAGTACTTCTTGACATGAAGTGCTTTTGATACGTAGATGAGAGGTTCTGGGTTTGTTTCCCTAGACAACCTGGCCTAACACACTTCAGATACAGGTGGAACAAGGGAGCAGCGGCACAGAGATGACTTTTGGCGACAGACACAGGACCAGGGAGCCTGGTAAGGGATGTAAGGAAGGTAAGGTCTGTCTTTAACATCCCACCTCCCTTCCTTCTCCTCCTCTCTCTCCCTACAGGCCTGACCTGAGTGTTCTAGTGGCCTCCAGGCTTGTCTGTGTGGATGTCTACTCTCATCTGCTCACCTTTAGCATCCAACGCTGCAAAATATCTCTCCCTCCGTTGTCCCCAGAGCAGCACTGAGAAAGTGGTGTGAGTATGTGTGTGTGTTTGGGGGGGGGGCACATTTGCCCGTCTCTGAATTTGATAGTGAGAAGCCAAATCCACTCCAGCCCAAGGTCACTTCCCACAAGGCAGAGATTAGAGATGCCGCCACTGTCCATCCTTCTTTCACATGATCCTGACACCAACCGTCCCTCTCACAGCAGTCTCTGCTTCTCTGGTAGGTATGAAAACCACCCAGAACTCACGGACAATACTCAAGTGTATGGGGCTTATTAGGGAAGTTAACAAGTTCTCTCTGGTCCTCAGCCTCTCAGTCATGTGGTTCCTTGGTCTCTACCTCTGTGGGCCAGGAAACCCGCCTGCCACTCTGCCTCACTGCCACCTGGTCTCCGTGGTGTGTTTGCTCTGCCCGGGCGCCTGTGGTTTGAACGTGGCATGGCTTCTGCTGCCTCTGCCTCTTTAGGCAGCTGTCTCCAACACGCTCCCCTGGGGGCTCTTCTTCCCCGATGGGCCTGCGAATATTCCCTCTGTTCTCGTTTCTAGGATGGCTTATACTCAGAGGAACTGTGAAACTCACCAGTCCCAGGATTGGGGTCCTCTATGCCTTATTTCCATAGTTATGAATAAGTAATTCATTTCATCACAAACTCATTATTCTTTAGATACATGGATTGCCTGGCTAAGGAGCCCTGGTGGCACAGTAGTTAAGCACCCAGCTACTAATTGAAAGCTAGTTCTTGGCACCCACCCAATTGTCCCGGGGGAGAAAGAGCCTGCTCCTATGAAAATGACAGCCTAGGTTGTCACTGGGCCAGTTCCACTCTGTCACACGCGCATGCTCATGATGACTTGCATAGGAATCAGCTCCCTAGCACCTAACAACAACAATAAATTGTCTGGTTAGCTTCCCAACACGATCACTGAAGACAGAGCAGGTGAAGAAAGCTGATGGTGCCTGGCTATCAAAAGATATAGCGTCTGGGGTCTTAAAGGCTTGAAGATAAACAAGTGGCCATCTAGCTCAGAAGCAACAAAGCCCACATGGAAGAAGCACAACAGCTGTGTGATCATGAGTTGATCAGGATTAGGTATCAGGCATCAAAGATGCAGAACAAAAAATCATATGATTGTGAATGAGGGGGAATGTGGAGTGGAGATCCAAAGCCCATCTGTAGGCAGCTGGACAGCCTCTTACAGAAGGGTTGCAGGAAGGAGACAAACCAGTCAGGGTGCAGTGTAGCAATGATGAAACATACAGCTTTCCTCTAGTTCCTAAATGCTTCCTCCCCACCCACTATCACGATCCCAATTCTACCTTACAAATCTGGCTAGGCCAGAGGATGTATACTGGTACAGATAGGAACTGGAAACACAGGGAATCCAGGACAGATGATCCCCTCAGGACCAGAGCTGAGAGTAGCGAAACTGGGAGGGTGGGTTGGAAAGGGGAAACCGATTACAAGGATCTACATATAACCTCCTCCCTGAGGGTGAAGGGAGACATTGGACAGTGTAAGATATGATAAAATAATAATTTATAAATTATCAAGGGTTTATGAGGGAGGGGGTAGGGAGGAGTGGGGAGGGAAGGGAAAAAATGAGGAGCTGTTGCCAGGGGCTTAAGTGGAGAGCAAATGTTTTGAGAATGATGAGGGTAACGAATATACAAATGTGCTTTCTATAATTGATGTATGTATGGATTATGCTAAGAGTTGTATGAGTCCCCAATAAAATGACTAAAAAAAACCCCAAACTTTCAGGACCAATAATGAAAGTAGCCATACCAGGAGGATAAAGGGAAGGTGGGGGGAGAAAAGGGGAACCAATCACAATGATCTACATATAACCTCCTCTCTGGGGGACAGACAACAGAAAAGTGGGTGAAGGGAGATGTCGGTCAGTGCAAGACATGAAAACACAAATCTATAAATTATCAAGGGTTCATGAGGGAGGGAGTATGGGGAAGGAAGGGAGAAATGAGGAGCTGATACCAAGGGCTCAAGTAGACAGCAAATGTTTTGAGAATGATGATGGCAAAAAATGTACAAATGTGCTTGACACAATGGATGGATGGATGGATTGTGATAAGAGATGTACGAGCCTCCAATAAAACGATTTTAAAAAATTGTCTGGTTAGCCTAATTCATAGCAAGCTATGACTGACTTACAGGTCATGGGTTTTTGGGGGGTAGTTACACACTGGGTGGTAGTGGTTACACACTGGGCTGCTAACCACCAAGTCAGCCGTTTGAAACCACCAGCTATGCCAAGGGAAAAAGAGTTTTCTACTTCTGTAAAGAGTTAGTCTTGGAAACCCACGGGTCGGCTCTCTCTTACCCTATAGGGTCCCCGTGGGTCAGCATCGACCTGACGGCCGTGAGAGCTGGCAGGAAGGGAAGCAGCTGCGTGCACTCGCCTTGACAGCGGGAGGTACTAACTTTCCAAGAGCTCAGTGCCCGGCCTCTGCCCAAGAGCCAGGACGAGGACAGAAAGTTCAGTTCCTTTTCATGCTGCACATTTCATTCCAAGTCATGATCCTTGTTGGGCTTATTTTCTTGGTATTGTGGTAAAATATACACCAAAGTTACCATTTCAACTTTGACGTATACAAGTCATCGGCATCGTATACAATCCGATGATGTGGTGCCATCGCCACAATCTAGTTCTGGAACATTTTATCACCCCACAGGGAAGCCACAGACTCCTTCAACAGCAGACCCCCTCCACCCTATTCTTATCCCAGCTCCTGGCAATCACGCCTCCTTTTCTGTCTCTCTGAATGTACCTATTCTGGGTATTCTGTGTAACTACGTAGAATCACACAGTGTCTGACCTTAGTATATGTTTTCAAGGTCCATCCACGTTGTAACAAGTATCAATCCTTCATTCTTTTTAATGACTGAGTAATATTCCACTGTGTGTCTATTCCAAATTTTGTTTATCGATTGGCAGACACTTGGGTTGTTTCTACCTTTCAGCTATTGTGCATAGACCTGCTAAGATCATTCTCGTACAAGTTTTGAACACCGAGTCTCACCTCTAGGGGTTGTGTACTTAGGAGTAGGGCTGCTGAGTCACCTGTAAATTTGTCGTTTGCCTCGCCAACAAACCATCACCAAACTGGTTTCTCCAGAAGCTACTCCACTTTATATTCTGACCATCACTGTGCCAGGGCTCCAATGTATGGGGTCGACACCCTTGTCAATGGATGCTAGTTCACTGGTTGTTATTTTTTTCCCCTTCATGTTGGCTTTATTTCTACAGAGATGCCAATGATCCCAAATGTATGTCTGAAAGGGTAAAAACATTTGTTCTGTCACTCTGTTGCCAGACCTCCAGGGACCAGAGTCCCACCTTGCTCATCTTGGCTGACTCAGAGAGAAGTAATGAGGCAGTGTTGCCAGAAGTAGCCATCTATATTTAAGTTTGCGGACTCAGGGACACCTGACCCCAGCCACTATTGCATCGATTGAATGAGAGAG
>NW_022103915.1:50365775-50367621 GCF_000313985.2 Echinops telfairi
GTATAAATTATGCCATCTCCCATGACATAGAAATGCAAACCTACACTTTCATTGGTTCTTTAAACCGATCAAACTGTCAAGGAAAGGCATTTGTCTCTTGCATTTTATTTTCTCTGGATTTGGAAGATCTTCATTTATAGAGAAAACTTAGGTGAAGGTATTCTGGCTTCCTTAGACTTTAATGGAATGGGAGCTTGGTTGGGAGGGAGAAGCTGCGAGAAAGGGGGTGACTCTAGTCCCGGGGTTGGCAAACGGCGACTTTTGAGCCATCGATGGCTCTCCGGGTATGTTCATGTGGCTCTGAAGTCAAACTTAACATCTTTTATTCAGATCACGGTGACTTAATTTGTTTGTTAAAATATATGTACGGCTTTCAAATAATTTTTATGTTGTTGTGAGGGACAGGATTGGCTTTTCCCTCTCAAAAGTTTGCTGACCCCTGCATTAGAAAGATAGGGCACTCTTTTTTTTTCTTTTTTAAGTGTTTGAGATAAATGACTTTGCTACTTTTGTTTTTCTAAAACCTTATCACATAAATAGAATCCACTTAGACATGGGCTGAGACTGAGGCTTCTAAGCCTGAGGAGGCAAGGGTGTACAGGTGAGGCTGTGGGTCAACACATGGACTCATATTTGAAGAAGGCAACAGGCAAGAACCCAAAGTCAGGCACACTGAATGCTGAGAGGGAACAAGGTGGGAGGCTCAGATTGCCAGCCGTCCGATGCAAGCTTTCTTAGTTTTTTCTTGGAAAGGAAATTGAAAATCAGTCTAGAACATACACTGCTCTTTGACTTTTGCTACTGTAAAGTACAAGTTCAATGTATAAGGGCAGTGTGGTGAATAAAGGAACTGAGAAATGTTCATCGGGATGGGGGGTTGGGGGGAAGGAGACGCACAGCAGAGCAGAAAAAGTTTGAGGTCTCCTAAAAGGGAGTCTGAAGATGGCTTTCCCCTTTAACCCAAGATAGTCAGGAAACCCTGCACTGAAGAAAACACTCACACAAACTTTTCCTCATTAAAGTACAAAATACCACGTTACAATATTGGAAAGGGGAATGGGTGCACATGAGGGCTTGTGCATATCAGCACTCGGTGATTTGCACCTTCAAATGTAAAGAAACTTGGTGTGTGGGCTCAGCTGTGGAGTAGCGCAGGCAACATGTCTCAAGCAACGCCCAAAAGCAAACTCACTGCCATCAAGTCCATGCCAACTCACAGTGAGCCTGCCAGAGGGTGGAACTGCCCCTCTGGGCTTCTGAGGCTGTCCCTCTTTATGGGAGTTGGAAGCCCCCTTTTCTTCTGAGGGAAGTTGGCAGGTGGTTTCTAACTTCAGACCTTGCCGGTTGGCAGCCCAGTGGGTAATCACTCCCCCACCAGAGCGCTTTCTGTGTCCACCAGAAAGGTGCTTATTTTGGATAGAAGTGTGTCCCCTCTTCCCTCAAAATCTGCGTCCGGTTTTTCAACCCCTCTAGTGTGGATGACACCATCCTATTTGGGAACAGGGTTGACTTTGTTGGGCAACTGAAGCCATCTCCTGGAAGGAAGGATGTGCCCTGAACCTCATGCTTTGGGTTGTAAGAAGACCTGATGAGACGCTGTTCTTACAAAACACAAACCGGAGGAAGAGAGATGTCATGTGAATGGTACCAAGTAGCCAAGGAACGCCGGGACTGCAGAAGCCAAAAGAGACAAGGAGCTGAGACATAGAGAGAGTCTTTCCAACTAGCCGGGGCCTTGATCAGACTCCCAGCTCCCGAACAATAAGAAAACAAATGTTTGTTCATTCCATCACCCAATGATGGTATTTCTGCCCTAGCAGCTCTAAGAAACCAAGACAGTGCCCAC
>NW_022103915.1:50368588-50370820 GCF_000313985.2 Echinops telfairi
TGACGGGACCGGCAGCAGCGGCATCTTTTTCCTGAGGAGGCAGTGTTCTGCAGAGAGGCATCACAGGTAGTGCCGGCCGGTTTTCCCTTCGAGACCCAACAGGTCCTGACTGTCACGTCAGCTGCTGGGCTGTGATTAAGCCAGGCGTGGTCATTACCCTCCCTAATTTTGTGTTTTTCCAATTAAAACAGGGGTGATAATAACAGTTCATGTGACCTGAGGTTGTGGTGAGAAGCAAGGGAAAGAATGTATAGTATATGTTTCTCTTTATTGCCCAAATGTTCAAGACATTTCAATACCTCTTTTATACTGAAAAAATATATAAGGGGGAAAAAATAAGGGCAAGGGGGCATCTTTCATGTGGATACATAGTTAATATATGTCTTTCAGCTAGCTTCACGGCGGTCATTATCAGCGATGCAGAAGGGTGATAGCACACCTTGAAGCAAGGGCCTTCCTCCTGTCGCGCGGCTCTCTGACCAGCAGGAACCAGTAGCATGGGGCTAAGCCTGGCCCGAGGGCCACCCCAGCTCTCTGGCAATTGCAGAGGATGGCAGAACAACACGTCCTTAGGCTGTGCACACACCGCACATTTAGGCTGACCTTTAACCCAGGGCTCCGATGACCTGCTGCACTGTGTAACGCTTCCCCAGGCCAAGGTCAGCTTGGACTGCACACCCCCCGGAGCCTTCTGCCTCTTCACTGCTCAGTTGCCGGGTCCCTCGGGCTTCCTAGTGGAGTGTGGTCAATCTCCCTCCCAGTGGTGTGCAGAGGCCAGTTCAAATCATTCGCCTCCGTGAACTCAACGGCGTGCCCCTCAGCAGAGGCTCTCACCAAGGCCTCGTTGTCCTGGGCGACAGAATGGATGGCTAGTCAGACCAAATCCCTCTCGTAGCAGCAAGACCATAATGACTTACTTAACAGAGAGATGCTTATCTACTGCACGTGGTATGAGACTCTTGGCTTCTTGCTGGATTAAAGAAAAAGAGAGAAGTTGCTGAAAAGGAGTTGCTGGCAGTGATGGCGAGCATCCAGTTAACGAGGGTTATGCATGAAAGCGCCCAAAGAGCGAGCACGAGATGAGGTGAGACAAGAAAAACGACAGCCCCCAGCGCGGGGGAACTCCTTCCCCGGGCCTTCAGGCGACGGGAGAAAAAGCAGACGCCCTGTCCCTTAGATCATGCACTTACGTTGGACTCCATACGAGGACCTGAGAGATGGCTCTCTTGTTTCGTTTCTTTTTCTATTCATGTACTCTGTCCTGGTTTTTAACCTCGGGTGAACATGATCGTGAAGAGGGAGCAAACAACAACAACAAACCTATTGCCAGTGAGTCCTTTCTGGGGGACAGTGAGCCTGTCGGACAGAGCGGATGGTCTCCACAGGGTTGTCCAGGCAGGAAGTCTTTCTGGAAGCAGACTGCTGCGTTTCTCCACCTAGAGGCTGCTGGGTTCCCACCGCTGTCCTTTCCGTTAGACAGCCGGGCACTTTAACCACTGCACCACCAGGGTTCCAGGAGGCTGGAGCAGGACTGGGCAGGGTTGCGTTATATAGAGCTGACTTGACGGCCACTCACAACAGTCCCCCCAAAAACCTGGGTAACACAGGGGCAGCCGGCAGCCATTGTTGACAGACGGAAACAGATCAACCAACAAGCGCAGACACAGGAGGAATGTATCTTTCAGTTCAGTCACCAGGCTGAGCAGGGAAGGGCCTTTGGGATTTTCAACAAGCCAGGTCCAGTCTGCAGCCAAGCTCCTTTCGGCGTCCCAACTGCGTGAAGCAGTACGAGATGAACAAAGGCGGGAGGGGGGAAGGGGAGCCTGCAGAGTTCACTTGCAGCCCGATCTTCTGCAACAGCTTCTACACGTTAAAGCACAGGTGTTCTGTGGAGTCTAAAGGGTTCGGCTAGCTTGGCTCCTAGCTGAAAGGTTTGCTGGTTTGAACCCACCCACTGGAGCTGCGGAAGCAAGGGCTGGCCATCTGCTCCCAAGGAGATGATGATTAAGAAAACCCTGGAAGCTCAGTTCCATCCTGTAGCTCACAGGGTCACCAGGTGACGGACTGTCCTCCACAGCCAGGGCCCTGGTCGGTGGGTTGGTTTCACGAGGACCTCCTCACAGAGAAGCAGCCCCTTTCCGTTGAACCGAGATAAGAAGAAAAGTCAGGCCAGTTGTGCTATCTTCTGTGAAAAGACCAGAGGAGGGGACCTTCCCTGGGAAAGGAAAGCCT
>NW_022103915.1:50372086-50374204 GCF_000313985.2 Echinops telfairi
TCAGCAAATTGATGGGTAGCACAGAGAGGGAGCTCATTCTAGTTAGAAACTCCAATTCTAGCTCCAACTCCCCTCCCCTGTATTTGAGGATTGGGACATTTTTCCACTTCTGTTGTGCCTTTATCACAGTGTCCAGAACTGCTAACCTCTGTTTCCTGCAGCATGCAGAGTAATCCTTAGTCAATCAGGACGTGCTCCATGAGCTTAATTCTACCACAAACCTTACGTTCATTCTCCTCACCATGAATTACTTCTTGGGATTCAAACTTTGGTTTTCTAATACTTCATATTGTTTCAAGATTGGTTGTCTTCATCTCTGAAAACACGGACATAAGTGCCTCCTAATATTTTTACACCTTGCTCTGTCTTTGATTAATATGAGGAAAAGGAATTTTTAAAGATACTAAATCAGATAATGATAAGCGTTTACTTTTGTTAGGCACTTAATTTAAGCCTAACACTGTGCTAAGAACTTCATACCCCTTATTTATTTCTTAAAACAATGCAGTGTTCTAAACGCAAACTCACTACCACTGAGTCCATTCTGACTCAGCAATCCTACAGGATAGGGTAGAGCTGCCCCTGTGGGTTGTGGAGACTGAAACCTTGTATGGGAGTAGAAAACCTCATTATTCCCCCCGCAGAGCGGCTGGTGGTTTCAAACTGCTGACCTTATGGTTAGCAGCCCGAATTGTAACCACACCACCACCAGAGCTCCCATGCTACTGTTGCAAGGTGCCACCAAGTCAGTTCCGACTCACAGTGACGCTATGTACAACAGAACAAAACATGGCCAGGTCATGTGCCAGCCTCACAGTTATTCTTATGTTTGAACCCAGTTTTGCAGCTGCAGTGCCCATTCATCTCAAGCATCTTTTTCACTAGTGATGACGAAACTGGGGACCAGAGAGTCTTAGTAACTTGCCTAAGATCACACAGGTAGAAGGTGCTTAAGGTAGTTCTAACTGATCGCAGCACGCGAGCTCTTCACCTTAACACCTGCCTTTGAAATATGGCAAGTGATTATTTCCTTAGAACTTTAGAAGGACCAGCTTGCCTTGGAAGTGATTGGGAATCCCATCCCAGTAGAAATAAATACCAGGCTGCATGAGCATGCTTTCATCAACCTCTTCCTACAGTAGTTTCTATATCAGACTTTAATCACAGCCAGCCGCGAGTGACTTACAAAGAGCAGCTTGTTCTGACCTTGGACAACCAAGAGAATCTGCTGAGACACTTGGTCTTGGGATCTCGCTGTCAGCCACACTTTCCTGTTGTACTTCGCTGACAAATAATCTGGGACGCATCTAGCAATCACACCAACCAATCAAACAAGAACTCCAGATGGGTCAAGAGTCTGCAAGGGGTAAAAATGTGACCTGCAAGTCTTAGGGCTTTTAAAGCATGTTTCCTGTCCTTTAATCTTGCTTTCAGCTGAGGAGCGACTAACTCAAGAGGTGTCACAATGAAGACAAGAGTGGGAAAGAGGGTGTCACCTTTGAGGACCTTGGTTCCTGATTCTTAACAGGAATGGTGACCATGAAGACCTTGATTTGACTAACAAGAGTTTGCTCAGCTGTTTTTAACAAAAGAGAGGTTCCTCCCAGAATCTTTAGAATTTTCTTTTGTAACATTTCCTCCTGAATACTCAAAAGAATGAAGGTCCTGAAAAGCGATTAGGGTCAGCCACCAACAGAGCCCCTATCATCTCTTTCCCATCCCCCTTTGGGCCCTTAAAATTCCTCCTTCTTTACTGAAGTATTGAAATGTTTGTGCTCAGAAGTGGTTTAGGCAAATTCTAAGAGACCATTTATTTAACGGGCTGACAGCTTAACCGTATCCGCTTGTAGCAGGGCTTCCATGATAATTCAGTCCTCCCAGAGGGAAATTCATATTCATGGGAGAGTGTAATCTCATGTGAAAACCTGTCACGCTGGTGGTGCATCTCCACTGTTAAACTGGTTGCAGGGCTTATGTAGTGGCCAGGGGACATTACCATATTCATACGGAGGACCGCCTTTTGCTTCAAAGAAAGGCCAAGGGGAAACTTTCATCGTCCTCCTATGCCTACCTGAGAATTTTCCAGAGTGTGTGTATATCTGACCCCTCCACGTGCTT
>NW_022103915.1:50374458-50388001 GCF_000313985.2 Echinops telfairi
GCAAACAATACAGCGCTCCTCATGCTTGTTAGTGGTGCAGTGGATCTGCTCCAGACAGCCTTACCTGAAAGCACGAGCAAAACAAACACAGCCAGCTAAGCCGGCAGGCTACGCAAACTCCGAGCTTTCTATGAACCCAAGTGAATCTGGTCTCCCAGCAGCCTGCTCATTTGCACAGTAAATGGATGTGCTGTTTTCTTGGAGACCGGAGAGATGCTACAGCAGCAATGGCAAGAGTTAAGCCTATGTTTTTCTTGTGATCTGTACACATGTGATCGGCCTCCTTCATGATGCCTGTCCTTTCTTGGGTCAATGGACATTTGGGGAGGGGATCCACTTACTACTCCCTCCTGGTCTGGGAGGACTGGACAGGGCTCTTGTCCAGGGCTAAATCAAGCGACAGGGTGCATTTCATCTTGGTTCAGGAGGCTGGCATGCTGATCTCTGCGTATTTGCCATCAGTCCAGAAACACAGCTGTTTGCTCTTTCCTGTTATACTCAACCTTGGAAGGGTGTGGCCCTAGGCATGGCTGAACGACTGAACGACACTTTTCGATTACATGAGACCTGATATGGAGAAGCTGAGCTAAGGAATGGAAAGCAATCCGTTTCTGGTGTCAACATTTAAGCCTGAGCAAGCTACACCAAAAGTTGGGGTCTCCTCATTTTTGTTGTATTTTGCGATTTTTTTCAAGTTTTCACCTGGGCCAGTTTGAGTTCTATTACCTGTCTCAGGCAATCAAAACAACCTAAATGATACAGCTTTTTAGAGAAATGTTACTTTTTTAAAAAGTACTCTGTGTACTACTCACTTCCGACGCACAGTGAGCCTGTAGGATAGAGGAGGGCTGCCCCCACAGGTAAATCTCTACAGAAGCAGAATGCCCCATCTTTCCCTCATAGAGTGGCAGAGGTGGGGGTTGAACCAGTGACTCTGACTAGCAGCCCAACACTGAATTTGCTGCCTAACTGGGTGTCTGTTATTTTGTGTGTTCACCCAGAATCCACTGCCATTGAGTTGCTGACCCACCAGGGCCACCAGGGCTTCTTACTTTCTGTATTAGGATAGTCCATTTTTTCATCCCTAGAGTTTGACACTCTTCTAAAAAATAGTTTTGGGGCAATAGCATTCTGAAAAGAACCACCTGGGAGTTTAAAGTTTTCCAAAGCAAACATGTCACTGTGAAGATCAAGGTACAGGGTGCCGTGGCATTTTAAATCACGTCATATGCATGCGCAAGCTGGACAATGGAAAAAGCAAACAGAAGAAGAAGAGACACATTCAAGTTTGTGCTGTTAGCAAAGAATATATACCAGGGCCTAGCAGAAGGACTAGGAGCCCTGGTGGTGTAGTGGGGCATGCACGGAGCTGCTAACTCCATTGTTATCAGTTTAGCCTACCGGCCACCCAGCCTGAAGAATATGAGGCTGTCTACGTCCATAAAGAGTTAAAGCCACAGAAAACGAGAGAAGTTTTATTCTGTCTTATGGGGTCACGATGTGTCAGAATTGACTGAAGGACAGTGGGTTTAACAGAAGGACAAACCAACCAGTCTTAGAAGAAGAAATGCAACCAGCAAAGGTGGCGAGATTTGGGCTCATTGCCTTTGGTCAAGTTCTCAGGAAAGATTCAATTGACAGGAAAGGGTATTGGGGTTGGCAAAACTGAGGGGTGGTTGAGGTAAGGGAGGTTCCAAGTGAGCTGGATTGACACAGTGGCTGAAGCGGTGCGGTCAAACACCGTGAAGGTCATGAAGAGGGCACAGGGCCAGGCAACATTTTGGTCTGTGTAAGCTCACAGTGGGTTGGCACTTTCCTGATGGCAGTAACAACAGCATTCTAACCTTATGTCATGAAACTAATATGGAATAATCAATGGTTCACCTGAGCAAAGTGTTACAGCTTTGCCAGAGCTTTCAGAAATATTATCTCACTAGATCTTCATAAGCAAAATATGAGGTCCATTGTCTAAGGATTATCACCTTATTTTACAGAAGACAAAGGGCCCCAGATAAGTAAATAATATCATGTTTACATGACGTTGTCATTGTTAGGTGCCGTCTAGTTGGCTCCAATTCATAGGGATGCTATGTGCAACAGAATGGGACACCCAGGCCGGCACCATCCTTACAATATGTCTCATGTTGGAGCCTATTGTGGCCGCCACTGTATCAATTGTCAATTCCTCTCATTGAAAATCTTCCCCTTTTGTACCAACCCTCTAGTTTACCCAGCGCGATGTCCTTTTCTTGGGTCTGGCCCCTTCTACTAACATGTCCACGGTATTTTATGAGCATTCTAAAGATAATTCTGTACTTCTTCAAAGACAACTTTGTTCTTCTGACAGCCCATGATAATTTCAGTATTCTTAGACAACACTAAAATTCAAATGCATCAATTCTGCTTCCATCGTCTTTGTCCACGGCCCAGTTTCCACCTGCATATGAGGAGATTGAAAACACCATGGCTTGGGTCAGGCTCAGCTTAGTCTTCAAAGTAACACCCTTGCTCTTCAACACTTTAAAGAATCTTCGTGCAGCAGATTTTCCCATTGCCTTATGTCGCTTGACACCTTGACTGCTATTTCCATGATCATTGAACGTGGAAAAAAGTAAAATTAAAACCTTGACAATGTCAATCTTTTCTCCCTTTATCAAAGTGTTGTCTATTGGTTCAGTGATCAAAAGGATATAAAGTCAGAAACTGACGTTGGCCAAAATGTAGCAATCTACCCTACTATATTATAGATGTGGGTACTAAAGTTCCAGAAAGCCAAGAGACAGACTTACCTAACTTTTCCCAGCTTGTTATTTAATTATTATTTTCGGTTAAAAACAAAACTTAGAAAAATGTTTTCATAGGTTTGGCTGTTATGTCATATTCCTAATCCATAAATCCCAAACATCGCTGAGAAAATTTTCCCATTCATAACCATAACCTTAACCATAACCACAACCACAACCATAACTATAACCAGAGCCCAAACCATAACACAATGCCATCCTCACTGCCCTTAGATGTATCTCATCATGTTGATGTGATGAATCATTAAAGAAGTGATTCCACTCTGCCCACAACTCCTTCCCTGGTAAGTGTGACTGCCATAGTTTGATACTTGTAATCACAAAGCTGGTTCTTTCTTGGCAATGGGAAGCTATCTGGCTGGAGGCCTGCCGTCAGTCAGTCTGCAACTAGGGAAATGCTGTCTGTGAGGATCGCATTCTTGGTTACCAAGGGTGAGGTCACTTCTAGATGAGATCTTAGCCAGGTGTGATATGCATGTAAGCACTCCAGATCACTAGATTCCTGCCACCTTTCTTTTCTCAACGACTTTCCAAAAGATGTCTGGTCAAATCCACCATTCAGTCTTCCAACTACATAGTTACCAAACACTGTTCTAGGTGCTGGGATAAAGTTGTGAACAAAACAGAAAGCTTTCTGATCTTATAAAATACACATGTTGGTGGCTAAGACAACAAACACGGTAAGTTAGTTCAAAAAAAAATGTAGGTAGAAACCACTAAATTTCAATAATAACAATAACAAATCAGGCAAGTAGGAAAGGCTTCACCGAGGAGATGATTTTTGCGTATATAAGAGGATTAGAGTCATGAGGATATCTGAGCGAGGCGCATCCAGGCAGAGGAAAGAGCACATGCAGAGGCCCTTGGGCAGAAGGATGACTCAGATATGTTTGAGAAACAGCAAGGAGGTCAGTTTGACTTCAGCGGAGTGATGGGGAAGACGGGGAAACTGCCCCGTGGTAACAGGGCATTCTAGGGTCGACTTTGACTTGATCTCTGGCTGAGATGGGAAGTCATTGGTAAAGTGAAGGTGCAATGCTAAGCGCAGGAACAAATCATTTTCTTCTACTACACCAAATCCAACTGTGTTTCCTAGACGAGTTCTTGCTATAGGATTAAGAAGAAATCGCAGGGCCCAAGGGTAGAAGTAGGGAGTCGTGACTACCCCACTTGTGAGAAATGACAGAGCACTGGACCAGGCTGGTAGCACAATGATATAGTTTGAAGGTCGATTCAACAGGCTTTTCTGAAAGACCATTTGCAGTATCAGACAGGAACGAGTCGAGGTTGCCTGTAAGATCTCATGGCCAGAGTAACTGGAAGAATGCAGGAGAAACCGATTTGAGAGAGAATGGGAAGAAGTCCGTTTGGGACCTGTTCCGTAGGAGATGTCCATTGGAGATCATGGAAGACACATGCCCAGGTGGTTTTAGCATGTTAGAGAGGTTCTACCTGAAGATGCAATGTTGGCAGTCATTAGCATATGGATGGATGGTATCTAAAACCAGAAAGATGGAAATCCTCACCAAGACAATGAACACCATTAAAAGGGGTGGGGGGCGCTCTGAAGACTGGGCCCTGAGCAAGTGCACTGTTTAGAAAGCGTAGAGATGAGGAGTTGAAGAGAAGGGGAGTGACCGGTGAGGCAGGAGGAGCGCCAGGGAACCCAGAAGCCAAGAGAAGAAAGTGTTTCAAGGAGACGCTCAGTTTGTCAGTGTCCACGAGGTCCCAGGGGTCCCAGGAGCTTCAGCGGTGCTGCGGAGTGGCGGTGTGAAGCGTGCCTTGCTTCAGCAGTGTTGCGGAGTGACGGTGTGAAGCGTGCCTTGCATGGGTTCGGGAGAAGAGTCACAGATGTTTCTCTCAGAGGTTGTGTTGTTTTGTTTTGTGTTCTCTCTCTAAAGAGGAGGAGAAAGAATGGTAGATAGGTAGAAGAGGAGGTGGGGCTGGAAGAGGGTTCTTTTTTAAGAAATCACAGCATGTGGAGAAGCTGACCAGAGGGATCCCCTAGAGAGGGGACGTTTCTTGGTGCAGGAGAGAGAGGAGAGCGCCTGGTGGGAGCAAATGTCCTTGGGACAGCAGGCGGGATGGGGCCATGGATGGGATAAGGATAGTCCTGGTAGTGCTGGGAGAGAAAGGAGAGACTAGGTAGTAGAGGCTGGAAGGTTTAGATAAAAGGTAGAGTCCTATAATCGTTCTCCTCTGATTGCTTACCATTTAAAAAAAATTAACACGGCGTGCACCTCACACAAAGAGGTTACTTCTCAACATTTCTGCAAAGCTAAGGAATGTCACTGTTGAGAATGTGGTGACTGTGAAACGGAGCAAGATGTGTGCTGCTATTCTTAGTTCTGTGCCTAACTTACCATAGTTTGATGAGGAAATGACTCTATCCTAGGACTAGGCCTGTCTTCCAGAAACGCATTCTCGGCACCCGGATTAGACGGTGCTGAGGAAGTCTCACGTACCAGAGGCTGTCACTACTGGAGGGAAGAGAAATCAAAACTTTGAATCGTTTGCTTCACAAGTGCTTGATTTTTTTCTCTCTTGCACACAGTTCCCTCTCTGTCAGATCTCTTCTCAGATGTTCAGGAGAGCCTGCTACCGAGGCAGTGGTATTGAACCTTCAGCATACCAAGAAGAACTCTCAGGGGGAACTCCAGGCAGATGGCTGCTGCTTCGTGTTTTTTCAGGTTTACATCAGCATTGACCCTAATCATTTCTTTCTTGACTTGAATTGGTTTGGTCATTTTTTAAAAGGCATGCTTAAATCTCTGACAGAGGATGTCATACATACAGTGATGATGGGTGCAATACATATTTGAACATTTCTATGGCAGGGTAGGGAAAGGGCATTTGCTAAGTCATCCAATTCTGACAATTCTCTGTGGCAGGGAGTGGTATCTGATGGTTTAGTGAGATTGGTCTTTGTACATGAGGTTCAGAGAGATTCGTTTGCTCATAAGTAGAGACCAAGGCTTGAACCTGGGCTCTCAGAGATCAAACCAAAAACCCAAACTCACTACCATTGAGTCAATTCTGACTCATAAGGACCCTATAGGACAGCATAGAAGTGCCTCTATAGGTTTCTGAGACTGGCATTCTTCGTGGGAGTAGAAACCCACTTATTTCTCCCCAGGAGCAAAAGGTGCATTTGAATGGCTGGCCTTGTGGTTGGGAGCCTAACATGTACCCACTGTGTCACCAGGGCTCCTCCGGAGCTCAAAGGCCAGGGTCTTTTCATTACATCGTTCCCTCTGGTCAATTAGCAAAGGCTAATTTGTCAGTCAGCGATGAAGGAATTTGCTGCCCTGTCTTCAGCTGGCTCTTCCTAGAATTCAGAAGTTCCCCCCTCAAGCCTTGGTTCTCAGGGGCTTATGCTACAAAGACCCTTTTGTTATACCGTGGACATCTTTCTGCCAAGGTTACTTTTAATGTATCAAAGTCTCTCTATTATTAAGATGTCCAAACTATTTGGCCTGCTATTTTCTTAGCCAAAAAAGAAAAAAAAATTAAGAAGTCTAGGTACTCCATTGGAATGCAAGCCTTCTTTTTTATTTTTGTCTTTAGGATCCCGGACTTTCAAACACCAACACCATTTTACCTCAAAGCAATGTTGCTTGTGGTCTGTATTCGTGGTCCCAAATATATTTGATTAGCGTCCCAAATGGATTTTTTACTACTTTTTACAGATTAGCTTTTCTGAGCTCACGAATTACTGTGACTACTCTCAATATTTTTGATTTTCATAGTTCACAATCCTTTTCACTCGCGACCCAAGTTCTCACCTTCATACGTGGGAGGATGGACGCCATTCTCCATGAACTCGCTCGGTTCCTGGACCCTTTGCTCAGATTTCCTCCACACCCTCTTATCGCCAAGGAAAGCAAGGGTGACCCTCCTGAATCTTTCCACCTGTGTTCCTGACCCTATCCCCTCCCAGCTCCTTCATGGGACTCTCCTCCCAGACCTCCAAGCTCATATTCAACTTAATGCCCACATAAATGCGTTGTCTTTGAGGTGATTCTAGCTCCAGGTGACCCTGTATGTGTCAAAGTAGGATTGAGCTTTATAGAAATATCGGTGGCTGATGTTTCAGGGGCAGATCACTGGGTGTTTGTTTCAAGGTGCCTCTAGATGGCCTTGAATCACTAAGGTTTAGGTCTGAAGCCAATGGAACTAATTATTGGTATCATCCATTGTGTTAGTCTAGGTCCGTGGTTCTCAACCTTCTGAATGCCGCGGCCCTTTAATACAGTTAGTTCCTCATGTTGTGGTGACCCCCCCCCCCCAACCATAAAAAAGGTGTCATTGCTACTTCGTAACTGTAATTTTGCTACTGTTATGAATCAGGTGACCCCTGTGAAATGGTCATTCAACCCCCAAAGGGGTCACTACCCACAGGTTGAGAACCGCTGGTCTAGGTAGACTAGAGAAACAAAATTCATAAACACTCATAGCTTATAAGAGAGAGTTTTATATAAATGGTTAAATGTACATTAAGAAAGCATCCCAATTCAGTGCTGCCCAAGCCCATAAGTCCGACATTAGCCCGTATGTCCCACATTGATCTACAAAGTCCTCATCAAACTCACAAAACACAAGCAATGATGCCGAATGTAGGAGGAAAGCCAAATCAGTGAGCGTGTAAACATCTCAGCACTGGCGGGGGGTCTCCACGGGGTTTCTCCAGCACCTAGGGCTGCATCAGGGTCGGTCCATGTGGCTTCTTCTCAGGGATGTCTCACAGGAAGTGAGCCTTGCCAGCTGAGGCACAGAAATAGCTAAGGCAGTTGCAACTGGTCTGACCATCAGAGAGCAAGAGACCCGGAAGGTGAGGCTTGCTGCACCATTTATCTCTCTGCCCTTCAATTAATCCCATCTGTGTTCATCAGCCAAGTTGGCACAATAAACCTTAACTATCACATCCAGGGACTCCAATGTCTAAATAACTCCCATTTAAGAAAAAACAAACAAATATGTCTTCCTGATGTAGTCTAACTTCATAAATTACTGCCACATTTCTTAATTAATTTTATGTCAAACTCTTTGGAAGAGACGTTAAACTCAATCAACATTCTTCCTTTCACTGATTGTTTTCCACACTGTGAGTTTTTTCTCAATTGTCTTATTCACAACCATTGCTCTCTTGCTCTCCTCTGAGCATGGGCACCTCCTGAGGGCCTACATCCCTAACCTCAAGCCTTAACTGTTTGGATAGGTTGTAGCTCTCCTTTCTTCCTGGAGAAGGGTCATCTCTAATAACAGGTCCTTCCCTAAACTTTCCAGGTTCATCCCATCTGGGAAAGAAAAAATTCAGCTCTTCCTTGCAAGACCTATCTCTATTAAGATTCTCCATCTGTGAACTTTTCACTAGGTAGATAAGTCCTTTGAATTATAATTGGCTGTGTGCATTCCGGGGGAAAGGATTGGAGCTTCTATTCCTGTACAGAGTTATAGTCTTGGAAACTCCCAGGGGCATTTCTACCCTGTCCTCTAGGGTCACTATGAGTTGGCCTCGACTCAATGACAGTGAGTTTGGTGTGTATTCTGAATTCCCTCCTCAGATTGTGAGCTCTATAGGGCAAGAGCCATATTTTACTCACCTTTCGCTTCCCCTCATGTTGAGTATGGTTTTGCTCTCATGAGAGGTTGCACTGATTTGAACTGAGCAAATAAAGCAAAGGAAGGGCAAGTGTGATTGGTGAGTATTCATTCAAATACTCAAGTATTTCACAAATTTGACTCTCAGGCAGGGGATAGGTCAAGGTAGACAGGAAACCTGACTGTTGAAGAGAACTCAGAGTAAGACCTAGAATTACAAAATCAAAGGGGAAGCACATGCTCAGCACATCTGAAACCAAAAGAACTCAAGAAAAAATTTAAACCTTGATTGAAAATTTGAAAGTTTCTACAGGGAAAATATTGAATGATGTAGGAAGCATCAAGAGAAGATGTAAAGAATACAGAGTCACTGTACCAGAAAGAACTAGTCGGCAGTCTACCGTTTTAGGAGGTAACGTATGAGCAAGAACTAATGGTGCTAAAGGAAGAAATTCAAGCTGTGCTGAATGCATTAGCCAAAAACAAGGCTCCAGGAATACCCATTGAAATGCCCCAGAAAGCTAAAGAAGCACTGGAAGCACTCACTCATCTATGCCAGGAAATTTGGAAGGCAGCTACTCAGCCAACTGACTGGAAGAGATCGCTCTTATTGCCCACTCCAAAGAAAAGTGACCCAACAGAATGCTCCGACTATAGAATGATATCATGGATGTCGCACACAAGTAAAATATTACCTAAGATCATTCAACAATGGTTACATTAGCATACTGACAGAGAACTGCCAGAATTTCAGGACAGATTCAGAAGAGAACGTGGAACAAGGGATATCATGGCTGATGTCAGATGGATCTTGGCTCAAAGCAGAGAATGTCAGAAAGATGTTTACCTGTGAGTCATTGACTGTGCAAAGGCACTCGAGTGTGTGGCCCATAATACACTGTGGCTAACCGTGAGCAGAATGGGAATTCGGGAACCCTTCACTGAGCTTATTTGGAAACTAAACCTGGACTAAAAGGCTGTGGTATGAACAGAACAAGGGATGCTGCCTGGTTTGAAATCAGGAAAGGTGTGCGTCAGCGTCGTGTCCTTTCACCATTCTTGTTCAGACCATATGCACGCTGAGCAAATCATCAGAGAAGCTGGATTATATGAAGAAGAACATGGCATCAGGATTGGAGGAAGGCTTATTAACAACCTGCAGTATGCAGATGACACAACTTTGCTTGCTGAAAGTGAGGAGGACTTGAAACACTTGCTGATGAAAGTCAAGGATTGTAGCCTTCAGTATGGATTACAACATAATGTAAGAAAGACCAAAATCCTCACAACTGATCAATAAGATCATGATAGATGGAGAAAAGGTTGAAGTTGTCAAGGATTTTGTCTTACTTTTGTCCACAATCAATGCTCATGGAAGCAGCAGCCAAGAGATCAAAAGGTGCATTACATTAGCTAAATCTGCTGCACAAGACCTATTTAGAAGAGCAAGAATGTTTCTTTGAGGACGAAAGTAAGCCTGACCCAAGCCATGGTATTCTCCATTACATCATATGCATGCGGAAGTTGGACATTGGATAAGGCAGACCATAGAAGAATAGATGCATTTGAATTGTGGTGCTGGAGAAGGATATTGAAAGTACCAAGGTCAGGGAAGCAAAAAATACCACTAGCAGGTGTGATCATGAGGTTTCAATGGGGAAAGGTAACGAAGTTCAAAAACAATCAGCCAAATTGATGTGACGGGGCATGGATGTAGCGCAGACCCAAAGCCCACTGTAAGATCATTGGACAGTCCCTCTAGAAGGGCCACACAGAAAGGATGATAAATCCAGGGTGAGGTAGAGCACTGATGAAACACATAACTATGCTCTATTTCTTTAATATTTCCTCCCCCTACTATGACGGTTTTTATGTATTTTACCTCATTAATCGTGTTAGACTTGCGTGTGTTCATTTGTAGAATTAAGATAGTTCGATACATGAAAACAAGATAGATAACCCTTCAGAAGCAGTAATAGGAGTAATGGTTTCCTGAGGGCATGGGAAGAAGGGAGTGGGGAGAAGGGCAGTCAGGGGGAACAAATACGATGACTGTATAGCCCTGCTTGAGGGGGATGAGCAACAGAATGGGATGTGAGTGATATACTGGATGGTGTAAGATACGGCAATAATTAATAAGGGTTCCTAGGAGGTAGGGGGAGGGAGAAGGTAAAGGAGAGCTGATATCAAGGAGCTCAAGAAGAAAGAAAATGTTTTAAAACTGATGGTGGTAGCAATTGTACAATACTGCTTGATGTGATTGAACTATGGAATGTTATGATAGCTGTAAGAGCTCCCAATAAAATGATAAAAAATAGAAACAAACAAAAGGGAAAGTACATGGACTACTAAAAGGACAAATAGGTCTGTCTTGGAAGAAATAAGGTCAGAGTGCTCCTTAGAGGCAAGGCTGGTGAGACTTTGCCTTATATGCTGTGAACATGCTGTCAGGAGAGACCAGTTTACCGTAGTTTGGTAAAGCGGAGGGACGGCGAAAAAGTAGTAGACCTTCGATGAGATGGAATGACACAGATGGAATGACAATAGGTTCTGGCATAGGAACAATTGTGAGGCTGGTGCAGGACTGTGCAGTGTTTCCTTCTGTTGTGCACAGGGTCACTATGGGTGGGAGCCAGTTTGATGGTACCTAACAGCAACAGCAACAACAACAACAAGAACATACTAGCTGCTGTAGAATGTCCCCTGACCTCCAGCAACTGCCCAAGCTGTGGAGTTGAAATGTAATACAGAGGGCTTTCAATGGCTGGGTATGTTTTGTTTTTGTTTTTGGTTTTTTTTCAATGGCTGGTTTTTATAAAGTATCTTGCCAGACTTTTGCTTTAGGGTGCCCCTTGGTGGGCTTGAGCCTCACATCTTTCAATTGGCAACCAAGTGTGTTAGTTACTTACATCACCCAGGGATTCCACAGAACAGGGCGTCTCATTGACTCTGTCCCATGGTTCTGGGTCTTGAATTCCTTACCATAATTTCCCTGGCCCAAGGAAAATAAAAATAATTTTAAGGGGATTTTGAAGTTATTATTTATAAGGCTTTTGTAAGATTCTCAAACACAGAATATGTAGACTTTAAGTATTGAGACAAAGATCTTTAAATACAACTAGAAAATATGTGCCAAAAGGCTGCTTAACTTTTTCTGATGAATCATTGCAAGTCGAATACGGTGACCAAACTGACTATAAATATTCATTGGATGAGTTTGTTAAATGACAAGATGATAAGTGGTGATAAATTGGCAATAGAACATACATTTACACCTCTTTGCTTTACTTACCTATGCACCAAAAAGAAGAAAAATGCAGTACATTATATTCATCTTTAATATGTCTTCCCTCTCTTTCCCCCCATTCTTCTTTGAATGCACATTATGTTTGATAGTTATGCAAGCTGTTCTCCTAAGTGCTCATCAAAACACAAATCCTACTTAGACAAGACCTGCTCCACTCCTGAGACCCTTCCCAGAATGCTCCATGGACAGTTTTAGAACTTTTATGTCTGAAAAATGGCATATGAAACATTTTCCACAGCAGAAAAGAAATATGCACCTTCCTGTTTGCAGCACAAGAAAATGCCGTGACAAGAAAGCCTCACAAAACCCATTTGGGTGACGGTGGATCTCAGGATAGCAGCTTTCAATCAAAACGATGCAGACAGACTATGAAGCGACTCTCCTGAAAGCACACCCTTCTCCACTGGCTGGAGAGTCAGATGGGAGGTGAGCAACCCTTGCAGATGGCTCCTGAGAAACAAGGCTCCCAGCTGCAGACATGAAAGGAATTGAAAACATTTTTCTTGGGTGCTTTGCTTGAGAGGTGTTAGACATAAAGCAGTCTATCACATCTTCCAAACAGCAGAGGCTGGGCCTGGCTTGCCAACAACTCAATTGGCTTAGACTGTTAACTTGGAGAATTACATCATCCATCCCTGAATTCTGCAGGCTCATTCTGCCCAACCAGTGGGAAAATGAGAACATCAAAATTCAAGAACATCCTAACATTAGCATACCCATCCTGTTGTGTTTTTGTACTCATTTGCTGAAAACAGCACAATGAGATAGGCTACAAGAGGCTACATGTTTCAACCTGATATTATCTCTACCAATGTATTCCATGGTCTCATTTAAGTCTAGTCTTCACTGCATTATCCTTCTCCATGCCCCCAGATGGCCGACCCAAACAACCAGCACTCGCTGGGCTGGGACAATGGAAAAGCTGGTGGAAGCCTGGAAGTGGCGGAGAGAGAGAGGCTGGGCTCCTTGATTTTCTAGCTTTCTCCTTGCTTGGATCCTGTGTCTACCTGCAGGGGTGGCCCCACACCATGTTCCCACCAGCTTGGATCCATGCGACTCTGCACCCACCAGCCTGCGATCTCCTTGCTCCCAATTTCACCTTTTGGTTTCTTTGACCTGCATCTCCGTGAGTCTGCTGAGGGATCCAGCTAGCTTTACCCATAGACTTGAGTTGGACTGGCCTGTCATACCTTCTTCTACTGAGAAGTGCCATTGGTTTTGTTTCTCTGGACAACCCAGCTTAACACATACCCTCTCCCTCTAAGTATTGACACCACCAGTAATGCTCTGTAGAAGATTCAAAAGCTGGCTCTCATGACATAAAATTGTTTAAATCTAGCTCTTTAGTCTATGTCTCTGTACCTCCCACCAAACGATTAGGTGGGACCACGCAAACAAGGTGTGTGGAACACTAACTAGTACAGGGGATTGGTCAGTTTTGCTTTTCCTCTGTTTATAAGAGAGTCATCTCAGAAGCAGAAAGAGAGAATTCCTGGGACCATCACTCAAGAAGAGCCACCAGCATGTTAGTGGCTGAAGTGGCAGAAGCAGCAGAGGTCATGCGATGTCAAGACCAGAGGGACCAGAGCAGAAGAGTCATGCTGCTGAGATCATGAGGCAGTGAGGTAGCATGGCAGGCAGGATTCCTGACCTACTGAGGCAGAGGTCATGGGCCTGCATGATGGAGAGGCTGAGGACCAAAGAGAGACTTGACTGCTGGCTGAGCAGACGTGCTACCGTGGACCACGACTGTCTCCTTAATGTTTTCTGATCCCGGCTCGAAGTGACCAGCTAAAATCCCTAATTGTGCTCGTTAGGTGCCATTGAATCC
>NW_022103915.1:50388691-50394255 GCF_000313985.2 Echinops telfairi
TGCAGATACTCAGATTATCAAGAAAGGGAAATATTTATAACCAGAAGGACACTTTAGACCTATATTGCCCCACCAAATTTATGGCTGGCAGAGGCAATTTTGAAAAACATTTTCTTTCTATTGTCTATCTTTGGATCTGTGTTTTAGCTTTTCTTCTGCTGTGTTACCATTTGGCTGATAACCAGATCCAAATAGGTAACTAGTTCTCTTCATTTAATTTCTCACGAGAAGTTATTTAATCCTCTTTAAGCAGGCCAATCAGTTCTAGAAACCAAGCAAGGAATAGGAACATGGAGATAAAATCCTTGTTCTTGAAGTCAAACTTGACTTTCCTCACGCCTCAGTTTGTCTTTCAGTAGAGGGTAAGCTAACAAGAGTTAATGCCTCTGCTAGTTCAGACTGGCTCACACACAAATGGAGACAGTGCCTGCTCCTTCCCGGTGACGACAAAGACACATCCTTATGTCACACAGCACACAGAGACAGCAAAGGGTGTAGACTCAATGATGACTCTGTAATATTAAAGCATCTCTGATTTAAACAAAACAGGAGGAAATGTATTAATCTGGACATGAGATATAATACCAATTTTATTTTTTAAAAGAAATGTGTTTCCCATGACGTGCCAGCACCTCTCAGACAACTGTTTGATGAGCTTATGGTTTTAGCTGTCAAGGCTCTGCTAGATGATTGATTATTATTACTTTTAACACTGAAACAAAACTTACACTGTTTACAAGAGAGAAGAGGGTTTGAATCACTGGAATCACTACGCTGCGGAGAGCAAAGCTCAGTGGATATGACCCATCTGCCCTTCCCATTCACGATGCACATGAAGGGCCCCTGAGTGGAACAACCTCTGCTTGACTAGTCCCTGGAAGGTTGGTGGTTTGAACCCACTAGCAGTGCCATGGAAGAAAGGCCCAGCGCTCCGCTTCCATAAAGATTACAGCTGAGAAAATTCAATGAGCCCAGTCCTCCTCTGTAGCACGGACAGCTGCCACGAGTAAGGACAAGAGTGGTTTATTTGTATGTGTGTTTTGATGAACATCTGGGATTTGTTCATTCCTTCCTTCATTTATCAGGAAAAAAACCCACATTTATAATGAACTGCAATATCATGTAAGGAGCCTGGTGGTGAAGTGTTTAATACCACGTCAATAGTTCATGGGAGCTTCAAAAAGTTCATAGAAAAATGGAATAGAAAGAACATGGACCTTTTTCCATGAACTTTTTGAAGCCTCCTTATATTATTAAGGTTTGGATCACAACTGTTGGAGTGCATATTGTGAACCTCTAGTTCCTGAACTAAAGGGCAGTAGTGAGGGGGAGATAACACAGTTATGTTGGCCGTTGAAAGAGGAGTAAGGGTTTACCAGTCAGATAAGTGTGAAGGAATTCTAGATAGAAACAGAACCTGGGAAGACCCAGCGGTAAGAGAACAGGTGGTGTAATCTGGGGGCGGAATTGGATTCAGATGGTTAAGGGCCTTGTGTTCATCCTCAGGCACCCGGACTGTATCACAGAGGTAATCGGCTGCCTTTAAAGGGCCTGAGTCAGGGAAAGGCATGATGACATTCCCATTGTCTTATGCTGCTTGACGTTTGGAGGGATGGGAGGAGGCTTGTAAATCAGGTAAGGATCCACTACAAGAGTCCAGCTAGGAGACAGTGTGGGCTTGGGTTAGAGCAGGCCACTGGAGTGGAAAAGAAAGGGGTGCATAGGATGGATATCTTGGAGGCACAAATTAATGGGACTTGGCCTTGCTGATCAGCTAGGAGTGGGAGTGGGAAGCGGAAGGAGTCCGAGATGGCTGACTTTTCTAACTGGTGAAGCAGAGGGGCATGCTGGTGGGCCAAGAAAATGAACACCGCCTCCACACTCACAGTCTGGGATTGCTGGGGGTCGTGCAGATGGAGATATCGAGTTGACAGGTAAAATCTGAGTCTGGAGCTCAGGGGCCAAGGCAGGGTGGAAGATGGAGAGTTTGGAGATCATTAATTCATGAGCGTGGATGCCAGCGGGTGGAAGAGCCCGCACAGGCACCGAGGAAGAGGAGGAAAGCAGAAAGGCCAAGGCCAAGGCCAACGGGAACTTACTGCTTTCAACTGTGAAGCCGGCTTCATTCTTTCCCTTTTCTCTGATCAGAAATTCATCTGCCCCTTGTTCGGCCACCCAGCTCTGCTCCACACGGGTTTGATGAAATGAATCTTTCTGGTGACCTGATGAAATGATGTCTCCTGCTCCAAGTTGCCCCAATTTGGTGCTTTGGTCAATGCCATGGCAGTGGTGTGCTGGATTCAGTTCCTAACAGCACATCCGTGACATCCCATTGGTAGCTCGAACTCAACCAGGAAGTATTTACACCTACTGAGAAGCACACCACTGTTGTTGTTTGGTTAGGTGCCATTGAGCTGGTTCTGACCCATCGTGACCTTGTGCACAATAAAACAAAACACTGTCTGGGCCTGTGCCATCCTCACCATTGTCCCTCTGCTTGTGCCTAGGATGGAGCCAAGGTGTCCATCCATTTGGTGGAGAGCCTTTCTTTCCCTCACTGCCCTGCTACCAAACATGATGTCCTTCTCCAGGGACTGGTCTTTCCTGATAACATGACCAAAGTAGGTAAGACGAAGTCTTACTATCCTTGCCTCTAAGGAACAGTCTGTACTTCTTCCAAGACAGATTGGTTTGTTTGTCCTTGCAGTAGACCACAGTACTCTCTGTATTCTTTCCCAGCACCACAATTCAAATGCATCGATTCTTCTTCTTCTTCTTCACTGGATGCGGGTACAAAACCCACACAAGAACCAGTGAGCATCTTCCCGGACACTTGTGACATCGACCTCAGTGTAAGAGGGTCCTTTCTCATTTTAGATTTCAACTGTGACTCTTGGAAAATGTACCTGCTGTAGAGAAAACTCTCTGCGAAGAAAACCAACCCATGAAGTAAAGAGAGATGAGGCATAGAGGAGAGCTAGAACTCTAAGCACAATATTTGTTGTTGTTTGTTTAAAAAAGATTGTAAACAAAAACATTTTTATTGTCACAAACATATAGGATATTACATATGTGCTAGTCTAGAGAAACAAATCTATGTGTATGAGTTTTATATAAAAGGGCAATTGTATATTGAGAAAATATCCCAGCCCAGTCCAGTTCAAGTCTATAAGTCTGATATCAGCCCACATGTCCAATACCAATTTATAAAGTCCTCTTTAGACTCACACAACACATGCAATGATGCTGATTGCAGGAAGATCACAGGACAGTGGGTAGAAAGTTTTGTGGATCCAGTGGTGGTGGAAGCATCTCTGTGCTAGCATGGACCTCCACATGGCTCCTCCAGCTCCAGGGCTCTGACTCTGTTAGCATAGCTCTATGTGGCTTGTCAGCATGAATGTCTAGCAGATAGTGTGTGTCCTGCCTCCAGGGAGGAAGACAGGAGTTCCCAGAATCCTCAGGAGAAGGCCATGCCCACAAAGAGGCTTCATTGGCTATGACCTGATTGACAAGCTAGACTCCATCCCTTCCTCACGTTGACAGTAGATTATGCAACTGCCACAACATATAAAATAGGTGATCAGTTAACAAATTAGATGCCTAAATAAACGACTTTGCATGATAAGACATCAACAATTCTCAATCCTCCTCTCCATTTTGACTTGTGTATGAATTATCTTCTGGCTTTAATAACAACAACAACAACCTATATGACCTATGTTTGCATTTGGAAACACAAATGAAGCTGTCTTCCTTTCTCTCTTTTGTCTCTCTGTTTCCCTTTCTTCTCTTCCGCCATGTCTTCAGGTCTTTCTCTCTGCCTTTCCATCATTCAACAGGAAAACCAGCATTGAGGGTGGCACTATTTTGTCTGCGGTGGGAAAAATAATGGGTATGTGTATAAAATGATGTGAAAGAGACAGTGGAGAGAAAAAGACAGGGGACACCAGAGAAGGCGAGAATGCTTACAGCACAGTCTTAGGGGAGATGTGGGAACATGGAATCAAGCAGGCTGATGGTGGCCTTACCATTGGAATAGGGAATACGCCTCTTTCTGACACAGGAAGGAGGCTCGGTGTCAACTCTTGAATGCTCGAAGCCATGTTGGTATTCATAAGGGACAGCTGAAAAATAGCTCCCCTGCATGCATCCCAGTCCAAGCTCTGGGCCTTCCCTGGATGAGGCTATACCTCCATGGCCTTTAGGGGAGTCACCTGGAACCTCCTCTCCATTACTCTCCTGGTCTGGCATCTCTGGGTACAATCCCTCCTTGTGCCTGCTCTGGTTCCTGCAACCTAGAACTCCAGACTTTCTCCCTAGTGGTAGCTTTGTTTTACAGAGCCTTAGCCTGTGGCCCAGTACCCCTCTTGCAACCTTTGGAGTGTCCAACACCCTGGCTGGTTGACACTCCTACTTTCTCTTGCCCTAGATTTATCTCCTGTGGTGGGGGAGAGGAGGGAATGGACGAAGGGAAGAAAAGTAGATAAATGTGAAGGTGGAGGTACAGTAAATTGTGGAAGCTTCACTTCTGTGACCTCACCTGCTAAATCTGTGCCCTTAGCCCAAGATACCATGGCCAGAGGGATTCCTGGGCTCTCCAAAGGCTGCCTGCTCAAAAACCTTAGCTCCATTTCCTAGCCTCCTTCCTATTTCCGATAGAGTATGTGTTGAAATATTTCAGGTGATGTCATAACAAAACATTTCTACAAATGAAAAAAAAGCAAAACTGTCTAGGTTCCTTGCCTTGCCTCTAAGCTTGCCTTTGAAATACTAATTAGAAATATATGCTTGTGTTTGAGAGAGAGAGAGAGAGTCTCCACTAAAGAGGGCTGGCTCTGGTGGGAAAGTCCCCTTTCCCTCCCCTTTATGAAGTTGAAACAAAATGCCTATGTATCTCTAAAGCAATTAGCAAAAAGTGTCTCCATCTTTAGAAGGATGGAAGGCATTGAATTAGAAGTTTCTCAGGGGATCAGGCAACAGCAAAAGGCTCTGGACTTTCAGAACTAGAGGCTGGTTTCTATAAAATATGCAGGAGGAAAAAGTTCTATCAAATGACCCTTAGCAATGGACTGGCTCTGGATTTGAAAGGTAGGCTCAAGCACATTTACCATTTTAACTGACGCAGTCCAAATGGAAGGCAAAGGTCGCTCTAGCCCTTCCTTTGATGAATGGCTGTGGCACCACCGCATTTGTCTGATAACTGGCAGCAATTCTCAAGCTAGTGATAACGAGGGCCTTCCTAACAAAGAAGCCGCCAGGAGTTAGCTGAAGGCCACTGCTTCTGCTTCCGTACTGCACATACAGTTTCAGCCCAAGAATTCTGCTGGCCAGAGGACTTGGGCACACAGTCATAGGATGTTCATGCCGTCATGCTTCAAAGACACGAATCCCCAAATGATGAGCACACGAACTTACAAACGACACTAAAAAATGAGCCTCGAAAATATATGCTGCAAATGCAACTAAATAAAGGAAAGGGGTCAAGTTTGCTTCCTTATTTGGGGGATTCCAAGCCTATAGTGCTGACCTGGTTCCGAGGAGCTTCCAGACTAGGAGGAAAA
>NW_022103915.1:50395282-50493280 GCF_000313985.2 Echinops telfairi
ATCTACGGGATAGCAGCAGAACATTGGCTGACACAGTGTTGGAAGAGCCCCTCAAAATACGGCTGAGGAAGAGCTGCCTTCTCAAAGTAGAGTCCACCGGAATGACAGGGATGGAGTAAAGCCCGAGAGTGGAAAGCCTTCGGGACCTTCATCTGCTGATGAGGCACCAGTCAGAACAATTAGAAACAGTTTCAAATATCAATTAATAATGGGAACTTGCAATGTGCAAAGTCGGAACCTAGGAAAATGGAAAGTTGTTACAAAGATCTATGTTTTAGGCATCAGTAAGCTGAAGTGAACTGGAATTAGACATTTTGCATCAGAAAAGCAGAAGGTTTACCATATGTGGAATGGTACCTCCAGGAGGAATGGCACTGCACTCATCAAAAGGACATGTCAAGATCTAGCTTGAAAGACAACGATGTCTATGATAGGAGAATATCTATCCGCATTCGAGGAAATCCAGCCAATACAACTATTATTCAAAATGATGCAGAAATTGAAGAACTTTACCAACATCGTCAGTCTGAAATTGATCAAACATGCATTGACAATTGTTAGTGATTGGAATATAAAAGTTAGAAAAAAGGGAAAGAACAATAGTTGGAAAATATGGGTCTTGGAGATAAAAATGAAGCTGAAAAGTGGATGATACAATTTGGGAGACTAATGTCTTGCTCATAGCAAATACCTTTTTTCAACAGCACAAATGATGACTGTATACATGGACTTCCCCAGATGGAATTACAAGGGTATACCCCCCCAAACTTGGATTTTTTTCAAAGCTATGTATTTCATTTATTTTGACAAAACAACCTTATCACCTTCAGAGTATTCTCCATGACACTTAATACATTTGTCAAATTTGCAATTCCATTCTTGGAAACATTTTTCAAATTCATCTGTTTAGATGGCTGGCAGCACCTCCTTAGGTTTTTTTCCTTCACCTCTTCTACTTCATCAAATCGCTGTCCTTTCATGTCCCTCTTCATTCATGGAAACAAAAAGAAGTCACACGGAGCGAGGTCCAGTGAGTCAGGTGCATGGGGCAAGAGAGGCTTGCTGTTTTCTGCCAAAAATTGGTGTACTGAGATGGCTGTGTGAGCAGGTGTATTGTCGTGGTGGCAAAACCAGTCCCCCTGTCTGCCACACATCAGGCCGTTGTTGTCGCACATTGTTATGCAATCTTTTTAGAACCTCTAAATAGAAAGTCTGATTAGCAGTCTGACCTGGTAGAATTAACTCTAAATACACTATGAGTTGACATTTTTATCCATTCGGAAGTTGACAAACATCCAGAACGAGGCAAACATCCAGAACGAGGCTTGTCATCAATCGACACTTCACCTTTTTTGAAACAAGCAAACCACTTGTTCACTTGAGTTTTTCCCATAGTGCTGTCCTTGTAAGCTTTGTTCAACATCACAATAGTTTCTGTGGCATTTTTCTTGAGCGGGAAACAAAATTTCATAGCTGTTTTCCTAAATAGGCCATCACAAAACATGAGGTTCAAGAGAAATTGCTTTTACAAAAAAATTCACTGTGACCAAAGAGCACCTTCCCAGGTGATGCCACTGGCTGTACTAACTCAGAGTGAGTTGCTCGATGTTCACCTCGTGGGAAAAAGTCATCCTAAGAAAGCTCTGCTCCACCCAGCACAATACCGGGGTTTGTGGTGTGCCCCTCATATAATTAAACTCATGAAAAACAGAAAGGCTGAAGTTGTCAAGGATTTTGTCTTGCTTGGCTTCATAACCAAAGCTCTTGGAAGCAGCAGTCAAGTGATCAAATGATGCATTGCATTGGGTAAAGCTAATGCACAAGACTTCTTTAAAGTGTTGAAAAGCAAGAAGGTTATTTTGAGGACTAAGGTGTGACCCCAAACCAAGTCAAACTCACTGCCATCAAGTCGATGCTGACTCATGGTAACCCTGTAAGTACTGACCCTGAGGGTTTCTGAAAGTGTGACTCTTTATGAGAGTAGAAACTGCTGTCTTTCTCCCAGTGTGCCTCGTGGTTTGCAGCTGCGGGTCTTGAGGTTTGCAGCCCAATTTGAAACCACCAGGGCTCCCTGCACCTGTCCAACTTTCACATGTATATGCGGCAATTGAAAAAAAACAGGGCTTGGGTGCCTGACTCAAACCCTGGTATTTTCAATGGACTCATATGCATGTGAACGTTACACATTGCATAAGGCAGACTGAAGAAGGAGGGATGAATTTGAATGAAGATGAAAATATAGAAAGTACCTTGGACTACCAAAAGGACAAACAAATCTGTCTTGGAAGAAGTACGGCCAGAATAATCCTTAGAGGCAAGGAGGGGAAGCCTTCATTTCATATTCATTGTTGGGCCTGTTCCCAGGAGAAACCAGCTCCTATACAAGGGCAGCACACTAGGTAGAGTGCAAAGAGGGAGACCCTCAACCAGATGGATTGACCCAGTAGCTGAAGAACAGGCTCACACCTAAGAGCCATTGGGAGGCTGGCACAGGACCGGGTGGGGTTTCGCTCTGTAGTGCGGAGGGTCCCTGTAAGTGGGAGCAGACTCAACAGAACCTAACAACCTGTGCTGTATCATCTCTGACTGACACCAACAGCTAAGTGATGGATTATTAGCCTCAAGGTAGGTGGTTCAAACACTCCTAGAGGCTTCTCAGAAATAAAGCCTAGTAGTCTATGTCTGAAAAGTTACAGCTTTGAAAACCCTATGCAGTAGTTCTTCTACTTGGAGTAATCATGACTGATGACTCCTTGGCAACTAAGCACATTGTGTTATGTCCTGCGGCAGAGGTTAGAAAAATCAGAGGAAAACGAAAAAAACAAAAACAAACGTGGTATCAGCCTTTGAAAGATCCTTAGGGTCTGGAGGGATATACATCCAGGTAAATAAATGAACCAAGTGAAATCTTACTATTGCTCTTGATAGAAATAGTTACTGGCTCAATGTAAAGAAGATCAGAATTCTGACAACTAGACCAATAGGTACCATCACGATCAATGGAGACAAGGCTGACGCTGTCAAGGATTTTGTCTTCCTTGGATCCACAATCAGTGCTCATGGACTCAACAGTCAAGAGATTAAAAGACACGTTGCACTAGGTAAATCTGCTGCATAAGACCTCTTTAGAGTATTGCAAAGCAGGGATGTTCTTTTGAGGACTGAGGTGTGCCTGGCGCAAGCCATGGAATTTTTCTTTGCTTCATACGCATGTGAAAATTGGACATTGAATAAGGAAGACCAAAGAAGAATCAATGCATTTGATTTATGGTGCTGGAGAAGAATACGGAAAGTACCATCGGCTGCTAAAAGGACAGACCAATCTGTGTCGGAAAAAGTAAGGTCAGGGTGTTCCTTGGAGACAAGATGACGAGACTCTGTCTTAAAGATGTTTGACGTGTTGTCAGGAGAGAGCAGTCCCCGGAGAAGGACATCATGCTTGGTGAAACGGAGGGGCATCGAAAAAGAGGAAGGTCTTCAAGGAGCTAGATGGACACAGTGGCTACAGCATTGGGCTCAAGCACAGGAACAATTGTGAGGATGGTGCAGACCTGGGCAGTGTTTGCGCCTGTTGTGCGTAAGGGAAGGGCCAGCACCGACTGAATGGCACCTAACACAAAACAACTTTGGATGGAAAAAAAGATGCATCTTCATTTTCACTCAGCTCTAAGATTTCCTCTTTTATTTCATCATAAGTGTAGCCCTAAACCACAATGTATTAACAGTAGAGGGGGCTTCAAAAAGGTCATGGAAAAAAGGAATGAAAAGGTAATGGAATTTTCCCATGAACTCTTTGAAGCTCCCTAGTAGGTGTGATTCTGCGAGGATCTCTGGGCAGTGCCATGCTAAAGCACCCAGCTGCTAACTAAAAGGTCAGTGGTTCAAACCCACCAGCTGCTCCACAGGAGTTAGAGGTGTCCATTTCTCACTTAAAGATTACATCTTGGAAATCAGATGGGGCATTTCTACCCTGTCCTTTAGGGTCTCCTCTGTCCCATGAGTTTGAACTAATTTGATGGCAATGGCTTTGCGATCAGTAGAAATCACAGATATAGTCATGTCACTTTCCAGTTATATTCAATACATCTTGAAATATTAGGGTACATCAGAAAGTATTACTCCAGAACCATATTGCTGCTGCTGTTAGGTGCTGTCAAGTCAGCGCCAACGTATATATATAATAACCCTGTATGCAACAGGAGGAAGAACTGCCAGTCCTGTGCCATCCTTGCAATCCTCCTTATGCGTGAGCCCAGCGTGGCAGCCACCGCATCAGTCCAACTTCTTGATTTTTGCTGATTGTCTACTTTACCAAGCATGATGTACTTTTCCCGGAGTAATATCCCCCAGTAACATGTCCAAAGCACATGAGATGAAGTCTTACTACCATTCCTTCTGAGGAGCATTCTGGCTATACTTCTTCCAAGATAGATTTATTTCTTCTTTTGGCAGCCTACAGTATCATGGCCTGTACAGAACTATGAACACTTTTATTAAACAAAAACGCCAAAATGTTAAGCTATTGTTTCTTGACATATCCTCCATCTATACACTTTTTTCCTGATTTTCTTTTAACTTTCTATTGTGAATTGGGTGGAGGGTTACAGAAAAAATCTATTTTGAATTCAACAACTCATACACATTTTGTTCCATGTCATTGATTGCAATCCCCACGATGTAACATCACTCACCCCACCTCTATCCCATGTTTCCTGTATCCACTTCTCCTTTCCTAAATTTTCCTGCCTTCTGAACTCTGTTCTTGGGGAAATTCTGCTGTTTTTATCTTGAATGATTACTTCTTCTAAGGAGTACTTACATTCCTAGTGTTATTGCTCACCTTTATTTTATTTTACTTTTTACCTTTATTTTATTTTATGTTATTGCTCACCTTTATTTTATTTACTTTATTGGGGGCTCTTACAGCTCTTATAACAATCCATACACCAATTGTATCAAGCAGATTTGTACATATGTTGCCATCATCATTTCCAAAACATTTTCTTTCTACTTGAGCCTTTGGTATCAGCTCTTCTTCTTTTAAAAAATAATTTTATTAGGGGCTCGTACAACTCATATCACAATCCATACATCCATCCATTGTGTTAAGCACATTTGGACACGTGTTTCCCTCATCATTCTCGGAACATTTGCTTTCTACTTGAACCCTTGGTATCAACTCCTCAGTTTTACAACACCCCTTCCCCCATGAACCCTTGATAATTTAGAAATTAGTTTCTGCTCATCTCATAGTAGTTCTATATGTGTCTAAAGGCAGTGTTTCCATCTCTGTGATCTGTGATTTATACCATAACAAAATGGCACTTGGAGCAGCCTTAGACTCAAATTGAGTTCCTTTTCAGCAGTCTTTGAGTTGGAGGGCTGAAAAAAAGTTTGAAGGGGCAAAATCAGGGCCGGAGAATAGATAGAGTAAGGTTTTCCAATTAAGTGTTCAGAGGACAGCCATTGCTAAGAATGAACAAGTACATTGTTCTCAAGGAAGGGATTCCTCCAGGCGACTTTCTTCACCTCCTTCTCACTAGCCCAGTTTTTAATTTTCTTGAAATTTCTTCATACTAAATCCTCTTGATTGTCCTGTGTTCTTTGAATAAATCTATGACGAGTAGCCCTTTGAGATCTCCCCCACATAGTTGCTATATATAACCTTTTCAGCTGGGCTGTCTGCCTTGAATTTCAGTGGCTCAGCAGAGTCGCTCGGAAGCCACTATTTTGATTAGTCTTTGTTCGTATTTTGAAAGCACCTTCATGGAATGAAGACAGTGGGCTTGCCTGGAGCGATCCGCTGACCACAGAGACACATGTGAACATGTCCTCTTGGGAATAACCCTGGGATGTATGAACTGAAACCCTCAGACGACTTATACTTAGGAGATCTTCCCAATGGTGATGTGCTAGACCTGCTGCCAAATGTTATAGTTCATATTCATCAATGAACATATAGAATTATGAGACATTTAATTTTAATAGTTTATCATTGTGCTTTAATATAGTTTGTTTCCTTTGTAATCCCATGCTTTTTACATTATATCTATTAAAAACATGAAGAGAATTCATGGTTTTTAACAGGTTACCAAAAATATTGATAGACCAAAGAAAGGTTAAGAGCTTCTGATTCCGAGTTTGAACGCATCAGGATTGGTCAATAATTCAAGGGCTTCTGCTGAGCAATGATACGCTGAGAAGGATGTGACCTATCCCAGGGGTTCCAGAAATAGACCGGAAGCTCAGGGAAATGGTTGAATGAGAAAGAAAATGAAGTTTATACCTGCTTGCTTAGGAGGCCTCTGGCCTCCTTCCTGAAATAGTTGACCTTATAGATCTCATGTCATACTCAGAATGTGCTCAGAACCGGTTTCATTTATTGCTCTTGGAAAATTGTGCAGAAGAGAACTGTGTAGACTGAACTCAAGAGTGGGGCCTTCTAAAAATGATTATTTGTCAGTATAGGGTTGGGGATGCTCATAAGCATCTGTTATGAACAGAGGAATATAAACCAGATTCCGGAAGGGCCATACTCGTTCCTAGGAATAAAGGTAATGGCATGGAATGAATTATCTTCCTTTCCTGAATCCAGGTCCCAGTGTTCAGTTAGCCACAAAGAATGATGTCCTAAGTTGGACAGAGAAGACACCTGGGAGTGACCAGCTCAGTTGGCTACAAGTCCAGAGGCTGGTCAGAGAATTTGCTTCTGTACTGGATACTCCCTTTGCTCACAGAGCAGCTCCTGCTTCAGTGTTTGAAGTCCAAAAGATGAGTTGGACACTTGGCCTTCACTCTAATCTTGTCTCACTCCTCAGTTCTGCCATTTTACAGTTACCCTTGATGGGCAAAACCGTCAAATTGCCATAACTATTCCAATAAAAAAAAAGTCAAAATCCACACCAGAAGATCAAAATTCCTCAATTTTACATCTAGGATGACATCCTACCAAAACCTTACTCATGTACAAAGCCAATGCTTGATACATAGTTTATGATACGTATAATAAATAGAAATAAATTAAAATTTGATCGATAAAGTAGCAGTTAAATAATCTTTGTGTTTTCACACAAAGAGGTTGGGGAGAGTTCACTGCTCTAGCCTTATCATACTAAGTGATAGGGCTATCATGGTAAGTGAGAAAAAAAAGACAAAATAATATGCCTAATAGGACCACATTTTTAATGTGTGTGTGTGTGTGTGTGTGTGTGTGTGTGTGTGTTCCTCACATATATTTGTAAATACACAGATACTCACTGGAGTTGAGTTGATTGCCACTCACAGTGATCCTGGAGGAAAGCGTAGAATTGTTCTGTAGGGTTCCTGAGCATGTAAAATATTTCTTCCTAAATGGTATTTATTAGCCCTATAATGCTGAGCGTGACCTTTTCATAACATTTAATTAAATGTATATATTAACATACATATTGATAACTATGAAAGTAAAGAATAAAAACACAAACATTTTTTTCCTGAAATTAAAAATTCAGGCATTATGGGGTTAAGTGATTTCTGTGAATCTCATGAGGTGATTTTAAAACTTTTTATCATAAGTTGAGAGCAGATCATTAATTTTACATTCACAATTTGTTTCCTCTCATTCATTGTAACCCCCTTAATGTAGTAACCTCACTTACCCCACTTCCTCTCTGTATGTTCTGTTTCCATTCCTCTTGTTTCCTGACTCTTGTGAACTTTGTCCTTGGTAAAATGACACTCCTGATCCCCAGTGGTTGATTATTCTTTCTTTCTCTCAATTTATCTTATTTCTAACCCAAACCTCAATGGCTGATCATTCTAATGTGCGTGTACTTCACTTGTGTTGTTGCTTCCCGCATAGACCGGTCTTTCGTTTCGCTGAAAATGGAGCCGCAACAGTGAGCCCAGCTCTAGACCTGGACCCCGAGATGAAGGGCCATAGTCTCAGTGCTCCCACCAGTCTCTGTCTATCAAACCAGGTAACCTGGACTCTTTTGTGATTTTTCTTTGGTTCCATGATTTTCTCCCATTCTCTCCAGGACCTCCTAGTTACTCCTAACTTCTCTTCAGCGTAGTCGGTGGTGGTAGCTGGCTGGGCACCATCTATTTCTTTTGTTCTCAGCATCGTGGAGGCTGATGTTCAAGTGGTTCATGAGTCCATTAGAGTCATCGTTTCGGTGTGTCTTCAATTTCCAGTTCTCTTCTTCCCTCCAGATAGGGAGCGCCCAATAGTTACACATTAGATGACCTCTTATGAACTTTTTAGAGCCCAGCCATTACACACCAAAGCAAGATATAGAACATTGTCTTTGAGGACGAAGATGTAATGATTGTCCTTGGCGTCCCCCCAAACTATGGTTCTGAGTCCCCAGGCTGAGGTTATAAATCCGTATGGAAGCACACTGCCTGATCTTTATCCCATTGAGTGGCTGGTAGAATCAAACCACTGACGTTTTGGTTAACAGTCTGATGCTTAACTCATTGCACCACCAGGTAAACAAATGCAAACATAAGAATACACAAAGATAACGACCACAGTTAATACTGCTTATTTTTTCAGGCCAGGGCAGCTATAGAGAAAAGTTTTTGCTCATTACTATATCTTCATATTGTTCAAAGTACAAAATTACTTCGGTGACTTAAAATATAATTGAAAAGAAGCTTATGCCAGCTCTCCGCATGTGTGATGGTAAGTGGTTTGCAAGTTTTAGTTTGTCAGGAGAACAATGCTGTATCAGAAATCCAAATTCAGGATCCGTTGTGATTAGGTTTGACTGAATCATAGAGAGCCCAAATAGCAAGTTAGCATTATAAGTGTTTCTTGGGAAGTAGACAAGTCAAAGCTAATTGGAAGCTCTGTTTCCCCTGGTCTCTTCCTACTCCTCTCTCTTCAGTGTGTGTCTTCTGTGAGGACTTGGGGCCCCGGCTATCTCACCCCCGCTCTATGAAACAGAGTGGGAAAAAGAGCAAAGACAAAGACAAGAGCCAAGTCAGGGCAAATGCACTGTCTGCACTGGCCTCCGTCTTGGATGGGTGCAGTGCACAGGTGAAAGCACCTTCTAACACCTGGACCTTCTTCTCAGAAGGTTCTTCCTTCACTCCACCTCCCTACTTTTCTTTCTGTTTTCTCGTTCCCCATTCTCCCCTGCCACCCCCCCAACCCCCCGACTTTAGTCAGCTAAGCAGAAACCACTCAAAGCTCAAGGGTTTGCTGCTTCTTGGGCTAAAGACTGCCGTGGGATTGCTGGCTCCGCAAGAGGATGGCGGGGATCACAGATCAAGACTGGGCTTTGTTTACTGAGGAGCACTTGGAGAATCAGCCAAGTGCGTGAAACAAGGGAGAAACAAAGCCACCATGCAGCCAATGGTGGGCTCTGATCCTGCTGCAGAAACAATGTATGCTAGCTATCTTTCGACCTCTCTCTTGAGTCTATGAATTCTAGCTCCTTGGTCTCTTGTCACCCCTCCCATCCAACACACCTGAAATGTTTTACTAACACCTTGCCGATGATCATTTTCTCTCTCTCTTTTACTCCAGTTATTTCACATTTGACCTTGCCTACTAGACTGTGTGCTTCTTGAGGGCAGAGACGTTTGCTGCATTTCGTATCTGTGGCATCAGAGGAGGGTCATGCAGGAGCCCAGTGTGTGCTGAAAGGACAAGGGCATCAAACACTCCTGAAATCGAAAAGAAATGCCAGTGGCTAGCACTCCCCCAAGGAGTGCAGATTAGAGCAGATTACAGCTGCACAAAAATCTTGTGAGGCCTTTGAGCAGAGGAGAGAAATTTGATAATATGGCAATATGAAGAAACAAGGTCGCATTAGGTCATAGGCCTCTACTTTCCCTCTGGAGTGGAGTTGACACTGTCTACCCCTTCCCCAGCTTCCATTCCAATGGTAATCTCTTCAGTCCGGGCATGCGGGTCACGCAGCTCTGCTCTGTGATTGAAAAAGGTGTACTCATTTTCATTTTTAACCAGGTTGTCAATCCCTCTTTCACGCACAGCCATCAAGCCGTTTCCGACTCAGTGACCCTAGTGGGCAGGGTAGTATGCACTTTCCCTGTGGGTTCCCAGATGGTAACTGTAGGAGTAGAAAGCCCCCGCTTTCTCCCGCAGAGCGGCGAGCGGTTTGGACTGTGGACCTTGTGGTTAGCAGCCTAACGAGCACCCACTCCACCCCCAGGGCTCGTTAGCCCAAAGGCCCGCAGCGATTCTGTAAGCTCCTGAAAGCATTGTTGTTAGGTCCCCTAGGGCTGGTCCTGACTCCTTGTCCTATCCTGAGTCCCGCACACAATCAGTGCTACGGTTGCAATGTTGCCTCACTGTGTCCATCCATCTCCTGGTAAGCCTTCCGCTTTTTCTTCGACCTTCTATTTTTCCAAGCATGATGTCCTTTTCCAGGGACTGGTACCTCCTGATCCTGTGTCAAAAGCATGTGAGATGATGTCTCACCATCCTTGCTTCCAAGGAGCATTCTAGCTATACTTCTAAGGCAGATTTGTTCTACCTTTTGGCAATTCATAGTATATTCAATATTTTTCACCAACATCATAATTCAACTGTGTCAATTATTCAATCTTCTTTATTCATGACCCACCTTTTGCATGCATAGGAGATGATCCACAATGCCTGGCTTGGGTCAAGGGCACCTTAGTCCTTAAAGTGACATCTGTGCTGCTTCTGTACTTCTGCAGCAGATTTGCCCGATGCAATGCATTGTTTGATTTTCTCTCTGCTGCTTCTACACGCACTGATTTGAGGTCCAAGTAGAATGAAATTCTTGACAACTTCAGTCTTTTCTCCATTCTTGGTGATGTTGCTTATTGGTCCAGTTGTGAAGATTGTTGCTTTCTTTATGTTGAAGTGTAATCTATATAAGGCTTTAGTCTTTGATCTTCAAAAGTAAATGCTTGAAGTCTTCTTCATTTACAGCAAGCAAAAGCTGTGTCATTTATATGTCACAGGTGGCTAATAAGTCCTCCTCCAATCCTGCTGTATTCTTCTTCATATGGCTCAGCCTCTTGGATTATTTGCTCAGTAGTGATGGAATAAGTATGGTGAAAAGATACAGCCTTGACACACACCGTCTGATTTTAAATCACAAAACCCTTGTTTTGTTCACATAAGTGTTTCTTACTTTATATATAGATTCCTCATGAGTCTAATGGCATGTTATGGAATTGCCATTCTTTGCAATGTTTTCCATAATTTTTCATGAAAATTTCTGCATAGTCCAAAAAATAGAAGTAAACATCTTTCTGACCTTCTCTGCTTTCATTGAAGATGTATTTGATATCAACAATGATATCAGTTGTTCTTTGTCCTCTTCTGAATTACCTTGAATTTCTAGCAGTTGCTTGTCATTGTAATGCTGCAACTTAAAAAAAAAAAACCTCTAGTGAAATTTTATTTGTGTTCAATATTAATGTCATTGTTTGTAAATTTCTACATTTCTTCAGATCTTCTTTCTTTGGAATTGGCAAAAATTGCATCTCTACCAGTTGGTTGGCCAGATAGCTGTCTTCCACATTTTTGGGCACAGGTGAGTAGCGCTACATCTGTGTGTCGAAACATCTTAGCTGGTATTACATCGGTCTTCGGAGCCTTGTTTTCCATCAGAGGTTTCAGCTTGGATGTCTTCCTTCAGTGCCACCACTTCTTGATCACATACTACCTCCTGAAATGGCTAAATATTGAAAGGTCAATATTTAGCCTCAATCTTTCAATATCGCTACTTGAGGCTTGACATTCTTCTTCAGTTCTTTTAGCTAGTATGTGCTGGGCACATACCTACAAACGACTTATTCCAACTCATAGTGACCCTGTATAGGGTTTCCAAGATTATAGATCTCTATAAGGGCAGACAGCCTCAGCTCTACTGAGTAGGAATATAAAAAGACATGTGAAATCCCAGAAATGTTCTATGTCTTTATCTGAATGGGGCTTAGACTGGTATGCATATTTTAAAAACTTAACTCACTGCCCACAAGTCGGTATATATATGCAAAACCTCATAAAGATGTCCACTTCGTGTGTGTACGCTTGCCTGTATGTATACCATACTACCATTTCTTTTTAATTAGGAAAATTGCCCAGGAACTCCGTAGAGTAGGGGCTCGTCTGCTTTGTTCATCATGCTTTCCTCAGCACTACAGGACCCAACAAAGAGGAGAAGAGGCGCTTCACACAACCACCACCAGTTTCCAGCCCATTGATTCACGACAGGCCTCTGTCTGTCAAACTAGAACTCTGCTCCGCAGGGATTTCCGCGGCTGATTTTTCAGAAGTAGCTCACCAGACCTTGCTTCTGAGGCCTCGAAGAAGACTTGACCTTCGATCTTTTAGTTATCAGCCCTGTGTATGGATTGTTGGCACCGCTCAGGTACTCCAGTGGATATTATGTTCGGTTGGCCTCTCTGGAGAAGCAAAGTCACAGATGCTTGTATGTGTTTGTATAAAGAAAGAGATACATATCGAGAAATGGCTTCCACGGTTGTAGAAGTAGATAGGTCCAGTCCTGGTTAAGTTAGGCTTTTCCTGACCCACGGGAGCAGATAACCAGGAAGCAGGATGACAAAGCAGGGAAGGTGGGAATGCGGAGTAGGAGGGGACGGGCTGGCAGATGCAGAGGTAAATGAATTTGAGCCGATGGAATGAATCCACCATCAGTAGTCGGCTGACAGCTATTGGGATCGGCAGGTGACGCAACAAGAGATGGAGGAAACAGATGCAAGATCCGGCTCCAACAGAAGGCAAAGGGCAAAAGGGGATTCAACTCTGCTCGGTCTCTTTTTTATACAAAAGGCCACGCCTCCAAAGAGGTGTCATCAGGCTGCAACCTGATTGACAGCTTGGGCTCCACCCATACTCTTACCCTGGAGTTTCTATGTGATGTGCTCCCAGCCATCACGGGTATCCATCAAACAAGCAAAAGCTCCAGATGTGAGTTTGCATCCTATTTCACTCACATTTAATTCTGCCCACGTGGTGTGTGCCACTCTGGCTGAGCAAGAATAAATGTGAAAACTGAGACTTAGAAAATTAAATATCTTGCCCAGCTAGTTAGTGGAGGGGAAGCAGAATTTTGTCTGCTTCCAGTTTTAGTTTTGAAATCAAACTTTTGTTGCTCCGTACTCTGCTACATGAAGAGACAGGTGGGAATACGAGGCTGGAGGTGTGAACAGGGAATGGGAAAGATATATTCTTGGCCTATGAGCCATATGGGCACTGAAGGTGGCAGACAGAGAACGGGAAGGGCAGGCTCTAGTCTCAGAGGAGCTGCCGTGGCATTCAGGCTGCCCAGTGCGCTCTGTGCTCCTCACCAGAAGCACCGTCCTTCCGGCCTACAGAGAATGAGAGGCCAAAGCTGCCGAGCTCGGTGTTCCCTAGGAGTCGATAAAAAAGTGAAATCGCCCAGGTGTTCTCGGCCAGCCTAGCCCACACTCTACACAGTGCCATCAGAGGCAGATTCCCAGGAAGCAAGGTCACGACTTACTTGTGCTTCTTGACCAATCTGTAGCAGACAGGAGACTGCAGTTCACCACAGAGGCGTTGCTGCTGCTGCTTCTGGGTGCTGTGGAGCTGGTGCGGCCTCCCAAGGACCCACAAGGCAATCGCTGAAACATCCCCAGTCCCATGGCTTCCTTGCTTGAGTCCGTTGCTGCAGCCATTGGCTCCATCCCTCTTGTCCAGGGCCGTCCTCTTTTTCACCGCCCCTACGGATTAGTAGGTAAGCATACGTCAGCCCATGCTGACCTTGCCTACTGGGTATTTTGTCCCTGTAGGGGACTGCACATTTGAAAAGAGGCTTTGATTCTGTCGGAAGGTGCTATTGGGTTGAGAGAGAGACCGATGGCAGCCATCCGGGAAACACAATATCTGATCTGGTGGGAGTGGGGGTGGAGAAAATGAAGGGGATTTTTTTATTACAGAGCAGTACGTAAGTACAAGTAATTCTGTGTTCTTACGTGGCTAATAGGTCAATCCAACCCCAGTGCTGAAAAGGCTCTAGCAGAGAAGATGACAATGTAGTCAGCTTCCTGAGAAAGCGAGGAAAACTCAGATCTCTTTTTCTGGACCCTGCTTCCTTTTCTCTTGCTTTGTCAGCTTCCTTGTCTATCAAACTTGCATTTCGGTGAAGAGACCCTCGAGCGGAGACACGACAAGAGCTGTTGGGAACCTGAGGCTTGTGAATGGCAGCTTTGAGGGTGGTGATCTTGATTTCTAACCTGGTCCTTCAAAAACTCAGAGGAACGAATCCAGATGGAGGAAGGAAGGAGTGTGTGAGGATGACAGACAAGGGATTAATTCAGGATTCCAGTGGAGTATCTCCACCTTGTCAGCTTCTGTCTTTCAGCAGCATTCGTAAGGGGTGGCATGGACATTTGGCTCTGGAATCTAGAAGCTATAATTGGGAAACAATACAGGATAGAAGGCATCTTCTCTGACTTCTCCTTTTCCCCTTATCTTCTACACTCAATTATTCCACACGTCCTATGGATTATACACTTCTGGTAGATGCTGAATCCCTACATCTCTCCACACCCACTTCTACCACCTACTCTTCATCATCACTGCCTGTGGCAGTTACAGATACCCTTGTCAACTTGAGTGAAGGGGTAGAGTCTAGCCTGTCAATCAGGTCATAGCTAATGATGCTTCTGTGTGGTCATGGCCTTCTCCGGAGGATTCTGGGAAGTCCTGTCTTCCTCCCTGGAGGCAGGACACACATTCTCTCTGCTTCACATTCTGGTGATAAATCACATGAAGCTATGCTGATGGCAGCCAGACCCTGCAGCTGGAGGAGCCACATGGAGAGCTACGCCAGCACTGAGATGCTTTCACGAGACTTTTCACCCACTGGCCTGTGGTCTTCCTACATTCAGCATCATTGCATATGCTGCGTGAGTCTGTAGAAGAATTTATCGACTAGTATCAGACTTATGGGCTAATATTGAACTTATGGGTTAAGGTCAAATTTATGGACTTGATCTGGACTGGGCCTGGATGTCTTCTTAATGTACAATTACTCTTGAATATAACACTCTTTCTTCTACACATATAGCGTCTCTAGATTTATTTCTCTAGTTAACCCAGACTAACACTCCTATCTAGATTCGTGTGATATTTTCCCAACTGTTCTCTTTCCACACTTGTACCCCAAGTCCAATCCAATCTACACAGCAGCCAGTGTAATGGTGTCTCCTATACCTAGAATAAAAGTCAGCACTGTTACCAGGGTACATAGTCCACTGCTGATGTGATTTGAATCTTCAAATTCATCTCATTTGCTCTATACCACCTCTAATCCTTAGGCTCCAAGCATTCTGTTCTTCAATTTCTATTTTTAAAAATATGTAACAGCTTTGCTGAACTATAATACACACATTATAAAATACACACCCCTTTAAATATACAATTCTAATGGATTTTCGGATATTCACAGTGTTGCCCAACCACTACGACGAACTTCGGAACTTTTTTTTTATCACCTCCAAAAGAAATCCTGTGCCCATTAGTAGTCACTCCCCATTTCTCCCCAGTTTCCTCAGCCTTCGGCAACCATTAATCTACTTTCTGTCTCTATAGATTGGTCTGGTCTTATTTTTAGCTTCTCAAACACACCAGGCTCTTTTCTGCATTAGGTCCTTGCCTGTGCTGTTTCTTTTGCCTGGGAGGCTATTTTCTCTCTACTCCTCACTCCCCTCCCTCCATGCCTAGCTTATCTTTCACGTCCATGCTGAGATGTAATCTAGTCAGGGCTGTCTTGATCACCCCACTTAAAACTGGACTCCCAACGCTTTTCTTCACGACAGCTCCTTGTTGGTTGTCTTCTCAGTACCTCCACAGTTGGTACCCACGTTCATTGGTTTACTTTTTATTGGCTGGCTCCTTCCAGTTGATTATCAGCATCACGAGGGATTTGACTATTCCATGCTATGGTTGTCAACTCCTCTGCAAAGCCTGATACTTAGAAGGCTCTCAATAAATACCTAATGAGTGAGTGAGTGACTATATAGTTTAGTTATCTGGTGCTGTCTGAAAATAAGACTCCTTTCCTATTTCAAGCAACAGATAGGACAATCATGATTGTTTTACTATTTTACTTATCTGCTGGTGCACAACAGGAGTTTATGCTTCCCCTCCAATCATCTTGAAGTGTTTCCCCCCCCCTCAAAACAAAAGTAATTGGCACAAAGACATCTGATCAAAATAAGCAATTGCAATAAGGTAGTAGAATGCTCCAGAATTAGTGGTTGAATTACATTTGGTATATTATACTTTACCTTCTCTTAAAATGGCATTATTGACTACTGGTCTTAAACATTAACAGCAAGGTAATCACTTCACGGTCTCCTTATTGTCATAAAAGATCCATTTGTATTTCCTTAATGTAAAGGTCTGAGTGAGAATCAGCTTCCATCACCATCAGCCCCGCCCAAGATTGATTTAGTAGTCAGCTCTGGGCAAAACCATGTTGTAAACCACTTGAAAAGGATTATCTTATATTCTCATCTGTAATGAACACCTTACTGCCCTACACAGATGTCCCAGAAGCTCACGGATAACAGCTGTTTGTGAATGTTAATCAAATGATTGATAGCAGATTGGGTAGCACCTCCCATCTTCCACCCTGCTCGCATCCTGCTTCCCCCTGGCTCCTTTGTTCCCTCTCTCAGTCCTGAGCTTACGCTTTCTCAGTCACAGAGAAAGTCAGTCTGATTGATTAATCTGCTCTCTCCTGTTTTATTGACCTAAGCAGTGGGAGGCTGGAGTGGTTTATAATAAATGAATGATACATCTCTTCCCAGCTGTGCTCAGTGACTTCGGCTTGTTAGCTTGAAGTCGACCAGGTAGGAGGATAAGTATTTATAGGATGGAAATTGGCAAGTGCTAAAAATCAGAGCTTTATTTATTTTTTAAATTTATTTTTGAGATACAGTTGTTAAACATTTACCAGTACACCACTGACAGTATTTTAACATTTACCTCATTCCCTCAATCCCTGTTTAAAGGTGGGGTAGAACGGGGGAACCCATTACAAGGATCTACATATAACCTCCTCCGTGGGGGGTGGACAACAGAAAAGTGGGTGAAGGGAGACATCAGACAGTGTAAGATATGACAAAATGATAATAACTTATCAATCATCAAGGGCTAATGAGGGAGCGGGGAGCGGGGAGGGAGAGGAAAAATGAGGAGCTGATACCAAGGACTCAAGTAGAAAGCAAATGTTTTGGGAATGATGAGGGCAACAAATGTACAAATGTGCTTGACATGCAACGGATGTATGCATGGATTGTGATAAGAGTTGTACGAGCTCCAATAAAATGATTTAAAAAGAAAGAAACAAAGAAAATGTTTTGAAGATGATGATGGCAACATTTGTACAAATGTGCTTGACACATGGATGTCTGGGTGGATTGTGAGAACAGCTGTAAGAGCCCCCCCCCACAAATGATTTTAAATAAATAAGATAATTTTTAAAAAAGAGAGAAAGAGAAGTATAGACCATGCTGGTGCTCTGCTGGTGTAATAGGTTATGCAGTGGGCTACTAGCCACAAGGTCAGCAGTTTGAAACCCCCAAGCTGCTCCACAGGAGAAAGCTGAGGCTCTCTGTTCTCATAGAGTTACAGTGCTGGAAACCCATAGGGCCACTATGAATCAGAATCAATGTGAGAGCCGTGAGTTTGGTTGAGGTTTGGATGGGCTAGGCTTGGTCCAAAGAGTGACTCACCTATAAGTAGTTTGAGGTCACATGTTCAAGCTCTTGCTCAGACTCTCACAGTTCTCAGTGCATTCAAACCTTTGCCCTGTACTTCACGGTTCAGTCACTAAACATCAGTGTTCATTAAATCTTAGTCTAACCAGCTTAAACATCAATAAAAGAAAGTTTTAGGAAGGTTTTAGCTACTTTTTTTGCCAGTTTAGAAAGATAAGACTGTCTCATGCAGATATCGTCCAGTCCTCAAATTAGATCAGGCTTGGGGCTTGAAATTGGCACCTGTGTGTATACATAAACACACAGATGGATACTGGCTGAAAGCAAAGAATACGAGAAAGATGATTACTTGTGTTTTATTGATTATATGTGGGGGGTACACAAGAAAAGTCTGGAAAAAGCTTCACTTGGTGGAGCTTTTGTAGTACATACGTATTTTCCCACTAGGCAAGCATCCAGCAACTCACTCTGAGTTAGTGCACCCAGTGGCATCACCTGGGAAAGTTCTCTCTGGCCACAGGGAATTGTTTCATAAAAGCCGTTTCAATTGAACCTTGTTTTTTTGTGATGGCTGATTTAAGAGAATAGTGTGCAGCTGTGAAATTTTGTTTCCTGCTCGGGAAAAATGCCACAGAAATGGTTGTGATGTTGAACACAGTTTATAAGGACAGTGCTATGGGAAAAACTCAAGTATATGAGTGGTTTTCTCATTTCAAAAAAAGGTGAAATGTCGATTGATGATAAACCTCGTCCTGGACATCCGTCAACTTCCTGAATGGATGAAAAAGTAGACATGTAGTACATTTGGAATTTGTTCCACCAGGTCAAATTGTTAATCAAGTTTTCTATTTAGAGGGGCTGAAAAGATCGCACATGCAAAAGTGTGACACAAAAGGCCTGATTTGTGGCAGATGGGGGACTGGTTTTGTCACCACAACAATGCACCTGCTCACACAGCCATCTCAGTGTGCCAGTTTGGGGGGTGGGGGAAATCAGCATGCCTCTCTTGCCCCCACACCTTACCTTGCTCCATGAGACTTCTTTTTGTTTCTGTGAATGAAGAGGGACATGAAAGGACAGTGATTTGATGATGTAGAAAAGGTGAAGAAAAAAACTAAGGAGATGCTGTCCACCATCCAAACAGATGAGCTTGAAAAATGTTTCCAAGTGGAATTGCAGATTTGACAAATGTATTAAGTTTAATGGAGAGTACTTTGAAGGTGATATGGCTGTTTTGTAAAAAAAAAAAATTAAAGTACATAGCTTTGAAAAAACTGCATTTTTTTTTGGTACCGCCTCCTACAATGTCATTAGACTGTACGACTCATAACCCATTGTGGATAAGATTTCAAAGACTGCGAATTCCACAGCACTTGCCTGTGCTCAAGTGGAACCTATCCATAAGCCAAGAGGCAGTCATTTAAACAGAACAAGGGGGATACTATGTGGTTTCTGACCATGAAAGGTTTGTATCAGGTTTGCATCCTTCCCCCATGCTTATTAAAACTGCATGCCGAGGGAATAATACAAGAGGCTGGCCTATAAGAAGAATGATGTGGCATTAGGATTGGGCTAAGGCTTGTTAACAATCCATGATATACAGATGATCTGCCTGGCTTGCTGAAAGCAAAGAGAATTTGAAGCACGAGAGCCTTCAACATAGATTATACAGAAATCCTCACAATTGGACCAATTAGCAACATCAGGATAAATGGAGAAAAGATTAAAATTGTTAAGAATTTCATTTTATTTGAGGGCACAACAAATCCTGAAGGAAGCAGTAGTCAAAAAATCAGACCATGTATTGAAGTGGGCAAATCTGCTGCCAAAAATCTATCTAAAGGGTTAAAAAGCATAGATGTCATGTTGAAGACCAAGGTCTGCCTGTTCCAAGTCATTTTCAATAGTTTCTGATGCATGTGAACGTTCGACAGTGAACGAGGAGAGAAGACACCGATGTCTTTGAATGATGGTGTTTGTAAAGAATACTGAATGCCCTGTGGATACCAGAAGAACAAACAAACTTGTCTTGGAAGAAGCACAGCCAGCGTGTTCTTTAGAAACAAAGATGGTAAGACTTGACCTCGTATACTTTGGACATGTTGACAGGAGAGACCAGTCCATGGAGGGCATCATGCTCAGTAAAGAAGAAGATTGGCGGGAAAATAAAGAAGCAGACCCTCAACGAGATTGATTGGCACAGTGGTTGCCCTGACTATGAGGATGGTGCAGAAGATGCCAGGGCTTGGTTCTGTTGTACACGGGGGCTCACTGTCGTTTGGCATCAACTTGGCACTTAACATAAATTCAATAAATGTCTATTTCTGTTTATCTATAAAGGATTTCAAAAAGTTGATGGAACAATCCACTTATCTTTTAGTTAAATTTTCCATCACTTTTGAAGTGTATTCATTCAATCATATGTATTCATTCAATCTTTTGCACTCCACTCCTGACTTCTGGAACTGAGATCATCTTTAAACTGATGAGAAAGGAATTTACACTCACATCCCATTAAGCATTTAGTACAGAATTTTCCTTAAAGGCAGTAATATTAGTTATTATTGATTTGTTGCATTGGCCTGTCTCCGTACCTGCTCAGTCGAATACTGCTGGGAGGCAAGAGAAGAGGAGGGAAGAAGAGAAGAGAGGAGAGGGGAGGAAAGGGCAGGGGAGGGGAGATATAAGAATGATGAGGGGCCAGGCAGTCTTTGAGCACCATGAACTGGAATTCTAGGCTTGACCATGGGGGTCTCCGGTAACGAACAGGAAGCCTCACACTCTACCCCCAAGAGCATCACACAGGAGGAAGCCTAGCACAGTTGACTCCAACTTGGCTCCACTCTTCCTCCCCCAGTGAATGGTGCTGAGTCTGGAAGATGGTAGCCCAATGGGCCTCGTGTATTCTCTCTTGCCTCTCACTGGGCACCGGGGGAGGGCTGATACAAATGCCAGCTCTCGGGAGCTAGTACCACTCCCTAGGCCATTCTTAGCTCTGGTTTGCCAGAGTGGGCCAGAGTCTCAGCTCAGCAGGCTGGTTCTCTTCCAGCCCTGAGAGGAGATATGATCAGCAGCCCACCCCCATTCATAACACTGACATGGCTTCTGCTCCTCAGATCAGTTTTTAATGAAAATCCTCATAAGATTAAAGCTGAGCAGAGGAAAGGCTAGAGAATGATAAATATCCTGAAGCAAAATGAGATACAGCTCGGAGATGACTGGGTTACACTTGCTTGTTTAGAACAACATTTTGTGAAAGACATCGGCAAAAGTGTCAAAATCCTTCCATCTGCGTTTCCACTGTGAGCACAGGCTATTTCCTTCGGGTCGTATCTGTGATAGAAATGCAGCCCACGCAGGGGCGCCTAGGTGGGACACAGTCTCCCCCTTCACATCCTTCTAGATACTAACTTGAAGGTTGTAATTTGAGGAACGAATGCAAACAGCATGCAGAGAGATCAACAGGTGCTTGATAAGGCGTTCAGAATCTCAGTAGATGAAAGTCTGCGTGTCGAACATCCTATTCCATGCAGCTCTTCACGTTGCTAAAATGTTCAGAATGCTTCCCTGTATGGGTATCTATCCACTCTTCACTTATGGACCTTGGTTAGGTTTCAAAGCCCGGGTTGTGATGAGAAAATTGGCATTGTATGAAAATGGAGGATGACCACATCGAGTCATATAATGGAGGAGAACTACCTCATCAGGTAACTACCAAACCACGGAGAACCATGGCCAACCAAGCTGACACACCCTCTGGGCCAGCATAGCCAGCCTTAGTCTCACCTTAAACCGTGGGCTTAGGACTGCCGGTTGTATGTTGTTCATGCGAAAAATAGCCTGGTAGATTTTTTTTACTGTTGTGGTTAATATGAAGCATTGGAAAAGGAGGTTATTGAGAAGTGAGGAGTCAGTGCACGACGATAAGCTAACAGGGCTCCAGTCCATGCGTGCATGGGTTCACTCCACACAAAACATGCTTCCACACGACGCGTGATCAGTGAATGGCTACACAAATGCTCTCTCAATAATACCCTTTTCTTCCTTTCATTGAGGCGCCTTCAAAAGAAGATCCAATCAAAACAGTGGCTTCTGAAGGGATGTGCTGGGTTAGTCAAAGTCAAGGCAGAGAGATCAGCTCAGAAGGCATGGCAACTGATTATTGGGACTCTAAAGGGCCAATCTTGATAGATTTTCTTGAAGGACAGAGGATGATCACAAGGCCTTATTAGGAAAAAATGTTTTAAGGAAATTGAAAACTATATGGTGAGCAGAAAGCCAAGAAAGATGTGCTGAGGAAAAAAATTTTTTAATGTCCTTATCATGACAGTGTAGCTGCTCATTCTTCAAGGGTCGCAAGGGCTGTCCTAGGAGAATTTCATTGTGAAACTTTACTCGGTCTGCCCTACAGCTCCAATTTTGGCTCTTCAGCCCTCTTTTTGTTCTCAAAACTCAAAAGACATTTAAAAGGACTACAGATTAAATCCCTCAAGGAGGCTCAAAACGGCCGTTTTGACATGGTGTAAATCAAAGAGCACACAATTCTTCAGGGATGCATTAAAGAGATGGAAATGCGGCCATCAGAAGTCTCTAGATATAGAGGAAATGCTGAGCAACAGCGGCTTCACTTTTGATATTTTTGTTTAACAAAGGTTTCTATGATTTGAAGTGACAATTTTTGACTTACCCTCATACACAAATATTTTGTTTTCCTCCAATGGTTCTTACACTCTGAGCACACGCCCCCTGCTCCACCCCTTCCAGCTCTCTTTACCAGAAGGGCTTCAAACTCTTTCCCCTGTTCTCAGCGACTTATCCAAGTCCAAATTTCTTAAAATCTGATAACCTAAGGAATTCAGGAAACCTCAAAACAGCTTAAAAAAAAAACCCCTTAAAATGTGGAGCTTGAAAGTTCCCAGGTGTCAGCTAGTCCCCAACCTTCAATTTTTAGCTGAACACAAAAATCAAGAATTTCCCTGAGGTCACAGAGCTAGGTAGGGGCAAGATCAAAATCAGAACATTCTTCCTTATAAGGCCTAGCCCTAGAGAGTAGTTAGAGGCTGTAGTGAAACATAAGCTGGTAGATGAGAAATTATGCACCTCAACTCGATTCATGAATGTGGGGGTTCAGTCCTAACCCCAAATGTGGAGAATGAAGGCCACTGGTGTCTAATGGAACATCATGTCATCTTGGGTGGAGAACATATTGAATGGGCATATATACTGACTGCCCAATGTATATCTGCGTTTCTGTGTTCATATTACACAAGTATGCTTTTGTTTGCTTTTAATGTGCTGAATCTCAAGGGAAATCGTGATGCATGTGGATGCGAGGTGTTCCTGGTTGAAAGATAATCCACATTCTTTCCGGCTCACTCTCGTTTGACTTCTCAGAATGCACATCAAAATAGCGATTGAAAGGATGCAGGAGGCAGGCTACAAGGTCCCAAGGACACACTAATTTAGGAAAATCTGAATCTGTAGGAATATCAGACCACCAGTGACAGTATATAGCAGAGCCGCTCAAGAAGTGATATAATTACACAGTGAGTCTGCAAATGGGGCTGAGAGAGCGGGACATATCCAGGGTGTTATTATCACAATGTCCACAACTCCAAGAACGACTAAGTCCTCGTTCATACGACTTTACAAACCTTCTTCAGTTTCCTGCCTGCCTTGCTTGGCTCCTCCAGGACAGACGTTTTCTCCTTCTCTAATATTGATCACTTTCTGCGCTCTGTCAACAAGTCGGGTTTTCTCCTTCCCTGATCTCTCCGATGAGGGCTTTGGGCTTCCTTTTCTTTGTCATCATCCTACTCAGAGCTTTGTCACATCAATGGAAATGCCGTAACAGTCTGTTGTTGTTATTGTTGTAGGTGCGAGTCAGCTCCAAGTCCTATCGGCTACGCACAACAGAAAGGAGGGACCCCCAGTACTGCGGTATCCTCACAATAGTCCTTATGTTTGAGCCTATGGGGCAGTCGCCTTGTCGATCCATCTTTCTCGTTTTTGCTGCACTTCTACTTTACCAAGCATGATCTCCTTTTCCAAGGACTAGTCCTTTCTGATAAGATGCCCAAAGTACCGGAGATGAAGTCTCCCTGTCCTTGCTTCGAAGGAATTCTGACTGCACCTTTTACAAGATGACATGCTTGTTCTTCTGCCTCAACCCCCCCCCCCACACACACACAAAAAACATTTTATGAGGAGCTATGACAGATATATCATAGTTCAGTTACTTCAAGCAGTATTTTACAATTGCTACCACAAGCAGTTTCAAGGTTTGCTTGACAGCAAGTGATACTTTTAATATTCTTTGTCAGCACCATCATTAAATGCATGGATTCTTCTTCAGTACACCGTATTCAGTGTCCAACTTTCACATGCATATGAGGTGACTGAAAATGCCATGGTTTGGGTAGGTACAAAGTAATCTCCTTGCTCTTCAACACTTCAAAGGGGTCTTGTGCAGCAGATTGACCCAATGCAATACGTCCTTTGATCTCTTGACTACTGCTTCCATGAGCATTGGCTATGGATCCAAGCAAGAAGGAGTCCTTGGGAACTTCAATCTTTTCTCCATTGATCATGGTGTTACCTATTGGTCCAGGTGCGAGGATTTGCATTTTCTTTACATTGAGCTGTACTCCATATGGAACATTACGTCCTTGAGCTCATTAACAAGTGCTTCAAGTCCTCCTCTCTTTCAGCAAGCAAGGTTGTATAGTTGTGTAATCTATATATTGCAGGCTGCCAATTAGACTTTCCCCAATCTGGTGCCCTATTCTTCTTATAAAGCAGATTCTCTGGCTATTTGTTCCGTGTACCTATTTAATAAGTATGGGGAGAAGAATACCCTGTTGTACACCTTTCCTGGTTTTAAACATGCAGCATCTCCTTGTTCTGTTTGCACAACTGCCTCTTGGGCCGTGTACAGGTTCTGCAGGAGCACAATTCCATTCTTTTCAAGGCTATCCATAGGTTGCTATGGTCCACAAAGTTGAATGCCTTGGTGTAGTGGATAAAACACAAGGAATCATCTTTCTGATATTCTCTGTTTTCAGCTGTTTCAGATCCATCTGACATCAGCAATGATATCTCTTGTTTCACGTTTTCCTCTGAATCTGGACCGAAACTCTGGTAGCTCTCTTTTAATGTACTGCTACAATCATTGTTGGAAGAACTTCAGCCAAATTTTACTTGCATGTGATATCAATAATATAGTCCTATAGTTTGAACATTCTGTTGGCATGGGTACAAAGACAGATCTCTTCCAGTCAGTTGACCAGGTAGCTGTCTTCCCAATTTCTTGGCACGAATGTGTGAGTGCTTCCAGTGCTTCATCAGCTCGTCGAAACATTTCAATTGGGATTTTATCCGTTCTGTACAGCTTGGACTTCTTCCTTCAGTATCATTGGTTTCTGATCATATGCTACCTCTTAAAATGGATGAATGTCAACTAGTTCTTTTTTTTGGCACCGTGACTGTATATTCTTTCTATCTTATTTTGATACTTCTTGCATGGCTCAATTATTTTGCCCATAGAATCTTTCCATATTGCAACTTGAGACTTGAATTTCTCCTTTTTGGCTTTCTAACTCAAGGTCTTTACGAATCATATTTTGCTTTGTGTTCTCAAGCTGCCCTTTGAAATGTTCTGTTCAGCTCTTTGATGTCATCATTTCTTCCATTTGCCTTAGCTGTTCTATGATCAAGAGCAAGTTTCAGACTCTCTTCTGACATCCACACTGTTATTTTCTTTCTTTCCAGTCTTTTAGCGACCTTTTGATTGCTTTGTGTATGATTTTCATGATGTCATGAAAATGACATCCGGTCTTCTGTTCCATAGGTCAAATCTGCTCTTGAAATTTGGGTGGAAAGTACTCAATGTCATGTTTTGGCTTTTGTGACCTTGTTTGAATTTACATCAGCTTCAACCTGAACTTCCACATGAACACTTGATGATCTGTGTGTTAGTCTGGGTAGACTAGAGAAACAAATTCATAAACACGCATATGTATCTAAGGGAGAGGTTTATATACAAGAGGAATTGAACATTGAGAAAACATCCCAGCCCAGTCCAGTCCAAGGCCTGATATTAGCCCATATGTCCGATACCAATCTATAAAGTCCTCTTCAGACTCACGAAACACATGCAACGATGCTGAATGCAGGACGATCACAAGCCAGTGGGTAGAAAATCCTTGGGTCCAGTGGTGTCGTAAGCATCTCAGCGCTGGCAGGGGTCTCTCTGTGGCTTCTCTGGCTTCAGAGGTCTGGTTGCATCCATGTGGCTTGTCTTCTGCAATGTCTCCCAGGGAGTAGCAGAGAGAGAGAGGTGTCTTCCACCTCCAAGGAGGAAGTACCAGATTTCCCAGAATTGTCAGGAGAAGGCCATGCCCACACAGAGGTCTCACTGGCTATCTCCAGATTGACAGGCTAGACTCCACCCCTACACTCTTAATCCTCAAATTGACACCAGATTAGGTGACTACCACAGTCTGTTCCAGTAAGCCCGGGGCCTGGTTTTAGCTGCTCATATTGAGCATCTCCATGGACTCTTCCCATAGATGTAGTCACTTTGATTTTTATGTATTCCATCTCGACATGTCCATGTATTCAACTATTTTACTTCATGATTGTAAGAATCTAGTGCAGGTGTCAGCAAACTTCTGAGAAGAGCCAGGCCTGTCCCTCACAACAATTTGAAAATTATTCAACCACCATAGATATATTTTTACAAGCAAGTTCAATCACCATTATCTGAATAATATCCTTAAATTTTTTTTCAATTTTACTTTTGAGCCACATGGACCTACCAAACGAGTAGCCCATGGCTCTGGAGCTGCAGTGTGCTCACCCTGGTCTAGCACATCTAAGACAAGCCAACCGCCATGCTTAGAGACGTTCCCACGGCATTCACCTTGGTGGGAGACAGAAACCACCTCCTACTGTAAACACCCAAAAGAGCAGATGACCTGTCTGCCAGCCTCCCCTGTGGCTTGAACTTAGGTGGTTGCACCTGGACTTGGCCCATCAGACACATTCAGACATCCAGAACACTGAACCAGCCCTAGCGGTGCACTGAGGCAGCCCAAGATGCCATTGAGAATGCTTTGGCTGTCTTGGCAGCAGTGGCCACAGAGGAGCAGCTGTTTAAAAGTGTGTGGCAGAGGAGGACTTAGCACAGAGTGTCACCTACAGAGTCCAGTGCTCAGCAGCTGAGTTAGAGGTGTGCTCCCTGGGCTAGCTCTGGGGGGTGATCTGGATTCTGGCTGCTGTTTCCCAGTTGCTGGGTGATTCCAATTGCTGACAACCATATGCTTCTCAGAATGAAGCACTGCCTGGTCCTGCACCATATTCACAATGGTTGTGTTTAAACCCAAAGTGGCAGCCATTCTGTCAATCCATCTCAGGGAGGGTCTGCCTCATTTTCCCTGCCCCTGCGCTTTCCTAAGGAATTCTGGTGGTGTGGCGGTTACGTGTTAGGCTGTGATCTGTATGGTTGGCAGTTCAAAACCACCAGCAGCTCCATGGGAGAAAGACTTTGTCTTCCACCACTTTCAACAGTTTACAGTCTCAGAAACCCGCAAGGGGGTCGCTCTGAGTCGTCGGCTTCTCTGGCCGTGAGCTCTACTTTGCTAAGCATGATGTCCTTTTCCAGGGACTGGTCTCTCCTGAGAACATGTCCAAGGTACACGAGACAAAACCAGTCATCTGTGCTTCTAAGGAGCACTCGGACTGTCCCTCTGTCAAGACAGATTTGTTTGTTCCTCTGGCTTGGCACTTCCATTTTCCTCACCAGCATGATAATTCAAATACATTAGCCCCCTTCATTTCTGCTCATTTTCTAAACCCGATTCTCCATATTTCTGTGAATTATTCTCTGAATGTTTCCACTTGAAGAATTCTTTTCATGTTTTAAAACAGCAAGAATTGGATTCTGTACTAAGAGCCTTCAATGGTATTCCAGTTTCTATACCCACTTCTCACTGCCCACCCACACCCACTGTCATCTGTACCATTGCCAGACTCTGAACAATGTCACTTTTCTCATATCAGCTATTTAAAAAAGGTACCATGAATTCTGCACCATGTCAAACTCCTTTGCTTGATATTTAGCATCCTGAATACTCCAGCCCCTCTCTCTGCCTAACAGGAGATCCCAATTTCTCCATTGTCTGGTGAGTAGTTTTCGATGTTAAACAAGACCCTTTGGAAAAACAAGATAAGAACTAACACACATATACATGCCCATGATTGAACAAAACTATCATGGAAAACCCAAACCAACAATGCTACTTTATCTTCTATTCAATTCTAAATTATTTTCCACTTTGGGGGAAAAAATTACTAGTTGTCCTCATGGCATTGATTTGTAAAACACTGGTTTGGGGTCGCCCCTATTCTGATACCAGTTCAAGACCAGGCCAGGCATCACAGAACGAAGACAACTCAGAAGCTCTGGTTAACCTCCCTCTTCGTAGGGTTTCTTGTATCGACTCAAGCCTGAGGCCCAAACTCAGAAAACTGACATCATCTCAATGGCGGCCTAAGAAAACAGTTCTCAGGACCCCCGAGTAACTCTTAAACGATGCCAGCAAAGTCGTTCTGAGCTTTCATTTGAGCAGACACCATCTCCACGGAGACCATGTTTCCACCATCACAGAGGCGTGATGCGTGCAGAGTGGATGTGTTGTAAGAACCGCTGCTTCCGTGTATGGTTGAGGGCACCAGCAGCCCTGGTTTGACTCGGGGCAGGTCCTTCTGGAGAAACTCTGTCCAGCAGTGCGTACAGAGCATTGCTGATGTTTCTCAAGTGAGCGAGGCAGACTTACTGAGTAACTGGTTGCTACCGAGTGATTCTGACCCCTTGGTTGTCAGACCAAACTGAACTTCTGAGAAGTTTCAGTGAGCCGTTGGGCAGCATTGCGGTTCTCTGCCGTGGTTACTAATGGCAAGGTCAGCCCATCGAAACCACCAGCTAAAAGAGACATGGTTTGCTACTCCCGTAAAGAGTTAGAGCCTCAGAAACCCACAGGGGCAGTTCTACTCTGTCCTTGAGAGTCACGATAAATCAGAATCAACTCAATGGCAGTGAGGGTTTTTTGTGGGGTGGACTTTGTTGGAAGCAGATCATCAGGCCTTTAAAAAAATTTTTTTAACTCCACAACAGCCCAGGGTGAACTAGAACTGCCAACCTTTTGGTTAGCAGCAGAAATGCATTAACTGGTCCATAACTCAGTGTCTCCCAAGGAGATTTAGATTCAGATAATGAAGGACAAATCTATAAGGGTAGGCCTGAAGGGTTTCACTGATTTGTTAAAAACTGCAACAACAACAACAACAAATCTCTTTATGGAAGTACCAAGGTTGATTGGGGAGATAGAAATTGAATTGGGGGGTGGGATTTAGGGCCTAGAAACAGGCAGAGGCTGACAAGAGATTCAGGACCTCACTGCTGCTGGGCACAGCAGATGTGAGTTCTGGGACATCCCATCCCCAGCCCCGCCCACTCAGCTCCCCGATCCCTTTCCCTAGGTTTCTTATGACAGGGTATTTAGTCCTCATATTTGCAGCCCATTATTAAAAAATTCTGTTTCCTTCGGTGAGAATGTGGTCCCTTGAAGGTGAAACGATATACTAAGGAAAGGGGGGTGAGAGATTTTTTCTTTCCGCTAATTCTGTAATGGTTCATCTTTCAGCACTGAGAGCGTCCATCTCTGTGGGCTGGAACGCTGGCCAGATGGGAGCAGAGGCACTAAGGCAACGGTCCCTTGCATGACCTTGTGGTTGGTATTCGCCACCAGGTCGGCTCCAGCTACGGTGACCTTGCGTATCACTGAACAAAACTCTGCCCTCCTCCTATCGACATCCTCACAAGGAGTCATCGCTCTCACGGTCGTACAAGCGCCAGGAGCTGGGAGTGATCTGAACGATGACGCCGGCTCCACTGGCTGTGACCTTTTAGATCCCGGCCTGTTTGGAATAATCCTGGAGTGCACACACACACACACACACACACACACACACACATTCATACACACGAGGGCTTCAAAAAGTGTGTGGAAAACGAAATAAAAGATCATGAATTTTTCTACAAATTTCTGGAATCTCCCTCACATGTATGTGATCTGTATGTGTATATAAATAAATACCTATTTGTATATATGCACATACATGGGTATGTATGTCCCGCTGGTCCTACTTTGCTAGAGATCCCTAAGGCAGCATCCTCGGACACATTACTTGCCTTTCCTAAGCTTCAGATCCATCTTGGGATGCAGTTTTATCATTATTTCCAGCAGGGACAAAGCTGTGTGCCCTACACGGTAGGGATTCTCATTGAAGCGGAAAGAGTCCTCAAGTCACGCTGTCACGCCCGTGGGTGCTGTGGGCACCAAGTCCCAGGAGAGAATGTGGGCCAAGGTTTTCCTTCACAGGATGTGGCTTGGGAGGTGCGGGACTTGCCTTTCCCTCCCTGGTCCATCTAGCCTTTTAAGACAAATGACACCCTTGACTCTCCAGGTTGGTTGATTTCCCGGCGATATGACACCAATCTGAGGTTTCCAAGCAGATCTTTCCCTGTCAAGAGTGTGGATGGCAAACGACTGGCCCCGGTTCAGCAGCAGTGACCCATGACCTGATAAATGAGTCCTCTGGTGGCAGATGAATGGATTTTCTTTCTCCAGCAAAATTTCTCTTTTAAAGTGAGACAGAGCTCTCTCTCTCTCTCTCTCTCTCTCTCTCTCTCTCTCTCTCTCTCTCTCTCTCTCTCTCTCTCTCTCTCTCTCTCTCTCTCTCCCTCCTTTCCTTCTCCTCCCTCTCTTCCCTTCCTTCTGTTGTCTGTCTGCTGCCAGGAATCTCTGGACTATTGGAGATGTCTTTCTTTTGATTTCCACCTAGAATAGTCAACATCAGCTAGAGATCAGGACTTCGTGCAAAGTTTCTGAATGGTGTGTTTAATTATATCCTGGCATCCTAACAAGCCATAAGCCCAATTTCTTCTCTTTACATATCTGGAGGGCGTCAGAGCGGACTGAAATAATTTCACCATCTGCAAAAGATTTCGTAGACAAATAGTACTTAAGTTGAGAAATCCCTCCATAAAGGTACCAGGACACCACTCACCACTCATGATTCCCCTCACTCATCCACGGGGAAGTTTAAAACAGGAACCCGCTGTGCGTTGAGAAAGGCAAACGCACAAGCATTATACCTGAGCAGTTTGTTAATTGGTCACAATTTTTCATCCATTACCCTTCACCCTAAGGAACCCCCTTCAGGACAAGTTCTCCAAGGCTTTCCCCCTGTGATGGGAAGGCACTCTTGGAGCCTGCAGACGGACTGCGAGGCAGAGTTCACATGTCACCCCAGCTATTGCTTGCGTTGCCAGCTGCCTGTTACGATCCCCACCAGAGAGAGCATTGCAGAAGACTTCTAGGACATCAAAGTTGATGATGTGTTTTTAGTTTTACCATGTTCAAGCTACATAAAAATAAACACCGACAAAAGAAACACGAAACATTGCTTCTTGTCATTTTCCGCCCATGTCAGTGAATTGGCCTGGTGCTTTGTGTGCCTGGAGTCATGTTACATGTTGCTGTTTCCTCTGAAGCCCCACGAACTTAGACCTAGAAACTAGAGGCCAAGAGGAAAGCTGTGCTTCTTGTATGAAGTGATCCAACGCTCTCATCAATTAGCTAGGCCTGAGTCAGCTTTTAAATTATTTATTTTTTGATGATCACTCATTGAAGGGTGGTTCCAAGCTAGCCCAATGAGAGCTACCATGTAAATAAGATCGTTTGGTGGGGTGGGGGGGTGGCGCCGAGGGCTGGTGGCATAGAGGTGATGGACCTGTTGGGCTGCTAACCACAAGGTCAGCAGTTAGAAACCGTAAGTCAGCGCTGCTGGAGAAAGACGAGGCTTGCTACTCCACTAAGGAGTTAGTCTCTCACAGGGGCTGTTTGACCCTGACCTAGAAGGTCACAACGAGTCAGAACTGACTCGATGAGAGTGAGTTTGGGTTGGTGTTTTGAGGTAATAAATGATCGTTTTAGTATTGTAGCTTTGTCTTTTTCTTCCTTCTACATAACGTGTGTCCATGTTTTAGGGAGGGGCTGCCTTACGTACCACGGTATTTAAGTCAAAAAAGGAAGAAAGGGTAACAAGATGAAGAATATGAGACAAAAGAAGCACCCAATGGGAAGGTGGGGGAGAGAGAGAGAGGGAGGTTGGTTTTTGAGTATTTACAAGAGGAGCAGCAAAGAATTAAATGAATGGATTTACATCATCGAGGCATCTCATTAGTGAGCCCAGCATAACCGGCACTGAGAGTTTTCAGGGATTCAGTTTTCAGATGCTTATCAAACCCAGTCAGCCACCTAAGAATGGCCTGGGCAAAGAGTCTTCTTAGTGTTACCCACAGGGGAGCTGGGTTCTCCCTGCCCCTTCAAATGGAGACAAAGCTGGCTTGAACCCATCTTCTGTGCCCTGTAGGGGTCAGTCCCCCCCACACAAAGGATTCTGCTTATTCAAGGGCATGATGGTGGAAGTGGACATGGAGTAATGTCAGTTTATGTCCTCCTTCTTACTGTTGGCTCAGGAGTCTGTCCTTAGTGAATTAATTGATGATCTCACCAATGCAAATATGTTGCTTTATTACACACCACATCAAATCTGATACGAAAAAGTTTAATGCCCCCAAAGCAAAACCCATGTACACAGGCTTTCCATGTAGAAGAGATTTTTCCTCAACATTTGAAGTAAGAAAGGAGATGGTTTTCTTTATATATTCTAAGTTTGTATTTTTAGGTTCATATTAAGTTTATATGTAATAAAACCCATCCCTTCTAAATGTACAGCTTAGTGAGGCTTTACAAGTGCAGTTATTATGTAACCAACACAATTTATAGAGATGATTCTCATATTAAAAAGTTCCCTTGGCCTAGCTGTGATCAGTCTCTATATTTCACTCCATTCCACCTTTGGTTCTAAACACCCACTAAATGCTATTGTAGATTCGTTTTGCCGATGTACAATTTCATGTAAATGGAGTCCCCTCGTATGTACTATTGGTGCCTGGCTCGCTTAACTCAGTGTAATGTTTTGAGACCCAGTTATCTCGTTGTGTCCAAAATAAAAGGTGGTGTTGCTGTTTTTCTGAGTAGCCTAGATACACTGCTAATTATTTAGCCACTCAATTGTGGGTGCATATTTGAGAATTTTCCAGTTTTGGGGATATTAGGGAAAATCAGCAAATAGTTCTTTTAAAAGTCTTGATGTGGATATATGTTTCTATTTCTCTGGGGTAAGTTCCCAGGCACGAGACCTGCTGGGTCATACGGTAGGTGTATGGTTTGCTTAATAGATAGAAATTGCCATATGAAATTTCAAAATGCTAGTAACATTTTAGAATTTCATTAGCCAAATATGATATTTCTACTTGCTCCATATGAGTGCCCAGATACAAGCCATGGTACTTTCAATATTGCCTACTATGCATGTGAAAGTTGGACACTGAATAAGGAAAACTGAAGAAGAATCAATGCATTTGAACCATGGTATTGGCAAAGAATATTGAAAATACCATGGACTGCCAAAAGAACAACCAGGTCTGTCTTGGAAGAAGTGCAGCCAGACTGCTCCTTAGAAACCAGGATGGCCAGACTTCATCTCATGTAGTTGGATGTGAGAGAACAGCCCCCAGAGAAGGGCAGCATGCTTAGTGAAATGCAGAGGGCCCTCGACAAGGTGGAGCGACGCAGTGGCTGCAACAATGGGCTCGCGCTTAGGAACAATTGTGAGGATGCTGCAGGACCGGCGGTGTTTCATCCTCTTGTGCACGGAGCGGTTATGAGTCGGAACTGACTCCACACACCTAACAACAACAAATGACTGTTTCTGCCCCAACACTCAGTGTTGGCAGTCTTTTCAACATTTGCCATTCTAACGGGCAAGTAGTAGCATCTCATTGCAGTTCTAATTGGCATTAAATAAGGAGGCCGAGTGTGCATCGTGCATTGGACCAATAACTGCAAGGTCGGGGGTTCAGCCTCACCAGGTGCTCAGGGGAAGACTATCTGAGGCTAGCTGTTCTCATAGACTTACAGCCACGGAGATGCAGGGGCAATTCTAGTCCTTCCTACAGGGTGGCTATGAGTCAGAATGCGCTTGATGGCAGTGAGTATATTTATTTTTGAAGGGTTTTGCGTGATTGATTAAAGGAGCCCCGGTGAGGAAGAAGTTAAAAGTGCTTGACTACTTACCAAAAGGTTGGCAGTTTGCACCCACTAACTGCTCCCTAGAGGAAAGATAAGGTAATCTGTTTCCATAAAGATTCATAGCCTTGGAAACCCCATAAGACAGTTCTTCTCTGCCCTATGGGATTGCTGTGAATTGGAATTGATTCAATAGCAATGGGTTTAAAAATATATATTTTAATGATTAATTAGGCAAAGCATCTTTTCATGTTCTTATTTGTCATCCACTATTTCTCTTTTGGTAATGTGCCTGTTTAAAACTTTTGTCCATTTTTATCACTAGGTTGTTTGTCCTTTTATTAATGAGTTGTCAGAACTTTTTCATATTTCCAGATAAGAGTCCTATAGTAGATATATGAGGAGCTCTGCTGGCATAGTAGCTTATGTGTTGCATTGGGCTGCGAACCCCAAGGATAGTGGTTCGAAGCCACCAACCATTCCTTCAGAGAAAGAAGATGCTTTCTACTCCCATAAAGAGTTACAGTCTCTGAAACTCATGGAGGGGGCAGTTCTACCATGTCCTAAAGGGTCGCCAGGAGTCAGAATGGATTCAATGACAGTGAGTACATATATGGTTTGTAAATGCTTTCTCCTGTTCTATGGTGGGTTTCTCTCTCTCTCTCTCTCTCTATATATATATATATATATATATATATATATATATGTGTGTGTGTGTGTGTGTGTGTATATATATATATATATATATATATATATATGTGTGTGTGTGTGTGTGTGTGTATATATATATATATATATATGTATATATATAGCCTTTTGATGAGCATAAGTGTTTAATTTTGATGAAGTCAAATTTAAGCCAATTGCCTTTTATGGTTCATATATTTTAAGTTCTTTCTAAGAAATCTTTGCCTTCTCCAAATAGAGGCATTTGAACATACAAAGAATTTCATATTGAACAGCCAAGACGCCTAGATTTTGTGGCGCAGCACTGATCTCCCCGGGGGGCCTCTGGTAAGCAGATTCAGACTCTGCTTCTCCCACGGATGTTTCCCTTGACATCGACTAATTCACACAGGACCAAAAACTTCCCAAGGAAAAGCAAACACACTCGACACCTGCTCGCTGTTGGGGACCAAGCACATAGAGAGGAGTCTGATGGACTCGGTTGATCCCAGCAGAGTTAGGAGAACAAGGAAATCTTTAGAGAACGTTACCACCAGGAACGAAGAGTCTAGCCTCTTACACAGTACTCAGAGGCAATTCCAGGAATGGCTGAGCAGCTGATACGTTCTGCCTGCCTTAGTTATCTCGTGTTGCTATATCAGAAATGCCAGCAGTAGATGGAGTTAACCAATGGAAACATGTTCTCAAAGAGTTTAAGAGGCCAGACGTCCTGACTCAGGGAGCTGGCCCGAGCTGGCTTTCTCACTCTGTTGGCTCTGGAGGAAGATCCTGGTCTTCTTTCAACAACTGTGAACCATGTGGTCCTTGGAGATTCCCATGCGTTTCAGCCCCCACCTTTCCCCGGCCTCGGCGCTTTTCGGGGTAGGAATCCTGGCTCTGAAAGGGCATGCTCAACTCTTGGTTCATCTTTATTGGTGGGACTGAGACACTCCTCTCTCACTGACCCTCTCTGCTCGCTTCTCTTTTATCTCTTGTAACATAAAAGGCACTGCAGGCTAAATGCAGGGAAACTGCCCTTACCTGGACCAGGACTGGATGTGGCCTGAGAAAGAGTGGTGTCTTAAGTAAGGGTGCTATACCCACCTTCATCCTGCCACATTAACATAACAAGTATAACCTAATTCTCTGAAATATAACCTAACCTTGCTGGTGGCATGGAAGCTACAAGTCGGGCTGTTAACCGTAAGATGGGCAGTTTAAAACCATGAGTTGCTCCTTGGGAGAAGGATGGGGTTTTCTACTCCCAGAAAGAGTTACAGTCTTGGAGACTCACAGGGGCAGTTCTGACTGTCCTACAGAATCATTATGAGTCAGCATCGGCTCAATGGCAGTGAGTATTAGTAGTGACAGCTGAGGTTGGGATTTATATATCACAAAATGTAGGATAATTACATCAGATCACAGATTGGAGCCCAGTCTCATAATGCTGGGATTCATGGTCTACACAAGTTGGCATGTATTTTTGGGTGGCATAATTAAACTCCTGACACTGACCTAGTCCAGCTGACTCCATTTGTCACTGTAGAAAAAGAGTTTAGTTGTCTGAAACGTAATGAACTCTAGAGTAAGCACTGAAGTGCTTTGGGGCTCAATTAATCATACTGACAACTCTTCCTTCTCTTTTCTCTACAGAAGGAGCATTCTTCTCAGTTTGCACCAGTAGAGACAAGATCTCTGGCCTCAAGATACAATGGCACCATTTCATTTTCTTAAACAATAGTGAAGTGGTTCCCAAGTCCACAGGTGGCTATAGGAACCAGAGCCAAGTCCCATTCCTAGAGAGGGACCTTTGTGAACCTGACAGCAACCAGGTGGCAGATGCCTGGCTTACCTTTCACTGTGGCCACAGTGGGAAGGGGGCACTCATCATGATGCGGGGTCCCTGGCACCTACTGAATCTGCTCCTCGATAAAGTCCTTTTTCTAGTTCCAAAAGTGAGCGTGCCCTTTCCCTCCAAAGTAGGCACTTTACACAAAGGCAGAGGTCCACTGAGCACGCATGCAAGCAAAACAACATTTTGAATCTAGTTATCTGAGTGGAGTGGAAATCCCTTATATAATAAAAAGGTTCTAGTTTCTTACCAATTCATACAGGGCTCAGCACCATATTATTGTTGCTGTTCTGATTGCCTCTGGGTTCCTAGGGAGCTGGATTCTTCGTTATTCATTTAGGAAAAGAAATCATGTGAATGTTAAGAGATCTCAGGGGTGCAAATCAGGGACAGGTTACTCAGTCAGTACCGTAAGCATGGGCTTACTTGTATTTACTAATGTTCTAGGGTGGGGGAAGGCCCAAAATTAAAACAGAATGCATAGACCCCTTTCTTAAGTCTTCAGGAGGCCCAATGGCTTAGTGGGTTGTGCACTGGGTCGTTAACCAGTTGACCAACTATACTTCAGAGAAAGACAAGGCTTCGACAGTGGGCTCCAGCTTAAACACAATTGTAAGGATGGCGAAGGACCGGGTGATGTCTTGCTCTGCTGTACTTGGGGTACTATGAGTGGTAACCAACTGGACCCCACTTAACAATGACAGTGGATGACAATGAGAGCCCCAAATCCACTTGCAAAGTCCCCATGTAATCAAGCCTCCAGTGGCTGCTCGCTGACCAATGACTAAGCATGTGAATGTCTGACCCTCAGACAGAGTGCATTGAAAAGTGGATGATTGTAGATATCGTTAGGTTCAATTTTAACATCCTGTCATTTGTTTCCCTTTTGACCCATTTGTAACTTGTTCTAATTTTTAAAAATTTTTCTACATTGTAAAAGTTATTATTTTACAAATCTTATTTAATTTAATAAATGCATGTAAGGAATTAAAGACTTTTGCATGTCTTTCATTTGCTATCCATCAGGTACAATTTAGTTCCTCCAAATCTGGTGAAAGTTCATTTTCAGACAGCCCTTTTTAAAGGAACCCACGCTACAAACCATCGCTATTGCCAAGGTACTGTCCAGCGGCACTAATCTCAGATCTGGCATTAATTCTTCTAGCGATGCCACTTTAACCTCCAATTACAGACAAACATCACACATTTTGGGCCTGAAGATTCTGTTATTCTTTTCAGGGCCATCTTTGGAGCTATGTAGATTCATTCTGCCGTCCTCTGAATTTCAGATATCCTCAACATTGAGTTTAAATCCCTTGAAGTCCCTAAGAGATGTTCAGCTAGCTCTGCAGATGATGCCAATACCTAAGGATCAAACCACACATCTATTAGATTGTTCCGACTACCTTGAAATATGTCTTGTAGTTCGTCCTCACAGAGGCAACCACTAGTTCTGCAAGTAAAGCAAACCACACAGTTCCTCCATGAGGCGTTTCCAAGGGTGTGGGTCTGCAGACAAAGCCCCATCGAGACAGACCTCATTAAGTTTGTTCCAGTTTCTATTACCTTAAATGTTCTTTTAGATTGAAGCTTTTCTGTGCATGATTTTGTTGCTGTTGTTGGAGCTTGATGTATTTGTTATATGAAATCCAGGATAGGTAATCCATAGAGATAACAATTCGATTAAGACACTTCCTTAGGGTTATGCCGGGGAGGTTGGGAAGAAATGGGGAGTTCATCATAATGGGTACAAAAACATAAGAAACTGTTCTAAACTTGATTGTGGTGATGATTGCACAACTCTTTTTACTATATTTAAGCCACTGAATTGGATGGCACATGAACTACATCCCAATAAAACTTTTATGTTTTATTATTAAAATAATAACGATGTGGGAAGCAAGACTTGTTTGTCCAGAAAGAAAGAAAAGAAGCATCTACATCAAGAAGCCCATCATGAGGCCATCCATCCCCGTGTCCGAAGGATGCACCGCTAAAAGGCAACTCAAAGAGAACAGGAAGGCAGCGGGAAAGGAGAATGGACACAAACCCATGATCGATGGCTGATCATTGCACCACGGTCACGGGTGGGACTACAGACATGGCAAAGGGGCCATGATGGTGATTCCCACACTGAGGCAGATTGGTTAAAGATCCTCCAACCAGACTGGGGTCTGACTCATTACCATGTGCCCCAGTATGCACCAAAGGCACACCCAGACAAGTCCCTGAAGGTGAGGCAACCCCGTTGTGGCCACTGGACTCAAAGCACGCCACTCTGCCTGAGGGCAAAGCTTTGCGTTGCAGGTTAGGGACTCCAAGAAGGCTGAATCTAGGTGGAGATTCGAAGTGGGTTTAGGTTCTCTCACTGTCAGCTGTAGCCTGCCACAAACTTAAGGCTCAGACCTTAGGCTCTGATATACTTACTAATTTGTAAGCACAAATAAGCCCATGCTTCCCTTATGTGGCATTTAGGTTCAACTTGCACCTGTGTGAAAGTGGAACAAGGTGGAGTCCAACCTGATGATGCCTCATTGGGGGTGTGCCCCTTTTATAAAAGAGACATTAGGAACCTCTCTCTCTCTCTCTCTCTCTCTCTCTCTGAGCCTTAACCTTCTTCCTCACTGGGACTCTGTGTTTGTCTCCAGGGGCATCCGCCTGTGGGAGCTGACCCTGGGAGCTAATTTCCAAGCTGTTGGCGCTCTGCCATGTTCCCAAACCTTGGATCCACATGAGGCTGCACTCATCTGCTTCTGATCTCCCTGCGTCCTGCTTCGCCATTCCGTACCACTGGACTGCCACAAAGTGAATTTGAAAAGAGCCCATGATTGCATCAGATCCATGGACTTGAGTTGGACTGGGCTGGGAGGCCTTCTTGATATAAAATTACTTCTTGATATAAAGTTGTTCCTTAGACCTATATAACGATCACTGGTTTTGTTTGTTGAGACAGGCCAGCCTAACACACCTTGGTTACTGGGTACTCCTTCCCTGACAGGGATTGTAGATTTGAGAAAAGTATAGAAAGGCGCTGGGGGTTGGGGGGAGGTTGGAAGAACAGAAGAGGCGAACCATGCTTAGAATCAGAATCTTTGATATAGTGAAAAAATGTGAAATTATATACTACAGATTAGTTAGTAAACAAGGTAAGCCCATGTGTGTTAGACCAGGTTGAGTAGAGAAACAAATCCAGAGACACTCATCTATGTGTAAGAAAGAGCTTTATATCCAAGAGTAATTGTATATCAAGAAAGCATGCCAGCTCAAGTCCGTAAGTCTGATATGAGTCCATAAATTCCTCTTCAGACTCATGCAGCACATGTAATGATGCAAATGCAGGCAGATCGCAGGCCGGTGAGTGCAAAGTCTGGAGGATCCGGTGGCAGTGGAAGCATCTCCAGGGCTCTTGCAGGACTCAGCATGGCTCCATGTGGCTGGTCAACAGGAAGGTGAGGCCTAGAGGGGTGGCGAGCGGCCTCTAATGAGCTATTTATCTCTTTTGTGCCTCCATATGAGGTCATCAAGCTGCGACCTGATTGACAGGCTAAACCCCACCCCTTCACTCTTCATATCCTCAAGTTGACACATTCTTATGTAACTACCACACCGTGTTAACCTTGCATTTGGGGTTAACAGACACTGTTGGGTTTTGCTCTTTGACCTTTCAGTTAGCAGCGCAGCCCACAGCCAATGTGCCAGCAGAGTTCTGTTGGTATCTAAAACATATGCTCAGTGTTAATAAGAAGCCAACCGATGTCCTCAGACTCTCTTGAGCCCTCCTTAGAGGCGGTGGGTAGATAGAAGTGGGTTGCTAGTGTTGATTTGCTCTGAAAGAGAGTGGTCAGCATGAAAGTCAGGTCACCTTATACCTGTAGAGTCAACCAGACAAAAATAACTCGGGCATCCTTTAAAATGATATGGGTACATCTCTGATCACAGTGAAGTGATGTTAAGAAGAAATACCAGAAGGAAAACTGGAAAGTTCACAAATATGTGAAATTAAACATCCTAGTTTTATCAATGGCAGAGAGTTTTATACAACTAATGTTTCCAAGAGGAATCACAAGAAGGATTTGGGAATCCCTTGGAACCAATGTTTCCAAGAGGGAGGTTATCAAAATACTCTAAAGTGCATGAAAATACCAACACAGCATACCAAAACTTTCGGGAAGCAGAAGAATTTATGCTCAGTTGAAAATGTATAGCTATAAATACAGTAAAAAAAGAGGAGAAACTCTAATCAATAAGCTAAAATTATACTCTACAAACCAACCAAACTCAATACCATTAAGTTAATTCAGATTCACAATGACAGGGTAGAACTGCCCCTGTGAGTTTCCAAGAATGTAAGTCTTTATGGGAGTAGAAAATCCCATCTTTCTTCCAAGCAGTGGTTGATAGTTTTGAACTGCTGACCTTGCAGTTCCATAAGAACTGCGTGACCATCCCGTATGAAGACCAAACTAAGCCTAAAGAAAACAGAAGGAAGGGAATACAAGGGCTAGAAAACCCGCTTCCACCCAGACTCTTCTTACTCATAGTGAGCGTAGACAGGGTGTCTGAGGCTGTAGATCTTTACAGGAGCACAGTTGCATCTTTCTCTCCAGGAGCGCCCACTGGTTCCCAGTGCCTGAGCCTGTCGTCAAGTCAGCAGCCCCACTCAACCAATCACGCCCTCAGCGTTCCCTTAATTGTGTTCTTGTCCATCAGTTGGCTCCAACCCCACCCGGCCTGGTCCCGTGCCATCTTCACAACCACTGCTTTGTTTGAGCCCATTGTTGCAGCCACTGGGTCCCTCCGTCTTGGGGAAGGCCTTCCTCTTTTTCGCTCTCCCTCTGCTTTAACAAGCACGAGGTTCTTCTCCACAGACTGGTTTCTCCTAACAATATGTCTAAAGGACATGAGATGAAGTCTTGCCATCCTTGCTTCCAAGGAGCATTCGGGCTGGACTTCTTCCGAGACAGACCTGTGTGTTCTTGTGGCTGTCCATGGTACTTTCCATACTCTGCCGGCACCATCATTCAAATGGATGGATTCTTCTTGTGTCTTCCTTATTCAAAGCCCAACTTTCACATAGATGAGGTCATGGAAAATACCTTGGCTTGAGCCAGGCACTCCTTAGTCCTCAAAGTGACAGCCTTCCTCTTCAACACTTTAACGATGCCTTGCTAGCCGATTTACTGAATGCAAGGCGTCATCTGATCCTCTCTCCACCCCCCCTTCCCCCGCCCTTGGCTTGGATTTAGTTCCATGTGGACTTAGTTGACATCTCACTTAGATGGCTGCTTCTTTGGAAATAAGCCTTTAAGATGCCAGATATTATTATATGATAGCCAGGCACACATTCTTTGCCACATTTTGCTAGAGCAGCTGTATCTTCTGTGTTCCCTTCCTGAGGACGAGTCTGGAGCAGGGCCATGACGTAACAACTAATTGTTCTTAAGTTGGAGCTAGGATTTGGTGCAAGACCAAAACCCAGTCCTAAATCTATGCTATTTTACCCCCTTCTTTTAATTTTCTATAACTTGGGAGTTAATACATATGTCATATCATTCCATAGTTCAATCACTTCAAACAGAATTGTATGATTGTTTCCATAATCAATCTCCAAACTTACTTTTCCTTCCTGGATTCCTCGACATCATCTGCCCCTTATCCCCTCCACCCTTTTATAGCCTTCCCCCCCCTCAAACCCTTGTCATTTGATTTCTAGACTGCTGTTCCATGAACATTGACTGTAGATCCAAATAAGATGGAGTTCTTGACCACTTCAGTCTTTTCTCCATGTATCATGATGTTACCTATTGATCCAATTGTGAGAATTTGGATTTTCTTTACATTGAGTTATAATCCACACTGAAGGCTACAATCCTTGATCTTTATCAAGTGCTTCAATTCCTCCTCACTTTCAGAAAGCAAGGTTGTGCATCTGCATGTTAATAAGCCTTCCTCTCATCCCAATGCCTCATTCTTCTTCATAAAATTCAGCTTTTCTGATTCTTTGCTCAGCCTACAGACTGAATAAATATGCTGAAAGGCTACAACCATGGTGCACACCTTTCTTGATTTTAAACCAACCAGGATTTCTTTGTTCTATTCAAATGACTGCCTCTTGATTCATATTCGACGTGAGCATAATGAAGCGTTCTGGAATTCATATTAGTCTCATAGTTGGTTCTGATTCACAGTCGAATGCCTTTACATAATCAGTATAACACAAGTAAACATTTTTCTGCTATTCCTAGTTTTGAACCAAGATTGAACTGATGTCAGCAATGAATGACATCCTGTGTTTCACATCCTCTTCTGATTCCAGTTTGAAGTTCTGGCATCTCACTGCCAATGTGCTGTTGCCACCGTTGCTGAATGAGCCTCCCCAGCATTGTATTTGCTGTGATATTAATGACATTATGAAATCATTTCCACATTCTGTGGGGTCACCTTCTTTCTTCCGAATGGGTACAGATTTGGATCTCTTCCAGTCAGTTGGCCAGGTCCTTGTCTTCCAAATTTCTTGACATTTGACTAGGGCTTCATCAGCTTATTGAAACATTTCAATTGACATTCTATCCATTCCTTGAGTCTTTTTTTTTTTTTTTCACTAAAGCTTTCAGTGCATCTTGGATTTCTTTCTTAGCTCTTGTTCATACGCTACCTCTTGAATTATTGAATGTCAACTAGTATTTTTTTATTTGGTGACTGCGTATTCCTTCCGTTTCCTTTTGATGCTTCCTGTACGGTTCAATATTTTGTCCACAGAGGGCTGGATTTTTTTCCTTCAGGCCTTTGAGCTTGAGATGCTGAATATGTTCTTCCTTTTTGGTTTTCAGCTCCTGGTCATGGCACATGTTATTGCGACCCTTTGTCTTCTCAAGTTGCCCTTCAACATTTTCTGTTGAACTCTTTTACAATATAATTTCCTCTATTTGCTTTCGCTACTCTGCTCAGAAACTTTGTGAAATCTTGTTTGATTAGCTAGGCCATGTTAATACATATTGCCACGTACAAAGTCAGACTGATCTGACATATTTAAGAGCTCGTGTGTGGGCACTATAGTTAAGAGTGCCCATGGAATCCAGCATTTTAGGCTTGAGTGAAGCTGTTAGGGACCTTCCAGACAATTCCCTTTGCCATCTAAATGTCACCAAATGACCTCAGTTGGCCTGAAACAGAAAAAAATACTCAAACTCTATCCATATTTATGATCCAAAAGATTATGAGGATTAATAAAATAGTTTTTGTTTGCAGCCAGCACATTATGGGGCCAGTTAAGTTTTATTGTGCAGCAATAGATAACCAAAACAAAGTTTTGTCTAGTAAGTACTAGTTTCACATTAAAATCAATTAGGCAACTTTTAAAAGATATGGATCCCCAAGCCCCATCCCCAGAGATTCTGATTTGGTTGGTCTGAAGTGAATCCCAGGCATTGATAGTTTTAAAAGCTCCTGAGTTATTTATTATAATAGACTCTATATAGATTTTAGTATATAGTCCGAGTTCAAATCCATTGAAATAGGTAGTAAAGAACTATGGAAGAGGTTTAAGCAGGGCACTAATGTGATCTTGTCTGTGTTTAACACAGTCAATACCAACAACACAGAGGATAGATTTGAAGGGTTGATGACAAACGCTAGGGAAATCAATTTCTGTCGTAGAAATCTAGGAGAGAAGTGGCAGCGAGGTAGCAGGGTCATGATAGCAGAGATGAAGAGAGCAGAATGGTGAGAATGATTTAAGAGACACAACAGACCGCTCTTGGAAACTGAATGTGGGTGATGAGCCCATGCCAAGAGCCCAGCATGTAACCTTGGTTCCTGGGTGAATTGTGATGACTTTCACAGTAATTGAAGGCACAGGAAGAAAGGCAGTGTAGCAAGTGAGATGAGCTTACTTGAGGATATGTTGATATTGCATGATATTGACTATCTAGGGAGAGATGTATTGGATTTATTGATTTGAAACTCAAGGGAAAGGTGTTACCTGCAGATATTGATTTGAGTGCTATCACCATTAAAGTGATAGTTAAAAATCAAGAGGATGCATGTGATTTCCTAGGGACAGCCCTCAACGTGTTGAGCAAGAAATACTGTTGGCTGAAGATAGAAGTCAGGTGACAGCAATATTTATGTAGGTCAGGAGAAGTTCCTAAAGGGAACTGAAAATGAATAACCAAGTAAACTTACTAAGTGGCTGAAGTCCTGCATTGGTATTATGGTGAGAGGCTCAACCACCTTTCCATCCACCTTAGGTGGAATCTTCCTTGTGTGCAGAAGTGAAAATTCCTCAGATGATACTTGAGATTTGGAAGGCAGAATGGAAACAAAGGTCATCCTCTTTTAGCTCTTTCTATTGGCCACTATGGTCATGTATTATGGGGTCAAGGAGAAACCGGAGTGGCCAGATTCTGCTGACCAGAGAATGGTTTCTTGGCTCCTGGAGGCCTCAACAGTCACATCACCTCTAGACCTATCCCCACCTATGTATTCTCTGGCCTTCGGATCCTCCACTTAGGAAATCTGCTGCCCCTCCGCCACCTCGTGCCCCATATTTTCTTGCTACACGTCTGTATCCATATATTTAAAGTCAAATAAAATGTGTTTATATCAATAGTTCGCAACACATTCAAATCATCTAGGGTGTTTAACTGATGTGAAGGTCTCATGTCCAGATACTCTGATTTAAAGAGTTCTAGATGGTTCTACTGCTTTGCTATTGGTTCTGTTTTGACCAGGTGCTCTTGCTATCACCCGTCAATCAGTTGGCTGGACTGTGGTCTCTTGCGTGCTGCAGTCATGCTGGAAGCTTTGTATTTTAAATACCAGCAGGGCCCCCTAAGATGAACAGGTTTCAACGGAGCTTCAACACGACTAAGAAGAGATGACGAAGAAGGAACAGCTGCCCATGTCGGAGCAATTAGCCCTCTGAGAAGCCCAGAAACGTCTTCAGATACAGTGCCAGAAGATGAGCGTCGGAGGCTGGAGCTCCTTAGGCACTCCAAATATGACTGGGGAGATTTGCCTCCTCAAAGTGGAGTCCATCAGAACGCTGTTGCTGGAGTCCGATTTTAACCCTTCATTGGCTGATGAGGTAGGACTCAAAATGAGAAGAAACATCTGCAAAAATCCATTAATAATTACAATGTGTAATATATGAAATATAAATCTAAGAAAATTTAAATTCATCAAAAATGAAATGGAACAGATAAATATTGATATTCTAGGCATTAGTTGTGTGAAATAGACTGGTATTGATTATTTTGAATCACATAGGCTTATGGTTTGCTGTGCTGGGAATGAAAAATTCAAGAGGAACGGCATCATAGTCCTTATCAAAAAGAATGATTCCAGATCTATCTTGAATTCCAATGCTGTCTGTGATAGGATAATTTCTATAAGCATACAAAGAAATTCAGTTCATACAATTAATATTCAAATTTAGGCACCAACCACTAAATCTAATGATGAAGAAAACAAAGAATTCTACTAGCTTCTTCAGTCTGAAATTGATCCAACATACAGCCAAAATGCATGACTGATTATTGGTTACTGGAATGCAAGAGTTGGAGACAAAAAGGAAGCGATAGTAATTGGAAAATATGATCTGAGTGATACAAATGAAACTGGAGTGTTCATGATAGAATGTTGCAAGATCAACAACTACTTTATTGTAAATATTTTTTAACAACAACTTAAACAGAAAATGTGCACATGGGCCTCACTGTAGAGGACACATAGGAATCAAATTGACTACATTTGTGGGAAGAAACAATGGAGAATCTCAATATTAGCAGCCAAAATGAAGCCAGGGACCAACTATGGAAAAGATCATCAATTGCTCCTATGTAAGTTCAAAGTGAAAGTGAAGAAAATGCAACCAAGTTTAGGAGAGCCAAAAGACAACCTTGAGAATATCCCACCTGAATTTCAAGAATAGATCAAGAATAGATCTCATTCATTGAGCACGCAAGACAGAAAAGTGGGATGACTTTAAGAACATCATTCATGCAAAAAAACAAAAGGTCATTAAAAAGACAGGGAAGAGGCAAACATGGATATCACGAGAGAATCTGAAACGTGTTCCTAGTCATAGAGTAGCTAAAGCTACTAATGATGATGTCAAAAAACTGAGTAGAAAATGTCAAAGGGCACCTCTAGGAGACAAATCTATAAGATAAAATATTATAATGGAAAGTTTTTACTGGATGGAGTTCAAAATCCAGAAAGGCAGAACATGTTCAGCATGTTTCACAATGAAATAACTGAAGGAAAACTCAAGCCTAGAGGTGTGATACTGATGGTGGAGTGGAGGGTCATTGAAAGAGGGATTGGCGCTGTGGCTACAACAGGCTTCAACATGACAAAATTGTGAGGATTGTGCCAGACTAGGCAGTGCTTCATTTTGTTGTGCACGGGGTCATGGTATGTTGAACCCCACTTGACAACAGCTAAGAACAACAACAACGCCATTGAGTTGATTCCAACTCTTATTGTGTCCCTAATATATAACACAACGAAACACGGTGCCTTCATCAGCCTCACAATTGTTGCTGTGATTATGCCCATTGTTGTGGCTACGGTCACTTCATCTTGTGGAGGGCTTTATACCTTTTTCATTCATCTTAACTTTTCCAGCATCATTCTCCAGGGACTGGCCTCTCCTGTTACCATGCCCAAAGCATGTGAGGTGAAGTCTCACCCTCCTTCCTCCTAAGACGTACTCTGGGCGTGTCTCTTTAATGACAGATGTGTTCATTCTTTTGGCAGCCTGTGAAATATTGGAAGTTTTGCCAACACTATATAGAGGCACCCGTGCTTCTCCAGTCGTCCTTATTCATTGTCAAGATTCCGCAGGCATATAAACCAACGGAAGACATAGAGCTACGCTCAAACCATTTCCTTTGGCTAATATGGATGTGGTCTTGATCATTTTTGTGTAACTCATGAATCTTGCTTGTCGGCTACACTTTCTCTACGTGGATTATGTCCGGTTATCTGATTTTCAAAGAAACTGAGGAATGGTGCTTTACTTTGATCTACCTCCTGATCAAAGTAAAATGTAGGCCAACTGAGGCATCTGGAGTTGAGCTGTTAGTCATGTTTATGGACCTATGAAACAACTAGCATGCACCAAGCAGATAGACCTAAATAACTGTACAATAGATATTGACTCCAGTATTTTATTGGAAATTGGCTTTTAAATCTTTTCAATTTCTATATAACGGTTTCATAAGTACCCATTTATTTATAAAATGTTTCTTGTCTTGGGATTTGGACTAGATCTGTTTAGGAGATAGATAGATTTGGATTGGAACATAGCACATGAATGAGATGAAGTAGGAGTTGAGTCTTTTTTTCCCCCCCTTTCTGCCAACTTCTCATCAGGCTAAAGTCCTTCAAGTGCGCTTTCTGATAAAACGCCCCAATTACCAGTTAATTGCTAGAGAATAGATGCAATGGACTCATTTATCTTATAAATTCCAAGTTGGACTCCTCAAATGAGCAACAATAATTCTTGCCCCACAGTCAGTTAAACGCTAGGCTAAACCTGGCCAATGTCACTGTAAAATATGGCCCCAGGCTGCACAATCCTAACATACAGCACCAAAGAGATTTAGCCTTAATAGGGTGTTTTGAAAGTGTACAATCACAGCAGAGAGCTAAAATCCAATAGTGCACGCCACATGGATCCATATCTTCCCAGAAAAATACTGTGCGAGATTCCTTAAGTAAAGCCATTAATGACAATTAACCTCTTGGTGAAAATGACTCATGTGATTGGTAAAAATACACTTGGTTTCATTTTGGACTACTGACTGTCTTCCTGTGACTGTGGATAGATTGCTTCTGCTAACGCCCGGTATATTCACTTGACAAGCAAGAGGACAGAGAACTTTGGGTGGCCCTCTGTTGAGTTTTAAAAGACTCAAAGTGTCTGAAACTGCCTCTCACAACTTGATCTCCCCTAAGTCAGCTGCTGCTTTCTCTGAGGAGACCCAGAAAGCGCATCAGCTATGTTGACTTCGACACTGCATTCAATGATCAGTGATCAGTCAGTGATGAATAATGCAAGATTTACTTAATCTACCGGCTTGCTCAGAAAAATCAATCCCAGGGCTCAAATGTATTGTTCGCCTAAATGTATTCTGGATCAATTAATATGCATTGTTTACTCTTGGGTTTTAATCAGATTTAAAACAGATGCACTGTGTTATGACACAACAAGGAAGTCAACTGGACCCAGTTTCCCAACATGGAGACAGCATCCTTTCATTTTTGCATTTTCTGCATCATCTGATGATCAGCAAGAACATCTTATGAGTTTCGTTGCCCACATGATTGTGAGACTGAACCCCTTTATCTCCCCTAGAGACTCAAGGCAATTCAAAAGGCAAGGGACAGATGAGCTGGTTTGGGGTTTTTTGGGGTTTTTTTGTCCTAGAGGGAAAAAAAAACCACAAGGGTTCGGGAGCCTGCTTAAGTAAGGCATGTCAGCCTTGACAAGGACTGCCAGTGGGCATTCTATTTATAACACATCTAGGTGATTCCTTTCTTCTAACAGCTATCACATAGAATCTCCAGGTAGAATTTCCAATTTCTACATAAGAAGCCTGGGTAATAAATATTTAGGTAATTTGTTAAGCAATGAAATTAGGATCCACTGAAGGATCTGTCTTAGGCTGCTCTAGAGAAGTAAAACCCGTGACACTTATACACGCTGTGGTAGTTACATCATCTGGTGTCAATTTGAGAATTCAGAGTGAAGGGGTGGAGTCTAGCTTGTCAAATCATTGTATAGCCAATGAGGCCTCTGGGTGGGCATGGCCTTCTCCTGAGAACTCTGGGAACTCCTGTATTTCCTCCTTGGAGGCAGGAGACTCGCTTTCTGTGCTCACACCCTGGGAGACATAGCAGCTGACAAGACACATGGAACTACACTAGTGCCCTGAGCTGGAGAAGCCATATGGAGACCCCTTGCCGGTGCTCAGATGCTTACAACGTCACTGGATTCACAAGGTTTTCCACCCACTGGCCTGTGATCTTCTTGCATTTGGCATCATTGCATGTGGTTTAGGAGTCTGAAGAGGGCTTTTTAGATTGGTATCAGGCATAGGGGCTATTATCAGACTTATGGACTTGATCTGGACTGGGCTGGGATGTTTTCTCAATATTCAACTGCTCTTGTATGTGAAGCTCTTTCCTATACACATAAGTGTCTCTCTGGATTTGTTTCTCTGATCAACCTGGACGAACACACACGTATATATACTGCAAGCTTTCTATCAAGAAATGCCTTACATAGTTGTAGAGGCTGGAAAGTCCCAAGTCTTTGGGTCAGTTGCAGTTTCAGGGCTTGATGATTGGCTGGTCAGATGGCAGGCTACTGGCTGCAGAAGAGAGTGAACCCAAGTCAACCAGTAAAATGGCAGACTTCCGACAGCTCCTGAAATCAGCAGGCAATATGGCAGGTTGCTGACTCACGTCCGAGGAACCTGGAGTCAGATGATGAGCCAGATGCAAGAGGTAGGCCCAGCAACAAGCAAACAGGCGTTGCCAGAGCATTTCAAGAGCCCCATTCATCATGGAAGTGAGTGCATTAGTTCAGATTTCTGTCATCACTGCTAAACCTCTGAGAAGTCTTGCCCTGATGGGTTGACCTACAACTGTAACTATCACAGAGTCTACACCGCCTGTTTCAAAAATTAGAATTTAAAAATAAAATGGTATGAGTTGACAATGTGTCTTTTGTGTGGTATAATGGTGTACTCACCAGCAGGTCCTCGGGAGAAAGGCTAGGCTTTCTATTCCTATAAACAGTCACACTCTCTGAAACCCACTGGGTCTGTCTCGGTGAGTCAGCATTGACTCGGTGGCAGTGCGTTTGGTTGGGTTTTTGAATGGATGCCGTGGTGGGAACCTATATCCTGCTTTCAGGGCCAAGGCACTCCTTGAGTGTTGGCTGCCAACTTAGCTGGCTTACAGCGAAGTTTCCCTCTGGGAATTGCCAGCCGCTGAAGGTATTGTCCAAGTTTAGGCCCCATCCCAGGTTGGGCAGTGTTTATGCTGAGAGGGCGGGGAGACTCTTTCTGTCACTGAATATAAATCATTATTTGTCTGACACTGAGAGAAACAGATTTTTTTCCCCAATAAAATGATCTTTTATTTACTTTTTTCTAATTAAAAAAATCATTTTATTGGGGGCTCATACAACTCTTATCGTCATCCATCCATACATCTATTGGAGACAGAGATTGTTTTAAAAAATCTTTAACATATATAACGAAACATTTGCCAACTCAACAATTCTTACATGTGCCCTCAGTGACTGACTACATTCTTCATGTTAAGAAGCTGTTGTATTATTCTGTTCCCGAGATATAAAGACTTTTGGTATCTGATCCATATCTGTAAAAATGTATAATATAATTGGGCAGCTGAGCGATAAGTTCCCCCAGAGGCATCACTGAAAGGCATCCAGCTCACAGTGACCTGCCATAGGCTTTCTGAGGCAGTACATTTTCACAGTGGCAGCTAGCTCATCTTTCTCTCAAGGAGTAGATGGTGGACGTGAGTCATCAACAGCAAGGTCACTGGATATTGGTAGCAGGACCCCTTACAGATGAGACACAAACACTTGGAAAGGTAATAAAAAATAACGATGAAGCCCTAGATGATGAGAACCAAAGGAAGCTATAATTGGGTCAGTGGGTAAAAGAAGACTAACCAGAGTCAGAAACCCAGCTCCCAACCCCGTCCTCAAGAAACATTGTCTTTCTCAAAGCTCATCAAAACACAGATAATAGCAGAACCCAAATTCTTTATTACAATAGAACTCAAAGTCCTCATGCATATTTTTCCTTTGCTACTTAAACACAAGCAATCTTTTCTTCCCGTCCGCCCTCTGCCATCGAATTGTTTCCAAATCATAGTGACCCTGACAGTAAATCTTCATGGGAACAGACACGCTCAACCTTCTCCCTCAGAGCAGCTGGTGGTTTTGAACCTCCAACCTTGTGTTAGCAGCTCAGCCCATACCCAACAGCATCGCCTTCTCTCCCTACCAGCTAGTGAAAACGCTGCAACTGCTCTTTCCCAAAGCATTCCCTGATTCCCTCAGAGAGCTTTGAACCTCTTTTCTCAGGGTGCCTGACCAAAACCCTCCAATTTCCTACATCAATAATTTTTATTTGATAAATGAAAAGGAGTCAAAGCCCCATCTTCTATGTAAATGCTATAGTAAAATGTCATCAAAGCCACTATTTAGTTATAGTGATTGGTGACTATTTAGGAAACTCAAGGCCTTTCATCTGCATGTTCCATCAGAAGATAATACATGCAGCTACATAACGTCCTCTATTTATCTTTCCCCGTGTCTCAAAGCATTGCTAGTCGCCTTTTTTCGATGGCTCTCTTCCTCCCCTCTCTCCTTCCTGCCGCTGTCTGACTGCCTGGCTGGGCTCCGGTCCACAGTCTCAGGAGAACAAGGAGAGCAGATTCTCTGACTCCTGGCAGCATCTGTTCTGGAAATGGTAATAGCTACGCATGTGCTCCCTTGCCCTCCATGTTTCTCCCATGTCTTCTTCGTGTTCCTTGTTTCTGGTGACTATTGACATTATTTTCTGCTCAATTCCTTTTCTGCTTCACAGGACTACCACGCCCTGACTGCTGAGTGGAAAAACTCTCACGCTGATACATTACTCATGGTAAATCTTTTTCTTTCTTTCTTCCTTTTTTTCCCCTTCTTCTCTTTCCAACACTGTTTTCAAGATGGAAAAATGACTTAACAGTGAGCAGTTCGGAATAAATTAGTATCTTAAAATGTTTATCCTGGCTATCATCAGAGGCTACGTTTAAAGCTGCAGTCTTTAGAAATGGCAACGGGCTAGCTCTCCATAGGACTTAAAAAAAAATCCATCCCTCTGGGAGAGAGTTATAGGTAGATCATTGTGATCAGCGCCCCCTTTCTCCTCCCACCTTCCCCTTCCCCTCCTGGTATGGCTACTCTCAATATTGATTCTGAAGGGTCTATCTGACCTGGATTCCCTGTGTTTCCAGCTCTTATCAGTACCCATGTACATGCTCTGGTCTAGCCAGATTTGTAAGGTAGAATTATGGACAACAGAAAAGTGGGCAAAGGGAGACATTGGTCAGTGCACGACATGAAATAATGATAATAATTTATAAATTATCAAGGGTTCATGAGGGAGGGAGTGGGAAAAATGAGGAGCTTATACTAAGGGCTCAAGTAGAAAGAAAATGTTTTGAAAATGATGATGGCAACAAATGTACAAATGTGCTTGATACAGTGGATGGATGGATGAATTGTGATGAGTTATATGAGCTCCGAATAAAATGATTTGTTAAATTTTAAAAATCCATTGGAAATGATCTAGAAAGAGTCAGAAAATTACTTCCCACAGGCTGCTGGAACATCACCAACAATGACAAAAGAATGGTTAATCTGGCGTGTCACCGTAACCAGCTGCTGACAATCTTGGGGGTCCGTAGGCTCAATTGTACAGCATTAATATATAAAGATTATAGTAAAGTCATAGAAGATTGGAGAGGTAGGAGAGAAGATAAAATAACGGAGTTGAACATATTTTATGATAGCATGTTCACCCCGGGACAGCCAGGATCTCATCAGCCCGGTCTTTGCAGGGAGAGGGAGAGGAGAAAGGAGAGCGAGCTCTTTATTTCTGACCAAGGCCTATGTACACTTTGGGGCATACCTTAATTACAGGTAACCACATACGTCATAGAAAGGGGCCGTACGATAGGCATACACGTCACAGGACGGGGATGAGCTAGGAGTGGACACGCAATAGGAAGAGGAGGGACTAGAGGTGCACATGTGACAAGATGGGCGGATCCTAGATTCAAGACGGGGCAGTCTAACCTTGGTCATCCTTGAGTGGGCTGGACCTTGTCTCTGGGCTCTCCTTCAGGGACACAATCCACTATCCTTATCAGAAAGCAGTGGCCCCTACGTAGGGTGGGCAGACTATACAGTCTGATTGCTCTAGATGGCTGATAACCCTCAGGGAGTATAACCTCTAAGCAGCTTGCGTTGACCTTCAAATGTACAGTCCTTTACCACGTGTAGCAAGCAGCGTCTTAAGTTTGACATATATTTCGGGGAGACAACCTGGGGAAAACCCCTTTTGCATCCCACACTGGCAAATTCTCATCTTCGGATAATTATCAGATGTTCATACACAGCATGAGCAGAAACATCTCAGTTTGAATCCAAAAATAACCGAACAGTGCCATGACTGCTATTTATGTCCCTCTGAGAAGGAGCCCTGGTGACATAGTAGATTGTGTGCTAGATTGCTAACCACCAGGTCAGCAGTTCAACCCCAGTAGTTACTGTGGGGGTGGTGGGGGCGGGCGCAACAGGGGCCGGTGCACTTTTACATAAACAAGCAGGATGAGCATCTAATGGCAACAAGCTGTCCTCCAACTCCATTCCCTCCCAGACGGTAGAGTCGAAAATAGAAATCCCTAGAAAGCACTAAGCAACATTTCTAAACATGGCAGTGTATAACTTAGGAGGGTAACTCAAAATGTATTGCTACAAAATCAAGGAACCTTTATCAAACAAAAGAGAAATATGTGAAGCTATTGTGTCTTGTTCTATCCCCCGTAGACTTGTGGAGGCTGTGTTTCCATCCCTCGAACCTTTCCCTCAAGGAGGCGGTGCTCTCTGATGTTCCCATGAAAGCGACAGTTTGCACATCTTCCAGAGGCTCCAATAGGGCTCCTTTGAAAAGTTCTTTGAGTTTGGGGAACAAAGTCTGAAGGGGCAAGATGAGAGCGGTGGAGTGGTTGGGATAAGGGTTCCCAACAAAAATGGCCTCGGACAGCCCTTTTGACCCTCAAAGGAGGAGCAAATGCCTGTCACATTGGGAGGAGGAGGGGGGAGTGGGGAGGTGGTGGTGGAGAAATTATCCTGGATCTTTGTTCACAAGTTCTCTCCAAGTTTTCTTAAAACTTCTTCTGAATAGGTCCCTATGGCTATCCCGTGTCCTTGAAAATCTATTAAGATTAGCCCTTGGGGTCCACCCACTCCCACCCACCACCCACCCTCTGCAAACAGAACAAAACAAAGCAAAAAGCCAGTCTGAGCTAGGGGACCTGCTCAGCTATAGGAAGAGCGGCTGCCATCGCTCCAGCACTGTCTCGCCCATTTTGTGGGCCACATCCTAGCGGGGTGGTGGGCAGGCTGTGACCCTCTGATTCAAGCCTCCGTGCCTGCCACTGCGGAGCCACCGGTGCTGGATCTGAAGTGGCCTTTCCTGAGGCCAGAGTTGTTGAGCGATGGGCCTCTAGTTGCCTCTATGGGCCGCGACGTTCCCGCCTGTGTGCATTAAAGTAGGCATGGTTGCCACACCAACATATCAGACAGTGTTGAGTCTTTAAAAAAGAGTAGGGAGGCTGGAAGAGACTTCTCCTGTTTGGTCACTGCCCCTGTGCAACGATCACATAGGCTTCCAAGACTGCTGGCTCCCAGTTGGTTTCCAGCATGCGTGCTTCAGCTGGTGTGTAAAATCGAAATCAAGTCATCCGGTATTCCAGAAGGCAAGAACGTGGCCTTCAAATGGACAGGCAAACCCTGGTTTGCGCATTGAAGCACCGAGGAGGAAACTGAGGCGGAAGCTGCAATTGAAGTGTCTCCGCGGAGGGACCCATAGCACGATTGAGAAACCTACTCCATCTCTAGGTTCTAATAGACATGGTGATCAGAAACAGAACACCCAGACGACATTCCTGATGAAAGTATTCATTAAAGAAGTTAACCAGCTGTAATGCCAGTGAGAAATGCTCAGGGTTGAGTTGTTTATCAGGACATGTTGCAAAGTTCTTTCGGGTCTGCTAATAAATACCCAAGAGAGGCAGACCTCTCTGCTGTAAGGCTCAATGCGGGGGTATTTAGCTCAAGTTCTGTGAGTCAGCAAACTCGGTTCCCTGAATTAAGTGCCCAGAGGCACCCCACGCCAGTAAGCCTCAACTCTACTTTCATGGGTTAGCAAGCCCAACCTCCCAATTAAGAGCACAGAGGCCCTTCACTCCACAAGCTAGCCACCTGCAAAAAAAGCATTCAGCTTTACTTGCTCCATGGGTCAGGAAGTCCATCACTGTTGGCTCTGCTGCTGCCCCTCTAATGTTACAGTTGTCTTCTGGGTCCAGGAGGTTCACTGCACAGGGATCTCAGGTTCAGAGGATGCACCCCTCTTCTGGGTCTAACTGGTGATGAGATCTCCCCCTGTGTTAGTCTGGATTGACTAGAGGAACAAATTCATAGACACTCATATGTGTATAAGAAAGAGCTTTATATCAAAGAGTAATTGTATATTAGGAAAACATCCCAGCCCAGTCCAGATCAAATCCATATGTCTGATATTAACCCATATGCCCAATACCAGTCTGTAAATTCCTCTTCAGACTCATGCAACACATGCAATGACGCCGAGTGCAGGAAGATCACAGGCCAGTGGGTGGAAAGTCTTGTGGATCCAGTGGCGGTGGGAGCATCTTAGCACTGGTGTGGGTCTCCCCATGGCTCCTCCAGCTCCAAGGCTCTGGCTGCCATCAGTGTAGCTCCACGTGGCTTGTCAACAGGAATGTCTTGCAGGGAGTGATTGTGTGTCCTGACTCCAGTGAGCTATTTATCTCCTTAGCACCTCCAAATGAGGGCTTCAAGCTGTGACCTGATTGAAAGGCTAAACTCCACCCCTTCACTCTTAACAGTCTCAAGTTGACAACCGATTATATAACTATGTAAAACACACCCCTCCCCTGACACCCCCCATCCCACTTTCAGAGGGCTCCTTTTATACACAGGATGACCATCCAGGGAATCCTGCTCCCAGTTACTCAGAGGTAAATCTTATCCATATTTCCCCCCACCTTCTTACCAGATCCACGTATCAAAAGATCACTTGATGGGAAATAAAGATGTAGCCACATTAAAAAATTCACTGCCCCTGCATATACAAATAAATATAAAATAGCTTCACAGCTTTATATTTTTGTTTAATAAGTGCTTCTATGATTTTGGAGCGATACTTTTTGAGCTGCTCTTCACAAAACACGTGTGCCATCCATTCATGTGAAAGCTTGCCGAGGCTGCTTACTTAAAATTGGAAATGCCACCACTGTGGGAGATCTCTTCAGTAGCTATGGTGTCAACGGCAGTTCTAGGTCTTCTTCCATCAGTTTCTCAGCTATGGCTTCTTCAGTTATTGAAGTCCATGGTTGTGGCAGTCGACTAATCTGGTGTCAATTGAAGGATTAAGAGTGTAGGGGTGGAGTCTAGCCTGTCAATCTGGAGATAGCCAATGAGACTTCTGTGTGGGCATGGCCTTCTCCTGAGAATTCTGGGAAATCCGGTACTTCCTCCTTGCAGGTGGAAGACATCTCTCTCTCTCTGCTACTCCCTGAGAGACATTGCAGAAGACAAGTCACATTGGCACAACCAGACCTCGGAAGCCGGAGAAGCCACAGAGAGACCCCGGCCAGCGCTGAGATGCTTACAACACCACTGGACCCAAAGACTTTCTACCCACTGGCTTGTGATCGTCCTGCATTCAGCATCATTGCATGTGTTTCGTGAGTCTGAAGAGGACTTTATAGATTGGTATCGGACATGTGGGCTAATGGCCTTGCACTGGACTGGGTTGGGATGTTTCCTCAATGTTCAATTCCTCTTGTATATAAGCCTCTCCCTTAGATACACATGAGTGTTTATGAATTTGTTACTCTAGTCTACCCAGACTAACACTATAGTCTTCCTTCTCTTAGCTCATCTTTGAAGTCTTCCCAACCTTGCTTAAAATGTGTACCCATCTAACAATTTGTTTTACGTGGGCTTTCATTCTTATAAGCCTGTTGCAAAGCCTCGATGATTTTGGGAAATGTCCACATGACTGCTGTGAAATATTTGACATCAGCCTTGATCCCTCAATTTTTTCTGCTCTGTCTCCCACCCGTGACACAAAACATATTTCGTTTTTTGAAGGCACCCAAACAAGACAACGGAGAGCACTTGTCTGCAGCCAGCCACTGAGCATGGACACATGTGTGACTCGGTTTTGTTGGGGATAAGCCCACGCATGCATGAACTGTAATTCTGGTATCATGATGATTTTTTTTTAACTTATCCTCCTACAGAGCCCTAAAACCCAGCAAGCAAACTACATAAATCAGGGCTGTCTAGTTCATTCCAACTTAGGGTGGCTCCAGGTGTGCCTAGCAGGACTGCTCCGGAGGGTTCTCAAGGGCTGTGACTTCTCACAAGTAGGATAGCCAAGCCTTTCTTCCAAGCACCTCTGGGTGCAATCCAACTGCCAGCCTTCTGCTTACTAGCTGAATGTTTAACCACTTCCACCACCCAGGGACTTAGTATAGCACTAAGCAGACAGCAAAATATCTCCCTCCAAGGTGTCTGGGAGCTTGGTGAGAGCACAACTCCTGCCTCTGATGGCTGTTCATTCTAAACAAGGCTTCTGGGAATGGCGCACCCCGCTTCACAGGTGCTCTGGGGTCCCACACCTCAAGCAGAGCCTCCATCAGGAACGTGCACAACGTGCTCGTTTACACATGTTCTCTGTCAGAATTGCTCAGCGAGCCAGAGCTTCTGTCTCTAAATATTTACAAAGTACTATTTATCAGAATGAAAGAGAACGGTTTTGCTCCACAATGTCGGACATATGGTAGCAGCATGAAATAGAAGATAAATCACGCTGGGTGATTCCAACTGGATTTAATGCCAGCAATAATTACTTTTAATCAGATGGAAAGTTCCCTTGGTAATACCAGGCCATCTAACATTGGGAAATAATTTTGTCAGCTCGCATTGTCTGATGCTGTTTCTACAAATAATCTCCTAGGGCCTTATGAAGTCTCTTTTTAAAATCTTTCCCATTATCCTTTCTCATTCTTTTTTCCCTCTTTCTTTCTTTCTGTGAAAATGCTCAAGCACTTCTCTAAATCATGGGTTTTAATTACAAACTGCCTTTATAAAGTTGCATAAAGCATTTGGGGCTTAGATAATCCTCTCACAGCCACGTGGAATTTCAATGGGCTTTTTAAATTTCTGTGTGCTTCTTTCTCCAACTCCTGACCTGCCCAAGGAAGATTCATATGAGGCAGAGGCCAGACATGGCTCCGCTCTCTAACTGCCTCGACCTGGTTTTGACAGCAACCGTTCCTCCCATGACACTCTACTTCTCTGCTGGGTTCAAAACATGGTGCAGTGGCCACCCAGACCTCCCAGCCAACCTTCACGATTGAGGGCTTCTTAGGGAAGTGGACCGGCTAGACTGAATCCGGTTCAGAAAACATTAAGGATGCGGTTCTTCTTTCTCACAGTGCCTCTTTTCTGCCACACTGGTGGACACGTCCCTCTGGTCCTTGGTCTCTCAGCTACACAGCCCCATTGCCTCTGAATGGCTTGGACAAGTGTACAAAGGTCCTTTAGCAAAGATGAATGCCCACAGGGCACCCACTTTGCAAGCCAGCCTCTTGCCCAAAGGCACTCAGGTTTACTTCAGAGGGTCAAGTAACCAGCTGCTCTGTCTCATGGTCTCTGTTGCTCCCATAGTACTTTCTTCATGGCTTCTCCTGCTGGCCAGGGCATCCTCTCTCCCTGTTTCGGAGATGACCATTTTTATACCCAGTGTCATGGCAAAACTGACCAATCCCTGAGTTGGGTCCTCTCCTTATTTGCATTGTGTCTGGGTAGAAGTTATACAGACTAAGGGTAGACGAGCCATAGCCAGTAATACCACTTCACCACAGACAGCCATAGCAAACTAGATGACTTATCAAACCAGAAATATTCTCACAGTTCTGGATGTTGGTAATCCAGAATGTTGATGATCCAGGGTGTTGGTGTCACCTGTGTTGATTTTTTCTGAGGCTTCCATGGAGAATCTAGTCCATGTCACTCTCCTAGCTTCTGTAGCTCCCGGCATTTCCTGACTGGCAGCCACAGTGTCAAGGTGGTGTCTTTTCTCTGTCCCGTCGCTTTTATCAAGAGTCACTCAGATTATAATAGCATGCCACCTACTCCCGTATGACTTCATGTTAACTGATTACATCTTCAAATGTACTCATGTTCACAGGTACCACGGATTAGGAGTTCAACATATCTCGTTTGGAGACTCAATTTAATTCTTAACAGATACGTTGCTGGGGCAATATGAGACCTAAGGGACGCCTTGCTGTGCGAGCTGTGAGTGCACACGGATAGACACACATCTCACGAAAGTAAAGAAGTATTTTCTAGATAGTTACAATCTGAAAGGCAACAAGTATTTTAAAAACTAGCAAACCAGGTATTTGATTGAATTCACTTACGAGTTTTTAAAACATGTGTAAAAATATTTCTATTCCTAAGCGATACAAAGAGGAGTTGACGTGCATGAGTGTTTGATATCAACAGGTGAGCAAGAAAAGCCATGGTTCAGTTCTGAGGATGAATCAGGCTGATGAATCCTCCATCTTAGAGGGTAATTTCACTTCTCGAGTTTTTATGGTGCTGGGAGGTTATACCAGAAACACAAGGTGGCTCACCAAGCAAGCATGGTCTATGCCAGGCTCATCTGGATGTTCTACCTTGTGAGCTGACGCCATGGTCCCTTGCCTCTCTCCAGCCCCAACCTCAAGGAAACAGTTCCTAGCTCAACATTTCTGTGACCAAGCAAAAGCTAATTCTCCATAGGTAGGAACAAGAGCTGTAAGTACAACACCCTTAACAACAAGAAAGGAGATCTTTTGGCTCTACCTTTTGGCTTTTCATCATTTCACTCTGTTTAGTCAAATTGGAACAAGAAGCAGAAGTAAATGCATTTTTAGCTGGAGGCCCCAATTTTTCCCTCTTCAAGTATTTCCTCTTCACCATTCCTTCAGTTTTCTTCTGTTAGGATTTCTACTAGCAGGAGGCTGGAGACTTTTCCTCTAGCTCATGACCTTTCATTGTTCTTCTTTAAAATGTAAACTCTCTGTTTCCCTTTGTTGTGTTTTGGATGAACTATCGGGAATCCCAATTCATTTATTGTCTCCTCATTCATTTTCCTCCATTATGTTTCTATTTCAAGAACTTAAAAAACACACCCAGATGGTCTAATTCTTTCTTTCCCCATTCTTATTTCATGTCTCCTTGGGTGGAGGAGTTCATTCTTAGTGATTCTTGGATCTGAATCTCTCTTAACATTTATCTTCTTGATCTGGGCAGGAAAAAAAAGCTTCTTGTCTAGGCTTCTCTTACTTCAAGCTGCAGGCCAGACTAGAGGTACCTAAACTCTCCAGGACAGTAAGAAACTAGGGTGTTCCTGCTATTCCCTCGATGTAGACTGAACTCTGTCCATCTCCTGCAGCCACTCTCAAAGCCAGGATCATCCCAGTGGACCTCCAACAGGGAAGCATGAACCGAGCAGAGAAGTCATTAACACCGCCCACAGCTCATCTCCAAGAGCAGCTCCAAGTGGGTCAAGTTGAAGATCTCTGACTCTAGATGAGCTCCTACCTAGGGCTGGTCATTTTGTCAAAAAAATCCACTTTCACAATCTCCTTTTGCCACTAGAAGAAAGATAGACAGGGGTACATAAACCTCTGGGGCATCAAAGGGCAGGTAAAAACATTAATGTCCCAAACCAAATTCACTGCCAATGAGTCAATTCTGACTCATAGTAGGTGCTGAGAAAGTTATTGATTCTAATGACTAATAGAAAATTGGGGATAATAAAATAAAGAACTACATTTCTCTCTCTCCCTCCCCACCTCCACCCCCATACCCAATATCTCAGAGGCATTAACACCATTTGTTGAGTCTTCTGTAGTGAAACTCCTCACTATCTACTTATTTAGTGCTTGGCTTAAATACTCCAAGAGGAATTCACTATGTTTCAAGGACAATTTTATGCGCTCTACATATATTAGCTCATTTGACCCTGTACATTAAGATTGGTTATTATCTGTATTTTACAGATGTAAAAGGAAGCTCAGAGAAATTACTACTTGTCCAAGACCATTGAGCTAGCCAGTCACTTGGGATTTGAACTCAGTCAGACTGAGGTAGAACAATCACCTGGCTTGTTTCTGGTAAGAGAGGGGATTTCAATGTCTCACTATTTCAAATTAAGACTTCCAACCAATTCTTTTTAGAGCCCTCCTGTCCTCCAGTCTCTGAACCCTTTTGGAGCTTTGAGGTATCAATCAGTTCAGTTATTGTTGACTTCTTCCTTCCAGTCTTAACTCTAAGTTCCCATTTTCTAGCTCAGTTATAATTTATTCCAGCTTCTGGGGGGGAAATGCCTTTTTTCTTCTCCAAAAAAGAAGATGACTCTCCATGTGTTAGTCTGGGATGACTACAGAAACACATTTATAAACACACATACGTGTATAAGAAAGAGCTTTATATACAAGAGCAATTCAATATTGAGAAAACATCTCAGCCCAGCCCAGTCAGGTCCAATATTAGCCCATATGTCTGAGACCAATCTATAAATTCCTCTTCAGACTCACGCAACACATGCAATGACACCAAATGCAGGAAGATCACAGGTCAGTGGGTGCAAAGTCTTGTGGATCCAGTGGCTGCAGAGGCATCTCAGTGCTGGCAGGGGTCTCCCTGTGGCTCCTTCAGCTCCAGGACTCTAGCATAGCTCCATGTGTCTTGTCCACAGGAATGTCTCGCAGGGAGTGAGTGTGTATCTTGCCTCCAGCGAGCTATTTGTCTCCTTAGCGCCTCCAAATGAGGTCAGCAAGCTGCAACCTGATTGACAAGTTAAACTCCACTCCTTCACTCTTAAATCTCTAGTTGACCACAGCGTATGTACCTCCTCACTCCATAAGATGGATTAACACATGACTGCAGCAATGGGCTCAAACATGACCATGGTCAGGATGGCCAAGGACCGGCCTTACTTCCTTCTGTTGTACTTGGGATCACCATGCATCGGAACAAACTCGATGGCATCGAACAACAACCATTCAAATCTTTGAGATCTATGGGCTTTCTTCTTCTTTTCATCGTTTTACTCTCAGTTGAGCCAAATTGGAACAAGAAGCAGAAGTAAATGCATTTTTAGCTGGAGGCCCACATTTTTCCCTCTTCAAGTATTTACTCATTACCATTCCTTCAGTTTTCTTCTGTTAGGATTTCTACTAGCAGGAGGCTGGAGACTTTTCCTCTAGCTCATGACCTTTCATTGTTCTTCTTTAAAATGTAAACTCTCTGTTTCCCTTTGTTGTGTTTTGGATGAACTATCGGGAATCCCAATTCATTTATTGTCTCCTCATTCATTTTCCTCCATTATGTTTCTATTTCAAGAACTTAAAAAACACACCCAGATGGTCTAATTCTTTCTTTCCCCATTCTTATTTCATGTCTCCTTAATCTTATGTTCCTAGTCTTGGTTAAACTATTATACACAATTCAAGTGCTCTCAAGTCAATTCATCTTAAGGTTTAGACATTGAATACCTTACTAGTTTGATATTTCTTTGCATCATTTGAAATTTGGGTTTGCATGTCATTTTTCAACATCCTTGTTCTTCCTCTGCTCAATTTTCCTCTTGGAGATGCAGCCAATTACGTAATATGGCCTTTCCAGCCAGAACCCCTTTTGTGACAGGTTCTGAATTCCAGCCTTTGCCTGTTGTTCTGAACCCATTTTGGACGCAGTTCTCTGTTGCAGGATTAAGGTGAGATGTATTCTGAGTCTCCGCCTTAGTTGAGAGTGGGACTCGGTTCACCACCTTCTTTTCGTGGTTGCCTGCTCTGCTGAAAGGCACAAGCCACACCTCCCTGTAACAATGAGGCGTCGTGGAAGCAAAAACATAGAAAAATCCCAGAACCATCGAAGAAGAGCAGCCGATGGCGCACGGTCCAGGTCTTTGTTTGAAGTGGGGGGGCGAGAGCAAAGGCACCAGAGGCTGTGGCCCTGACTTCTGCCTCACCACACTTGGCCTGCGGCTGGTTGGAGCTGGGATTTTCCATCTCCTTTGACATCCACAGAACCATTGCTGAGTATGCAACAGGGTGGAGGGCCATATCTGACGTCAACACTCAGTTCCTACTTCTGGTCATGGAAGCCCTGTTCAGTTTTTTTCTGCCCTGATAAGATATAGGGATATGTACATTAAGTCCCCAAGCCAGCTAGTGACATGATTCAGCTTTGGAATTAGATGGGCCAGAGACCCAGAGCCAGTGCCCCAAACAGCAGCTTAAAGCAGCTTCATTCAGATTCTTCTCAGAGTCAGGGTTGGTCCATCCACTCCAGCAGAGCGCTTCGTTTAGTCCTCTTACCCGGTAAGAGCAGTATGCGACATGCCACTCTGTAGAGCCCGTCTTGGTGCATGGTACATGCAGACAGGTTCTACCTCCAACTTCTAGGCAGTCATAAGACTGCTGGGAATGAGGCACATGCACCCATTGGCAACAGCTATCCCATGGGTGCTACGTCTATCTGTGAGTAAGCCAGACACTGGAGACACACGGTATTGGCAAAGTGAAAACCATTATTATTATTTATAGAAGGTAAACCGAAAACAATTTAACAACAGACTCTCAAAAGGGAATCCCTTACGCTTTGCAAAACTACCCTGGTCTATTCTGATATCTCTGGGCAGGCACAAGGTGGTTCAGGATAGACACTGTTCATGTTACCGCTCCCTGGGGCTACCATCACCTTGCCTTGGGGTCGGGTGGAGAACAGATGTCCTGCCTGCATGGTTCTCAGGGCTTCTCTTCAGCTGCTGGGCCCCCAGGCATACCCATATCCCTTCACTGCACTTCATCCACAGTACAGGCACAACGGTCATTGGAGACTAGGATGGAAATATTTCATCTTACCTTCTCTGGACATGCTATCAGGAGAGACTGGTCCCCAGAAAAGGACACTGTGCTTAGTAAAGTAGAGCGGCAGTGAAAAAGAGGAAGCCCCTTGATGATATATATCGATATCATGGCGGCTGCAACAACGATTTTGTAGAATTTACAAGATTATAGCTCAAACCAAACCAAACTTACTGCCTTTGGATTGATTCCTAATCATAGCAACCCAATAAAACAGGGTAGAACTGCCCCTGTGGGATTTTGAGGCTGTAACTCTTTAACAGCACTAGAAAGCCCCATCTTTCTCCCACCACGTGGCTATGATTTCAAACGCTGACCTTGGGGTTGGCAGCCAACGCATAACCACTATGCCACCAGGGCTCCTCTTAAACTATAGCTAGCCATGCCCTCCCTATAAGAGCAATTCATTGCATCTCAGCCACGGTCTAAATCCAAAGTACATAGGGGCCAGTGATCTCAGCCACTTTGTGATTCTGTTCCAAACTTGTCTTAAGCTATGTTGATCTTAATTTTCATCTTGCATGTCATCGTATTTTTTCTTGTTACCTGATTCGACTGAACCCTAAGAAACTGCTGTGGTGTGTGCAAAATGGTCAATTCCTGGCAATTTTCTGGGGCTCATCGTGCTATGCTTTGTACATCAAAGCAGGAACACACTGCAGCGTCTTAACTGGAGGTCACTGCAGACTCTTTGTGCCTTCTTTCTATCACCAGTCCCCTCCCCTATATACTGCCCAGGCAACTAGTCAACTGGCCACGTATGACTTCCACACACAGTAGAAGCCACACGCAGTGTAACTCAGAGCGTCCCCTCCCCCCACTCCATCAGTGGCCTCTTGGATTTTGAAAGGCTGCAGAGAGGGGTAGTTGTTACAGGCTGATAAACACTCAAGGGCAGAGAAAGGACGTTACTGTCACCTCCTCCAAATTGGCTTCATTCCTTTTTCCCTCCATGAGCCCACTGTTTAAATCACAACAAGTCGTGTTGGGACGAAGAGCTACGCTTTGCTTTGTTTGGTTCGGGTTTTCATTTGGCAGAGAGAGAAAGGGGGACTGAAAAACCTGCACAGTGAAAAAGGAAATGATAAATTCAGATTGTTGTTTTTAATCATTAAAAACTTGATTTATAGCCATAATCAGCAAACAGCCTAGCCTAGCTGGCGCAATGAATAAAAAGCCAGGGGTGATGGGAGCGTTTCATTCTGTGTGTATATTTTTAGGACTTGGATTTTCCAAGAGACAAGGCAGAAGAAGCTGGAACACACACACACACATAGACACACACACACACACACACACACACACACACAACAAGCTTTTTGAAGGGCCTAATAACCATCATAACGGGTTCAGAAAGGACTGACACTTTCCAGGGTCGCTGGAGTCCTTTCTCCATCGCCCATGCAAGAACTACTAGTTGCTAAAGCCACAGCCCCTGTGTTTCTTAGTGATAAAAGCCCTCATCTCTAGCTGGGTTAAACATTGCCACTCAATTAAAAGACCCATTTCACCAGGCTCTCGTGGAGTTTGGAGTGGTCATTGAGTTCTATATGGGTTCTGGGAGATCTTGAAGGAAGGGTGTTCTCTTACTCCTTGTCTCCATGTGGATACTGGAACATGGATAATTAGGGTTTGCCTTCAAGAAACCATTGTAGAGCGTGAGGGAGGGCAGAGATGACTTAGAATAGCCAGAGCATATGAAGCAGACATAAATTCCAGTCTTGTTTAAGTCACGGGCAGTTTTCATTTCCCTGTTGTATGCACTGCATTTAACTCATAAAACCAAGTCAAACCAAACCGACTACCATCAAGTCAATTCCAACTCAACAACTAAGGACAGGTCCCATTCTATTGATCTCACTCACTCACTCACGGCTGTGGAGTTGATTCCGACTCATAGCAACCCTATAGGATAGAGTAGAACTTCCCCTGTGAGTTTCCAAGACTGTAATTCTGTACAAGAGTAGAAAGGCCTATCTTTATATGGACCCAATTGTTAGAGCCTGCACATGCTCCTAGTCCTGAGATCACTGATGTCCTGCATGTGATATGTCCATTTTGAGGGTAAGGGCCATGAGATGTCATTTCTACATTAAAGTGGAAGGTCAGAGAAGCTCGTCATTTGATTCATTCCACTTTCGTTTCGGATGCTTGCAAAACAGTTGGGTTTCCCTCACATCTTGCTCGATCATGCAGAGTCTAATGACTTCAGCCAGCATGCTTTGAACACTGTGGTGTTCATGTCATAACTACTGGGCCTCAATAGTAAAATGGATCCTTTATTTTAAATGTCACACTCCCTCTCGAAAAGAAGACATGTTTCAAATCTACAGCCTCCGCTCGTTGCTGTGAGCTGCTTTCTGTGCACCCACGGCTAGTGTTCTCTCCGTCTATTACATCTATTAGCACCCACCTCTGACGCCTCATATTTTTTTCACTGGGTGCCAGGGCACATTCTTATCATGTTAAAGCTAGGGTAGATAGGTTTTAGGAATGCTCTGATTGAAAATGAGAGAAATTCAACTACAGCTAGTTTAATAAAAACACAATCTATTTGTACTTGTCACGAAAAAGGCCAGGGGACACGAATCTGCCTAGGTCACGTGACATTAGCAGACCTAGCGCGCGACATCCACCACTCGTCTGTCAGTGTATCACACTGTGGTGGTTTGTGTGTTGCTGTGCTGCTGGGAGCTCTGTCACTGGTATTTCATATACCAGCAGGGTCACCCAAAGCGAACAGATGTCAGCAGAGGTACCAGACTAAGAACAGACTACGAAGAAGGAGTAGACTGTCCACTTCAGAGACAATGGCCACTGAAAGCCTATGGACAACAACATCGAAACCTTCATGATCAGGAGCAGAACACTGGCAGAGAGCGCGCCAGGAGATGAGCTGCTCGGGTCGCACGGCCCTCAAAATATGACTGAGGAAGAGCTGCCTTCTCAACGTCGAGTCGACCTTACTCAGATGGATGGCGAACAGCCTGTGCGAGGAAAGACTTTGTGACCCTCATTTGCTGATGGGGCATGCCTCAAAATGAGAAGAAACAGTTGCAAACACCAATTAGTCTTTGGAACTTGGAATGTCCCAAGAATTAATCCAGAAAACTCAGAAGTTGTCAAAAATGCAATAGAAGGCATGAAAATGGATTGGTCTGGGCCCTTTTGAATCAGAAAATGATTTTCTTTACTGTGCCAGGAATGGCAGATTCAGAAGGAAGGGCGAAGCCTGGTGAAATTACCACGGGTTGCCAAAAGAACAAACAAACACAGCCACAGGGCTCCTTCGAGACGAGGATGGAGAGACTTAGGTCACGTCGTTGAACGGTTTGTCAGGAGACCGGTCCCTGGAGGGCATGGAGCTAGGTAACGTAGAAGGGTGGTGGGGAGGGAAAGGGAGCCCCTCGACAAGATGGTGGACACAGTGGCTGTCACAAGGGGCTCAACAATTGGGAGGAAGGGTTTCGTTTTGTTGCACGTAAGGTTGCCAGGGGTCGGAACCACCTTGACGGCACCTAACAACAAGAGCAGCATCTTGCCAAAACCTAAGACCTTGCTCTCTTTGGCAGTAGCCAGACTTCTCTACATGATGAGCAAAATGGTTCCCAACAATTCAAGGTCTCCATGGTCCTTCCTATCACCATGATTGCCCAAACAGGGGCTGACTCTAATTGGTCAGGATCTAATTGATCAGGTTCACCCACAAACCAATCCTATGGTGCTGGGGCTGACAGTGTTATGAACAGGAAAACCACATCCACGTTCCACCCTGGTGGCTAGGGATGCTGTGTGAACAGAAAATGGATAAGGAATTGCTCTTGACAACAAAAAATAGCAGAGAGATTTAATTGACAGAAAAGTGCAAGCTTAGCGCATAAAAACAAGTGACTGTGACAGGGCAATTCAAGGACTTTAAACATAAAACAAATAACGCATCACTTCCAGCATTTTTGGCTATTGTCTGCGTACAGCCTCTCAGCACTGCTGTGTTTTACAGCTCTTTTACTGCTAGCCAACTTGTAGAAGAGCTAATTCCTCTTTATACCGGTGTCTCCCTCTTCTAAGCCAAACTCCTGACATCTCAACCTAGAGAATATGACAGAGAAGACCAAGACTGTGTAGAAATAGGGACTTTAAAATTCTTTGCTTTAAACAGATTAAAAGATTGGGCTTGAAAGTTTGGGGGAAATAATGAGACAGAGGGCGAAACAATTCTGATTTTGGAAATAAGTGGAGAGGTCATTATTCTAAGTGCCACCTATATGAGAGAGGAGGCGTTACAACGACAAGCAAGAAGTGGAGGACAGAGCTTGTCCATCACGGGCTTTATGTCTTACGAGTCTCAGCTCTGACTCCTGCAAAGACCTCACACCAGGCTAGAGAGGAGGTCAAGAGTGGACTAGGAAGAATGGTTGGCCAGTCATCCAAATGGTGAATGGTGCGCTCAGTTTTGATCACTCGGCAGCCACAGCTGAGTGCTTATAATGTGATTAGTGGCATAAGGCAGCGGACAGTTATTCAAGTCAAGAAACGATGATGCTGATGTTCTAGGTTTAGAATCGGACTTCTCTAAGCAATGATGGTTGTAGAGAGATCAGTATTCTTCCCTTGAGCATGGCATGCCATGGCAAAGACTCGGCAATGTATTGGATTCCCGGGACTTCCTTAACAAAAAACTACAAACTGGGTGGCTCCAAACATCAAGCATTTATTTTCTCACCATTGTAGGTGCTTACAACAGCAACAGCCAGCCAACAACCCAGTATGGGTCAGATTGACTTCAACTCATGGCGACTCCATGTGCGTCAGAGTAGAATAGCTGCATTGGGTTTTCGATGAGGAAAATTGTTTGGAAATAGATGATCAATTAAGGGTTCCTGGGGGTAAAGCAGGGAAGTCGGGTGGGGGGGGGCGGCAATGGGGAGTTACTATCAAGGAGCATAAGAAGGAAGAAAATGTTTTGAAACTGATGGAGGTAGTGATTGTACAACATTTCTTGAGATGACTGAACTATTGAATGTTATGTTGTCTGGATTATGTCCTAATAAAATGGTTTACAGGAAAAAATAAAAGAGGAAGAAATGGATTATCAGGCCTTTCTGCCAAAGAACCTCTCAGCGAATGGGAACCTCCAACCTTTTGAATAGTAGCTGAGAATATTACGGTAACTGCTTGCCTTTAAGGTGGCAGCAGGGCCATGCTCTCGCTAAAGGATGTGGGGAAGGTCTTTTCTTGTCCCCACGGACATCTGGAAGCCACCAGACTTGCAGCTGCAATCTCTGCATGGCCATCTTCCCTGTGGTCCTGTCTGTGTCCCTCCTCCTTTATAAGGACACCACACATGCTGGATGACAACCCCTCCTTCGCCAGAACCATCTTTGAAGACCGCACCTCCAAGAGAGCTCGCATCAACAGGGACCAGGGCTTCGACATAGCTTTTGAGGGAACACAATCCAATCCTTAACAGTTGAGCTCTCCAAATCTCAGAGAAGTGGTTTACGATTTAAAGTAACACTTAACATCCAATGAGAAGACTCGGGTACAATCATGAAGACTGGGCAGGATGGCTATGATTTTAGGCAGATGCATCCCAGTTACCAGATGAATCCCAGAATTCACTGCCTTGTGGGTTTGTAGTTGTCTATGTTTGCTTGATCTTTGGTGAAAAGCTATTTGAATTAGAAAACTGGATTCTTGCCCCTATAATCACGGCATCTCTTGGTCCAATGGCTGTCCGGGAGGGAAATTTTGTCTTCTTCAAATAGGGTGGTCTGGTGTAATAGTTGGGGTCATTCTTATCCATTGTATCTTTTTGGTTCCAGCAAAAGGCAAACTGTCTTGCCCCTTGTGTGTTCATATGCTTCTCAAACAGCATGTTGACATAGGTGACATAGGAAATCCTTTGTGGCTTCTGTGACCACATGAGAGTACTGAATAGTTTTTGGATCTTCTTGGGGAATCAGAAGAAAGTAGGTGTTGCCAGATTATTTTGGCCATAATTGGGTTGACAGGTGTCATGTCCAAGTGGTTCTCATGCCCAAGTGATGATTGGGAGTCAGGCCAGAGCTCCAAGCTGGTGCATCAAGGGCACACACAGCCAGAGTGGGCAGCAGGCATGAGGTTGATCCTGAGCCTCTGAATCTGTGGTCAAGACAGGCGGCTTGGCCAAGAGGTAAGCAAAGCTAACCAAAGCAAGGTCCCCTGCAGGGGCAGAAACAGGATTTGTGTCACTTGGGCCAGAGAACGGTTAGATATATGGGGGAGAAGGAGAGTCCGTATATAAAGTAGTTCCATGTATGAACTTGTGAGTGCCCCGATCCTTAGGAAAAGGCTGTTTAGAGGTCACGACGAAGAGTGGGACCTTGTTGGTTTGCTACTATTTCTTGAGTAGCTGGGACTCCTAATTTAAGGGGGCTTCAAAAAGTTCATGGAAAAGTTCTTCCCTAACCTTTTCATTCCATTTCCCCTGCCCCATGAACTTTTTAAATCCTGCTCTTTGGTGGGACTTAGTTCCTAAAGGCATCCTCACCTTCAAACACCTCCTCCCTACAGAGCTAAGGGCTGAAAGCTCAGTCTCCTGGGATTTGGGTTTATCATCTGAATGAAGCTTGGGCAGTGGGGTAGGGAGTACATCTTGAGGACAGTCCCAGGGCTGAAAGGAGTGCTCCCTATCCCCTTGTCTCGGAGCTAGCCAGGAGCGCTGCAGTGGGGAGCCTGGGTCTCTGATCGTGCTCCCGGAGCTGAGGCCAGACATTCCCTCCTCGCCCACATAAATCCTCGGAGGGGTTTCCTCTGTGGGTTTATAAAAGCCCATTATCTAACTCATAGCTTAAAGAATTGAGTTGCTGGCAAAAGCCTTTTTAAGTCACATTTTGAATCATTTGTCAGCAATTCATTACATAGGAAAATAGGTCCGTTTTGTTCTAATTCTTAGTCTCGGATTGCAACTCCTTTCTGCCAAATTCATTAACAAAACCTAGGCATGGCTGCCGAGCTCCTCTGCCCAGCTTCTTAAATGTAGCCAAACTTGCTGAAGGTTGAAATGTAAATTTTTACATTTGGCTGGAGATGATTCATGAGTCTCAGCTTGCAGGAAATAGCAATGCCACTTCCATGCCTTGGATCTCACCAGACCAAGTGCCCATGGTGAGATGAGGCTTAACGTGTGGCGACCAAGAGAGATGGCCACATGTCATCTTTCTGATTGGCAGCAAAAGGGAGAGCCGTTAACGAGCATGGCCACAGTTTGCCGGGAATCAAGCTCCCCTTATTAACAACATAAAGTGACCCCGAGCTCAGCAGAGTCCCACAGGCAGGGTCAGACTGGTCGGACTCGTGGTCACACCAATTATCATGACCGTTAGAACAGTGCAGGCTTCTGCCGGAGCTGACCTAGGCTACACTGAGGAAGAGGGTGGACCTGGGCTACCTGGCTGACCTAGGCTACACTGAGGAAGAGGGAGCCGTGGGGGCAGAGCAGTCATGCTGGTGAGTGGGAAGAGCCGTGGGGCTTAAAGAGCCAGCTCAAGAAAGAGTGCAGCTTGAGAGAAAATTGGATATATAAGTTTACATCATATATATATATATTACCGGACTCATAGTAACCCTCTAGGACAGAGTAGAACTACCCCCCTGTGGGTAAATATTTCCAGGAGTGAAACGCCTCGTCTTTCTCCCGTGAGTCAGCTGGGTTTTTTGAACTGCTGACCTTGTGGTTCGCAGACCGATGTATACAGAACCCACTACACCATCAGGGCCACTATGACTCCATGGTGTGTGTGTGTGTATGTATACACACACACACTCACATGTGTACCCGGTTATAGACAAATATGTTTTATATACTTACATATAATATACAAAGAACTATGTCAATATGTTATATATAAGATACATATTTATAAAAATATATGACATAAACATATTTATAGTATATGGCTTGTTTGTATTATATAATTCAATAAAACCTGAAAACGCTAGAACCGGTCAAAGAAAGGTACCTCACATATTATGAGATGCAGAAAACCAAAGCAGTCCTGTTGAGTTCCAGCTCACCCCAGGTCCACTGTATGCCACGAGGTGATGACATGGGGGGACCTGCCCTGATCTGAGGTAGGGGGATTATAGTGGGCTATGACACCTCAATCAGGGCACAGCCCTGCGCCAATGTGAGGAGTGTGGCCAACACCCCCTTTTATCATATCAGATGTAAAGTAGAGAAAGAGGAGTCTACTACCACTAAGAAAGAAGCACTGCAGTGAAGTGCATCAATTGGATCCAGAGTCCATGTGCTGGGAAACTCCGAGACCCAGCAGGAAGCTTAATGACAAGGAACTTCCCTTAGAGCTGACAGAAAGAGAAACCTAGAGCCCTGAATTCTGACTCCTAACAGCCTAAAGTCTGAGAGGATACATTTCTGTTTGCTAAAGCCACCCACTTGCGATAATTCTGCAGCACCAGAAAACTAAGACACTATAAAATATATTAAGGAACCCTGGTAGTAAACTGGTTAAAGTGCTTAGCTGCTAATTGAAAAGTCGGCAGCGGCCCAACAGTTAGGTTCTCAGGCCCTAGGCAAGAGGTGGTGGGTCTGAAGTCAACCAGCAGCTCCTTGGGAGCTAGGTTAGCTTCTATGGAGATTACGGTTCATGAAGGGGGCAGTGCTGCTGTGGCCCACGGTTGCTCTAAGGCACAATGGGCTCAACAGCACACAACTATGACCACCACATGTTTGTGTTGCCTGTTTGCATGTTGGTACATCTATATTGCCTATAAGAATGCTTTAAATAAAATAATACATTAAATAATTGAAAGCATATATTATTTATTTGGAAAAAACTGAAAACATACTACCAAATGACAGGCACATGTCTGTTCACACAACGTATAGATGCCTGTGGTCCCTGGGGGTCTTTTTGCTGTTTATGGAAAAGCAGCTCTCTCTTTGCTATTATTCCCCATTAATGATTTTAAGGACTCCCACTGCAGACTTTTGGGTAGGATGTGGGCAGTGAGGCCGCAGGCATGGCTCTGCATAAAAGCTAGCAGGCTTTCTGCAAAGGGCAGGCAGACGGTGGGAGCTAGGGGACCTGGGCTGCTCCTGCTGCTCAGGCGGGTGGAACAGCAGGCAGGGCTGGGCACACTCCCCACCACCCCTCCTCTCGTGTGTGTTTCTTCTCATTCGGCTCCGATCAGCACCGGGTTACCGATGCTGCCGCCACCCATTGCTGCAGCCTCTTTCTGCAGCAGGAGGGTGAGGACAGCCAGAGTCTGACTCCCAGGAGGTTTTAATACGGTGTTTGCATTATGTCCAAATCCCACGCTCCCTTTCACAAAGCTTCCTGCGGACATTAAGTGAGACGCACTTGCTTTGATTCTGGTGACAACGTTAAGGATGCATTTCTGGTTACTTCTTGATCCTTTGTCCTAAGTTTCTTTCAATGCATAAATGGCTTCCCCCCGCCCTCCGCCCTCTCTAACCGTTGCAGTTCTTGTTTTCACCCTGATCATCTCGCCCTTACAGAGCGGGCACTTTCCTCCGGGTAAGGGGCTGTGCATTTTACAGGCGGCACTACAAGCAAACTGTGGGCACCCTGGGTAACTGACGTTGTAGTCATCCATAAAACGGTTGTTTTGTAAATGTAAGTTATGTCCTGCTCAAGAATCTCAGGCTTCTCACCAAGTTCATTAGAAACTCTTTCTTGGTCTCTTCCATAAAACATCTGTCCCCGAGTTCAGCATAATGGCTGGTAGCTCAGGGCTGAGACGAGCTTCCTAATGCAAGGGGGGTGTCAGCACCACTGGGGAGACTGTGGAGGCCATTTTGCTTTGGTTTGGCTTGGGGTTTTTACTTTTGCTGTGAATTAGGTGAATGTTTGAAAAGATCAATTTTCCATTCAGCCACATTTTGTTTCATGTCATTTACTGTAATTTCCACAATGTATCGTATCCCACTGTTCTCTGTTGCCTATATCCCTTCCCCCTTTATTCCTAACTCTTCTGACCATTGGCCTGAGGTAAATTCTGTCCTTTTTTATCTCGAAGGTTGATGATGATGATGATGATGATGACTGGTTTATAAATGGTAGGCTCTGTTCATTCAGTCACATCAGTCGCCTGATTCACTGTGACTCAAGTCCACAAAGAAACTGTTTCTTCACCACTGCATTCTGCGCCCAGGCTTGGGGCCCAGGGTGGCAGGTGGTTCCCAGTCTTCCTCATGCCGCGACTCCTTCATACAGTTCCTCATGTTGTGGTGACCCCCCAACCATAAAATTATTTTCGTTGCTACTTCATAACTGTCATTTTGCTATTGCTAGGAATCGTAATGCAAATATCAGTAGGTAGTTTAATAGGAAGGAGAAGAGGCAGCCCTGGCGACAGGGGCTACATGCTGGGCTGCTAATTGCAAGGTTGGTCATTGTAAACTACCAGCCATTTCTTGGGGAAAGAGGAGGCCTTCTACTCCCATAAAGACGTCCAGTTTGTGAAACCAAGGGGGGCAGTTCGGGTCTGTCCTATAGAGCAGCTATGAGTCCGAATGAACTTGGTAGCAGGGACCTGGGCTTAGTTTCTAAACTGAACAAAAATTTGACCAGACTGGGCACAAGTTCAGTCACATGAACTTTGACGTTGTCATCCTATCTTTCCACACTGCTAAGTTGTTGGCCGCACATTGAGAAAAGAACTGCTGGTCTGACACCCTACAGCTACCACCCCCTTCTGCTTGATTCAGACCACAGCAGCACTGTCGGGCAGAACCGAGCTGCCCCACGGTGTTCCCCGGCTGCAAATCTGGAGCGAAGCAGACTGCTGTCCTAAGCAGCCTGGGGAGCGGCTTTCTCCGGCCGAGTGGCGGGTTGGCAGCCTCATGCTTAGCCCACTGAGACACCAATGCTCCTTTTCCCTATGGATGGGAGACAGGAAAAGCACCTCTCAAGAAAGACACCTGACATTTTCCAGGCTCCCTTACATGTAAATGTGGCTGATGTCACGTAAGTAGACGTCATACAAATCCAATCATGTTGTTTGGGTTTTTTGGCCCCTCCTCCCCTTTTCCCGTGTTTACTGCCTGAAGTTCAGATGTGATGCTGGAGCTCCAGGAGCCATCCTAAGACAAGGAGGGAGAACGCAGAGACCTCTGCCCTCCCATCACCAGGGCCGCTGAACTAAGGAAGTCTCCGCCTTCCCTCAGACTTTCAAACGCCTTGCGTGGTTAGCCTACTGGAGTCTGATCGCTGTGCCCAGCACCCTGAGCGCCCCCTCACTGACCATGTACAATGCTGGTCAGAGCCTAGAGTATGCACATGGAAAGTACTTCAAGGCACACGCTTGTTCATGGGACTGGCAAATTAGACTCCCATGTTGACAAAGAACACAAGATCACTTCGCTGAGGGCTATTCTACTTAATCAGCTCATCCATGACACGATGAACAATTACCGGCCGTTGTCTTGGTAAAGGCCATGGAGGTAACAGTCAAGTTTGAGACCGCGCCCAAGGCGCTGGGACCCCTCGTCCTCTCCATTTCTGCTGTTCTGTGCTGTCATTGAACCACCCCAGGTGACTTCTGGCTTCTCCAATTAATCAAGCCAAGAAAGACAATCGTGCCGTTCGTAATTCTGTTTTCACCATCGGTCATGTCAAAAAGAGATTGCATTGTTGCTAAGCCTGTAGGATCTAGGGAGAGATTCTGCTGTCATGGAAGAGTGGCCAGGGCGCCAGGCTCCACTGTCACACTCTGACCCAAGATCTGCTCCTGCCCCGAAGCTTGCAAGTCCATTGCCTCTACTTTGATCAACAACATGTGGCTTTAAGCGGAGTCATCAATTTCTTCAGGTCTTTTAAAGACCAGCCCCCAGCCTGTGATTCCTTCACCTCCCGGTGCCCGTGAAATCTGGCTGGAGACACACATATTCCTCCTGCACATTCAAGCTGGGATCTAAAATTTATAGGCCTTGCCTTGCAGAATGGCCTCGACTTCTTAGTAGCCTGACATGGGACCAGAGAGAGTGCGCTTCTGTGGACACCAGGCCAGGTTTCTCCAGCCCGGAGAAGACCCAGCTACAACCTGAGAACCAAACATCTCATCAGGGGCTTTGAAAGACTCTGCTTCTCAGGTGGAATAGGTTGACTCCTTGCTGTGGAGTCGTGGGCTACCATGAGTTTTCCTTTTCAACATTATGATTTGTTTCTTAAACTCATACGTTTCTTTTTGGTTACCTATGTCTAGCTACAGGAACGGCATCATCTGAAGTGCAAAGCCACTAGGTTCAGAGAGAGATGACATAAAATTCATGTCCCGCGAAGGACCTGTGCATCTTCTTGGTGGATGACTGCAAGTCTCCTGCTCCTGCTTCTCCTCTGAGTCAGTTACCGGTGAGGGCTCCCAAAGTATGGGTGTGATGTGGTTACCTGAGCAGGTGGGATGTTTATGGCCTGAAAACAGGGACAGAAATTCTTCTTACCTTCTCTTGCCTGGCTCAGTGCTGGGCAGGACCTCACATGGTGAAGTCGAGGCCAATCCAGTCTGGTTTTTAAAGGGAACATTTAAGGATATATATATATGTGTGTGTGTGTACACACACACAAGCCAAACTCACTATATCCAGTAGATTACAACACATAGCCGACTGCGATAGTTACCGTTTATTGTGCCAACATGGCCAATGAACACATGTGGGATTAATTGAAGGGCGGAGAGAGAAATGGCTCCGCAAGCCTCGCCTTTCTTGTCTCTCGCTCTTTGATCATGGAACCAGTGTGTGGCTGCCTGGCTTGTTCTGTGCCTCGATTTGCAAGCTACACTACCTGTGGGACACCAAACCCATGGACTGTGTTGCTGTAACTTGAGGTTCCTTCAAGACCTGCTTGCCACACTATTGGGATATACATCTCTTGAGCTGGGGACTGTCAGACCCTGTCACCCGGCTATTGGTGACCTACTGCCTCACTGTTTGCTGCCTCTGGCCAGATAGCCTGAATTGCTCTACAGAGGACTACCTGGGGGCCCTCAAGACTTGAAGGACTACAAGTGTCTCACAACTGTCTCATGGGAGTGAGTTGCACTGAGCCCTTTGTACTGCTTTATAGATTAACTGTTTATTGCCTATGTTCTATGTCTATCTATAAAAATATATGTAAAATTATTAGTGTTCTGGTTCTGTTTTTCTAGAGAGCCCTGTCTAACACACCAAGCTTTATAGGCTTCCTGAGGCTGAAAATCTTCAAGGGAGCAGATTGCCTCACCTTTCTCCCTCAGAGCACTTGGGGGGTTTGAACTGGCCAAGCTTGCAGTTAGCAGTCCAATGCCTACCAGAGTATGCTCTCTCTCCCTCTCTCTACACACACACACACACATAGCCAAACTCACTGCCATTGAGTTGATGCCAACTCACAGAAGCCCTATAGGACTGCGAAGCATTACCCCTGTGAGTTTCTGAGACTGTAACTCTTTACAGGGCTAGAGAGCATCTTTCTGCTGATGAGTGGCCAGGCTTGCAAGCTGCTGACCTTGAGCAGCTCAAAATAAGCACAAAGCCATGATGGATATGTGTGTCACCCACTGCCATCAAGTTGATTGCAACTCACAGTGACCACACAGAACAGAGAGAAACGGCCTCTTTGGGTCTGAAACTTCAAATCTTTACAGCCTCATCTTCCTCCGGCAGGGTGGCTGATGGGTTTCAGTCACCAACCTTGTGATTAGCAGCTCAATATGTCATCACTGTGCCACAGGGCTCCTTATGTAACATATATGTGTTGTGCACATATAATACATGTGTGTATATATATACACACTCCTACAAATACACACAAGGGTGCTTCAAAAAGATCATGGAAAATGGAATTGAAGAATAAAAGTTCTGCCCTTCCCCACAAACTTTTTGAAGTCTTTTTGTATGAGAAAGAGAAAGACTATTTAGAAAGTGACAGGGGACATGAGCCAAGAACTGGGAAAGGCAAGGAGATGCCCTTCTCTCTCTTCTGAAGGACAAAGTACAGCTGTTCCCCGAGGTCAGCCTCGCAGCACCCACCTCAGACTTCCGACGTCCAGATAAGAGATCTGTGGTGTAGAGAGCCACCACATCTGGGGTAGGTTGTCCTGGCATCAATAGGAAATAGTTGCCTTTTGCCTCTTCTAAGTGCTGATAACCTCAACTCGAGCCCCCGTCTTGGAGTGGGTCCCCCAACACGGGGTGAGTTCTGCAGAGCTGGAGTAGGTCTGGAGGTTCCGGGTCCCCTTGTGAGCTGCCCCACCCATAGCACTAAGTACCCTGTGTCCCCAATCAGGCAGCAGTCTTGCTTCCTAAATGAGACAGCATAGGTTTCAGTCCCAACCAACCACAGCAATTTTCACTTGGCTCTGCTGTACATAACATTAGGGAAAATTAGCATCGAACCACTCCCAGCCCAACACCTGCCAATCTGCAGGAGGCCTTGTTAGTAAGAGGTACAGGAGAGATGGAATAGAAGACTAACGAGGATACTTTTCAAAGTGCTAAAGGAAGAGCAGACTGTGTAAATAAGGACTCCGAGCGAGATGGCTCAATGACGGAGTGCAGAGAAAAGCAGCGCTGGGCAGTGTGGGCAAGTGGGTTTGGAGACTAGTCCCAGGAAGCACCTCCAACATCATCCCTTGGGGTCCAGAACCTCATCATTTCTTATCCTAAGGATACAGACAAGGAAAATTAACCCACGTCCCTCGTACCTCATCCTCATCCTACTGGGGATCATTTGGGCACCTTCCTTTTTGTGCTTGTGAAAAAATGTCGAATAAAACACAGACGCAGCCCACCGTGTCTACACGTGTGGTTTATAGTGACATCGGTAAAAAGTGCCTAAGTGCACGTGCACCGATTTACCAGTGTCTACAGGTAGAGATTAGAGACATCAGTAAAACGGCTAATAAAACACGCAGCCAGTCCACAGTCACTACAGGTATACTTTAGTGACATGGGTAAAAATACTAGTAAAACATGCACCCACTCAACAGTGTCTACATGTACAGTGTAGTGATATCCGCCATCTTCTTCGTATTGTTTCACCATTCTCAGGGGACCATATCGACTCACTACCATTTACTTGGCTTCTCTGTCGCCTATAGGTCTTCACCATGCTTTGTTACTGTTGTCCATTTGACCTCACACAGAGCATCCTTTACAACAATGCATTGCTCAAGATGAACGCTAAACCATTACTTTGTTTAGATGGCTTCCTGGGATGGTTTTGGTTCATGGTGTAAAATGTATAGGCAATAGATTATCTCAAAGGTCATTGAGTCCTGTCAGTCTGGTCCCTAGAATTTTAAATTCGGTTCCACTTTTTCCCTCTTTGGCAGGGTCCATTTATTGGGTCCATAATCAAAACACCCAGCGATGGTAGCCCAGCACCAGCCTATTGTCTGATCTCCTGGCAGTGCAGTTCCTTCTTCTAGTTCCAAGTCTCCTTCCTCTAATGTTTCAAGGTAAATAGAGATCAACTGGATATTGGACACATTTTCAACAGTCCTTGTTGAGAAGAGCTGTCACCACCTTTGAAAGCACAGCTTCTCTCGTGTGTTCCTGAGCTGTTTGTCAGGTGGCATGGTGAGTTGCATCTAGTGCAGCTAAACACAAGTTCAGTAGTTTGAAACTACCAGTCACTCCAACAGAGAAAGAAGAGGCTTTCTTCTCCTGTAAAGAGTTACAGTCTCAGAAACGTTCACTGGAACAGTTCTCCCTGTCCTATCTAGTCATTATGAGGCAGAATCTACTTGATGGCAGGGAGTTTGATTTGTTTGGTTGTTGTTGTGGGGTTTCGTGTTGTTTTGCTTTGTCTTTTAGTTTGATGACTGCACATGACTTAAATTGATGAGGATTGGTTCATGAAGGGAAGTAAACACTACTCTTCATCACTCCTCCCCAGGGCACTGAGCCATCCTTTCTTGCTGTGTCTCTTCCGAAAAGTAGCCGAGGGATAGGGCTCCTATTTCAATGCAGCAGTGTAGTGGGTCACCAGTTGGACCGCTAACCACAAGGTCAGTTGTTCTAAACCACCAAAAACTCCTTGGGAGAAAGAAGATGCTTTCTACGTTTATACAGATTTACAGCTTCAGAAACCCACAGGGGCAGTTCTACTCTGTCCTAGGGGGTCCCTAGGAACTGGAATCAACTCAGCGTCGCGTTTGGTTTTTTTGAGTTCCTCTGGTTCCTGGCTCCCCAGGATGAGGTTTGGAGAAGACATCAAGGGCTAGGGAAAAGGACAGGCTCAGTGAATATCCGTCATGTGCTTCTTCTGATCATTTGGGATTCCCAGACAAGAGTTCCATTCGTAGACTTCACCTCCTACTGCTAGACAGTCAGGAAGGAAAACCAAAAGCCTTTATCCTATTTCCTGTTTTTGTTTGTTTGCTTGTTTTGGAATGTGCTGTGATAAGGAGGTTTGAGAAGTAAGAGGACACTGATTGCAAGCTCCTTTGGAGAAAAGAGTAAGAAGAAAATCTTTTACCAAGCTCCTGGCTGCAGGCCCTGGATGCAAATGGACAGGAAATATATGACTCACCACAGGTAAACAAGCGAACTCTTTCATCAGTTGATATTCCATAGATTTGGCATTCGGGGATTTATGGATTTAATATAGCCTATGCTTTTGTGGTCTCATGGGTCGGGAGAGAGCAAGATCCCACGTTAATAAAACACGATGCCAGGATGACAGGATGTATCCCACACTGGATGGGGGAGCCCATTGAGAATCCCCTGCACGAGCCCCCCAAACCGTCAGCCCGAGCAATAGGATTGGACACTAACAAGCAGCCCCAGCACTCCAGCCCTTGTCCCACCCCTGCCTAAAGAGCAGCGAGTGTCCCCTAGAAGGAGGACGCAGAGAGTGAACACAGAGAGTGGAGTTAGGGGAAGGCTATAGAAGGGACCCTTAGGATTCCTTGGAAATGCAACAGGGAAAACTAGCTCCCTGGCAGTATCTGTGCCATAACATGTCCTTGCTGCCAGAGGCCACCCAAGCAAAGAGGCACCAGCATCTGTTCCAGCTATGGACAGCACCACACACAGACATGGCAAAGACTGTAGGCGACACTCAGCTGTGTGAAATCAGTGTTTACCTTTGCCTGCTGACATCCCAAAGTACTTATTACCTGACAATAACATGATACAGTTCAACGGGAAGCTCAAGGGACCCAAAATGGATTTAATTGAATATTGTCATCGAAGCACATTCTTCAAGCACCTAGTTATTACAAAAGAGAAAGGACTATGTCTCTGAGCTGGGGCTAAGGGTATTCCTAGGGAGACACCAAGGTTTTTTGTGGTGTTTTTTTTTTTTTTTAACCTCTGTGTTATTTCAGGGCTGTGTCCCACACTGCTGGTGAGATTAGATTAGAAAATATATTAGATTCAGCATTCCCAGGTGGCCCCAGCAACCACCAGACCCTGAAAACCAACACACCATCCCAGAGGAGACATAGGGAAAAGCTCTGAAGGAGGTGATTGTAATCTGCTATTTTTAAACTACCCATTAGAATGCCTAAAATTACGTGACTAGAACTACCACTTCGCTCCAAGTTAATCATACTCTTCTGAGCTGAAGTTTAAAATCTTCTGTTTCCAAAGCTCCTCATCAGAATACTTGACAAGACCATTCCTTGGTTGCAGTGGGCTGAGTCAAGTTGTGGTTCACCATGGTTTCTGTTGGGAATTGCTTTGCTGGGTTGGTGTTCTTAACACTTTGTGAATTATGCTTTGTTTCTGGAGCAAAACATGAAGACGAAGAAATAGAGATTTTAAAAAGAGAGCTAGACAGACAGAATGTTGGGGATTTCCACCCCCTTTTTTGCTCCAGAGAATGCGGATCTCGGCACAGCAGCAAGCCTCTGCGGCTCCCTCTCCCCTAACTCAGAGACCAGCCCTTGCAAGGGACTCTCCCCCTCCCAACCACTCCCCAATTATAACCCCCTCTCTCACCTGGTACCCCCATCTCCCATCCCTCTCTGACTCCTTAGAACCCAGCATGGAGGCCCGAGTTTGTGATAGGTGGCACGGATTCTCCATATGTTCATGCTATCACCAAGTCCACCCTCCCGCTCCTAGCAAGAGTTCAGTTCTGATGACCGCCATACAGAAACTACTATCAAACTGACCGATCTCACCCAAAATCTAGTAGGAAGAGACTCAACCCCTGGTGAATCAGCTGCACAACCTGAAATCTGGGTGCTTCAAAAGTATTTTCTATTTTTGTAAAAAAAAGAAAACCCCACAAGACTTTTCCCCCTAAGAACCTGAAACTCTGTCTCAGAGGTTTCTCCTCCCCCAGCTCACCAGTGCTGGGACTTAACAACCTTGTCCTGAGGCCTTCCTTCACCTTAGCCCTCCCTTCCTACTGCCTATTTTCACTCTGGGATCCCTCCATGGAGGGCAGATAGCATGGTGTGGCACAGTATTCTGATAATGCTACACTATTTCCTGCGGGGCACTCCTACCCTTCGAGCAGGGAATCAGTGTGCCACCAGATAAGGACCACCATAAAATTAAGCTGCTGCACTCTCCCGATATCATAGTGGATCAATAAGTAACTCTGGAAGATTATTGGATATACTCTCCACCTACTGCAACCACCACTAGCACATGACCCCACTCCTCCTTTGTCAATGAGACACACTTTCATATAAACTAATATTAGCACACCTCTTAAAGTCCCCTTTTCCAATTTATCAAAATTCACTATATTTAATTTAATCACTATATTTAATACCATCACTTGACAGTACTCTTGAGCTCCTGTCTCCTATTTTGCTACTCCCCCAACTCTATGATGTCCTCCTCATCTCCACACAACGTGATTTCCAGCTCCTATCTGGTCTTCCTCCTCTAACCCAAAAAGCCACCACATCCCCTTACCACACACAGCCCAGACCCTGCACACAATTTACTGCAAGACCACTATGCCATGCAAACAGCCAACAGCAGTAATTATAAAAATCAAGATAAACAAAGGTCAACAAATGAAGATTACCCAATCCAATGGAATACACAGAAAAAGAAGCACTTGTACTACCAGAAAGAGGATACAGGAGAATGATGTTTAGGACCATTCAAGCAAGAAATCAGCTAAACAATGAGATAATAGGGGGAAAACTCAAACACCCCCCAGAAGCTAAGCAATGAGATAACGGGCGGGGGGGTGGACATGGTACAGGAACTGAGCAATAGATTAGAAGAAAAGGAAAAATGAATCAGTGAACTTGAAGACAACCATGGAGACTTCAGCAAAAGAGACAAACAAACAAAAAAGAAAATGAATCTTTAAAAAGCCTGAGAAAGATGTGGGAGGCCATGAAGAGAAATAATATATGTTTCATTGAAATATCAGAAGAGGAAGGAACAAACAAGTCTACAGATAAAATAATAAGGGACTTCATGGAAGGAAAGTTCCCCAATAGCACAAAGGAGGAGATGATAATCATCTGAGAAGCAGAGAGAAAACCAAATACGTTAGATACCAGCCCACTCCCACCCCGCAAAATCAAGACATATAGAAGTCAAATTATCTACAAGAAGAGGATCTTGAGAACAAATAGAGAGGAAAAAACTATCATCTACAAAAGTAAGCAGATAGGAATAAGCTCAACCCTCTTGGCAGAAACCATGCAAGAAGAAAATGGAGAAACATATTCTAAACTTTGAAAGACAAAAATTGCCAACCAAGACTCCTATATCCAGCAACATTATCCATCAAATATAAAGAAGAAACAAATCTATTCTCAAACAAGAAATATTCAGAAAATTCATAAAAACAAAACCAGCATTACAAAAAATATTAACTGAATCTCTATGGTCAGAAAATCAACAACTGCAGCATACAAACACCAGACTACCACAGTGTGCAATACCACCCAGAAGTCAACACACTGAAACAGGACCCCAAACAATACAGATCTAGAGGGGAAATGAAGGCATGAATAAACAACCCCCACCCAAAAAGAGGGAGAAAAATACCAAACACAAATAATATGACATGACAGAAACTGACCTACACTGAGAATTAGTAATTCTAAATGTCAACGGACTAAATGCACCCATCAAAAAAAAAACCAGAGTAGCAGATTGGATTAAGAAGCAATATCTATCAATCTGTTGCCTTCAAGAGACACACCTCAAACTCACAGACAAAAACAGACTGAGAGTCAAAGGATGGTTAAAAACTTACTAAGCTAAAAAAGAAAAAGGCAGGAGTGGCAATATTAATCTCTGACAAAATAGACTTCAAAATTAATGACATATTGAGAGACAAGAATGAATATTACATAGTGATCAAAGGATCAATAGACCAAGAGCACATAGCCATAATAAACATGTGTCCCCCTCCAAAAATAATAAAGACCATCAAAATAGATCAACCAAATCCTCAGAGATGAAAAGAGAAATTACCAATTTCGCAATACTAGTTAAAGACTTAACTACACCACCCTCAAGGAAAGATAGATCAACAAGAAAGAAACTCAATAAAGAAATGGAAACATTGAAGAATACAATCAAACAGCTCGACCTTCTAGATATTTAGAGTTCTCCAAACAACAGCAGAAAAAAAATGACATGATCTTCTGCAACACAGGTCATATATTCTAGAATAGACCATATTTAGGCCATAAAGCAAGTCTTAACAATTTCAAACACACAGAGATCATTCAAACCATCTTGTCAGACCACAAAGCCATAAAACTGGAAATCAACAATAGAAAAAATAAAAGCATAAAGACAAACACATGGAAACTCAATGTGTTAGTCTAGGTACTTTAGAGAAACAAATCCACAGAAACTCATGTATAAGAGAGCGTTTTATATAAAGCACATCAAGAAAACATCCCAACCCAGTGCTGCCCAAGCCCACAAGTCCAACATTAACCCATATGTCCAACACCAATCCACAAAGTCCTCCTCCATCTCACAAAACATATGCAATGACGCTCGCTGACTGCAGGAGGAAAGTTGAATCAGTGAATATGTAAGCATTTCAGCGCTGGCAGGCATCTCCACACAGCTGCTCCAGCACCCAGGGCTGCATCGGGGTAGGTCCATGCAGCGTCTCCTCAGGGATGTCTTGCAGGAAGTGAGTTTTGTAAGCTGAAGCAGGGTATTGGCTAAGGCAGCTGCACCCTGGTGCGACCATCACAAAGCAAGAGACCCGAGAACCCGAAAGGCAAGGCTCACTGAGCCATTTATCCCTCCACCCTTCAATTAACCCCACATGTGTTTATCGGCCAGGTTGGTACAATTACCTACCTCACTCAACAATATACTACTGAAAAAAAACTGGGCATTAGCACAAATAAGAGATGAAATTAGGAGTTTCCTAGAAAAAAACAAGAACGATAACACAGCATACCAAAACCTATGGAACACAGCAAAAGTACTTATCATCAGAGGTCAGTTTATAGCTATGAAAGCACACATAAAAGAAAATAAAAGGGAAAAATAATTTTCAACACTTAACACAACATATCCAACGATTAGAACAGAGTCAACAGCATAAACATTCCAACAATAGTAGAAAAGAAATCATAAAAGTTAAAGCAGAAATAAATGAGCTGGAAAATAGAAAGACAATGGGGAGAAACTCAACAAAACAAGTCGGTTCTTTGAAAGGATCAACAAAATTGACAAACCACTAGCAAACTTAAGGGAAAAGAAGGGCAAACATGACTATCTAGAATTAGAAATGAAACAGGCAGCATCACAACAAATCCAAATGAAATAAAAAGAATAACACTATTATAAAAGGCTGTATTCCAACAAATTTAATAATCTTGATGACATGAACAAATACCTAGAAATACACCCTTTACCTAAATTAATGCAGATGGACATAAAAAACTTGAACAGACCCATAGCAACAGAAGAAATAAACGAGGTCATCAAGAAACTCCCAACCAAAAATAACCCAGAACCAGATGTCCTCATAGGAGAGTTCTAGCAAGTATTTAGAGAAAAGGTGTCACCAATTCTACACAAACTATTCCAGAATAAAAAAAGAGGCAGCAACATCCCAAACTCATTTTATGATGCTGCCTGATACCCAAACCAGGCTAAGACCCCAGAAAGATAGAAAACTATAGACCAATATCCCTCATGAACATAGATGTAAAAATTCTCAACAAAATTCTGCTCAATAGAATCCAATGACATATCAAAAAAATAATATATCATAGGAACTGAGGAACTGAAGCTGAAAAGAAGCAGGGTCCCTCAGAGCCAACATAGGGAACCTTCCCCTAGGGTCGGCACCCTGAATTCAAATTTCTGGCCCCCTGAAATGTGAAAAAAAAAAATACATCTCTTTTTGTTGAAAAAGAAAAAGAAACAAACATCATGACCAAATGGGATTCATACCAGGGATGCAAGTTGGTTAAACATTCAAAAAAACAATGAATGTAATCTACCATATAAATAAGATAAAGGATAAAAACCATATGATGATGTCAATTGATGCAGAAAATGCATTTGACAATATCCAACACCCATTCCTAATAAAACCTTTTCATAAGAGAGGAATAGAAGGGAAATTCCTCAACACAACAAAGACCATATACCTCTACTTAAATCTTACCTCAATACAAGAACGGTCTGTTCTAAACAATGTGGCATTGTAGGATACTCACCCTCCCAACAGGATTGCTGAAGACAATATCGGTGCACAAGCAAATGTGGTGAAGAAAGCTGATGGTGCCCAGCTATTAAAAGATATAGTGTCTGGGGTCTTAAAGACTTGCAGTTAAATAAATGGCCATCTAGCAGGGAAGCAACAAAGCCCATATTGAAAAGCACACCAGACTGTCTGATGGTGAGGTATCAACAGAATAGGTAACAGAAGGTCAAAAATAAGCAACCAAATTGATGTGAAGGAACATGGATATATTGCTCCTTCCAAAATCCACTTGTAAGATAATTGGACAGTCCCTCACAGAAGGGCCAAAGGAAGGGATGATATATCCAGGGGTATAGCACTGATGAAACACATAACTATCCTCTAGTTCTTTAATATTTCCTCCCCATATCATGGTTTCAGTTCTACCTCTTTAACCTTGTTAGACTTGCATATGGTCATTGGTAAAATTAAGATCATCTGATGCATGAAAGCCAACATAGGTGACCTCCAGAAAAAGTACAGGAGTAGCAGTTTCTGAGGGTATGGGAGGAGGGGACAAAGGGGGAGGGGGAAGCTGATAGCTGACAGAAGGGGTGACTGTGTCACCCCACTTGAGGGGAGCGAACAACAGAATTGTAGGTGAGTGAATATATTAGATAGTATAAGATATGGCAAATATATATATATATACATAATATTAATAATAAAGCTTTAAGGGAAAGAAGGGGGGGATAAAGGGGAGTGGATATCAAGGAGGTCAAAAAGAAGGAGAATGTTTTGAAACTGATTGTGGTAACCAGTGTACAATACTGCTTGATAGGAAGGAACTATGGAATGTGAACATATCGGTAAGCACTACCAATAAAAGGATTTAAAAATTAATTAATTAGTTAATTAAAAAGTGAGAAGAAAAAAACAAGATAGAATGGGTCACCTCCATTTGAGGAAGTCAATATATGAAGAATACACAATGTTCTTATTTAGAAGCCAAAGATTTATCTTTCTTTGTCAGAAAGACTAGGTTTAAGAGTCCAATTCTGTCATTTGCTAGCTCTGTGACCTTGGGCACATTTCTTAAAATCTTTAAGACTCAATTGTTAAGAGGACTGAGTGAAATGAAATATAGAAGGCATTTATCAATCTGTTCAGTATGTATTCAATACATGGTAGCTGCTGTTCTTAACAAATAAAAAATAAAGGCCATAGATGAAAAGCCACTAGCCAATATCACACTCAACAGGGAAAAGCTAAAAGCATTGCCACTTAAGTGGGAACCTGTCAAAGATTCCCTTATCACCACTCTTACTCAACATTGTGCTGGAAGTCAGAACTACAAGACAAAAACAAGAAATTAAATGAGAACAAGTGGCAAAGAAGAAGTGAAACTCTTGCTATTTGCAAATGATAAGATTTTATACTTAGCGAACCCCAGCTCCACAATAGGATTGCTAGAAATGATTGAGGAATTCAGTAAAAGAGCAGGATATAGGATCAACAAGCAGAAGTCAGATGGACTCCTATCTACTAGTGATGAAAGATTTGAAAAAGACATAAAAAATACCATTCAAGATAGCTACACAAAAACTGAAATACCCAGGAATGAACCAAACCAAAGAAACAAAAGATTTGTACAAAGAAAACAATAGCACACAATACAAGTAACCAAAAGAGACATACACAAATGGAAGAATATTCCATGTTCATGGATAAGAAGACTCAATATTTTGAAAATGGCAATACTACCTAAGGCAGTCTATAAATTCAGTGCAATCCTGATCCAAATCCCAACATCATTCTTTAAAGAAATGGAAAAACTAACGACCAACTTCATATGAAGAGGGAAGAAGTCCAGGATAAGCAAAGAACTTCTCAAACAGATGAACAAAGTAGGTGGCCTTGCACTACCTGACCTCAAAATATACTACAAAGCCACCATTGTCAAGACAGCCTGGTACTGACATAATGAATGATAGATACTTAGACGAATGGAGCAAGTCAGAAACCCAGTAATAAAAACATCTGCCTACAGACAACTGGTTTTCAACAAAGACCCAATAAACACTGAATGGGAAGAGAATGCCTTCTTCAATAAATGGTGCTGGAAAAACTGGATATCCATCTGCAGAAGAAAGAAACAGGACCCATACCTCACCCCATGCACAGAAACGAACTCAAGGTAGATCAGAGACCTAAATGTAAAACCCAAAGATCATCAATGCAAAAATTGGAACAAATATTAGGGCCCTAGTGCAGGGCACACTAAGCTACCAGATATAACAAAGGAAGTACACACAGCGGACAGCAAAGTAGATGAATGGGATCCACTAAAAATAAAACATTTGTGTACATCAAAAGATTTCACTAAAAGAGTAAAACAAGAGCCCACAGATTGGGAAAAGATATTTAGCAATGACATAATGGACTAATTACTAAAATCTAAAGAATACTGCAAGCCTACAACAAGAAAAAAATATCCTCTAACCCAGAAGGTACAGAACCTGACTAACAATTTACAAAGGGTGACATCCAAATGATTAACAAGCACATGAAAAAGTGCTTTCATTCACTAGCCATCCAGGAAATGCAAATCAAAACAATGATGAGATGCCATCTAACACCCACAACTGTCGACCAATGAAAAAAACAGAACAATAAATGCTGAAGAGAGTGTGGAGATACTAGAAGTCTTATACACTGTTGATGGACCTGTAAATATGTACAACCACCATGGAAAGTGATATGGCGATTCCTAAAACCGCTGGCACTAGAAATATATGGCCCAGCAATATTACCGCTGGGCATATACCCCAAGCAAATAAGAGACAGATCACAAGCAGACATAAGCTCTACCATGTTCATTTCGGGACATTTCACAACAGCAAGAAGTTAGAAATGGCCCAAATTCCCATCAGTAGAATGGATAAAAAACCCTTTGGTATATACAAACAAAGGAATACTATGCATCCCTAAAAAACTGTGATAAAACACCTCATCACATGGGGGGATCTGGAAACCATTATGCTGAGTGAAGTTAGTCAATCACAAAAGGACAAATACTTTATGAGTCCACCGTTGTAGCGATGAGTCCCAGGATGGGAGGAGGCTCCGGCTTTTCAGACCATTCATTCTGTTGGCTAACTTGGGCTGGTAGCTCAGTAGAAGGAGCCTGACTGGTGCCTATGTGCTATGTCCCATCCTTTCTATGTGTGTATCTTGAAAGACACCTTGGTGGCGGTGTCCTCAGGTCAGCTGGGATCAGATTTTTGCTAAAGGGGGCGGGGAGGAGAACCACTTAGTGGCTGCCATGCAAAGGATGATGAGCCCCATCCCCTAGCTTACTGGCAGATATTCCTGTCAGAGTGGTGAAGGAGAGTGATGAGCAAGCCAAGTCAGGAGGGGGAAGGAAGCATACACGCCCTGGAGAAGACAGTGCACGTCTGCTGGTAGAAAAGGGGGAGGATCGAATCCTCGTGGGGCTGGGAGAGGTGAGAAATGACTAACAATTCTTTTAAGGACAATAGTGGAGGAGTATGCCTGGTAACATGCTCTTAATAAGCTACATTGTTCTGCGTTTCTGTACACCCCCTGAAGACACAGGCTATGCGCCATAGAACCCAGGGACCTGGAACGCTGGATCTGCAAGGCCCACAACACGCTCCACAGGCCATACGTACCAGAGAGATAAGATGTGGAAATCCCACTAGGTGCACTAGAGTCTACCTCAAGCACACATGTAGCATGAGGCTTAAGACTGTAACTACATGGTGTGTGAAGAAACAAATGACAGCTATAGTATTGAACTGTCAGTAGGCGGACTACCATTTACTTACTACTTCCCTTCCCTTCCTGTTGTAGTAAGAGATGTACTATTCTGGCAGACCTGTGCCTGACATTGTCAGTGGATATTATTATAAGTTTTGCCTGACTACCAACTCCCATTGTTTATACAAATAGTGTCCAATCACATAACGATTCCTTCTGCACAAGTGAATAAACAGGTGTTGCAATATGGAGTTAGTCCACACTTTAAAAATCTTCCTCTCTCAATAGTGTTTTAAAATGAGTATCATGGTTAATCACTGGCACTATAAACAGAAGGTCCTTATGCTTCAGGGTGATTCATTTTCTACTACAAATGAACAAGGATGTCTCTAAGGTGAACTAGAGGCAGATAAAAAGCATAGATCCAGGAATGGATTTGGGGCTCACACTTAATCCTAGTTCCAATCTAAGAACAATTAGTTCTTCTTGAAGGGGACTCAGAAGCAAAAGTGTGGTGAAGAAAGTAGATGGTACCCAGCTATCAGACAGAATAGTGTCTGGGGTCTTAAAGGCTTGCTTCCAAACAGCCATCGAAGTGAGACATCGAAGTGAGAATATTACCGCTGGGCATATATATACCCCAAGCAAATAAGAGACAGATCACAAGCAGACATAAGCTCTACCATGTTCATTTCGGGACATTTCACAACAGCAAGAAGTTAGAAATGGCCCAAATTCCCATCAGTAGAATGGATAAAAAACCCTTTGGTATATACAAACAAAGGAATACTATGCATCCCTAAAAAACTGTGATAAAACACCTCATCACATGTGTTTTATCAACTAAGGCCACACAGAAGAAGCACAAGAGATTCCGGTGTGCTGAAGGCTATGGATGACAGTGGAAACCCAAAAGACATTTGCAGGATCTACCCAGGGAATACGGATCCAGTGATTCCCCTCTGATCATTATTGAGGGATGGGAATCACCTGGTCGTCAGAGAGAGGACTGGAGAGAGGACTATATAGTAGAATAAAATTATACATCTGACGAACTGTTAACACCTTGTCACTTGCTCACCCTTCTGATACATGTTGGGCTTGATCTGGTCTTTAATATTTTTCCTGCGCATTTTTTTGCTTTTTTTCCATATTGGGATTTCTTTCTGTTGTATTTTGTCATAGTTGGTAGCTTCCTTGACTCTCTGTTAGGCATTTGCCATGCTTTTTGGTATATGAAACCCAGGCTGGGTGAATCCTGAGGGGTACTGTGGGGGAGATGGGAAAGTAAGGGGGAGATGATATCAAAGAATTTAAGAAGGAAGAAAATGTCTGGAAACTGATTGTGGTAGCAAATGTACAACACTGCTTGATATGGTGAAACTGTAGAATGGTATGGTATGGTTTGGGGGGAAAAAGTATGCTGAATCCCCAATCACTTTTGCACAGTCCACACTACTTATGTCCTACTGACCTGGGCTGCTGGCTCCGCGTGTGGCTAGCGAAGAGCTTCTGAAAGCGATCGAGGATAGAAGACCAGCCCTCAGAGACAATGAGGCATGAAAGAGAAAAATGCAACCATATGTGAAAGAGATCTTTGTTTAGGCCACATTTATTTTCTCCACTGGAGGTATTAAATGTTAGCCCATGCCTCTGTGTGGTTTCAGGAAAGCATATTCCGAGTGGTCCTCAGGAAGTTGTATCCTTTTGCCATCATGGTGCCTGCACTTCTTTAAATTCTTCATGAATCGGGAAGAAAATGTTCTCCCCTGTGCCCTTTTCAGAAAAGAACGTGCAAGATTCACAGAACAAACAAAGCAAGTGCTTTCAAACTGATGGCAGAAGTTTCAGCAATGTTTCCAGTGTGTGGCTCGTTGGAGAGAAAGCTGGCCATCCATTGCATCCTTCCATTTATTCCCGACCGGCTTTGCCGGGCATGTTTCTTCTGAGATGGTGTAACCAAAAGCAGCGGGAAATGCTGCATCAGACGGACTGTTGCCATAAGCAACATCCCTCCCTGTGTCAGGCTTCAGGGTCTCTGTGCTGTCAGGTTATTGCATTTATCAGCCCAGTGCTCAAACCTCTTGTTGTTAAGTGCCTTCACGCTATTCCGACTCATAGCAACCCTATGTACAACAGAGCAAAACTGCTGGTCCGGCACCACCCTCACCATTGTTGCTATATGAGAGCCCATCATTGCAGCCGCTGGGTCAATGCATCCCTTTGAGGCTCTTCCTCTTTTTTGCTGACCTCCTACCTTCCTCACCAAGGAACAGGATGCCCCTCTCCAGTGACTGGTACCTCACCTTTCTTGTTTCTAAGGAGTATTCTGGCTGTATCTTTTGTAAGACAGATTTGTGTTTCTGGCAACCCATGGTATGTTTAATATTCTTTGCCACCACTATAATTAAAAGGCACCGATTCTTCTTATCTTTTCCTATTGACTGTTCCCTTTTCACATACACACAGGCAAGAGGAGATACTACAACTTGGGCCAAATATGCCTTTGTCCTCAGAGTGACCTCTGTGCTTTGTATCACTTTAAAGAGGTCTTCTGCAGCAGATTCTCCCAGTGTAATATGCTGTTTGATTTCCTGACTGCTAATTTCATGTGCATCGATTATGGATCTAAGTAACATGAAATCTTTGACAACTTCAATATTTTCTCTGTTCATCATGATACTGCTAATTGGTCCACTTGTGAGAATTTCTGTTGAGTTATAATCCATAATGAAGACTGTAACTATTTCATCTTCATCAGTAAGTGCTATATGTCTACTTTGCTTTGCACAAGCAAGGTTGTGCCATCTTCTATTACAAATTGTTAGCGAGTCTCAGTTCAATTTTGAAGCCCTGCTCTTGATATAGTCCATCTTCTCAGATGATTGGCTCAATGCAGAGACTGAATAAGTATGGTGAAAGGTTTTATACAAACTTGGTTCACACTTTTCCTGATTTTAAACCACCCAGTAGTCCCTTGTCCTATTGGAATGACTATGCCTTGGTCTATGTACAGGTTCTGCATGAGCACAATTGTCCTGGAATTCCCATTCTTGGAAATGTTATCTATAATTTGTTATGATTCATAGAGTCAAATACCTTTGCATAGTCACTAAAGCACAGGTAAACATCTTTCTAATAGCTCTGCTTTCAGTCAAGTTTCCTTTGACATCAGTTATATCCTTCATTCTAGCTTCTATATCTTTTATAGCAGGGGTGGGGCACATCCTGCCCCGTGGGCCATATAAGGCCTGCAAAGTCATCAATACTAGCTAACACACACACCTCAAGCTCTTTGGTCTCTTATTGAAGAAGAGCTGCCTGATGCTGTCATCAGGGAAGCCACAGGTGTGACAGAAGGAAGTGGTGTCCGATCCTGTTCCATCTTCACAGTATATCTGAGTGCTGTGTTACTGTGCCTATTGTGTCAATCCATTTTATTGAGTTTCCTTGTTTTTGCTGACCTTCTACCTTACCAAATACGATATCCTTTTCTAGCAATTAGTCTTTCCTGACGACATGCCTAATTAAGTGAATCCAAGCCTTGTCATCCTTACTCCTAAAGAACATTCTGGTTCTGTTTCCTCTAAGACGTATTTGTTCTTTCTTTGGGCAGGTCACAATATATTCTTCATTCACATCAAAATTTGAACAATGCTTAAAAAAAGGAAACAGGCAAATAGCTGTGAAAGCAAGATTCCTTTTATATACATGTGCTCCTATAGCTTCTAAGTATTTAAAAATGTGCACAGTGGAACTTCCGCCAAGGTCTACACTGGGTGGCTGAAGACACTTTTAAATACATATTTTTCAATTAAAAATAATTTTTTGACTGTTCCAGCAACTATAATATTTGGGTGAATGTAAGGTGGACCCTAGCAGACAGGAGCACACCAGTTTCTAGGGCACCATCCTAACAGATCCTAAAAGACTGGGAGGAAAATGGTGACTGTTGAATGTTGGGAAAACGAAGTTACACATTATTAAATAACTGTTTCAAAATAAATCTGAGGGGGACAAATTAGGAGTGCCCACATAGAACCAAGTCTCTGCGGACTTGTCATCTAGCCTTTTTCTCAGTTACATAATACTAGCATATGTTCTTCCTGTCCCAATACATAATGCAAGCTCTCTTCTCTCTTGGAAAGGTCCACCTGGGAACCAGAGAGGGTGCCTGTTTCTTTTGAATACTGCCCCGCGGTCCTGCGGGCGCTAATGAAACGAGTGCACATGCTGAGTGGCAGAATTGGCGTCGCCTACTGACCGATCATTATTTGCCAGCTTTCACGAGGGTCACTGTTTCCTGGGAATGACTGATGCACTGCAGGGGCAGGGGCAGGGCTGTGCGCAGCAGCAAACAAGGAATCCTATTTAGAAAAGGTGAGGAGCTAGAGGTCACGAGGGCCCAGCCTCCCATGCATCCCACACCCACACGCTCATAAATTGCAAATCCACACTTGGATCTCAATCCTTTAACCTAGCTATGGCACCCTGTGGTTTCTATTAGGCAAGCTGGGAAGAGTTACTCTCATGAAAGCCAACCAGGTGCTGCAGGGTGTTATTTTAATGTATTTGGAAGGGAAGGGTTGGGTGAGGAATATATTTATATGTGTGTGTGTATTTGTATGTATACACATATGTATATTCCATGTACACACTTAAAACATGAAATTTAATATTGCCAATAACATATGAAGCAAGGAATAGGAAGCCAATAAAGGAGTGTCTGTACCCTACTTACAGTTTTATACATTATACAGGTTTTTATGTTAGAGAATCCATGAACTAATCCATAAAGCATCAACTTTATGTGAGATACTGCATCTCCTCGGGGTCTCGGAAGAGGACAAAACACAGTCCTCCAAGTGCTCTAAGTTTGTTCAGGGTAACTGAGTGCTGGGAGGCTGGAGGAGGCACAGCATGAGTGGTCAAGGAAGACAACCTACAGCTGAAACGTGAGCTGGGCCTGCAAAGCAAAAAAGAATTAACGGAGCAGACAAGCTGTCAGGAATCCTTGGTCTGGTCGATATGTGTGCTGTGTGTCTCTCTCTTCATACAATATCTTCCCACTGTGTATGTCCATGTAGTGATTAGATTTAGAAGTGACTAGATTTAGAACCCACCATACACTAGTACAACCTATTGACCTAATGAAAGAAACCTTCCATTCCTAATAGGTTCACATTGCGAGGTACAGGGGTGAAGATCCCAACACACACTTTGAGGAGGCAGGCTCACAACTCAATCTAGAACAGGTTTCTCGCAGGCAGGGAAGGTGGTATTTTTCATTGTTATTCATTTTAGTTTTCTTTTTCTCTAGCTCTATATTCCCAGCATCCCTAAAGAGTGCATAAAAAAACACCAAATGGGGGCGGATGATCCCTTCAGGACCAGTGGTGTGACGGGCAATACTGGGAGTGTAAAGGGAGAATGGGTTGGAAAGAGGGAACCGATTATAAGGAACTATATGTGACCTCCTCCCTGGGGGATGGACAACAGAAAAGTGGGTGAAGGGAGATGTTGGACAGGGCAAGATATGACAAAATAATAATTTATAAATTATCAAGGGCTCATGAGGGAGGGGGGAGCGGGGAGGGAGGGGATATAAGGAGCTGATACCAGGGGCTTAGGTGGAGAGCAAATGTTTTGAGAATGATGAAGGCAATGAATATAAAAAACCACCAAGTGGAGAAAAGGGTAGAATGAGGTGAAGGGGTCATCAGCGACAATGAAGACAGAACGGACTCGGAGACTGGCAAAGCAGTAGTCTACCTTGCCAGGATGATTTTCAGATCTGAGAAGGGCCCTGCACCGCTCAAAATGCTTGATCTTTTTTGGGTAAGAAAATGGAGGAAAATGGAAGAAAGGCCTGGGAGGTATCGAAAGGCTCATTGATCATTTTTATTATTTGAAAAATAACGATGATGCACTCAGTAGTGATGGCCAGGACTGGGACTGGCCCTGGGGACGCATTTGGAGTGTAGCAGTGGTCTGCTAAGGAGCGCCTCCTCTCTTCCTCCCCTCCAGGGGACTTTCCACACAGACACTGGGGTAAGCTCTCAGAAGCGCAACAGAGAGCCGTCGTTCTTTCACCTCTTGCCATCGCAGTGAAGTCCAACTCCTTGCACGCAAAGGCTCTTTCTTCAGCCAGCTCTCAGCAAGCTCTCTTACTGTGTCATTCTCTAAGCAGTTGCTCAAATAGATCAGGTCATTTTGTTTCCCCCAGCCCTAGTTCCTGCTGGTTCCTCTGCCTGCAATGTGAATGGGCCGCCACTGTCACTGTCCCCACAAACATCTACACATACACCCTATTCACTGAAAGATCACTTACTAGGCAGGGGCTGGCAGGTGTGGGGGTTACCCATGGGAATGGCGCAGGGGCAAACCAAAACCAAACTACATGCCATCAAGTTGATTAGGACCCAGAGCAGTCCAATGGCAGAGTACAACTACCTCTGTTGCTTTCCGAAAAAGACCTTTATGAGCGTAGAAAGCCTCCTTTTTCTCCCCTGGAACAGCTGGTGGTTTCAAACTGCTGACCTTGTGGTTAGTAGTATAAGGTGTAACCTGCTACATGACCAGTGCTCCTGGTTACAGAGGTAGTGGACCTTAATGGTCACGAGATGGGAGGTCTGCTGGCCCTAGAAACCAAAGATCTTATTTCTTAGCGGTAAGCACAGAGACAGGCTCCGAGCAGAGCCTTGGACCCAGGGGCTGAGTTGGTTTTAGGCTGTCAGAAGTTATTGCTGTTACTAGAGCAGAGATCCATACATTTTGGTGCGTGTCAGAATCACCTGGGAGCTTATTAACAGTACTGCCATCCAACTACTCATCAACTAAATTGGTTAAAATGAAAAAACCTGAAAATGCCAAGTGTTGGTCAGGACGTGAAGGAACCAGGATTTTCACACACTGTTGGCGGGCATACAAAATGATGTAACACTTTTCTAAAACAACCTGCTCCGAGGCTTCGTCTGAAGCGAACTATACATGAGGGGCTTCAAGACGTTTGTGGGGAAATAGAATGAAAAGAGATTAGGATTTTCCCCTGAACTTTTTGAAGCACCCTCACACATACACCATGCATCATCTAGTGATTCCACACACAAAGACTACATGATTGCTCTCAAGAACTTCATTCTTGGTAAACAAGCGGCCATCTAGCTCAGAAGCAACAAAGCCCACATGGAACAACATATCAACCTGTGTGATCACAAGGTGTCGAACGGATCACTGAAGACAAATGGGTGCATAAGCAAATGTGGCGAAGAAAGCTGATGGTGCCCGGCTA
>NW_022103915.1:50494049-50499064 GCF_000313985.2 Echinops telfairi
GTGTATGGATTGGGATAACAGTTGTATGAGCCCCTAATAAAATGTTTTAAAAAAATAAAATAAATAAATAAATAGATAAATAAATAAGAAAGAAAGAAAGAAAAAGAACTTCATTCTTTACTAGCTAAAACTTGGTAACAACCCAAATATCCAATGAAAAGTCCGTGGAAAAGCAAATTGCAATATAGCCACCTGTTGGAATATGCTCAGCAATGACAAGGATCAAATGAATGATATGGACAATATGATGAACGAATCTCAAAACATTATGCTGAAAAAAACATAGATACTGGATAACTAGATTTTATGGAATTCTAGAAAGGCACCAATTAGAATGACAAATAACAAGTCAATGAATGCCTGCCTGGGACCAGGCACGATGGGGGCTACTGGATGCAAAAGGGCAGGAGGAGACTGTGGCTTGACGGAAGGATCCGGTAACTTGATTGCAGTGTTGGTTCTGAGGACCCTTGGTGGAACAGTGGGTTCAGTATTAGGCTGCTGACCACCCAGCTGGCAGTTCAAACCCACCCGCTCCTCTATGGAGAAAGACAAAACTCTCTGTTCCCGTAAAGATGGACAGCCTCAGAAATCCTAATGAGCAGTTCGACTTAGACCTATAGGGTCTCTGTCAATTGGAATCAAACCGATGGTAACGGGGTTTGTTTTTGACTGGTGGTCTCAGAGATACATACTTCAATAAAATGAACTGAACTTTTGGACTTAAAATGGTTACATCGTATTGTAGATAAATCATTCCTCCATAAAGTTAATAAAGCGTGCCTGGCAATGCAATGGTTAAAATACTCAACTGCGAACCAAAAGATCTGTTGTTTGAACCGAGCGGCTGCTCCGCGCGTGAAAGATGTGGCAGTCTGCTTTCATAGAGGTTCAGAGCCCCAGAAATCCTTGGATATTCTGCTCTGTCTGACAGGGTCACTAGGAGTTAAAACTGACTTGACAGCAGTGGGAAATTAATTTTTAAAATGTTAATATGTAGGCCCTGTGGCAAACCTCCTGAAACAACATTTTTGTAGGCTGAGCCCAGGGCATCCGTGTTTTTAACAGCTCCAAAGAGAGATTCTGACTGGCGCTGAGGTTTGTGACTCACCATGGTACCGTTTTACTGAGCTGGCGATAGCTATCCAAGTTTTGAGTAGCCATTATGCCCTTCAACTGTTTTGTCCTCATCTGTGGCAGTTAGATAAAGTCCTGTCAACTTGCAAAGGGGTGGAGTTTAGCCTGTCAATCAGGTCGCAGCTTGATGACCTCATTTGGGAGGCATGAAGGAGATCAATAGCTCACTGGCAGCCAGATACACACTCATTCTCTGCTTTGTCTTGCTGCTGACAATCCACATGGAACTACACTGATGCAGCCAGAGCCCTAGAACTGGAGGAGCCACGTGGAGACCCCTGCTAGCACTGAGATGCTTCCACCACCACTGGATCCACAAGACTTTGTAGCCACTGGCCTGTAATCTTCCTGCATTCAGCATTATTGCATGGCTGCATGAGGCTAAAGAGAAGTTTATGAACTAGTATTAGACATATGGGCTAATATTGGACTTATGGACATGATCTGGACCAGGCTGGGATGTTACTCAATATACTATTACTCTTTTACACAGAGCCCTTTCTTATACACACACAAAACAATAAAAAGAAAAGCTTCATGAATTCGTGTCTCATCCTTACGCCGGGGCCCTGCTAATCTTCTCTGCATCGTTCTCATCATCCCTGGCTTTGGGGTGTGGAGATGTCACAGACTCTCAGAAGAGATTTCATTGAACTACAAGAAAGCGTATAATGCCGTGATGGTCGATCTGTTGGTCGTCCCAGTTACATTCTATTCCCCAGGCTCTGCTGGTCTCAATGCTAGAGATGGATGAGAATGATTCATTTGCTGTCACTGAGATATGAGTTCACATCAATTTCTGCTTCTTGACCTTGATCCAGTTGACGAGCTTCTCTAATTTTCAGTTTCTCTGAATGGGGCTGAAGATGAGGAAGGTGGTGGCGGCGGCGGTCGTTATACTTTAGTAAGCACTGACAGTGCACCAAGCACTGTAGGTCGTGCCTCATATTCTTTGCATCATCTTCATGACGCTTGGAGCCATACCCCATCATTGCAGAAGGTGCTCTGTGAGTAGTAGCGATTACTAATGCCACCACCTCTTCCATCACCATCACTGTTACTCCGGTCGTTGTTTTCCATGTAGACATTGCTCCTGAGATCTGACAGATTTTCAGCTGCTTTCTCACAGTACCAAAGCCCATAGAATTCCTTAAAATGGGCTCCAGTGAGCTCATGCCCATGTCCCTCAGTAGGGACGACTTTAAGTGGCCGCTCTAAGTCTAATCTTTACAAAGGGACCTAACAAGCACCTCTACACCCCCAAACTTTGAAATGGATTTATGTCATACCACAGTCGTTTCTGTAGTCCACAAGCAGCGCAGAGTGGCTGAAGTGGGGCTATTTACCCCTCGGTGAAGGTTACAATCATGGTGCCTTGTCCATGCTGCTGCTGCTGCTGCTGCTGTTGTTGCTTACAGTCTGGTATCTCTGACGCATGGCAAGCCCAGGTGTCCAGGCTGTGACCTTGTGGAATCAGATGACCAGAACTGTCTTCTGACGCACTGCCCGCCCGTGCTGGCATGTAATTGTGCCTGAAACATCAGTCTCAATTCATAGGCTGTGGAAAGTTAGTGTTTAATGCAAATAAATTTGCCACTTTGAGAAATGATGAGCAACTGGATTGGTATTTCTCAGAGTGGGCTCAGGAGTTTATAGCATAATACAATGCATAACCCTGGTTATGACAAGATGCTTCCTTATGTCAGAAAGCAGGACTCCAGAGCCTGCGGCCCTGGTGTAAACCTACTAGATGGTTAGCATGTTGTCCTTTGGAAGGCAATGCATGATGGGCTAGAATAAAGGATCATGCAAATACTACTAACAAATTATGGCCAAGAGGAAAATTAGGTATTGTCATCAACAGTAGAAATTTTACCTTCTTGGAGTCTGCCTGTTTGGTATGAATCTAAACTGCTGCACTCAGATATCTGCACTAATAGGACACCAATTATTGAAAATACCAATGGAGCTAATGTCCGAAAGTAATGGCCAGGTAACGAACAACTTGAACTACAACATCTAACATAAGCAAAGAAAATTCACTATCTAAGTCAGAGGGATTTTTAGAGGATTATGGAGAGTGTTATTTCTGTTATTATTGTTTTTCTTTTTGTTCATGTCTTTAAAAATGTGTTTGCTCAGATTTAAAGCTACTTGCTTCTTGATCTGTATCCTTTCATTCAGAGAATTTAAAGTGGACCAGACCAGCATCCTTAAATAATCTGAGGCAAGATCATATGCATGAACACAACTCTCAGATAAATCAATGAAGGAACAAAGCACCCTTTGCCTCAGTGCATTTTGGACATAACTAGCCTTTCTAAGAAAAAAAGAAAGGCTTTGGTACTGTGAGAAAGCAGCTGAAAATGTGTCAGATCTCAGGAGCAATGTCTACATGGAAAACAACGACTGGAGTAACAGTGATGGTGATGGAAGAGGTGGTGGCATTAGTAATCGCTACTACTCACAGAGCACCTTCTGCAATGATGGGGTATGGCTCCAAGCGTCATGAAGATGATGCAAAGAATATGAGGCACGACCTACAGTGCTTGGTGCACTGTCAGTGCTTACTAAAGTATAACGACCGCCGCCGCCACCACCTTCTTCATCTTCAGCCCCATTCAGAGAAACTGAAGATGAGAGAAGCTCGGCAACTGGATCAAGGTCAAGAAGCAGAAACTGACGTGAACTCATATCTCAGTGACAGCAAATGAATCGTTCTCATCCATCCCTAGCAGCTTCTTGGTATATGGATGGATGTGTGGGCCTGCTATGAAAAGTATTTCCCCAATAGAAGACCACTTCCCTTGGTCTGGATCGATGTTTGTTTGTTTATTTGTTTAGTTTGCACAACACAAAGGTCTAGATTTACGTCTGCTTACAGCTTGAATTAGGGCACTGTAGCTGAGGGAAGGACTCACAGGCTGATGCAGGGGGAGTAGGTGGTGGGGGGGTCGCTCTGTGTAAATCCTCAATGGAAATAGGCTGGCTCCACCACCTTCTTGTTGATCTGAATCAGACTTCACTCTCAGTGTGGTGCACAGCCCACATGGCCTTCTGGCTCTCTGGATTTGTCCTACCATATATATTGAATTCAGGGTACATATTCACGGCTTTAAAAAAATAACTCATTTCAGTTTTCCTCATGAAAACACAAAGGTATCTAAGCTCAAGTACATTTAATCAGTTATCTCCACTGGCCACCCCGCCCCCACCCCCCCACCCCCGATCCCGCCCTCCAAGGAAAGACATTTCAGCTCTGGGTGATGAACTCGCTTAGCTCACCTTTGGTTGATGATACAAATTCATCTGTACTCAAAAAAATACTACAGAAACCAGAAATGTTCCCGGGCAACCTTGAGACAGGTTCTGTTGTCAGGGTGTCCATTGGTGCACAGATAGATAAGGGCTCCACATAATCTTATTAATAAAGCTGATGTTCTTTGGTTGACTGGCCAAATATGGTTGCCTTCAAAGTCATTAAACTGCAGACCAGGCTCAAGAGTTATTAAGAGATCCTGCAGCTTGATAGTCAGCGTAGTGATAGCCTTAAAGCAACTGCCGCTATCGGGTTCGGCCCCTGGGTTCGGCCCCTCCAGCAGCCAACGTCTTGAGAAAAGGGGAAGCAAGTTTACTCTAATTCAGCCGAACAAGAATGCAGTAGGAACAGAATAGAGAGAAGCAGGGACCGGGGTTTCTCAAGGATATTAGACACAATTGTCTTTAAAGGATTGTTTTAGGAACCCAGGAATCTTAGGTTTTAGGAACCCAGGTGCCTTCATTTCCTAGGGTTTCCAAACAAACTAGTGAAACATGAATGACTTTAAAGAACTATATTTTATAGTCTGACAGTTCTGGAGGCAAAAGCCTAAGTGCCC
>NW_022103915.1:50500580-50506577 GCF_000313985.2 Echinops telfairi
GGTCCTGTTGTTTTCTCCTCCAGATTGTTCATCCAGCCTATCTTATTTAGACAGACCTGCGGAGATAATAACATGCACAAACACAAGACAGAGCAAAACCAAGCAACAATATGCAACAAAACAACAACAACAAACCAATGACAAAAAAAACCCAAAACACAACAAGAAAGAAAAGCTTGTCATTAGCTCGAGGACTGTTTGTTGGCCTTTAGGAGAGACCATGCTCTCTGTTAAGGTGCATCCTGGGTGCACTTCTTCTGAGAGAAGTTTGTTTGCTCTTCAGCGGTCTACTTTCTGGAGTCTTTGCTAATATCATAATTCAAATGTACCCATTCTTCTCCCATTTCCTGTCTTGATTATCTAGCAGACATGCCCGTCAGGCGACTGAAAACACGAAGGCTTGGGTCAGATTCATCTTATTCTGCAGAGTGACATCCTGGCTCATCGACACTTTAAAGAGGTCTGCTGCAGCAGACGCGGCCCTCTCACTGCCGGCGTTCCAGTGGAGACACCTGTTGACCTTGGGAAGCAGGGGACGGCACAGCAGCAGGCAGTGGCATGTTGCCTCCCCTTCCCTTGCCGTCTTTCCCTTTTCCCTCACCTGCAGGACCAAACGTGCAGACTTCTCAAGCAAAGCGTCAGCACTTTAACCCCTGCCATAGGCCTTGCTTTCCAGAGCTACAGACAAAGGCATAGTATTCCACATCTAAAAATGCCGACTTTCGGAGAAGCGATTTGACCAAAGTATCATAAGAACGAAGACAGAACTTGTATTTGAACCCAGTTCTGGAAAACTCAAAAGGCTAGTATTGAGTGTCAAAGGCCAGGACTGAATGTAACCCAACTTCAGAACCTGAAGTTGTACGGTTCAAAGCACAGAATGATAATTAAATATTTATCTTTATATCTAGATGTCTGTAGGTATATTCAAAGGGGCCCCGGTGGCATAATGGGTTCAATGTTGGGCTTCTAACCAGAAGGGCATTTGTTCAAACCTACCAGTCACTGTGCTGGAGAAAGAGGAGACTTGACTATCTGCTCATGTAAAAATTGACAGTTTGTGGAAGAAGCACACCAGCCTGTGTGATCATGAGGTGTTGATGGGATCAAGTATCAGGCATCAAAGAACAAAAAATCATATCATTGTATGCTCATCATCCCGATACGACTGCTGAAGACAAATGGGTACATAAATAAATGTGGTGAAGAAAATTGATGGTGCCCAGCTATCAAAAGATATAGTCTCTGGGGTCTTAAAGGCTTGAAGGTAAACAAGCAGCCATCTAGCGGAGAAGCAACAACACCCACATGGAAGAAGCACACCAGCCTGTGTGATCACGAGGTGACGAAGGGATCAGGTACCAGGCATCAAAGAACAAAAAAATCATATCATTGTGAATTAGGGGGAGTGCAGATTGGGGGCCCAAAGCCCATATTTAGGCAATTGGGCACCCCCTTACAGAAGGGTCTCAGGGAGGAGACGAGCCAGTCAGGGTGCAGTGTAGCAACGATGGAACAGACAACTTTCCTCTAGTTACTAAATGCTTCCTCCCACCTCCCACCGTGTGTGTGAGTCTGTGTGTGTGTGTGTGTGTGTGTGTGTGTGTGTGTGTGTGTGTGTGTGTGTGTGTGTGTGTGTGTGTGTGTTTGTGTGTGTACGAGGGAGTACCCATCCAAAAATGGAAAATTTTTTTCAAAGCTATGTATTTAATTTTTTTTTAAAACAAAACAACCTTATCACCTTCAAAGTATGCTCCTTTATGCTTAATACATTTGTCAAATCTGCAATTCCATTCTTGGAAACAGTTCTCAAGCTCATCTGTTTGGATAGCTAATAGCACCTACCTCGTTTTTTCCTTCACCTCTTCTACATTGTCAAATCATTGGCCTTTCATGTCCCTTTTCATTCGTGAAAACAAAAAGAAGGTACCTGAAGTGAGTTCAGATGAGTCAGGTATATGGGTCAAGAGAGACATGCTGTTTTTTGCCAAAAACTGGCTCACTGAGATGGCTGCACAAGCAGGTGCATTGTTGTAGTGGAAAAACCAGTCTCCCGTCTGCCACAAATTAGGCCTTTATTGCCGCACAATGTTATGCCACCTTTTTAGAACCTCTGAATAGAAAACTTGATTAACAGTCTGACCTGGTGGAATGAACTCCAAATGCACTACGAGTTGACATTTTCATCCATCAGGAAGTTGATTGACATCCAGAATGAGGTTTGTCATCAATGGACATTTCACCTTTTTTGAAATGAGAAAACCACTCATACAGTTGAGTTTTTCCCATAGCACTATCCTTATAAGCTGTGTCAACATCACAACCATTTCTATGGCACTTTTTCCCTAGCAGGAAACAAAATTTCACAGCTGCACACTGTTCTCATAAATCGGCCATCACACACACACACACACAAAGAGTTTCAAGTGACACTACTTTTATGAAAAAATTCACTGTGACCACACAGAAGCTTCCCAGGTGACACCACTGGATGCACTAACTCAGAGTGAGTTGCTCGATGTTTGCCTAGCAGGAAAAAATGCATACTGCAAGAGCTCTGCCCAGTGCAATTCCATTTGGGGGGGGGGTACACCCTTATGTATACATTATGTATTCTCCGTCCTTTGTCATATATACACACACATCCACACCAGGAAACAAACATCTCTATTAAATAACAAAGTCGAGTTGAAGGGACAGTGAGTGCTCTGTCTTCTATCTCACTCATAAACTTGCCATCACTTTTAATGCTAGTTATAAGCTTTCCCCCAGTTTGGCTACGCAGAATTAAGCAAACATTTATTGAAGATCATCTATGTGAAATTTACTGAGCATCTTCTCTCTCTCCATATATATAAGTAGCATTAGTTTGAAAAAAATTGTGTGTGTGTGTGTGTATATATATATATATATACACACACACAATTTTTTTCAAACTAATGCTACTTATTTTTAAACTGGGGTGGGTGGGTGAGGGTGGGCAGTCCAATGTTGGATTAGCCTTGAGCGTGCTCAGCCTTTCCAGAAACAGACCATACCCCAGAATGCCAAATAAGCTAGTATCTCGGAATTCTAGTACATTGACTCTCACTCCTATATGGGACACCCAGAGAAACACTGGCCACTTTCCCTAACGATATTTAAGCAAATTAACCTCAATGTATTTTTTTAGGAACTACTTATATGCCATCCATCACTATTAGAGGCGGCATTAAACAAAATCAAAGCAAATAGGATTGCAGAATCTCAACATGCTGAGGATTGTGCCTTTAAAGCACCCTGGGTGTCATCAAAGTCTTGCATCTGTCCCATGAGGATAAAAACTGATTAAGCCCATTCCTCGGGGAAATGTACTAGAACAAAGGCTTAAGGCTTAGGCTTCCATAGGCTTCTCCTTGAGAATACAAAGAGGAGCTTGTATTACCTCCTCTTGTCAGAGCCATTTGAAATATTGTGAAACAGGAGTGTCAGGTTATCTCTGTCTGAGGGGAACACACAAAACCACAAACTGAGGGAAGGACGGACTCACACCTCAGGAGACAGAAGGAATCCTCCTGGCTCATTTTCCCACTCCTCCTCCAGTTTTCTCAGAGGTATGAGCACTTCCCTAAAACCTTCTGACAACGAGTCTGAAGCTAAAAGGTGCTGTTCTCATGATACTGCAAATGGTATTTTAAATATTTGAACAAACAAACCCCCAAAACCTTAACTTGTAGCTCTTGTAATTGAAGAAAAACATCTTTATAAATATCCTTTTTCATATCGTTGTTCTTATTCCCTCTCTGAGAGATAAGGTAGACTCTAGTCAGTGCTCTCCCCTCCATGGAATGTCTCAGCACGGATAATGGAAAGGAGGGAGATGCTGAAGGAGATGGACTGACGCCGTGGCTGCAACAATGGGCTCAAAGCTAACAACGCTTGGGGGGATGGCGCAGGACCAGGGGCGCTTCGCCCTGCTGTGCACAGGGTCACTGTGAGTAGGGACCAACTCAACAGCCATCTAATGACAGCAACACAGAACATTTCTTAGTGTGATTCCTCCCAGGAGAGGCCCTAAGACAAGAAAGTGAGTGCAGCTAGTTTAATTGTGTGATGGTCCCTGGAAACAACATTGAGGGCATGGGGAACGTGAGACAGGGAGGGAGAAAATCAATACAGGGACAGTTATGAGGAAGCCGAAGACCATGGTTCTGGACTACTAACTGAAAAAGTCGGAGGTTCAAGTATACCTAGAGGAATCTCAGAAGAAAGGTTTGGCAATATACATCCCCCCCAAAAAAAACCATCGAAACTCCTGTGGTGCATCATTCTACTCTGACACGTGAGCCACCAAGAGTCATTCTGACCAGAGAGATCAGTAACACAAAGTGGCCCAGATAGACTCCAGCGATGGTCACATGCAGAGCCATTGACGATCTTTAGCCAGCAGAGTGATAAGGTCAAAGAAGTGCATTAGCGCTACACTCGGCAATTTGTATGGATATATCTGAGCAGGGTAGGATGGGAAGTTGGGGATAAGTGTAGGGTCTGTAGCAATAGTGTAAGGATGAGGTTATAAGAGCCAGGCCAATACGTTTGTGGAAATGAGAGGAGAACGTATATTGGAAATTAATTGGACTGAGTCAAGGAGTAGAGAGCTCTGGACAAGCCGAGTATGGGAAAATGATAACTGAGGTTTCTAGGCTAGAGGACTGGGAAGTGGGGCCAATTAAAAGTAAGAAAAATGGAGGAAGGAAAGCTGGGTGGATGGTTAGGGTCAAAGATGGAGCGAAGCGCAGGAAATCGCTTTTGTTTTAAGATGTGCCATGTTTGAGATACTGGAGGGGCATGCATGTAGAAACCTTCAAAGAACCACTTAAAATGCAGCAAAGAGTCAAGTTCAACAGTAAAACTTGACGAGGGAGTCAACTTCCCGGAGATGAAAGCAGATGCAATGAATGCCATTTACTTACCCAAACAATAAGAGCACCAGAGATGGTGCCTCCCGTTGCTGACCTAGCAACCTTGGCCTCGGTCTTCTCCTTTGCAAATTGGAGTTGATATTAATAATCATCTCATTGATTGTGAGGGGAGAGTTTCCCACCAGGTAGGCACTCTTCTTTTACACACCCCATAACCAGATACTATTTTCTGATCCACCATTCTGGCTTGCATCACTACCTGGAAAAGATCCAGTGCCATTGCTGCCTCAGCCCTAACCTGGGGTTCTGACCTGGTCTCTGTCTACTGAAGTAGACTAACCTCAGTTGGTGTTGTATGCCACCAAGTTGGTTCCAATGCATAATGACCCTCCTACAACAGATGGAAGTGCTTTTGGAACCACCTGCATTTCAGCCAGACCAGTGCATATATGGCTATGCATAACATGGTTCACATATCGCCTTCATATTATCTGAATATTTTCAGCACCCTCACATTCCTATTGTCCATTGACCCTGCCTCATGGTGGACATGTGTCATAAGGACTTTCTCTTCCACCTGACGGCACATCTACCCAATTTATCTTTGAACCCATATAAGATTTCTCACTCATTTACTCATCAGTTGTCTATCTTAGGATCCTCCAAATGCACGGCTTGTCCATTGTTTCTGCCCCGAGCAGGAAACTAAATGCCTGTTGTCCCCTTTTCATTAAAACACAGCATCTATACGGCAGGCCTTTTTCACATTAGAATTTGAAACCAAGAGATAAGTTATTTGGACAGAAACATTTCCCCCTGCTGCATAGCAATGGGCTGGCTTCCCAGCAGGGCCTGAGGGCACATCTCCAAATGGCAGATGACAAATAACTGGCTTTGTCTCAGTGACTCAACCTGATGATGATATCGAATAATTCCAGGCCTGATCCTAGAGACGCTGCCAGTGCAGAGAGCACTCCTCCGGTCACTTTCAATTATACAGCCTCCTTCACAGCAAGGATGCACCAATTCAAAAATTCCTATTTGTGACCGTGTGTGTGTGTGTGTGTGTGTGTGTGTGTGTGTGTGTGTGTGTGTG
>NW_022103915.1:50507176-50510707 GCF_000313985.2 Echinops telfairi
AAGAATGACCTGGGAATCTGAATTAGAGTGTTTCTGGATAGAGGCTTTTTTTCTGTCTTGACTATTATGTTCCCAGCAACTAGTACAGCGCTTCACATTGCCTTTAAAACAAAACCAAAAGTGACTCACTGCCATTAAGTCAACGCCAACTCCTACTGACCCTGCAGGGCCCTATAGGTAGACGCGCCCCTGTGGGTTTCCGAGACGGCGGCTCTTCCTCCTGTGGAGCAGCTGGTGGTTTCGAGCTGCTGCCCTTGTGGTGAGCAGCCCAACTCGTAATGACTCTCCCAGCAGGAGGGTCAAGAACTCGTTGTGAATGAATGAGAAAGTGAGTGACTGAGAGCCAAGCCTCTGGGTTACACCTGATTGAGTGAGAGCCACAAAGCGAGCACAATTACTGAACACTGAGGGTGATCTCCTAAAACGAGGGAACCAAATCCACAAGGTTGTGCGTTCCAACAGAGGTGATCTATGCTTGGAGCAAGTTCATCCTGCACCGGCCATTTCAACCACCGCCACTGGCCACTGGCCACTGCCATTCATCAGGGCCATGTCTGCACTCCTGTAGCCTACAGCTGCCCAAGGAATAAGCAGAACAAACAGTCAGCCTGCCCTTGAACCATGAATCCCATACATTGGGATGTGTGTGGCCTTGGAGAACTGAAACAAGTTGCCTGAAGCCTTAATCGTGGTTGAGGTGTGATCTTGGGCCTGGGGTTGAGTTCCAACCTTCCTTTTCCTAGTGGCTCCATCAGAGGTCTGATCCTACAATAGCTAGGGTGTATGTCTGCTACTTTCTTTCCATGTCATCTTCCTAATGACTCACTGGATGGATACTTACACTCAACCTATGGGCCATATTCCTCCACATTATCAAGCCATGGAAAAATGAATTATCACTACTATTCTCTGCATGGTTTAAAATCAAGAAATGTGTGTGTCGAGGAGATAGCCTCTCACCAGACTTGTTCAATCTCTATGCTGAGCAAGTCATCAAACTGTGGTGCTGGAGAAGAATACTCAAAGTACCATGGACTGCTGAAAGGACAAACCGATCTGTCTTGGAAGAAGCAAGGCCAGAGTGTTCTTCAGAGGCAAGGATGGCAGTACATCATCTGACATACTTTGGACATGCTGTCAGGAGAGACTGGTCCCTCCAGAAGGACATCAGGCGTGGTAAAGTGGAAGGGCAGCAAAGCAAAGGAAGGCCCCCCAGGAGAGGGACGAACGCAGCCCCAGTGGCTGCAGCAATGAGCTCGGGCACAGGAACCATTGTGAGGATGGTGCGGGACCAGGCAGCGTCTCGTTCTGTTGTGCACAGAGTCGCTGTGGGTCAGAGCTGACTGGGTGGCACCTAGTCAGAAGAACAAATGTTTTCTGCTGTGCAAATGGATGCCAGCTTTTCTCTATGGCCAATTTAAGTGGCCACAGGGAATGACAGTCCACTGATGGTTAGCTGACACTGCACCCTCCCTCCTCCTCCTTTTTTTATTTAATAGTTTTACCTTTGAAGCCATCTCTCCTAACACATGAGTTTTTCTTTCTATTAACAGTTTATCTCAGGAGTTCACGGCGGAGTCCATTTGAATTCTTGCATTCCCTTATGGGGCATTCATTTGAAATGAATTGCTAGCCTGTCAGATACACAGCTCAGCTCCTGGCACAGGAATTGTATTTCTTTAATGGCTTTATTCTTCTAAACATATTCTTTTTAGCGGTCTCCATTATCCCCTGGTCCTTGGAGGCAACCACTGGCAATCGCAGAAAGGGCCCTTGGCTGTTGAGTGGCTTGAGAAACAAATCCAAAATATTTAAAAACTCAAAGAGCTACTGAACTGGCTGTGTCCTAGGCTGACTGCTATTGGGCACCAAGCAGCGAGCACAACACAGAAAGGCAATTATTCTTCCAGGCAGCCAGGGTGCCAAATGAGCTGGGGTCCCCCCACCCACCCACCCTCTGCTTTTAAAAATGGACAGACGTTTGCAGTAATTGAATGAAATAATGTACAATAATTTAAAATATTGCTCATTCAAATAGCAATTAGGCTTTAATTAAATGGTGCCATTTAATACACCGTTCAGCGGATACTGTAATTGGTTTCCTTAGCAGAGAACACAGTAATATCTAAGCTTTACTGAAGTAATAATGATACTCATTGAGTCCACTAGATACATAACCAGCTTGGCTGCCTCCACCACCCCTTCCCCTGCAAACACCGCACCCCCCACCCCACCCCCAACCCTGTCCCCCGTGAACAGGAAGTCAGTTTTGATGATGACACCTGCAGGACTCCTAATGAGTCACTTCTTTTTGAAATGGTGAGTCACCCCAGACTAAACAAGTCCTATTTACATTAAACAGGTATGGTATCTGGTGATTTTTTTAAAAAGGGACATTAAGCCTGCTCATTTCTCTTCTAAGCAAGCAGTTATGAAATTACAGTTCATTTGAGTCAGGAGAATGGCATTCTTTCTTTTTAAAACTTGGTATACATGCAAAACAGCATTCGCCGGTTTGCTCCGAGAGGGCAGACGCGCCCTGGCCCCGTCGCAGCTGCGCACTTTCGCTCCTATCTTCTGTGGGACCCTCACAAGGACTTTTTTCATTTCCCAGCTTGGCTCCTGTTTCCTCAGTGCTAATTCCCGAAATGTGATACAATAAGGTTTTAGTCTCCTCAAGCCATTCAACTGGACCATTCTGAGTAAAGAAGCCAGAAGGCGGGGTGGGGTGGAATAGGGAGAATTTAACTGAATTTAAAAAGGGGTGGAGGCGGGGGAGGAGGGGACCCCTCCTACTATCTAATGCCTCAAAATAACCAGAGATTAGATTACATTCCCCCCACCCCCCAAATTCTTTGTGTTCAAATATACGTATCTACTCCACCTAAGGATGGAAAACTTTCATTTCCCTGTTTGCAAACGACTATCGGCATGTTGTTTTTGGAGAATGGAAACCGTGGTCGTGGCCAAGAGCTGGCTGGGCCACAGGGTCACACAAACAGGCTGGCTTTATCGCTGGGTGGGGTATGAGCACTGGCAGCCACAAGGTGGGGGTCCCTGGGATGTAGCCCCAGCTCTGATAGACTTCCTGACGGGTGCCCAACCCCTCTGACCGCCGCCCTGCACCATGCGAACTCAGGGCTGATGGTCCCAGGTTCATGCTCAGAAGCCGAGAGCGGTGCCCAGGGGTGTGGGAATGCTTCCAGTGCTTCCTTTGCACCAGTGGCCCTCTGCCCACTCTCCCTTGGAGGTCAGGATGAGAGCCAAACCAGCTGGCATTGTGCTGATTCCAAAGGCCCCCCATGAATTCCAGAGTCAAACTCTGCCCCTTGAGGTTTTCAATGGCCGTGATCCATCTGTTGGAAAATTCAGGTTCGAACCTCTTGGTTAGGTGCCAAGAGCAAACCATGTGGGCCACCTGGGGACCTACAATTAGAGCACCTCCCACCACCACCACCACCACCACCAAACTCATTGCCATTTCTTTCAACTCATAGCAAGCCTCTATAAGGTTCTGGGGCTGTCCATCTT